>NC_073699.1:10102274-10727274 GCF_023634085.1 Falco cherrug
CTGATCCATTTTTATGACTGTTGAAGAAACAGAACAGTTTAATTAAGGCTTATTGCATAGAATGTTTCATGTGTTATTTTTGATAAAATATTTCTGTCATCTTTTGTAATGGGAAATATATAGTCTCAAACTCAAGTACTTTCTCATGGTCACTAACATTTAAAAATGTTATTTTATCAGAGTAATAGCTGCAACAACATTTGATACTAGATCGGTATTTCTGCAATACAGATATTGCTTTATCAATTCAGTGCAATGTTAAAGCCAGTAATTTGAAACTTGGTTGATTTGGGCCTTTTTGTTTTGCAGATGGACACTTGAATATTTGGAATTAAAATCTGTATTTTAATACAAGAAGTCTTGTTTAAATTTTGCCTTTAAAAAAACCTCAAAAACTTCTGATGTTTTAGATTATGCATGTTTTCACTCTTTAACCTCCTTTTCCCCTGTATTCAGTGGGCAAATTGGGGGGCCAAAGGCGAATAAAATCAGTATATAAAAAAAGATATACAGAAATAAGAAAAAGGAAAGAGGCAAAATTTGGTTTTCACTGAATCACAGAATGGTCAGGGTTGGAAGGGGCCTCTGGAGATCATGTAGTCAAATCTTCTGTTAAGGCAGCTTCACCTACAGCAGGTTGCACAAAATCATGTCCAGGCAGGTTTTGAATATCTTCAGAGAAGGAGACTCCACATCCTCTCTGGGCAGCCTGTTCCAATGTTCTGTCACCCTCAAAATAAAGTATTTCCTCATATTCAGATGGAATCTCCTCCGTTTCAATTTGTGCTCATTGCCACTTGTCCTGTCAGTCTTTATCTTTCAGCATACTGTACTTTAAACAGAACTCCAAAACCTGTAATGTGCTTACTTCAACTTGTCTTCCTGTTCTAGCAAAACTTCTGTTTCTGTAGAAGTTTTTCTGTTTAATGGAAATCTGTCTAAAATTATAATCTGAGAACTGGGAACACTTCCTCCTCAATATTTTTGCCTTCTCATACTTTACTTTAAAAGCAACTCTTCTCTGACTTGGTCAGTACACCTGACAAAGGCCATGAAATCAAAACCAGTTTAGGAGCAATCACTGCTTATCTGTGCTACTGCAGTTCACTAGATAGTTTTGCTATTTTTACCCTTGTACACATTTATAACTACTGAATTCTTTCATTTGTCCCCAGAGAGCAACAGCTGAAAAGAATAACAAATTAGCTACTTTACTAATCACGACAGCAATTTGTGAATGAGACCACAGTGAATTAAAATCCATTGGTAATAAACAGCTCATCTTGAATTGTTAAATATTTCCAATTTTTTTCTCTTCAATATTTCCATTTTTTTTTCTCACTTCAATAATGACAGCAAATACATTCTGATGGAGCTAATCTGTTAAAAGGGGCAATGGGATCTGTTCTTCATAATCTCTCTATGAAAATTTATGAACTAGAAGCCTATTTTGCAGCTTTTCTTTTTCAAAAAATACTGAAGTTCTTTTTACCTTCATCTTCAGTAAGTTACATCATTATGCCTGTCCTCCAGTGTAGCGAGAAATCAAACATAAGAGGAGCAGAAAAAACAGCTTTGAGCATGTCAGCCAGTTAAAAGAAAATGGCTTATGCTGCCAGAGGCAGGTGTTTGGACTGTTTGGTTCTTCATTGTGAGGAGTTTGGGGTGGTTTTTTTCTTGGTCGTTTTATTTTATTTTTTTTTAAGAAAAAACTTGCTCTTAAGAATGAACCAATTGAATGAATATAGCACCTACTGGCAAATCAGCAATGGGTAGTAGCTCTACAGGCAGAGCACAGTTAAGTAGATAAACTGAAATAAGGCTTTGAGTTGAGATGGTTTTGTTTGCTTGGAATTCTGTGCATGTCTGGTTTTGTTTCAGTTTCTAAGAGGCTTATTTTATGTAACAGAACTTCTGCCGGAGGAATCAAAGATCATAGAGTAATGAAACTTATAGATCATTCAGTATAGGAAGAAAAATCACTGAGTTCAGAGTCTCAAATTGCCTTGTTTTCCAAGCTGTGGGTGGAAAACAATAGGCATTTCTAACCTTTCTTTATCAGCAAAATGAAGAGATGAAAATCAGCTTCTGACAACATTGAGGAAAGTCGATTTAGAATTTTGGCTCTCCAATTCCTGTAGGGTATTTCGTCTTGCTGCTGCTGCAAAACCCCAGTCTTTCTGGAAAATCAGAAATAGTTTGGTGTTGTTTGTTTTTAAGCTACTGAATTTTTTTATCTTTTAATTTTTGCTTTCTGGAATGCATCATTAGACTGGAGTTACTAATTGTCTCCCAGCTATCAACCATTTTATGCCATCCATCTCTTGCTATCCTGCTTCACCTGAACTATTCCTTGCTTTAATTCATATAGTTCAAAATAGCTTTAAAGTGCTCTTTTCTTACCTGTTCACTCAGACCAGCAACATATTTTATCTTTAAATGAAATTTACCATCAGAACAGAGACTCGGGAGGGATTCTTGGCCAGTTTAAAATTATCATCGCCAATATGTGGAACTAGCTGGGCGCACAGAAAGGGTCTTTGCACTGAGTGGAACAGGATGGCAACATGGAGGGCTGAGATAAAGAATGACTATTGCAAGGAATTTAAGATTCATCTGTAAGTTGCTCCAGTGCAGCCTCTAGCAAAGCGTGCACTCCTGCTGCATGAAACGAGGACAGATTGTGGACTGTGGTGGGGACTGAGTGATCAGTTTTTGTGAAGGGGCACTAGGGGACAGCCTGGCTGTGGGAACAATGTCACTCAAAAACACAGAGCTTTTAAGAAAGAAGCTGCTTGAATAACTAATTTCACTTTTCCTGTTCATAGTAATTTGAAGCCAGTGAAGGCCATCTAGATGGCCCATGCAGAGCAATGGTATGCTGTAGTAGTATGCAGAATTACGTCTAGAAAGGGAAGCACTGTGGAATTCAGGGCTTTGTGAAATTAATACTGCCCTATTTTAAAACGTCGGTGTTCTCTTAAGTCAGTGTTGATGCAGTTTGGTATCTGTTTAGACTCTCAAGCCCACATATGTACACTTCCAAAGCAACACAAATCCCTGGATTTCTGAAAATATCCCTGTTAATCCAGGTTGAAAAGATTCTTACTTTCTATAGTGCACTTGGGTTTGGAATAAATACTTGTGTATTCTCTGAAAGTTAATGAAAAATCGCTAGAGTGTTCACAGCTTCTGGTCAAGAAAGATACTTATGTATTTATTGGATCTGATTTGCTGGCTTTTTGGTAACATCTTCTATGTTCTATATACCATTCAAAGTAACTGAAGAAAAGGTGGGGGCAGGGCGGGGGAGGAAATAAAGGTAACTTTTTTGGCATGTGTTGCTTTCTATCCATGATTTCTAAAAGGATTTATGCTTTTCAAGAACCACTGAAATAGCAACACTGGAGTCTGTTCTTTCAGAAGAACTTTCCATTCTGTTTTCAGATTTCCTTTTTTTTTTTTTTTTTTTTTTTTTCCCCAGATAAAATATAAGGAACAGCAGAGGAGTTTTCTTGGTTAATTGTTCTTTGTTGTTTTGTCTCTCATTCCAGTCATTTTTTTAAAGTCCTAATTTTGATAGTTATCAAAGGACTAAGCACAACTTCTGGAATGGTTCATGGGTTAGAAGTACATACAGTGTCTCTGTGACTACATGTGTCGGTGTGCCAACAGGCTTATAATAAAACGGCACTTTGATGGAGTTTGAATTCCTGATAGACTGCCAACTCTTGCACATGATCTTTGTCTAGCAAAAGGCTCTATCTTAGTCAGAACTGATTAATTGCATTTGATCATGCTATCTCCTGGCCCTCTCTCATGATAAAATCCTGGGTCTCCCAGAGGTACGTCCTTCGGTTTGAACCATAGATATTTAGTGCTTTGTGGCAGCGACTGACTTACTCCCTGTGATGATTTGTGGAGCAGATGTTACTGTGACCGCAAACATGGTATTTTGACAGTCATTTGCTGAAGACCCTTGTGGAAGCATATCTTAACTTAGTTTCTTCATATGATTTAGGCAGCACTTTGTGTTGTCTCTTTCTTGAGGAAATAAGAAGAATGTGTTATGGAGATATGGGAGTTGGTGCTAATTAAGAAATGAAATGGCAACAACTTTTAGTTTGTCTTTGTAATTGGGCTTATACAAGTACACTAGATTTCGGCTTCCATCTTCCTGAATCATAAGTGCTGTTGAATTTACTTCTCTTTTAGAAAATTTTCTTTCTCCAACAGGGTTAGCCTTGCCAATTCTGTGAAGTTTTACTCTCTAGAAGTAGGCTGGTGACAATATTCTGTATATATTGCATGTTGTTTGGCAGCATTGGTATTTCTATGTTGAAACAGAGTTTTAGATATAGATGATCAACATTTGTGTATAGCTCTTCACATTATTGAGCAGGAAGGTTTTATAACTGTTAATTAAACTTTTGTCCTTAAAAAAAGATGACAGTAATTTAGCCAATTTTACCTTCTGTCTACTCTGACATGACATGGTAATTGTAGTGTATCTGAAGCAAAAGTCACATCAATTAAACAGCAATGTGAAAATGATTCATCTGAACAAATAATATGTCCATGGTACTAGTATATTGTTCTCTGTGTTTCATACTGTTAATTGCATTAATTGCCAAAGATCACTTTGCAGTTGAAATCCTGATTGTCAAATCTAATTTGATTTTAACTGCTGACAGCTCTGACAGTACAGCCTGGTAACTGCATATAGTATTGGTACTTTCTGTCTATAGTGGTACATTGTTAACAGCAGTAATAATGCTAACTGTTCTGTGTTGCTTGCAAAATCTGTGGACTTCTGGAAACTTCGGTTACTTTTAATAATAAGGACACTTACTGATCACAGAACATCCAAGGCTGACAATTTTTATGGACCAGTAATCCTGTTTTTATAGAGCTGGATTATGACTAACAATGTTGTAACTATGTTGAAAGGCATTGAAATGTGTTCTTCAGGAAAAAAAAAACCCAAAACCCAACATATCCCTTGAATTGTAGTCTGATTCCTTGTGAAAATGTCCCCCTCTGCAAAGTCAAAATTTGGCATCTGTCTCGTGCAATGGGTTTGCCTCAGACATCTCTGAAGCAGTGGAAACACGCAGACTTAATAACCTGGGGAAGACCTAAACTGGTTTATATACATATGAGGGTCCTTATGCTGGACTCCCATTTACAGGTTTAAAATGATGTAGGACTGTCTCTCTTTCTTTGGAATACAAATACCCTTTGAAACTCAAAATAAAATGTATTTCCACAATGGCAGGTTTTACCACTGTGAACTGAGTGCATATAACAAAGATTTTGCTGAGCACCCTCTGTAAGAAAGCATCATGATATAAACACAGAACTACAACGTAAGACTAGTCAGCCACTGTCAAACTAACATTATGTATAGGTAGCCACTGCATCTCTAGCATTGGCAAGTAGCTGATGATTATGGAAAATTTAAGAAAGGAGCATGGACAAAGCGATCTTCTTCATATGTCGTCACAACTTCTGTACTCCACATATTGTCGATTTCTATGAAAAAAATTCTACTACTCACTGCCAATGTTGTCCTTGTGAATTTGAACCCATTTATAGTTTTGGCCTCCAAAACATCTTGTGGCTATGAGACCTATATTAGCAATCTCATGTTTCATCTATGTCTGCTGGGGTAACTTCAGTTTCAGTGATTTCAGTTGTCACCTCATAAAACTAGTATAAACCCAGTATGAGAGTGATCGGTTCTTGTGACGTTGTCATATTCATTTTAAAAATTCCAGGATTTGATATATATGGTTTAGCATATGTCTTATAACATCACAATTATTTAGGATGATCTAATACCTAATAAAACAGAGGCATAAATAAATAATTTTCTGAAGTTGAAAAATCTTTAAAACTGTAAGGGGATAGCTTTATAACAGACATAGTAGCTACAAACTTACATTCTTATAAAATGCAGTTCCTAGTTCTTAACATGAATGTGTGTTGTATATATTTTCTTCTTTTGCTTTTAGATAAATATTTCTAAGGAATGAACATTTAGTAAGTATAAAACAAGGGAGGAAGATATGTATAGGTTTGCAGAACTCCCACGCAGTGCACTTGGAATGGTGTTACTGAATGAAACTATATCTGCTGGAAAGGAGATCTTGCATCTCAAAATGAGCATTGGCAAAAAGAGAGGCAAGTACCCAAATGAAAGTGAATCCATCAATTTTCTTTCATTCAAGGTTTTATATTTAAGAGAAAAAGCAGGAGGGCCTTTCGTTATAACTGAAAACTTCTACTATTGCATTGCCTGGGCTACGGATAGTTGTGTTTTCCTCTTTTATACTGTACGCTTGTCATTGCAGGGAGTAAATAAACCAAGAATATATGGACGCATCCCTAATGGTCTGGCACATGCATTTTATGTTAAATGCTCTCTGCTGATATGGCTAGTTTTATTTCACAGTGAGTTTCACTGGGCAGCAGGCTACCTACCCTAATACTTGAAACGTGTGGTGGTTTGACCCTGGATGAATGCCAGGTGCCCATCAAAGCTGCTCTGTCACTGCTCTCCTCAACCAGACAGAGGAGAGAAAATATAATTAAAGGCTCATGGGTTGAGATAAGTACAGGTAGATCACTCAGCAATTACTGTCATGACCAAAACAAACTCAACCTAGGGAAAATTAGTTTAATTTATTACCATTCAAATCAGAAAAAAACACCTTCCCCCACCCTTCCTTCTTCCTGGGCTTAACGTAATTCCTGATTTCTCTACCTCCTCCCTCCAAGCAGTGCAGGGGAATGGGGTTACAGTCACGTCACACAATGTTTCTGCTGCTCCTTCCTCCTCACACTCTTCCCCTGCTCCAGTGTGGGGTCCCTCCCATGGGGTGCAGTCTGTCAGGAACAGACTGCTCCAGCATGGGTCACCCACAGGGTCACAGGGCCTGCCAGCAAATCTGCTCCAGCCTGGGCTTCCTTCAGGTCACAGCCTCCTCTAGGCACCCACCTGCTCTGGTGTGGGGTCCTCCCCAGGCTGCAGGTGGGTATCTGCTCCACCGTTACCCTCCATGGGCTGCAGGGGCACAGCCTGCCTCACCATGGGCTTCACCATGGGCTGCAGGGGAATCTCTGCTCTGGTGCCTGGAGCAGCCCCTGCCCTCCGTCTGCACTGACCTGGGGGTCTGCAGGGCAGTTGCTCTCACACAGGCTCACTCCTCTCTATCTCTGGCGTGATCCCCATCCCCCCCTCTTCTGAAATTTGCTATCACAGAGGCTCTGCCACCCTCGCTGATTAGCTTGGACTTGGCCAGTGGCAGGTCCCTCTTGCAGCTGGTTGGCATTGGCTGTGTTGGACATGAGGGAAGCTTCTAGCATATTTTCACAGAAGCTACCCCTGTAGGCCCACCACTACTAAAACCTTGCCATGCAAACCCACTACAAAATGACTGTTCTCAGTGTTACCAGCAAAAGTGCAATTCAGCCTGTCCGATGTTGTGTGTGGGCTCTGGCAAGGGTACATTTTCGTAAGAGATCAATGTCTGTGTATCTGTAACAACATCCTCCTGTGAATTTCAAGCAAAGTATATAAAATTATCTCAGCTTTAGTACCTAGCCTTTCTGTTATTATTTGTGGGTTTTCTCCCAAACATCTTTCTTGAATACTAAATCACAGTAGATTAATAAAAAAAGAGTTTTGAGAACTTCTTGTAAAGTACCTAGACTTACACAAAGAAATCATAAAAATTCACCCACTCAGTTAAGGGAGAAATTTATCAGAAGAATGTTCAGGATCTCTGGCTTATGTCTCCTCTATGAGTGTTTTACAGATAAGGCTGGGTTTTGTGTTCCCAGAATTGCTCTTCATAAGTTTTATTCTAGTTAGATTGTGATTCTAGTTAGAGGTTGCAACAAAACCAGAAAGGCATTGGAATAATTCCTAATTCTATTGCTTTGAGGACAGATTATTATATTTTTAAATGGAATGCCACTTAGATGAGTGAGTGGTTCAAATAGAGATAAAAGATTGATTTTACCACAGCATGTTTTAGGGGTTTTCCCAGTCAAAAAAAGGTCTTTTTTAAATTAATATTTAACTTCAAATAACTTTTGAAATGTATTGAAATATTCCGTTAAGCAGGTAACTGCCATCACAGAATACTAGTTGATAACTAGCAAAACGAAAATATTCTGTCCACCTGTCATCAGGTTCTTAGTCTTCCTATCAATTTACCATCTTGGTGCAAGTTCAAAAAAGGTTTAAGCTCACTGAAGCATAAGTTGTGATTTCATGTAACATGTACTGCCAGTATGTATTGGATTTAAATTCTTGCTGAACATGAGTCAGCAGCTAGGGAAAAGGAGCTTCTTCCAAACACACTAGCACAACTGTCCTTCACCATCCATTTTATTTTCACATCATACATGTGGCATTGAATGGCTGGAATGCCAGTTCTGTGGATACTATTTTAATCAATTAAGTTTGATTTTTCTTCTCTTCATGTGCTTTGTATCCTCTGTTTTTTACTCCTGCAGTTTTATTTCAACATGCAAAGGAGTTGTTGATTGAACGTTCTTCAATAAAAATAATACTAGATTATCCTAAAGTGAATCCACTATAAAGATGAGAACTTTCTTCTGAACAAACTATATCAGAGAAAGGTTATTCCCTAGAGCACAGAAAATGTGATAAGCACTATTGTTTCCATTAGAGGAAAAAAATAACAAAGGCTACTATTTCAATAGAACCATAAATGAAGAATATGACAACATCATTATCCATAAAAGTTCCCTCTAACTGATGCCATTTGAGGTGGAACAGGGTATTTTAAAGAGGAATTCGCAAAACTGCAGCCTTTCCTTTCTAACTGCCTCCGTTAGCACATTCACGTGTAACCCTGAGAGTTCTGAATGGGGAGTTAAAACTTAGATTGCTATGGCATGCTGCGGTTAAAAACTGTTGCAAAGGTTTTTTCCTTAATTAAACTGAAAATAACATCTTTAAATAAATAAAGCTTGCTCTTATTTTCTAAAAGCTGCATTTGGTTGTAGAAGTAACTGTTTTGTACCAAAATTGAAAGCAAGCATACAGGTAGTAAAGTACTTATGTTAAATGTATCTGTGGATAATTTAGTGCAAACCTTATAACATCATATTTTTATCAGTAAGTTTATTGTTGTTTTCCACTAGAAAGAGTAAATTTCTGTGCCTGAACCAGATGACCTCTTCCCATTGCAAAAGTTACTGAGAATGTTTTTATTTATAATTGTATTAAAATATTAATACATTAAAAAGACAAGATAAACTGCAATCTGGTCCAATCAGTAATACGATCTCAATTTCAGTAATATATACTTCAAAAGCAGAAACAAGAGAGAATTTGTCTGAATTATACCATGCTCAATTTAGCTTTATGCATTGCAAATACAAACTAAAAAAGGCAGAGAAAAAATCTAAACTTCAGAACCCAATGATTGAAAGCAGTTAAAGGAATAGCTCAGGAAGGAAAGAAATATCTCCATGAAGGAAAGAAATCATATGCCATTTGAAAGGAGAAATACTTCTCTGTTTGGACAGGGAGCAAAAATCAACATTGCAACCCAAACTGCTTTTAAATCTCCTGCCTACATGTGCATATAATAATATATACTGTCTAGTTCAACAGATGTGAGAGTCACAACTTCTCAGGGGCACTGATGCATTCCTTTAGTTGCAAATTTATTGAATTTTCTAAGGAGAGGCCAGTCTTAAACGAAAACCGAAGCATTCAGAGTATGAGGCACCAATTTGGAAGAAGTTTGGATTTATGGAGTTTCCCTGGGTAGACTATATGTAAGCAGAAGGTTAGTTGGTTTTCACTTCACTTTTTCATTCTGCAATGAAAAAGTATGACTTTTTAAGTTAATGTCAGCCATGAAAATTCCTTATCACGTTATGATCTCAAAGGACTGCAGTGTTGATCTGCCACAAAGAGCAGGTTGCAGCTATTTGATTATGTCCCTGTTCCTATGGTGCATGACCATTCCAAATTTTATGTAAAGGTAAATACGGCCTTGCAAATCTAAAGCAATGTTACCTTGGCGTGATGATTTTCTGTTGCTTAAATATTTTCCCCTTTTAACTGTAAATGCAGTTTTAGAAGGATGTAGATAAATACCTGCTTAACATCTGGGTTTCTCTCCACAGAGGGATGGGGAGTGTGGCTGGAAAACCTGTATCTCCAGTAAAGCCTTGCAATAATTGCCATTACTGAAGGATTAACTAGTGACATGACACATGCTTTGGCTTCAACCATTTTTGTTAGACATCTCAAAGGAGTACCATCCTGTACTTTGAACAGCCTGGTTCTCACATTAAAACTCCTCACTTTGCAGTATTCAGTTAATCTCTTGTGTTTCAGTAAAAGGGAACTATTTCTAAAAGTTAATCACGTCTTCAGGCTGTCAAATCTTATGATTTTTTTTTCCCTTGACAGTGAAATTTGCCTGGAATATTCATGAGCATTTCCATAATTTCATTTGAGCACTGTGTTTGGTGGTTTTGCTGTTAGACATTACTGAGTTGGTTTTGCTTTCTTTTAATTAGTGTGAAGATACAGGAATCTCCCCCAGTGAAAAATGCTGGCAGCATTTACTGAGATAAATTTTCTTCTTTGTAGTAGTCTGATTCTTTCTGATAGCAGAAAAGATTTTGTACTATGTGCAGTTGTGAGCTAAACTAAGCAAGATGTACTAGAGACCAGATCAAAAGTTTGACCTCAGTGAACACTGATACTAGTCTTTTTAAAGTTGTAAGAACAACAGATAAAATGAAACTTGACTGTATAGGTAGTGTATATGTATGCATACATAGTGTTTGAACTGTGGCCACATCATCTGTTTTTTCCAGTTTTTTTGTTTGGTTTAGGTTTTTTGTTTGTTTGTTTGGTTGGTTTTTTTGTTTGTTTTTTAATTTTAAACATTACTGAAATTCTTCCTGCCTTTTGATAACTTTCTGTGAGGAGAATACCTTACTCATTATGTCTGTTGGAACTCGACAAGTCTTGCTTCCACAAAGTTCCTGCAAATGCTGAAGAGCAGTCTTGTTCAAAGTAGTGTTTGAGCTGTAACATTTGATGATGGTCAACAGTGGGGGGAACTGTGGAACCAAAACCTCATCTTTCTGAAGGTTGCCTGAATTTCCGCTCAAGGAAAGGCAGCTTCTCCAGTTGACCACAGCTTGTGCTCAATAGTGTCCCAGTCACCTCCCTAAGAATTTCTTGCTTCTGTCAGGCAACAGTTCTTGGCTGCACATGTCCTGATGATTTCTGAACTCAAGAGTGTTTGGATGCCCCTACCCAGTTTTCAAGCTTTTGCTATTCAGCTTATTAGTACTGTCCATCCCTTGTGTAAGTCAGGAAATCCTGACAGTTGTGAAACCACATCCTGACTTTCCTTACCTCCCAATATAAGCATGTATTTATTTCCCTAAGTGGTTGGAGCAGCTTTCGAACAAATATGTAAGAGTGACTGTATGATAAGACAGTAATGATCAACATTTTAAAAGTATTTAAATTAGTTTGCTTATTTCAAGCTATCACAAATCAAATATGTCCTTACCTTATCAGAAGGAAAAGGTCTTCATTAGAATAGCATTGATATAGGAAATTAACATAAGACAAAAGGAAGAGTTGTCAGATATAGATAAAGCATTTCAGTAGTCATGTTATTACTTAGTTGGTTTGGTTTGGTTTTATTTTAATCTGAAAGAAGATAGTGGAGTGGGAAGTGAAAATGATTAAGTATAAAATTGTTGCCAATTTGTTGCATTCAAGTTTCAGGTTAGCTTGCTTGAATTCTCATCAATTTGAAAGAGACAATCTTGTTGAGCACTGTAGTCTAATTTTTAGTCTAACAAGCAGAATTTTATTAATCCAGTTACAATAATGTTAACACTTGCAGTTCAGTATTTTCATTTAAAATGAGATAAATACAAAATTTCTAAGTATCTACCTCTTTTTTTCTGATGTTCTTCCCCTGCCCTTTGGTCTCCTAAGGCTCAGTTTGGAGGGCTGAAGAAGGGCTGCAGACCAAGAGAAGTTGCTCTGTGATTTTTCCCAGGCGCAGAATTGAGGTTCACCAGCCCCTGGGTTTAATGGACAGTTCTTTTGGCACTTTTTAAAAATGGTTGCAGCACCTGCCTTTTCTCATCCTTTCTGTGGAATCTGTCCCTGGCTACTGTAGCCAGCCCCAGGGACGCTCCCTTTCCCTGAGCACACTGGGCAGATTCCAGCTCCCACAGTTACCCCAGGGCACTTCATGCACTGCAGGGCAGGGCAGGAGTTCAGCTGCAGAGCTGGAGGCAATGTGCAGCAAAACCTGCCTATGGCTTGGTTTTGGTGGAGAGGGAAAAGATGCTGATGAAATACTTGCTTTGTAATTGTACTGGCATGGGCAAGTAGCTAGGCAATGGGTGGGTGACATGATCTGTTAAAAGCTTGGCCACAACTGTGTGAAGTCAGTGTTCAGGACTGAATTAGATGTGGCTTTGGGTAGGTATGGGAACACCTTAGTTTAATCAAGAGCATTAATATGTTACTTCTAGGTGTTCAAGTGGTTTCTCTGGTCAGTGGATTACCTCAAGTGTCCTGCTACAGTGGGATACCTGACATTAAGGACTGTGGCTTCTGGCCGGAAATTGTCCATGTGGAACTCTCAGAGATTCTGCTTGTGAGAGACTAGGAGGTTTTTAACCTATTTTTAAAGCTACCTTTAACTATCTTTATTGTCTTTTACTTTAAATAACTTTCTTCTGTCCCAAATCTGTGGCATTTAATGGATTTCTAGAGAACAGTTGTTTTCCTCTTGCCCTTGATTTTGTTAAGCTCCTTTAGTATTCTTACTTGAAGAGTCCCTGCAATTCCATTCATATATTACTAGCTTTTCTGGGCTCTTATTTGAGTCCAAATGCATTGGGCAGATTGACCAATGCTGTACACAATATTCTAGACAAAACACTGGTGAAAGATCACCAGTGTTTCGTATGAAGATATTGATTCTTTTTTTTCCCTTTTCTTTCTTTGCTGGGATACTCCATTCTTTCTTTAAGTTAAAGTCTGTAATAAAAAGTGTAGGTAAGAGAAAAACTGACAGTGAGCATGGCAGAAGAAATTTGCAAATGGATGACTATTTATAGTACCCTGAAGATACACCCCAGTAGAATAATTTGTTACTCCTTTCTACACAGAATAAATGGCACATTTATATTTCTGTTCCAAACCACTGCTAAAATGTAGCTTAAAACACTTGTAGATATTCACTAGGTTTTTGGCCTGTTCACATCAGAAGAAGAAAATGAAGAATGACCTGCATTGGGGTAGCTGTTTTCTGCTTAGTGGTCTGAGTTTGTCTCTCTGCTTTTGTATACTCATGTCATTTCTGCAGAATTTCAGATTATGTATCAGAACAAGTAATATGATTACTGGATGAATTCTTTGCTGGCGTAGAATGTCATGATGCCATCGAAATCAACAGCTTGGTATAAGTGGATCTCAATAGATTGTAGATTTCAAGAGACAGTTTGTAGTGTATCAAAATAATATATATTGGCTTGAGATAAGATTAATCGTTTCAGCAAAATACATTCTTTATATCCCACAGTCAGACCACTACAGTACTTTATACACAGACATAAATATTCAGTAGTGTATGAATCATTAAATGTGAAACTTTGTTAGCTGCATGTAGGAGGAAGTGGAAAACTTTTAAGTTCTGTGGTTTTTAGTCTTGCTTTTTTCTCAGGAATTCCCAGATTATTTGAGCTGGCTGCATGTGGACTGTAAAAGGCTATACTTGATTAAGAAGAGTCATGCAAGGCAATGTTGTTTATTTGTTTGGGTTTTTTTTTTGTTTTTTTTTTTTTTTTTACATAACTGAACATAAACTTACTCAAAGCCTTGGTCCTGTCTGTGTTGGGTATCTTTTTTTAAAAAATTTGGCAGGTTTGGGATTCTTTGAATAAAATACAGACTTTTCGTTCTCTGTCAGTAATGGAATTTGTCTCAAAAAAATCAGAAGCTTTTGAAATCCTTATCATTCTGTTCTGTGAACATAAGAATATTAAACTATAGCTTCTCTTATTTGTTAATACTTCGTTGCTTTTTGTAATTAAGCAGATAAAAACGTAGGTGGAGCAATGCTAGTTACTCTAGAAGCCTGTGTCGTACAACACTTTTGATTTAAAAGAACCTCATTGTCACTGCCTTCAGAAAATCAAGCAGCTGCAATAAGTAAACATCTATTTGAAGAGAAATTGGGACCAATGAATCAAACACATTGAGGCATGTTCAAAAAGACTACGAGTGGTGGCTTTAGAAGTAATGAAGCCTTGAAGTAATGGCTAAAGAAATTATTTGGAATTTCTCCTAATCAAGTGATAGTAACTCTAATACTGTTCTGGTTCACAAATCACTCACCTTTAACAGATTAGAAGTTTCTATCCCTAGAATATTTAGAAAAAGAACTTTAGGTGTGATTAACTGTCAAGTGAGAGTCACTTGAAAAGTGGGGGAAATTAAGTCACGCTTACTTTGGCTATAGAAAGAAAATGTATTTCATACTATTTTTGTCTTCAAATACCTGTGAAAGTATAAGACAGATTTTTATTCATATATTTGTTAGGGAATGAGTTTTAGGTTCAGAAATGGGTTGTGTTGCTTTGGTTTTCCTTTTTTTTTTTTTTTTTTTTTATTTTTTATTTTTAAAGAATATTAAAACCGGGTTGATTTCAAAGATTAAACAATCTGTGCAGCAGCCATGTAAATTAACCTGTTAATGAAACCCCATGTGAGAGGAACAGCAGATGATATAGCACTCCCTCCTTCTCATCCTATATAGAGAGTATTAGAGCAGTTTAGGGGTGTTTCTTGCTTTGGAGTAGCCCTATGTTCTGGGAAAATTCTGTATTAGCTTTCAGCTTGCTGTTTGGTATCAACGATGAACAGGTAAAAATACAGTGTTCTTCAGATTAACCTATTTTGCATATGTAGATTCCTAGTGTCTTTGAATATATGTAAGAAATTGTGATATGCAAAAAGACAGTTACATGAATGCAGTTTTTAAAGATATCCATTTTTTATGACTATAAAGAAATTAATGACACTAAAGACATAAAACTGAGACCAAATAACAATGCTCAGCTCGTGTTATTTCTTCCAGCCTTGAGATTTGGGCTGGAAGGGTAAGAATCTTCTAAAGTAAGTTGAAAGCACACTAAATAACGCTTAAAATAGAAAATTGCAATAGCTATTAAAAATGGATGTAATAGTTCCAAAAACTGATCTGAGGTTACATTTAAAAAAAAAAATAAACCCATCTTAGGTATTGAGAATTTCAGTAAGCTACATGTGGGTGGGTTAGTTTATTTGTTTTTTCTAAAAAGATAAATAAATTAGTCAAAGGTAAAAATAGCAATTAAATTCATTGTTCAATAACCAGTATTTGTTACACAAGACATATGTGAATATGTCTTACGTATCTTACATATCTGAATCTTGTGTCTAAGGGCCTTCGGAGTAATGATACTCAGCTGTGTGTAGAAATTAATTCTGTTTCTAGTTAAGCAGCTGAAGAGCTGAGAACTGCCAATGAAACCTGTTAATTAACATTAAATTAAGAATTTAAAAATAGGCATACTTATAAAAACATGGGTTTTTTTCCCTTTGTCTCAAAACAGGGAATAAAATTTTATAACTGTTTATTACTGATTTTCAACAAATGTTCTTCAGTGATAGGTCATAAAATTTAAAAGTGATCAGAACTGTGCAAAGCAGCAGCAATAAATACAATAGCATTTTTTGCTGTTATTTGAGTAATATTCCAGATGAATGCTGTTGGGGTGAAAGGGGGACTTTGCTGCTACCCAGCAGCAAAGAAAAAGTAATGACAATCCATTAAAATTTTGTTCCATGTTTTTGGGGGGCTTATTAAGTAGTGTTTTCTGGTGAAGAATGGTTCAAAATAAAAAAAATAAATCTTGCCCAACAGACTACTTTTCTACTAAGTAATGAACTGGGTAAAGTAATCCATCAGTTCTGCTCTGACTCAGCCTTACATATAATCAGATGAATCATAGGTATTGCTGAGATTGTCTTGCATATCTTTTTCAAAGGCCATAGTACTACATGAATTTCAGTCCTTTGCAAATTGCAGTCATTAATGTTTCCTTCGTGAGACTTAGGAATGTAGAATGCAAGCTAGTGGGGTTAATACTCTAGTTTCATTGACTTAGTTAATTATTATTTGCATTTTATGCTCATAAATGTCAGCCAAGCATACAGAAACACACTTTTTTGCTGAAAACTTCATAAACTCAGATTTAAGTCATGTATAGTACAAAGTAAATACTCTTAACTGTTGCAGCTGGTTAGATTGTAAGCATGATTCATCTGGAAGACAAAGTAAAATCATGTTCTGTACCAGTTTAGTTGCAGCTGTAGCTAATTCTTTTGCCAGCTGTATACAATTTGTAGCATGATTGAGGGTATGCTTTCCACACCTTGTATGCTGTTACTTAACTGAGCCACAGATTTGAAGTTCAGACGACTCCTGAATATGCATAACTGTGTATCACATCTCAGAAAAATGGAGTACTTGGGTGGATAATAAAATGGTTTAATTTCATTCATTATCCTTATCATAGATTGTCTGTGGGGAATAAGCTACTCTAAATTTCCTGGACTGGTATGAAGATACAAGTGCAGGTGTGGTTTTTTTGGAGGGTTGTGAATCGTGGTTTGTTTTGTTTAAGTGTGGTTTTTATTAGTTTTTTGTTGTTTGTGTATTTGTTGGTGGGGTTTTTTTTCTCCTTTAATTCAGTCATTCCTAATAGTTTCCTTGCTTAACTTATTTTTCATTTCACCACTGAAATTCACTGTTGTTTCTGCAACACTACTAAGTTTGCCTCTCCATCCTTAATGGTAATGCATAAAATAAGATTGCTTGCCAGGTACTTTTTAAGATAAGACTGCTGCAGAAACTTCTCTCTGTTGTACATTTATTTGAATATAAGCTACTGGAAGGATCAAATTTTAGATGCAAATGTCAATGCATATTATTTTTTATGAGTTGTTTGTTTATTTTAAGCTTGTGTGATAGTGGTATAAGAAATATTCCAATGGAAAAGACTTTGACTGACTGACAAACAGCTGAAGATAGTTGTAGTGTGAAGGATGCTGCAATATTGACACTTAACAAGTTGGTATGGCTGTGTTTGGAACTGGAAGAGAAAATCTGTTTAACTGATGAAGTCAAGCATATCAAGATTGTTTGGCAAACTGCATTTATTTATGATAGCACCAGAATGCTACCTATGATGTAGTGAATTGACTAATCACTCCAGGGAGGGAAACAGCTTTGAGTATATTTTGAAAGATCTGTAAACTGGAAGGAAAAGAAAATAAGCCAGGATTTTACCTTTGGCCTAATGACAGGAAGTTGGAAAAGATTTAGAGGGCAGATTTCCTTCTATAAGAAGAGAGCAAGAACAAGAAAATGTAAAGTGGCTTTATTTTTCTAGGGTAGGACTGCTGTCATCACACAGAAATGAAATTAGTAGATCTTACCAGTTTCTGAAACAAGCTGATTATTCAGTGATTCAGTGATCCAGTACATTGATAACTGTGTGCAACTTTTTAAACTGTTGACTAGGATGTTCTTTGCACACAGTCTACAAATTATATTGGTAATTAATTAACATTTATTTCACTACTCTAAATGAAAATACTTGTTTTGATCTCAAAAGTAGTATTTTTTTATTTTAAAACAGAAGGAAAAGATTGTTTAAAATTTTTCTAATGTCTTGAAAATTTATTTTTGCATTTATACATGTTTCATTCTGATGTGCTTTTCAATAATCAAGATTTTTTTCCTCCTGGATTTCTATTTTAATTGAGTCATAGCTTTGGCTCAATCAACTCTTCAGTTTCACTTTTATTGTACTAAGATTTTGATGATAATGATCTTCTTCAGATAAATTACCATAGTATTGTACAGTGTTAACATACTTTTGTTCTTTGATAATTTTTAATGAAAATCTTAATGTTCCAACTCCATTTTTTGTATTCGATCCCTGTTTCTCCAAACTACTAGAGAAGAAAATCAATAAAAAGGTTGTATATTTATCCTTGAAGAAGGTAAACCAGGTAAAGCTGCAGTCTCTTAAGACTGTGCACTTGATATTGGCTTAAATAAAGACAGTCATTTGGAAAATATTCAAGTGAAGGCACAATTGCATCTTTTCTTTTCTTTGTACATTGAAGTATAAAACAAGAATGCTGTCCTACAAAATGCATCTTCCATTATTTGAAATAACTCATTTTACTTAAAATGTTTATGAAAGAATAAAGTTCAGCTGAAGTGTTGATGAGGGGAAAAAATAAATTTTAAACAGATGACTCGGGGAAATAACAGGAATAATCATGATGAGTTCCAAGTTAGAAAAGTAGATCTTTTTTTCTTTTAAAACTGTGTGGATTATTACATTTTCTTTGAGACACACTTAGATTTGTACTTGTTCTTTTAGGTTTTGTTCTGTTACTTAAGACATTGTATTGATTTATTGTATTGTGCCTGTGCCACTTCATAAAAATAATATTGACTGATAAAAATTCAAGTGATAGATTATTAAGTTTATCTTTCAAGCTAATATTAGAGTTCTGTAAAAATTTTGGACTACCTATTACATGTCCCTATATAATCCAGGGTTATGACTATATGGTCATATGGATGCAGTCATAGGCTTTGAATTTGCATTCTGTTTTCAAGTGTGCTAAAATTGTATTGACACCTCATATAGCTTATTTAAGCAAAAGGCCTGCACATAGGGCAAGCATAGTGTGAAGAACAGTTTTTGTAGCTAGTTCTCATGCACAGTGCTGTATTGAGCCCAGTCAATCAACACTGTCTTTGCAGAACAAAGTCTGCATAGCTATTATAGTCTATCAGTGTGTATTGTCCTACAGTTTAACTTCTCCATTAAATTAGTTCTTCATCTGTATTTTCATTGCATACTTAGGTTGTTCTTGACCTGTTTTCCTTTTTAAATGTAACTGAATGAGACTGCCTGCTTCTATCAGCCGGTCCCTCCTTCCTGACTTCTGAATTGGTTTGCCAGTTTCTGTTGAAGGTGAAAGTAAGGAAGAAGCTTCAAAGGTCATAATATTTGTACCATAATTTTGTGAAAACTAGTTAACAAGTTGAATTGGAAAGCAGCATTAGTGTTTCCTTGAGAGTAGGACAGGCAGGACAGGACTTCAGCATCACACATGCTGGTTGCAGCAGCTAATCAGCCAGGCATCGTATTTGTTTTAACTGTCCTTCCAGTGCACAGATAGCTGCAGGCACAGCATGTACAATGTTTTGTTTAGTAGTTGTGTGATAGGGATGTTAGGAAGCTGATGTCATTGTCATAAAAATAGGAAGAGATACAAATCTGTAGGAAGAATAATTCAGATATTTTTCTCTGTTTGTGGAACAATGTGTTCATACTGTGGTTTTAATGATAACTGGAAATGTTCAGGAATCAAAAACCCTACTGTGCTTTCATTGGGCACACCAAGTAATTTTTGGAGGAAACAGGCTTGTAGACTTATGCCCGTCTAAAACAATGGATCAATGAGCTATTTTTTCTTCTGAAAGACTTTCTAAGTACGCATGCAAGATTTTTAGAGTGTGATATGTTGCATTGTTTTATTCATACTTTGAATATCACCGAAAAAGTAGGTAACAGCACATAATGCTAGAGAGAAACAGATTGGAGGAGGGGTCAGCACTCATGACAACCTCTAAGAAACTCATTTAGAGGCAGGGCACGATACCCGATACTGGTAATTAGTCTGCATATGGTTTGCCTTCCAAGACTGACTTCAGCCACAGTAAAGCACATGTGAGAGAATATGTCTCAGCTATTCAGTTCTGGAAACTTTTAATCTGTTGTGAGGCAATACAGATTGCCAGAACTGTAGATGTAACATTGTTCTGAAGTTCCTGGGAGGCAGAGCTAGAACTTAAGCTTCACATGTTAAAAAGATCTCCAGGGTCTAGCATAAGGACCAGAACATTTACCTAAAATTAATTTTTGCTGGTGAGGCTGGTCATAGTTTTTATAATTGCTGGAAAGAATTAGGCAACATCTCTGACCTGTTACAGACACCTGCATTAGGTTTAGTTTCACAGATGTCTATTTCCCTCCACTGAGCCTAAAGAGACTATGACTAGTTGATGAAGACATTTTTAAAGGTCTAAATTTTCGCAGATTAATCCACCCACTATCTGTTAAGACACTCCACGGAGACTCAAAGTGTGTGTGTAAACATAACCCTTACCAAGTTCTATTTTCAGAACCCTTTGAATGTGCTAATGCCAATAATGTTATGAATAAATTCAGATACTTAGTACAATTGTATTTTAAAAAGTGCCGTACTAAGATAAACACCCTACAAAATGTAGAAGCTGCAATGGCAAGGAAAGAAATGATTAGAAGAACCTGATAAATTAACTCTTAATTTATATTTGGTTAAAACTTGTACAGAACTTTACTGTTGTTTCCATACTCGTGGGAACTTCTGAGAGCTCAGCTGCCACTGACTGTAACAACTCTTTATGGTGCTGAGTATGTGAAGGGCAGAGTTTTAACCCACAGACAGGAGGTACTGTAATGTAGCCTGGGAATCTAAATCCTTAGTAAACCAGAATGAATCTAGAGTTTCATCTTTTTTAACAGGCACACTGAGATTTCATATATTTTGTTTACATTTTCTATATACTTACAATTTTAATTTTTGTTCTCTTCCAGTTTCTTTGGGGGGAGAGGGGCATTTCCAGTATTTTACTGTTTTACATGTTGTTCACTGTGTTTTCAGTCCCTAAGATATGAAAAGCATCCCCTTTCCCCTGCAAGTGGCACTCACTCTATATTGCTGTACTTTTTTTTCCCCAATAAGTTCTTACCCCATTAGGAAAAATGAGAGAACAAACCAGTAGCAACCTCTCAGCTATAATTTCTGTATTTTTCTGTTGTGTTTAGTACTTAACCTGATTTCTGTTCTATCAGCTAGTGGTATTCCAGGCACATGGGAGGAATAAGACAGGAGCTATCTTGAGTTGTTGTAAGAGACTGCTGCTTAAAAAGCTTATTGAAAGGGAAACCAAATATGTTACCTGCCTACAGTCAACATCCCTGCAGAATTATTTGGAATTATTGTGAGTGGAAGTTGTGTGCTCTTATTTCAGAGAAGATAAAACCAACTTCCAGGGTGCACACAGGTTTTATGGAGATTATGCAAAAGCAGACTTTTGGATTTCAGCAATGGCAGATTAATTTGAAACTAATAACGGAATGTGTAAGTTAATTAACTAAGCTAAATAGTAATTTACATACCTCTTTCAAGCTGTCATTTTTTAAAATGATGGAATCTTTCTAGTGCAGCAGCAGGTGGTGATGGTGACTTTCTTGCCATGCTTTGTCCCAAATTCTCATACTTTCATTTTATGTTAAGATCTCTAATAAATGGGTTTATATGGGTATTTTATGGGTTTAGCAGCCAAGTTTTCTTCTTGTGCTGAGTACAACACTTTCATTCAAAATTATCAAGATGCTGTCTATATAAGTGTGGGAGTACATGATATGAAATGCGTGTGGATGTGTTTACACAGATAACGTTTTTTCGGCTTACTTATGTTAATCAGGTGATTTCACATCAGCACCAAGAAAGGAAACCTTAAAATGGAAAGAATGCTCTCTGCTAGAGCGCACTCACTGCCCGTATTCTGTGCCCTTCTTGTACATGTATTTTGGCCTTCACAAAACGGACTTAGTAGTCTGTCTGAGGTGCTAATTCATTAATTCACTGTAATATTGTGTATCCCTTAGGAGTGGTCACATAGTCAGCTCACAACAGAACAGTCTGGGTAACTGCAGTTTTGCAATTACAGTACTTGAGTACCGACAGGTTTATGTTTTACTTCTTCCTCACATTGTGCAGTTCTTGCACTTTCGCGAAATGCGTGTAAAACATCACTGTAATTGAGAAGTGCCAGTAACTAGCTGGGTACAGAACAAGTTCTTTGTTTTGAAGTTCCCTGAGTGCTGGTGCAGCACTTTGAAAAATTCCTTAATGACTGAGTAGCAGTTCTTAAACTAGTGATTTGGGAGTCCCCTGCTAGCACACTAATGATCCAGACAGCAGCATTAAATCAGTTGCTTTAGTTTAAGTACCTCTTGAATGTATATAAAGCCTTACTTTATTGGGAATTGAACTAACTACCTGCAGTCTGAAAAGCACTAAGTTGGGCACTCAAGCAAAGGCGAATTTACTAATAAAGAGCAAACATTTTCTCCTGTATGCACTCTCTGAAATCTCTTAGCTCTTTGGGCGGTAGGATGGTACAGCAGTTGTTGAAGCTTAGCAGTCCTCAGAGAGATCTTTTTTTTAACACTCCTTAGAAATAAGTGACTCGCAGAAATACCATAGTAAAGGGGTTTTTAAGTTGGAAGAGGCAACACTTCAACACCATTTCACGGTTCCATTATATTCCCCTAATCTGTTTAGCAGCTACACTGGTTTTTTTTTCTTTTAACAGTATACTTTAGAATAAAATGAGAACAGTACTATCAATGTAGACTCTACCTCCTGTCTATGTTGATTTCCTACAAGTTTTACTTAAATATTATTACATGGAGTCTTTGTATGCATAGACTCATGAATTTGTCTTCCATGGGTCACACTGCTGAGAAAACCATTTGATAAATACTTGTAACAGTTTTATATTTTATTGTTGTTGGTCCATCTCTACAAGCAGAAGGTCAGACAAAAGTATCAGGAGTACTGCATGGGTGAACAAGGAGCTCCTGGGCAAACTCAAAAAGGAAGCATACGGAACATGGAAGCAGGGACAGGTGATCCGAGAGAAATATAGAGACACTGAGCCTGCAGAGATGCTATTAGGATGAGCATAGCCAAAACAGAATTGAATGTGGCCAGGGCTGTCAAAAGACAAGAAGGTCTTCTCTATCTACATAGCACAGGGGAAACACGGGCCCACTATTGAATGAGGCAGAGGACCTGCTGACATGGGACGTTGAAAAGGCTGAGGTTCTGAATGCTACCTTCTTGGACTTTAGTGGCAAGACCTGCCTTCAGGAATCTCAGGCCCTGAAGACAGGGTAAATGAGCAAGGAAGGTGTACCTATGGTGGAAGAGGATCAGGTCAAGGAATATTTAAGCAAACTGGACAGATATATGTCCATGGGCCCAGATGGGAAGTCATGTTTGACCAGGATGATAACCTTATGTGACGAAAGGACTGTCTTGGTGGATGAGTGTAGAGTAGTGGACATCACCAAGACTACCTAGGCTTCAGCAGGGCTTTTGACAGTGTCTCGCGTAAGATCTTCATAGAGAAGCTGATAAAAGTATTGATTGGATGAGCAGACAGTGAGGTGGACTGAAAACTGGCTGAATCGCTGGGCCCAGAGCGTGGTGGTCAGTGTCATGAAGTGTGGTTAGAGGCAAGCAACTAGCAGTATACCGTAGGGGTCAACACTGGGTTCAGTCTTACTTAATGTCTTCATTAATGATCTGGAAGATGAGGCAAAGAGTACACTCAGCAGCTTTGCAGGTGACACAGCACTGGGAGGAGTGGCTGACAGGCCAGCTGATTGTGCTGCCATCCAGGGGGATATGGACAGGCTGGAGAAATGGGCTGCGAGGAACCCCAAGAAGTTCAACAAGGGGAAGTGTAGTCTTGCACCTGGGGAGGAACAAACCCAGGCACCAGTATACGATGGGGGCTGATCAGTTCAAAAGAAGCTTGACAGGAAAGGACCTGGGGATTCTGGTGGAGACAAAGTGAAACACAAAGAAGGCTGAAGATGTCCTGGTCTGCTTTAGAAGTCTTGTTACAGCTGAATTGTGTAGCCTGCACAATAGGTTTGGAAAACCCAAATAAACAGATCGGTATAAAGAAGTATGTGTACAGACAGATACAAACCAATATAAAGCCAACAGATAAAAGAATACAGTGCTAACAGGTAAAGCTTATCTGGGAGAAAGGAATACACAGAAGATTCCATTGGTGTGGGAGGGTTTGAATTTATGATGATTAAAGTAACTTTGTTTTACTGTTTTATGTATATGAACTTATATTTGGTTTGGTATAACATTAGTAGCCTCCTAAGATTTAAATATTGCTTCTCTTGTTCCCTAGTCTGTTCCAAAATGTCCATAGCAGTACTGAGAATGCTTCCTTAACAATTACTGTGATTTTCTTGAAAAGCAAGTTGGA
Source organism: Falco cherrug (assembly GCF_023634085.1). NCBI lineage: Eukaryota > Metazoa > Chordata > Aves > Falconiformes > Falconidae > Falco > Falco cherrug. The sequence continues at coordinate 10,126,589 of NC_073699.1, forward strand.
ATAGACTGTCACTGTCCTTGTGTCTGCAGACTCTGATGTATACTGTTCCAAACTGAAAAGAGAAAAGGCTGGCCAGAAGCGATAGCATCTCAGTTTCTTTTTCTTTTCCTTGGTCAGCCGGAGAAATAAGAGTGTACGTCTGTCCTATAATATTAGTGGAAAATGGAAAAATCTTTCTTCCAAGAAGTCTGTTTTCTTTAGTAAGTACTGTGTTCTAAAGTTATTGAAGGAGACGTTTGTAAACTTCAGAAATCTAAAATCAGGTCTTTTAAATCTTCTAAATAGTATGCAACTCCTTTGCTGTAAAGAAGAGAAAGAAAATTCCAAACAAAAGAGTGAAGCAAGCAAATTTGTGCTTTCTTAGAGGAATTTTGTTTGGTTTTCACCTTGATTTCTTCCAAATAAGGTGAGCAATTCTCAATACAGACGGGTTGGCATGCTCTCTGTATAATTAAAAAATATCTCTGATTCTGATTCACTTTGTCCCATTTTTAGGCGTTATGTCATGTACCTAATAGAACACTGTACCACTTCAGCCTTGCACTTTCTTGAAAGAGAAGCACTTGACAGCAGTACTATGTTGTTTTCTAATCACAAATCTTTTCTGTGTTTGTGCTCTTACCTTAAAAAAAAATAAATAAAATTGTTTGAATATATCAGGTTGAAGGAGGACGTTATTTTCAATCCGTTTTATTAAGCATTCAGATTTGACTTAATGAACATTTAAGCCTTAAATACAGTCTTTGTATCTGTCCCAAGAGATAATCATCCTTTGTTCATAATATATTTCTGATCGTGGTATACTCGAACTCCAATGGTAGTTCTTCAGTATCACCCTACACAGGCCCTGCCAATTGTCTGACCCACCCATGAGGCAAAGAAAGGGAATAAAACACAAGGAAAAGAAATGCTGCTATTCGTACTTAATATGTTAGAAAACTGAAGCATTATCTGGCAAAACTGCTCATGATCATACAGCAGTAAATCATTTATGAGACTATTAATCAGAGAGTTGTCTCACCTCAAAATTGTGTTCCAGTTGACAGGTATTTTAATTTCTTCTTTCTACTTATTGTATTTTTGGAATTTAAATAACATTGTAATCACAGCTAGAACTTGGCTGAGGAAAATGAAGTAAATCTCTGATATTCTACTTTAAGCACTGTTGTATCCTCATGTCTTCCTTTTTGCTCCTCAGCCAGACTAGCTGGCTGCCCTGCCCTCCTGATACGCAGACAACCGCAGTCAGCACTGTACACTCAGTAAAGCCCCCAGTCATTTCTGTCCCTCAAGTCACAGATTGTTTTCAACATAGAGTCAATTTGTGGGAAATTGAAAATGGTTTTGTAACCTCACTCAGCAGACTGAGACACAATTACACTTTATGAAGAAAAGATTGTGTGCTAGTGTGTAATTTAGATTATGCTGCGAGACCTGTGAGCTCAGAAATTATCTTCTAAGTGGTGGCTTAAAAATATCGTTTGTTTCCTTTATCTTGGGATGTCTTTTTTTATGTGAAGAACATCATCAGACATCAAGCAGGCTGAAGGAAAGCAGAGCTTTACTTCTATATATCCAAGGGGAGCTATCTGCTATCACTCTTGATTGTTTTACAGGAAAATAAGCTCATACCAGTTTTTGTTTTCACTATTCTCTGAAGAAAATTTATGATACTGCTGTGGTGAATACAAAGCTCTCCCTCTGCTTTCTATTTTGTCCTGTTTCTCCTGAATACAGCTGTATTCCTCTTTCTTGCATATTTGCTTTTTAGGAAGTCTAGTTTTGTCTTGATGCTAGACATTGAGTTTTGTCCTTTTGGTAATATAAATTAAAATGTCAGTGCAGCCAGAAGTCTGAGGCTGCTATCTGATTTGAGAGTAAGTCATGGTTAAACAACAGAGTATACACGTTTGTGTCAGAAAATGCAACTTTGCTAAAGCCATCTACACTGAATTTGATCAAATTTTCTTGGGAAGCTGCACAAGGTTGTGATAATAGCAGGATTGAATGTTCTTACTTTTTTCTGACTTTTTCACATACCTTATGTGTTTGATAACAGTATATAGTAGTTACCTGTACGTGTGTGTGCTTGTATCTATAGCATACAGAAGGTGTAAACTGAAATGAAGCATTCCAATAAACTTCCCATTTATTCAGAAGTTTGTATTGCTAAGTTTTATTATAGTGATTATCCCCTCCCACCAACAGTATTTTTTACTGTGAACTCCTACTTCAGGTAATCAGATAAGAGTAAATTATAGAAATAAATTTCTTCTAAAAATATTAAAATATATTTTCATTTTTCTCTTTTCTGTCTCTTTTTATGAATAACATTTTTTTAACAAATTGAGATCAGTGGTTGAGTTGTACTGCATGAATACGAACACTTCCCATTTACGATGAGTTGCAAACAAAATCACTAGAAACCGTTTGGGGTTTTGTGCATGGAAAGGTTAATTGGTGAGACACATCTGTATTTCAGCCAGAGATTTAGTTAACTAATTTAGTATGGCTTCCTCATAAATTAGATGTAATGCTTTAGTAAGTGAAGAGTCACTTTTTCCAGTGGAATTCTAATGGGATCTCTAACTATTGTTTGCTAATGTATATACATGAGTAAGTACTAGTGCAAATGACTGTGGGACTGTTCTAGTAAATTGTCTTGTCATTACAGATACCTGAACACTGTTGTCTATGCCCACATTATGCTTCCATTTTTTTGACTACCAAGGGATGTTTGGATAGACAAGAATTGTTTCAGTAGTATGGATTTAAGTGGTTGTGGTTTCTCTTTTAAGCGAAGTGTTTAAGTGAGAATGGGATTTAGCATACTGTGTTCTGGTCTTGAAATCATAAACAGTTTAAATGATGAATAAAGTAAACCATAGAAGTCTGTAAACCTAGAGATAGCATTTTTAATTCACTCTTTAGAATTAATCTATAAACAGTAAAATGCTATTAAGCACTTAAAAGTGTAAGTTTTTGAAGACTTCAGTCAAGTTTTGCCTACTTTTGTTGAGAATGAACCCCCCAATATAACAATAATGTTTAATTGCTGTTTTATAAAAAAAAAATCTGCATTTCTTTTTTTCACTCTCCAATTCCTTTCTCCTTTGCATATCTCTGAATATAAATTTGAGCCTGCTTATAAGAACAAAACAGAAAAATCAATACAGCTTCCCTCTCCACAAATAGGAGTAGTAGCAGAGACAGAATTGTGGCCAACATTTGAGTTAGAATACTGGCTGGAGTTTGTTCGGTCAGTGAACAACTGCATTGCTCTTTACCCAGGGAAGATTGCCTGGTGATACACTGGTTCCTAATAATTCAGATCATATTTTAGTCAAGTATATCTGAAATTGGAAGAAAGCAAGGCTATGTATTTCGCAACAAAAAAACCCTGTGTTCTAACAGATTGAATTCAAGTAAAAAAAAAAAATCTTAGAAAAAGAGTAGCACTTACCTCTCATTTTATAGAAATTATTTAGGAATCTTAAGTATGTGAGGCTGTAGAGTATAAATAATATTTTTAATACTGTCATAGTTTTGATTTCTACTCAGTATGTTTTTCCTCTGTTGGTCCACTTGATTTCCAGATTGTTTTTCTCTTCGACTGCTGTGTACATGGTTTTCAAGAACCTCTTATATTCCTTTGAATCATGTATACACTTCAGTGATATAGTGGCATTTATATTCACTAATATTTCATCCCTGACCTCATATGCTTAAAGCTTAATTGGGTAGTGTTATAGATAATTTTCATATTTTCTGAGTATTTCTATTGATCTTTACAGAATCAGGTATATGAGGAAAAAACTTTCAAGAACACCAGTTCAGAAGTGAGTTGAAATACTGGATTTGGTGAAACAGAAGTACTTTGCTTGATTTGCTCTTCACAGTGAAGAGAAGTTCTGCAAAATGTTTAAGGGGTCATTAGTAGGTACAGGTAAAAATCCTGAATGCTGCATTTATTTTCAGTCAAGTAATAGGAGTAATGGAAGTTCTCCGTCTTAAAGAGTTCCATGTCCATACAGATGTTAATGCCTTATAAAGATCATATAATAGGCAAGAGTTTTGCCTGTATAGTAAATGTCCTTAATTACACAATCTAAAATAAGAGGGGGGGGAAGAGGGAGAAAAAACCCAAACAACAACAACAAAAAGATGCATCACAGGTTATTTAACTTCCAGGCCTTTTGCTCAGGCAAGATAGGTATCAAGTAAGGCTATGTTTTATAGTTACTTATGCTTTGTGGAACTAAACCTGTAAGAAATAATTACAAATGTGTTTCTAGGTCAAAAGATGTGATTATCCTGCTGTATTCAGCATTGCTGTCCCCTCACCTTGAATGCTGTATGCAGTTCTGGGCCCCACAGTTTCAGAAGGATGTGAAGGTCCTTCATTGTGTCTAGAGGAGGGCAACAAAGTTGGTGAAAGGGCTGGAAGGAATGTCCTGTGATGAGCGGCTTGTCTAGTTTGGAGAAGAAGAGGCTGAGGGGCAACCTCATTGCTCTCTACAGCTTCCTGAGGGGGGGAAGGGGAGAGGGAGGTGCTGAGCTCTTGTTCCTGGTATCCATGATAGGACGCATGGGAATGGTCCAAAGCTGCACCAGGGGAGGTTTAGACTGGACATTATGAAGCGTTTCTTGGCTGAGAGGATTGTCAAGCACTGGAACGGGCTTCCTAGAGAGCAGTGGTTCTCCCAAGCCTGTCAGTGTTGAAGAGGCATTTGGACAATGCCCTTAATAATATGGTTTTACTTGGTCAGGCAGTTGGACTAGATCAGGGGTCCTCAAACTATGGCCCACGGGCCAGATACGGCCCCCTCGGGTCCTCAATCCAGCCCCCGGTATTTACAGACACACAGACACACACACACACCCCCCCCCCGCCAGGGGTTGGGGAGGGGAACCAAGCAGCCGCAGATGACTGCCTGCCACTTCATCCGCGCGCCGGCTCCCTGGTTAAAAAGTTTGAGGACCCCTGGACTAGATAATAATTTTAGGTCCCTTCAGACTGAAAAAGCCTGTTCTATTCTGTAACTATGTTAATTGGTTCTGTCATTGTCAAGTAAATTAGTAAAGTTTAATTTAAAATCTGGCAGTTTTTACCTAGAAATGTATAAATATTTCTCCTAGAATAAAAATTTCATTATAATGGAAATTTAGTTGAAAGTATCACCTGAAAAGTAACAAGTAAAGTTAAGTCCTGATAGCATTATTGTTTGGGGTCTCAGGTACCCAGTGCCTTGCTGTGCATTTTGATGTAAAATGAATTCATTAAGTTTACTGAAAATATATTTCTAAAGTGCAAATTGAAATATTTTTTAAGTTTTTCTCAAACCCCCAAATTGTTCTATGAACAGCATCAGGATACTCTGTTTTAAGTAGAAACAGGAGAGGAAAGAATTTCAATTACAGCATCCCTGGAGTTTGGAAATAGAATGATTTTAAGAGACATCATACTCCTTTGTGTCTAGTTCAGCTCTGCACTTAATGAAGAGCAACTTCTAATGAAGATAAGAGAAAGAAAAATCATGCTGATAGCAAAAAAATATTGATTTGAGGCATCTCAATTCTTGTTTTCATATGGAACATTTTAATATTAAATTTTCCTTCTATGGCATTAAAAGAAATATTAACAAAAAATCCAAGTAGAAGTCTGTATTTCAGAAATTTAATGGAAAAATAATGGTGGGAAAAGTGAGCAACTAAGAAAAAGAGCATATATAGTCAACTAGTGTTTTCTTCACACTATTTAAGCTTGAAATCCTCCACAGATCTGTGAGGCTAGTGTTTTGTACATAGAGTATAGTTCATAAGATAATCTTGTAAATTCATTTTGGCTGTTTAATCGTGCCCAATAACTATACCTGTCCCTGCCTTGGTTAGCACATGGCTTTGATCAACAGGTATTTGAAAGGATTTTCCTTTTATTATTTTGTCTTCTCTTTAATGACATCAGACTTTTTTGGTTTTAAGATGCATCATTTTTTTCTTTGTTGTGGAGACAATTAAGATGCTAATGTCACCTATATACACACAGTTCCTCTATGTTGGTGCTTAAGCTCTTTTTGCTCTTTCCTTTGTCAGGTGGTTGCAAATCAAATATTTAGAAGCAAAATTATTTCGTTCCTTGTGTTCAGAAATCAAATTATTTCTAATTGTAGCTTGAATAGTTTGAGACCAAGTAACAGATTTTAGGTTACAGGTAAGCCATAGCTGAAGACTTCAGCTGTATTGTCAGTGTTTTCTGTAAGTTTATTATTCTGCAAGTAAATATATGACAAGATGTTTATAAGACTAAAAATTGATCTCTCTGAGAAAACCAAGAGAAAATCGAGGTTTTAAAGCTGTCTTCTGTTCTCTAGCTGTGTTAGCTTGAGGAAATCCCTTTCATATGTGTACTATGATAGAAACACACATAGTGTCTACTAGTCCACATTCATGTTGTTTTAAACAAGCTGAGGTTTAATGAAAAAGGGGATGAGAATAGGAACTAGTAACACTAGTGAAGTCCTCACAATATCAAAATAATAAAAAAGTAGTTAATTGTACTCCTTTGGTCTGATTAACTGTGTTTCCTTCTGATTTTTTTTTTAATTTTGTAGAGATATATACATCTATTACAAATATAAACAGTGTGTCTTTATTCATAGTAGCGTTTCTAACTTTGGAGCCACATAACTTGTCATTCCACATGACACAAGGCAGTGGAAAACCTGTAAGGAAAGTATATTTTCTGATTTGGTTTTGTTGGATTTTTTTTACTCTTTTCCTGAAACCTGCAAATTATTTCCAAGAATAAAGTCACTACCACAATAACAAGAGTTGAACTCATATGATTACACTTCATAACACAACATTAACAATAACAATATAACAATAATAACAGAACAAACCCAGTTCTGCATTTCATGAATAAACTGCTTTGTTGTTGGTTTTGGTTGGTGGTTGGGGTTTTTTGTTTGTTTGGTTGGTTTTTTTTTAATTAAAATAATTTTTCTTAATGCAGGTGTTCTGGTTTTGGCTGAGATAGAGTTCATTTTCTTCTTAGTAGCTGGTACAGTGCTGTGGTTTGGATTTAATATGAGAATAATGTTGATAACACACTGATCTTTTTAGTTGTTGCTGAGTAGTGCTTATACTAAGTGAAGGACTTTTCACCTTCTCAGCGCCCCTATCAGTGAAAAGGCTGGAGGGGCATAAGAAGTTGGGAGGTGACACAGCCAGGACAGCTGACCCAAACTGGTCAAAGGGATATTCCATACCATACAATGTCATGCTCAGTATATAAGCTGGGGGGACTTGGCCAAGGGGGTGGATCGCTGCTCAGGGACTGGCTAGGCATCAGTCAGTGGGTGGTGAGCAATTGTATTGTGCATCACTTTTGTATTTTGTTTCTCTTTCTCTGTTTATCTCCCTTTTTATTACAATTATTAGTAGCAGCAGTAGTATTAGTATTATATTTTACTTTATTTCAATTATTAAACTGATCTTATCTCAACCCATGTGTTTTACCTTTTTTCCGGTTCTCCTCCCCATCCCACCAAGGTTGCGGTGGAAGAGTGAGCAAGCCAATGCGTAGTACGTAGTTGCTGGCTGGTGTTAAACCAGGACAACAGTTTCTTGTGTCAGAAATTTTCCTGAATGAAACTAGGGCTCTAGATGCCACTAAAATTCAAGTTATCTGAATATTAGAGTACAAATTGATGAGTGATTCTTTACAACCTTGCATACAATTGTGTACTACAGGAATAAAATGATGACAAGGCAAACCTAAGACTGTCATTTTGCAAGAGCAAAGCCTTTCTGATAGTAAATATGGACCTTCAAATGTCTTGAGAGACTAAACTAAATCCATGGGTTTGTTTAAATCTGATACCATGAAGAATATATATTTCTTAAAATATTTGACAAATACAGATACATACAGTACTGAAATTGTGGATCTTAAAGCACAGTAGAGAAGAAAACATCAGATTTCAGAGCTGTGAATATATAGATGAATAACAGAGATGCCAACTTAGTAGCAGTTTTTAAAATACCAAAACAAACAGAAACAACAAACACCAAGCAAGCAACCAACCAACCAAATTCAGGAGAAAAGAAACAGAAAAGAAAAAATAGCAGACTGAAAGAATCGGGCATTTTCTCAGCTCTCAGCAAACACCATAAAATCAATAAATGTGATTAAATACTCCACCTAATCTAGCAATACAAAGGTGTAAGGATTTGTGTGAAAGATTACAAACAAATGTGCACTCTTGTGCCATGAAACAACACATTTGAAGACTTCTACTTTCTTAAAGTATCTAAATAAGGAAAAGAAAGATGTCAGTATGAAAGAAAGGGTATGTTTTGTTGCTACTTTCTACCTAAACAATGATTAAATGATGCAGAATTCAAGCAAGAATTTATTTACTTCTGTCTTTTATCTCATTTTCAGTGTACCATGAAAATGTTACAGCACTCAGATGAAAACAGCTCTCAGATGCAGACATCAGTTCAGCTTGAACCTTCGAAATCTAAAAAATTGTTATCAAAGAGTAATATAAACAAAAATAGGCGATATTCCATTTTATTACCATTTGAAAAAGTAATACAAAACCCCCACGTCAAGGCCACTGTGTCTTACAGATATTTATAAATCAAGATTTGGCTCTAATGGTAGCAGTGATTATTTTAATTTTGTGGTCCTGAAATAGAGTCTCCTAATCTTACATGATAATCTATTTGCTTTCATGTGTTCAAACTCATATGTGTGATTGTTTTGTTTTGTTTTGAGAAATACTGAAGTAGAGGACTTAGAACCAGCTATTTTCAGAAATTAGTTTCCTAAATTCTTTCTGACTTGCTACATTGCTGACTTGTGGGTATGAATGAAGCTCTGATTAATCTTTTTCAGTTGTTTTTAATTTCTGCTTCAGCTTCGTCTGCCCTTTATGACTTTCATTTGAATACTGTCTTCATTATTTTTTTTCCACTTTGTATTAAGGTTTCACACGAAACAATCATCTTCCAGAGTTGGGTTCATATAGTTTTGTTATCCTTGCATAGCCTTCAAGAAAGCTGTTTTCCGTGTTGTTTCCTTTAAAAATAACTTGCTTGTACAGAAACAAAATAATCTGAAGTAAGGAATAACTGACAGGATGATTAAGATAAGAGTATTTTAAAGTGAAGCTGAGAAGTTCAGTACTAATGAAGCTAAAAATGCAAAGGACTACTTGTTTCTACAGATATCTATTATAGTTTTTTAAGCTAGTAATAAAGTAACTTAATAAAAAAAATCTTTGTTGTAATAGTATTGATTTTTTTCTCCCAAGGATCTGATAACCCATGTTTTCTATTTCTAACTAATATATCAATAAATGCTTGTAGCGGAGAAACAATTTCTGAGAAAAGTTATAACAATCTAACAATGATAGTGACTGTAGTAGTTTTTTCTCTTTATAGCATCCACTACTTCACTGCTTATACATTACATTTCTAAAAATGTGTAATGAGTGCTGTGATGCACCCCTGAATTTTACCTGGTTATACAAATAAAACCAAAACCTTAATTAAAAAAAAAAATAATTATCCTCAGTAAATCAAACCTTACGATGACTTCCAAGAGCGGGAGGTATGGCAATTCAGTAGCTACTCTTGCTACCGATGTGCATTTTAGATAACTTCATAATACTGTTCTTTCTGTAGAATTTAAATGAGTACATTTTTTTAGACTCTTGAAAGTTTGTGGTAAATGATGTTGACACATTTCATTTTAGGAATATGTGAAATCATAGTTACATACACATCTGTTGAAAATCTGCTAGGGATTGCCTGATAGGAACGTTTTTATATAGTGCCCTATTTATGAGCCTCCTTGCTGACTGCATTTTAAGAGAATGCCTCCCTGCACAGATGACATTCAGTTTTCTAATTTGCTTTTAATAAGGCAATCCTTTTCAGAGATTTGTTTGCTTAAGATAATGAGGTAGGATTACAGAGGAATTAACTGCAATGCTATTAAGTTGGCTGTTGTGGTTTGTTGTTTTTTTTTTTTTTTCCTTGGGTCTAGCCATATGCTTTCAGTTTGAAAGTAAGCTGAGATTTATTTTTCCTAGGCTACACAACAAATTCAAGACCAGAAGACAAAACGGCAGCTAAGGTTTTCTTCTTCGGAAGAATTAAGATACCAGTATCTTTGAGGTATGTTTGTTTTAGAAATGCTGTTAATTATTTATTAATCTTTCTGCTACGTATAAGAGTAGCGGTGAGTGCTTTTGAACATTAGTGACTTTTTCAGATCTTCAGATGTAGCTTGATTTGAAAGGAAACTCCAAAATATACTTTTTTTTCTCCCCTTTTAAATAAGCATGGGGAATTAGTTATATATCTGCTTCTTTTTTATCTGGCACTATCTTCTCTTTAATGTGGGACGGTCTTTCTGTCTAGAAAATTAGATATAACCAGATGAAAATCTAAAAACCTAAAAGATTCTGTCTTATTTGTGACTTCACATTATAGCTTTCTTTATGCACCATAGTTACTGTGAAAAATTTACAAATAAGAATGTTCTGGAAAAAGCTGTAAACACTTTCCATTTTGCATGCAATATAGATTTCTATGTTTTAAATAGGTACAAGAAAGATTTCTTTCATCTAGATGTATAGAAAAGCATGATCTGGAAATAAATTACAAATAACTCAATAGGGGAGACAGTCATCAGTAGGTAGACTGAGGAATGAAGGATACACTAAGAAAATTAATCATTGCCTTTCCACAGGTTTTAAAATAGCCTATTTAACACTGTTTTTCAGTACAAAAATTGTTTGAACTCGGTAAATTGGATTCCACTTCTGTAAATGTACCAGCAAAGCTAGTGGGGTACTAAGAAAATGGAGTTGTTTCTAATTTCACTTTAGATGTAGTTATCACTTAGCATTTTCAGGAGCTTTAACAGAGCAAGTTATCGTCTTCATACAGTCAAAAATGCTGGGCCCCAGAAACTGGCATTTCAATTACACATGGGAAATATTTCTGTTTAATTTAACTTTTCTGCAACTCTATCCAAACCCTAGTTTTCTCTTTTCTTTGATACGTCAAGTTACAAAGGACAAGGTTTTTTTTCTCTTAGAGGAGGCATTTTTTTCACCAACAGTCATACTCAAATTCAGCTGTCTTTGATTACTTCAGTCCTCACCTGAAGCTCCCTTCTTTTTGCAGAAGGTATATCTCATCAGATAGGCTTTTGTCTTTTCTACATTACCATCAGATCTGTGCAATTTTTTTCATGTTTGACTTGATAGAAAGACCACATTGGAGTTTCGGCTAGTGGCACAGCTATCTCATGGCTTGTTAGTAATGCAAGCCTATGATGTGATACATACATTTTGTCTAAAAGCATTATTTTCTGCTTTAAAAAACCCCAAACCCCTATTGGTTTCATCCTCCCTCTAATCTTCAAAGGCTATATTTATTTCAGCTTTCTTTAAAAAATACCTACCTGCCCAAGAGTGTTGACCTCTAGGATTCTTCCTTTTTCATTTGCTTTAGATGTTTAGTAACAGGATTGCAGACTTCAGGGTTGAGAAGTTGAGTTCTGTAAGCTATCTTTGTATAATATTATTCACAATTAGTACATTCAGAGCACTTTTTTTACCTCCTAGCATTTGCAACCACAAATACCTCTCTTTTAATGTGAGTCTTGTTTCCTTGGAGAAGCAGTATTGGAAGTACTGTAATAAATGACAAGAGAGAAATCAGCAAATATATTTTCATGTTTAACCTATTATTTGCTTATCTGACAGCATACCTACATTTTATATTGGAAAAAAAATAAGACTGTTGTTGAACTTCTGGTGAGACTCTACACATGTGGCAGTGATGTCTAAGAACAATGATTTTTGATAAATGAAAAATCTTTGTTCCCGTTTTGTGACTCCCATTGAGATACTTACATATTCCGCAGGGCACAATTTGTCTCACAGATTGTATTTGATTTGTTGTCTAAGCATAAAAGCTCATAGTATCATTGTTAAAAGCACTGAGCTTTCAGAAGCATGGTAAGGCAGTATTTTTATATTCAGACATTAGAGCAAACATTGACAGGAAAAAGTATCTCATTTTACTCAGCCCGCTGAAGCAAGACAACAAGTGAAATATTTAATAGTAATCAGTATGCTTTAGCTTCATATGTGTTTGTGAAGTTGATATATGTTTGTCTAGCCTGATCCGTCAGTATTTTCATGCAATTTTTGTTATTATATAGTTTCTTAAGCCTTCTTAAAATCTTCATTTTCTCTCAGTTCTGGAGACATAATTGTAAAGCACCAGGCAAAATGTAATCCATTATAAGAAAAAAAAAAAAAAGAAAAAAAAAAAAAGGCAAAACATGTCTGTCCTTTGTCATTCAATCTGGCACATTATTTAACCTTGTTCAGTTTAGTATTTCTGTCATTCATGGAGTTATGTGAATGCCCGGTTGCCATGTGATGTTAAATGGATTTTGAGTGGATTATTTAATCTACAGTTCAACATTTCTGACACTTTACAGAATAGTGTTACGGTCAGGTTACCCAAGTGACTTCAAATGACTCAGTAATGGTAGTTTCCATGGTAAACATAGTTCTCTGTGGCAGAGAGGACTCTGGCTTTCCTATGTGAGAATCTTTATGTTATATAATAATCAGAGTATGGGAGAGAGAATTTTTGTAGCCAAGAATTGTTCTTTGTGTATATACGTATACCTCTTCTTCCTCTGAGTCCTCACACTGGACCTTAAAAAGTGATTTTATGGTTATCTGAAGTTGTACTTTATATAAGTTAATGAAATAAATAAGTGGAAACTTGTAAATGCATTTAAACTATTCTTGTTCCTAATTAACCTGGAGTACATGTTACTGTTGGCTTACAGAGGCTCTGTACCAGATGTTGAGTGAAACTTCTCTATGTACCTTATATATCTATCTTTGTTTACTCCACGCGTAGTACTCCAACTTACATTTGTCTGTTCTGGGCACTCAAAGAACATAAGGTGTTCTCTGAAACTTAGAGCTCAGAGACAGTCTGAACCCGTAGGCTTCTCTGTGTGAAGATTTTTGATGTCCTGACAACTGTTAGAGCAGAACTTGTGGAGAATGGGAAACCATAGCAAACACAGTGATTTAATTTCTGTGACTTAGAACAAAGTTACCTGGTCTTCCCTGTGGTCCTGGGCATACATTGTCTTTATATATGCTTATACACACATAAAGCATGTGTGCAGTTTTACTATAGTACAGAATGCATACTGCATCCTTTTGATGAATCTACCTTTTAAAAATTAATATATGAAAATAGTTTATACATGGAGCACCCTAAATTTTGATAACCTTCTGTATGTCTCTGTGAAAACCTGACTTGATAGATGCAAATGGAACTTCCAGAGCTACCTTATTGCATATACATATACATGTAAGTGTGCGTGTATAATGGGGCTAAAAAACCCCTCATCATTCTTGCAAGGTTGAAATACAGAACTGAGATTCAATATTGCTGGATGCTGGCCTCACTTCTCAAGATATAAACCAAGAAATGAATGGCCTAAAGAAATAAGACTCTTAGTCAACACTGGATTTTAGTCTCCCTTAGTACTGTGAGAATAACTGACATTTTACTTCCCTGAAAATTCAGAAACATTGCAGAATGTTTTGAGTGGTTTGTCAAATTAAGTTGAAAAACATTTTAAAGGAGGAAGTTGGTTGAACTTTACAAATAAAAGCCAACTTAAATTTTGGATATATAAAAATAAATATTCTAAGCTTTTCAAGGTTTTCTACTCTGAAAGTAATTTTTAAAACTGAAACATTGAAAATATTGAAACAATATTTCACAAATTCACATTTCTGGTTTCAGTGTCAGTATAAACAGAACAATGTTTTGCTCAGCTTTCAGAGTATTTGATTACATTTGCGCTAATGATGTAAAAGGGAGAAGCAGTTGATCAGAAATTTTCACCCTGTATTTCTTCAAAAAAGAAAAATAATTGTGGGACCATTTCAGATTATGTTGGTCGTAATTTTTATTTGGATTTTTTTTTGCATAGCAACCACAATACGTAACTGTTCTTGGAAGCCATGAAAACAGTAGATATTCAGCCATCTCATCCAAATATGTTAGAAGGATTTCAAGGTAAATTTCTAAAGCACAACATCAAAACTTAGGAGTAAAAAGTCAGTCATTATTGTGACCAGCATGGACTACAAGCCAGTTTAGTTGAAACCTGTCTGTAGTTTTCTTTTGTGCAACTATTCTTGTTTAGAAGTACAGCACCTAGGTATTCTGTAGTTTTTTTGCTATATCAATCTCAGGTTCAAGCAGCCTGTGTGCTCTGTTTTGGGGTCATAAAGAAAATCATCGGGTACTCATCAGATTGCTTTCTTACACGAATTCAGTGGCACGTACTTCCTATGGAACTACAGGTGGGGGTTGCCTGTGAAGTGTAACAGTGTGAGGAATCACGAAGGCAGCAAAGAATTAATTGCGTTTATCACTTCAGTTTAAGGAAGTGACTTAAGTTTCCTAATCAAAATGTCCAAGCTGCCAACCCCTCTGTGCAGAGGAGGCATATCAGTGTGCTGGGGCAGTGGGGCACCAGGTGACTGAAGGCTGGCAGGGCTCTGCCCTGCCCCTCCTGGCAGGCACAGTCCCACCACACCTGGGCTGAGGCAAGCTGCTGGGGACAGGGAGGTGAGCCAGGGCCCAGGTGCCTGGCAGTGGCGCAGGGCTGCCATGTGGGCTCTGCTGCAGAAGCCACCCTTTGAAGCAGCTTCAGAGTGGAAGGTGGGTTTCTTTCCTGCATTCCACGCATCCAGTAGGTGTGATCTAATCGGCAGGGGGTCAGTTATTTTGTATACAGCAGCTGGGTTACAATTAGCTAGTTCTGGCGTCCGCTAACCTGCTATTTGTAGTTGCACAGTGCTTGGTTTTGTTTATAAGATGTATTTAAAATCTAAAAGATCCAAAAAGACACTGACATTGAGACTTCTATTTCCAGTTTTCCCTGGAACTATACAATTCAAAATGTTACGGTTTTTACCTTCCCCAGTGAAATTCCAGGAAGTGAGCAGAAATACATAGACCTATTTTTTTCTTTCAGAACACATGGGAGCACAGCTTAAGACATGTCACTAACAGCACTCGAGAACTAGGATTTACAAATGCACGTTAGTTTTTATCCAAAATTTTATTATTTCTGTGGTCTGTTAGGTTTTTCTAGCAGTATGAATTACTTTTCCCAACAAATATTGATTATCCCTGTGAATTTTGCTTCCTGCTTCTTTCAGGTGTCTTTCTTTTACACAGGATCTTTATTATAACAGCAAAATAGTGCAGTATAACTCTTTAAAAATATGCATTAAAAAAGGACATCTCTTCAGCAGGAAAGAGTAATTGATATTTCTGTTTCTTACAGTGAAATGAGTTTAGTTTTAAAAGACAGTCAAGTTATAACAAAATAGTGCTTATATTAACCTGCAAGGTTGCTGAACAGGAATATGCACTAGCTTTATTTCTTCTAAATATTATAAAATTATAGTGTCCAGTTCTGGCTCAGACTCTGTGGAATTTTTCTGCTTATTTTTGATTGATCGGTTTTTATATGCTGAAGCTGATCAGTCCCCTCTTAAGATAACGTTCCAGCCATCTATAGATAGCACACAATTAACTGGAGGGGAAAAGGGGAAAACTGGAAAACCAGGAAGGAATACACAGAGCATCTCTCTTCTGTATTCTGTGTCAGTTTTAATGGGTCTGTAATTAGGTCACAGGACTGATTGATATCAGCACTTAGCTTCCTGGGTGACATCACCCTCTCCTTCATTCCCTAATAGGGATTAAGATGTCGACGCATAGAAAATTCTACTTCCTGGACAGAGAATAGTAACTAATTACACCAGTTGCAGACTTGACACTGGCTGAATTATTTACCAACATAGCAATGAAATGGAGACTAACAGAAGAAAGAGCACAGGGAGCATGTGAAAAGAGAACAGTTAGCTTGCAGCCCGTGCGTGTGAACAAGTTTGGTTTAGGGAAACAATGACAGAACTAGGCTGAGACAGGAACAATTGTGAGTAAAATGATGGTGTATTTTGAATGCTTAAGCAGAAAATGTGAGGCAAAAAAAAGCTTTGAGATGAAGTAAGAAGACAACTATTAGAATGCATGGCCAAATGTAAATGAATCTTGGCATGAGAGGACATCAGTGAGTGCCCAAAGAGTGTGCTATTCAAAGACAGTTTATTGAATGGAAAGAAAAAAATGAGAAGGGTGCCTTATACATATTTCTGTATATAGAAAACTCATAAATGCAGCAAAGGACACAGCTTAGAATGTTGCTTCTTAATTTAAAAACAGCTGCCATGTTTCAGATTGAACATACAAAGTTGTTTCTGTGTAAAACCACAATCCAGTAGTAACCTTTAACTCATCTTTATAAAATGTTTTACAATTTAGTTGCTGTATGGTGCAGTTGAAAGAACTTGATGCCACCATTAAGGACTTTTAATTTTGTTCTCAGGCAGCCTATCTCTTTTTTTCAGACTTTTACTTTTTGGGGATACTATTTGCCCAACACTGATTTTAATTTATAAGATGGAATACTTAAAAAGACAACTTCTGAGATTTTAGGATTTTTGTTGTTAAAAGAATGAAAAACTGAGGAAGTGTATTTTTCTGATCTTGCATGTTAAGACATAACTTGTGCTTGAGAGAGACTGCTGGCTGTGGTATAAGATGAACTTTACTTAAGACCAAACTATGAGGAACCACGTCAGACATGGCTATAAGAACTTACACCTGATTGTAGGAGTAGGCTGGAGCAGCACAATAAATGCCTGGCTATGGGAACAGAAAATTTGTCAAGTTTTGTGGTGAATGATTATGGTGCAGGAGTTGAGTCTCAGAGATTTCTATTAGAATTGTGAGTTGGAACTTAGTTCATGTGTGCTACATGTAAAAGGTTTGCTATCATTTTGATGTTCTGTGCAAACAATCCTCATACATACATCTGCAGTAAGTAAGTTGACTTGCATATATGTTTTCAAATAAATTAGGAAAGATGGTGGATATAATATTTGTATGTTATTTAATACAGGCTTTCATCATGTATCTATTTGCCACTTGTAATTTCTGAGCTTCAATGAAATGCACTGACATTTTGCTTTAACAGCTGTGTTAGTTTTCAAGTTACTTCTGTTGAGAGTTCTTAGTTCAAGTTTGTTGTAGGAAATAGTAAGGAAGTCCTATGAAATCCTGCTGCAGTACTGCTCTTGACAAAATGAAACTCAAATACACAGGTTTGATTTAGAAGCGCTAAGAATAGGCTTAATCCAAGTCTGCAAGCTCTAATTCAAAGTGATACAGAAGCTGTAATGAACAAAATGAATGGCTTAGTGGCACCTGGTCTGACAGCAGAAGCAGCAGAAATTAGAAATAAAGTGTTTCTCAGAGATTTAAAACAGCTGGGTGCATCCATTTTATTGTTACGGCTGGAGTCATCGGCATATTTTTCCCCAAGTCTCTCCTTCTATGCTCACTTTTAAAATAATGCTGCATTCTGTTAGCCAGTGGCTTAATAACTGATCTAAAGGCATCAAAACTTGTTATAGTTTTCCTGAAGTAGAGGGAGAGAAAGCAGAAGTAAATTTAAGTAAAACACCATGCTTCACAAAATAGTCTTCTCTAAAACTACCTGTGTTTCTGAGCAGTGTTTATCTAGTAATCATCAATATTATTGGAGGGGAAGGGGAGGGGACAGTGGGGAAGCAGTGGATACTAACAACCCTTGACAAATCATCTTAATCATCATTACCCAAAGGTTCTATCTCATTTACTTCCAGAGTTCAAATTCTAAGTAGAACTTGAGTCGTGAGTGAGAAGACAGCTGCTGCCCAGAATTTCCAGCCATAAAGTAGTTTGAATGGATAAGGCAGAGATAAGCTTCAAACGTCATACAGTCTAATGAGATTAATATAAATATTTGGACTTTTCTATTTTACACTGTGAGGAGTTCGACTAATATGTCATCTTCACAGGAAGAGTTAGATAGGTGTCATCGTTAGTTTAATTCCTGTGGCTTTCAGGAGTAGACAGGATCACGTTACAAAAAACCCAAAACAAACAAAAAAAACCCCAAGAAAAAACCCTGATGTTTTTCTAAAACGTTTAAAACTTGTGGATGGGCAGATGTCACACTCCTTTCTCACCTTCCTTCACTCTTGAAGCACACATGTGGGCTGATGGAGAAATCATTGATGTTTGACAACCTGCAGCAAGTATCTGCTGGTCTGCTCAGGCAAGGTTGCACTCTTCTCAAATGTTTTGATTCAGGAGACCTTGTGCTGACATTTCAGAAATAAATGAGACAGTCTGTTACTTTCAGGTTCGCTGTGGACTCATGCAGGTGTTTCTTTGACTGTACGTGCTTGTCACTTTTTTAACCACCTTTTATATCAGTTGTTTCCAACCTTTTCTAAAGGGATATTCACTACCCCCTTCCTGAACTTCATCAGCCCCTCTTCCTTGCCCCTCTGTGCGGACTCTTTTCTGATAGCTCACCCTCACTTGCTTCTACTGACATTTATCATGTCCTTGTTGCTGGCTTTGGCTAATGCCAGTGCAGCCCTCCAAAGTGCAAGTCCCAGCACACAGTTGTAGCTCCTTTAGCAGCACTTAGCTTTTCTAGACTCACCTTGACTGGCAGCACACTTTGCAATGCGTGGGGATCTTTCTTCATATTGATTTCTCATTTTTTTCATGTAAGGGTAGACTATGAACTAATCATATGATCCCACAAGCTGTGCTTCCATTAAGGTCCTGTACTACCTATATCTTAATTCATCTCTCCTCATTGCAAAGAGTAAGTTGAATAAAGTGCATGCCAGAATACTAACTTAATATTTTAATACCTTTTTTTAATTGAATGAAACTAGTGATCTATTAATGAACAGTTTGTTTTACATTTTTCATACATAGGTGCAGTAAGGAGCTTCTTATTTTCATTCAAGACAGACTTTTTCAGAGTATATAAAGAATTGCAGTTCTCCTTGGTTTAGTTCCTCAAATTCCTCAGGGAGTCTGAATGGGGAGACTCTGTGTTCAGCCCTGCAATATGTTCTGTGGCACCACTGAAATAGTTCTGGGTATTTGGAAGATAGAAGTCAGTGACCCAACTGCATAAATTCTTGCCCCTCTTCTTAATCCCACTGAATTAAACTGAACTTTGTTTTTCAAGAGCAGCAAGTGGATACACAAAAGTAATTGTTTTCCAAAGAAGGCTCAGACATATCCAAATTTGGAAAAAAAAAAAAAAATGCATTATGCCTAAAGGGTTTAATATTCTGTTCTGCCATTGATAGACATGTGTAATCCCTATTAAAATGATTTATGCTAAACGTTGGCAGCTGATTTGATTCTGTAGTCTTCATCTGAATTGCTAAATTTCACAATAAATAATTATTCTTGGGATCTTTCCTGATGTGATGCAAAATTGTTTTTAGTGGATGTTTAAAGTAAATTAAAAAAATGGAATTAATATACCCTACCAATGGGTGAAACGCGTTTTTTAAACTTGTCCAAGGTGATTTACACATCATCTTAAAATTGTGACTCTGGGGGGAAAGGTTGAGTGACCATATTTTTGGGAGACTAATTATTCTTAATTTTCAAAAGTAATAAAGGACTGGAATTATAAAGCAAAAACCGTGGATGATAATAACACATTACTAAAGGCTTTAAGAACAGACATACAGGATTTAATTGAGAAACAGAAGGTCAGTGGTGCAGATGAGGCTAGAACGTAAACATCCCCAAGTGAGCACCCACGCAAGGCTTTATGTACATATAATTTTGCTGTAGAAACATACCTACACTGCTTCTGTAGCCAAGCTAGCTTATGTTTTCAAAAGCAATTGACAGCTGATAATTGACAGCTGACTGAACATTGCAGCTGAAGCATTTGAAGGAAATAAATAAAGAAATAATCAATTAATATGAGAAATCCTAGATAATGTATTTATTACTGTTTCCAAGTAACATACAAATAACATTTTTAAAGTGCATGTATATTATAGGTAAATTTCTTACCAGCAAGTGATGGTTGAGAAAGGGGAGTCATTTACATCCACATTTCTTTTTGTTGCGGTGTTTGTTTGTTTGTTGTTTGTTTTTTGGGTGGTGGTGGTGTTTGGTTTTTTTCTAAATTTGAGAAGTTTGCACCTTATTGATATTCCAGGCGCAACACAAAGTCCTTTATAGTACCCACTTTCCCGACCCTGCAAACTGCAAAACAATATTTGGTTTAGAAGGCAACAGAGCTGGAAGGAAACATGTTATTTATTATATGTTTGTTTATATTAAATTAGTTGTTTATGGAATGTTAGGTATATAGATAACCTTTAATTTAGAAAAACAACAGGTTTATTGTACTGAAACTTTTTTGTTAGTATTTGTGTATTTCAAGAAGTTTTTCCTTATAAGGTCATTGATTTTGGAATTGGACAGTAGCTATGATGTTCCATTCAAATAGATATGGCTTCTTCTTTGTGTAACATGACAGGAGTGTCTGTTTTCATCTTATTTTTTTTTTAAAGACAGGAACATCTATATATTGCAATGGGAAGGTGATACAGAATTAAATAATTAACTTACAGAGCATTAAATAAGTCAAATTAATTGAAGACCCTGCATTCAGTAGCACTGCTTCATTCTATCTCATCTGAGGTACTTTGGATTGCTAAAATTCTGGTGTTTTGCTGTATTTACTGCAAAGGAAAGAAAAATGGAAAATACACATACTAAGGAAAACCTCTGCAAGTTGAATACGCTTAGTGTAGTAACTTAAGAATTCTGTATTACTCTGTTATTGAAGAGCTTTCGGATTAACACGTAATGCCAGGCTTTCATTTTCATGGCATCTTTTGGAGCAAGGTAATATTATCTTTCAACAAGGTCTTCCTCAGGCAATCTGAAAATTCTATGACATGATACTTCTAAACTGCTTGAATATTTTTCATTTTAATAGGTCACATGGTCAATGATCTACCTCTTGGAGAAGAACAAGTAATAATTTGGTCACAGTTGCATAGTCTTCCAAATCCTAACAGAGTTTCATTGTGTTTCTTCTTGATGAAGTGACTTCAGCAAATTTGGAGGAAGAAGGCTGAAGCTTTAAACCTTATTATTCATCTTTGACATCTATGGTTTTAAACCAGTGTTAAGGTTAAATGGGAGTTCATTTACACACTATTTCATTTAGTAAGTGCTCTCATAATTAAATATAGATCCATGTAATTTAGTGGTAGAAAGAGAAATCCATTAAGATTCCTGATTAGGAAAAAGTGTTAACAGAACTGCAAATATTATAGAAATTTAGCTCCTGTTAAAGTAAATTAAGCACAAACCAATTCGTGTAGCATGAAAGAGATTGCTTGAACTGTAACTGACAAGAAATTTAAAAATTCCTTTTCATCATCTGTGTACACTGAAAGCAAAAGTAAATATAGATTTATGAAATCACTATAGTTGACAAAATTCATACAGATTTCATGCCTTTTGTAATGCATTTTGTTAGGCATAAGGGTTAATATTCTTGCAAATACTGATGAAACTGTCACAGATTTTAGGTTATTTCAGATATTATTTTTAAAACTAAAATTCCTAAAGTGAACTGAATTAAAAGATGTTTGCTTAGTACCTCTGGAAAAACAGGTAACCTTTGATAGTTACTAGTGCCTAAATTAGTATTTTATCTAAACTATCACTTTCAGGAAGTTATAAAAAGCAAAGGGCTGGTAAGCTTTACCTTTGACTTCAGTGGAGCTAAAAGTTCACCATCAATTTTAGCAATATTTAGAAAGTATAATGATCTGATAATAAGGAAACACAGAGGCTCATTTTACTATCGTGAAGTTATAAATGCTCATATTTGGTTTTGGTTTGGTTCTGTAACTTTAAACATACACTTGGATGCAGCTGCATTAGAGCAACATGCTTTTCACCTAACCCTTGAAAATATCTTACCATTCCCATGGCTTTTCTGTCATGATGATATTAAAATGTATTTTGGCAAAGAGTTAATTCCTAAAAGTATTTGATGCTTCTTCCCCCAGTAAGGTGAAAAAATGTTGAAAATCTGTAACAGCAGTCGCAGCTTGGACTATGTTCAATGATGTCAGTCTAAATTTAGGACACTTTTTTATGCTGTCCTTACATTTCAATTACACTAACCCTTCAGTTATCCATTGTCCTTGGTCATTTTTACATTGGTTCAGATTATAAGTTTTTCTTTAACACGAAATTGTTGTTAAGTGTATGTGATACTAATAGGCGTAGACTTAATGTTCTACTAAATTGTCTCAGATGACTTGTTCTGCAATGCTGTGCCTGTGCCCATATGCCTATGCACAGGTGCTTTTTGCTCTTTCGATGCAAAGACAAAATGATGCAGATTTGGGGGAGGGATGAGTGGCAGGGTTTGAGGGCAGTGGAAGTTTGACTTTGTAGACCTCTGGCAGGGTGTGAGGGCAGTGGAAGTTTGACTTTGTAGACCTCTGGAGGTCCCTTCCAGTCTAAATGGTTCTGTGATTGTGTGGAGGATGACCTCTTCCCAGTAGCACTCTCTTAGGGTGTGCATGGTCTCAATCACATGATGTTAGAGCATCTGACCAGCAGTGGAGCATTCCCTCCTCCCTCTGCTGTGGTCTGGGCTGTCCAGCTCTGAATATAATGGCACTGAAAAAAACTTGATTAACTTTCTGTCCACCAGTCCATCACTACTGTCTCCAAGATACTTTTTGTTACAACAGCCTTCCATTTCTCATTAAGAAAAGCCCACCACCACCAACACCCCCGCCCCCCCCCTAAAAAAAGCAAGCAAGCAAACAAACAAACAAACAAAACCACCAAGAAAAACCAGCTGAGTTCAAATTTCATTTCTATACTTGATTATTTTTTTAAAAAAAAAAACTGCCAGATAATGGAAAATTTTACAAATCAAGGAAAGGAGATTTTCCTCCCCCACATTCCAAACTTCTCTGTGCTTTTTGGACTGTAAGGCACCTTCCGGTTTAGATATGTAAATCTCATTAGCATGCTCTTTATACTCTTTTTCAGATCACTAATGAGGAATTTAATTAAAACATGACCTAGCACTCATCCCAGCAGCATTCACCAGACACCTCCTTTTGACATGATACAGTGCTGTTTTTCACTGATCCATGTTTTAAATACTAGCCAGTTTTCAAAGCAGTGATGAGCAGAGGTGGAACGCCACTTTACTAGGGACAAGTTACTGAATCCTAAAAAAAATGAAACATAAAAAGGTCTTCACTGAAACAAAATGAGCAGAATTCTACTCTGCCTCTCTCTGTGCAACAGCCTTGTTAATAAGCTACCAAACCCTGCTACCTCATAACTCAGGTTCAAAACAATGACATTCTATTTTTGGTATTAAGGAGATAGGAAAGATTAAAGGCAAATATTAACTGACAGGCTCTTGTCGTATTTTTCTAAGAATTATGTCATCAAGCCCTAAATTTACAGCTCTTCACTCTAAAGAATATTACATGGTAGCAGAGCTGGGGACATTTGTATTGAAGAAGAGATAAAACATTGCTTCACTGGTTTGGCCAGCTCCTTTAGTAATGCAGTTAAGCTGGCTACTCTTCACATGCTGCTTCAGGACTTCTCACTATGCAAGGAATTCCCTTCCTATATATTTTTTCACATCTGCTAGTGCCCAGATCTCATTACTAGTCACAATAAAACATAAAGAGGATAAGGAGGAGAGAAAGTGTAGTAGAAACTCTAGAGCAGGGTCAACTAGGGCAAGCTGCCCAGGGCTGCGTCTACTCAGGTTTTGAATATCTCCAAGGATGCCGGTATTTCCACAGCCTATAACAGTGTTCGTTCACCCCTCCAGTGAAACAAAGAGTCTGTGTGTGACCCGGTGCCTGTTGGAGCAGCAGTTCTAGGACACATTGACAGCTCAAATGGGCATAATGCCTGTGTATTGGAAATTTAATTGAACCTGAAGTACTGGTATGATAGATTTAATGAAGTATTCAGAAACATAGTGCATAACATTGATCACAGTTTGCTTATACTCTTAATTACCAAATCTAACCATACATAATGAAGCATGAGGTATTTTTTCCCACTGCTGTACATCAGAACATGTCTTATAAGTTTAGGTTTTAATCTTCTGCAGAAACCATGTTGATCATGTGTGGTGGATTTCGTATTCTGCAACATGCTGGTAAACCTAGAGAATTTTAAAATTGGCTTTAGTGAGTCTAATTATGGGTGGACCTGTTGTAGCATATCTCACTAGAGCTGTACCTACCACCTGTTTTCAGTATCAGCAGTCCATTGTTTTAATCAGGAATGATATGAATAAGGGTGAATTTAGGCAGTTATACTTGAATAATAGATTCGTAATGTGCAGTCCTTTGGACTACTGGAAAGATAAGGTTGGCATTAACTATTGAGGCACACTGCAGAAATAGCAGATACAAAGCTGACTATCAAGACATCCCCAAAACAAGGGCTGCTATAGAATGCTTAAGGGGAATAGTGGAAGCCCCTCTATTTGGGAAGCAGAAAAAAGTAGACAGACAATCTGTTTTATGGTATTTTTGAAGCTCTTCAAGTGTATTTCCAGAACTTGAATTTAATGGTATATTAGAAGCCTGCTTTATTAACTTTATTCTCTAAAATACATGAAAAAAGTTCCATGCAAAGATGATAAAGTGGCAGAAATATCTATTTAGAAGTAAGATGTCTTTAGAATATTTACAAGAATATGAATGATAACATCTGATGAATGTCATTTAAGACATGCACTTGAACGTCAGTTAGAGCACTAGCTTGCTCTCCTTTAATGAATGAAATTGTATAGGAGAAGATTAATTGAAATGCATCAGTATGAAGAACGTCTAGCTCTGTACATCTCTTACCCCATTTCAGTTTCCTTCACCTATTCTTTCCAGCTGCAGTCTGTATTTCGGAGATGCTAGTCTCTTTCATTCTAATACAAAAGCTGAGTCACTCGCCCCCTGCCCCAACATCTCGCTTGAGGTTTCAAGATTCATCTTTTTGTCTTTCTGTTAAATAAAACTTATGTAGAAGATAGTCTTTTGGCATCATTCTTGAGGAAATGTGCTGTGATTCGTGATGAGGCTAGAATAAAATCTGGATTCTCCACTTCTGGAAAAGCAAATTTCCTGAGATTATAGAAGTTAGACCAGCCTCATAGCTGCAGAAGATAGTCAGTCTTTGAGTCGAAGATAATTAATTCCTCCTCAAAAAATCTTCTAGGGTGTATCAATATTATTTTATAATTAATCTGAGGTTAAGGCCTATGTTTGAAAAATAATGATCACAGTTTGAAATACCAGAGAGATTTTTCCTTTGTACTAAGCACCCCAAAAGGTATGTACTTTGAGAGTGATTGTCAAAGTCAATTTTAAAAACTAGACTATCTTCCTCAGATTAGGCAATAAGTGTAGAAATTCTTTGGGTTTAGTTCAAGTGTATTTATTTTAGACAATAAAAGATAGTGTTAACAAGTGTATTTAGAAATTTTGTGTTTCTTACTTCTTCATCCTGTGTCTAAAATAAGTAGGTCGTTATTGTCATTATAATGTCTAAACAGTAGTCTCCTTAGAAAAGACAAAACTAGCATAATATATTCTTCAGTGACATAACCCAGAAGCCTGGTTTAAGGCACAAGATTTTTATTTCAAGTCAACAGCAGTACTGGTCTGAGGCTTACTGTGTTTATGTTTTCAATATCTTCTGCCAAAAATGTTTGAAATACATAATTACCTATAGTTTTATTTCATGGTTTCCAGATGCTTTTCAAATAATCAGCATATTTGTTCTAATCGTATGTGTATTTGTTCTAAGAACTAATTTGATCTTAAGTATTTCACTTAGTGTGTAATACTGTGCCATATTTGCATCACATGATATGTAGTGAATGATAGATGAGGAGATTGGAAAGACTGGCTTAGTTATGTTTATCGTCTGCAGTTTATGAGCTTTATTGCTTCTCATGAAAATCTCCTTAAAATGCGAGTTCAAACATGCTGTAACACTGGGTAATAACAGTGTTAGCAAAAACACTGATAAAAAGAGAAAATTAGGTTCATGTACAGATTCTTCATTATTTTGAAAGATATCTATGTGGAAAGGTAGCTAATAAAAATAAGAAGTCTGCCGTTTGTCATAAAGTCAGTGTTGTGCTCTTCACCAACGTGTAGTGGACTAATTGAAGCGAGCTGAGCAGGTCAAGTCACGTTCCGTCTCAAGCAAGGCGCTGCAACTGCTACCAGTCTTTTCCCCCTCACACTCTGATAGTCACAGTAACTGATAACTCTTGAAGTAGGTCTTCCCAGTAGTCATTTGTGATATTCACTGGGCTTTCACACATCTCATTGGTAAGTAATACAGTGAAGACATAGCTTATTATATATTTTGGTTTTGATAAAAAAGATTGTACTGGGGTTAGGACAGCAACTTGATCATTTTTCCTGCAGCAAAATACTACATGAAAGAACAGTAAATTTGAGTGCTGAACTTTGATTCAAACTAGGCTGTATCTGTTGCCAGTAGGTTTCTTGGTTTTGTTTTGTGGGGTTTTTTTGTATTTTAAGTAGCTTTACAGGTGAAGTGTTACTGTCTGTGCAACTTCTCCCATCTCAGACACAGTTTCTGTTCTACTGATGTTACAGCAATGCATATTGGGAACCATTGCTGAGGACAGAACTATCTGATTTGAAAAGCATTCCATTCTGGATGAGGTACATTTAAAGGAGTTATGTGCTGATTTTATGTAACATCTAAGATAGTGGCACCTTTTAAGGATAGGTTGTGAAATGGGGCCAACTGATACGAACTGGAGTGGCGGAATCATTAGTGAGTCAATGGTATTAGTTCATATATGGATTTCATGCCAGATTTTCTTTCTTGGTGCTTTATTATCTGTAAGGGGGAAAAAAGTAAATATTGAAGAAACATGTATGAGAAGCTAGACATCATTCCTACAGTAATTTTAGGAGACCTCCAATGGATTTTGTATCTGACAAAATGTTGTAGCAATCAGTCAGCAAATTCCTTAGGCATGTGCATTATTTATTGAAAGTACGTGAGTGGTCCTCTTTATTTTGTATCTTTACATTTCACAGGTTTCAGAATAATTTTAGGACTTGGTTTACAAACAATTTTAGTAAATAATATAAATAGTAATGTTATTAGTAAATAATTAAGCAAATCTAAAAGGTCAAACGGAATCTTATTAATCAGTAACCTTAGGATATGGCCCTCTTGCTGTTGCCAGGTGATGTTACAGGCAATATTTTTCTTCTCCACGTCTAGTGGGTTTCGGTGTTACTACACCTTTTAATCTGAAATGTGTGGCTTATTGACAGCCTGCACTGAAATTTGTTTTCCAATATCTGCAGTACTATATTGTTAACCAAGATCTTTTAATCTGCTTTTAGCCACAGCATGCATTCCATTACATGGAAAAAAATTTACCATTCCTCCTACCAATCTCTTGTGCAAAGCCCTCTTTTTAAAAATTTGTTTTTACTGGAGATTAGACCTAGAAAATGTGTGAAAGGGTAACTGTCTGTCTTAGCAATAGGCACAATGGATGTGTGTATGTAGTAAATTAGTTAGAGGTAAAGAACTTCTCTTGATCATTCAGATATTTAAATTGTATTGAAAAATCATTCTACCAATCCTTTGCCAGTCAAATTAACACAAAGGACGTATTCTGCTAGCTGATATAACCTCATTTACTTCTCTACTATCAGATTTTTTCTGCTTCTTTGAACTTTTCATATAAGATATATGAGACCACACAAAGAGCTACAGTAGCTAAGATATAGAGGTGTCAGATGGCACACTGTTAAATAGGTGCCACTTGGCATGCCTTACTTTGGTATCATAGAGCCATGGAATCGTCTCGGTTGGAAAAGATCTTTTAAGATCGTTGAGTCCAACCGCTAACCTAGCCTTGCCAAGTCCACCACTACACCATGTCCCTATGTACCATATCTAAACATCTTCCAAATACCTCTAGGGATGGCGACCCAACCATTTCCCTGAACAGCCTGTTCCAGTGCCTGACAACCGTTTTGGTGAAGAATTGTTCTTGTCATCCAATGTAAACCTCCCCTGGCGCGAGTTGAGGCCATCTCCTGTTGTCCTATCGCTTGTCACTTGGGAGACTGACACCCACCTTGCTGCAAGTTATTTCCAAGTAGCCTAAATTTTCAGGGTAGATGTTGTTCGTCATGTTTGAAAGATGTAAAGCAAAATAAAGACATAATCAGCAATGTTTTGAGAATTATTTTTAAACCAAACTTTAACATCCTAGAGAAAACTTTTTTTGCAAATATTAGACTGATATGTGAATGATTTACTTAGGAATTCCTAATAAATGGTCCTTGGTAACCTAAATATATAAAATATTACAGCAAAATTTATGCTGTCAGAAAGCTTTACTATATGATAGACAAACAAAAAAGAAAATTATAAAATTATAAAGATACAAACAGTTCTTGAGCTTCCTGGCAGGCCTTGTACATCCCTTTTAGTATTTTGACTTATTTCAAGAGGATGGCTGACACTGTTTCAGAAAATATATATGTAATAATTTACATAACAAATATCCCAGATACAGGACCACTTGGCTGAATATGAGCTGTGCAAATATGTAGTTGTCATGTTTTGAGGTCCTAGTTGCATGTGCATGCTTCTTTGAGCTTAAACTATTGTCTTCTGCCTATTGTGATGAGGTCTTATTTTGCAGCTGATACAGAAAACATTGCATGTTATAATCATAATGTGGGCCTCTCACTTTTTGTGTTAGCTTGACTAAAATCGCTACATGTTCGCAGAGTAGCACTTATTTTCTTTCTAATGTATGCCTGATGTTTGACAAGTTAGTCATCACATGTAATCACACAATTGAATTACACGTATTTCTGTGAATTCCGAACAGTACCATGCAAACTAAGCAAGCATATTGTAATGATGCTTGTAAAATGTAGTTTAATATTGAACTTATTTACATAAGCAGAGCATTTGATAATAGTAGGAGACTAAAAAAGAATTAGAATTTTTCTATTTTTTTTTAAAGAAACTTGAGAAGATTAGCGTGGTGTGGACTGTACTACCTGCAGTACAGCTAGAACAATCTGCATTGTTCACCTACTTCACTTTTAGTCCTTAATGATTTATTTTTGTATCTTAACAATTACATGACGTCTATGATGTTGGAATGTGATTTAAAAATAAAATCAAAATTCTCTAGGTGTGCTTCTGCTTTCTTTTAATGGGTAAGTCCTTTAGTGACCACTTTTTGATTTGGTCTAATGATGTATGAAACAACTTCTTAAAACTTGTTCTTTCTTTTTAAAGTATAAACCTTGTGTGGACTTGTTTGCCTTTTCATGGTGATTGTAGTTCATTTTTACTGTCAAAATTCTATATGATTACTGCAACAGAGTCATACACACAACAGACTAATTAACTAGATTTCACAGATATGAGCTGGAGAAAGGAAACCTATTAAGCCCTTTCTCTGTCTGCAAAACAGAGGCACAGGTAGGACAGGACTGTGGTGAATACCAGACAAGTTGTTCAAACCATTTTGGACACTGAAATCAGTAGCTTCATGCCCAACTGAATGATCTCTTCTTGAAAACAGTGTGTCCAAGTTGTAACATTTTTGTATTGTGACTTAATATGTATACATGTTGTAAATATTCACAGAAGACAGATGTATGTGTGTGTGTGTATACACATATGCAGAAATAAATAGTGGGTATGTCAAACATAGCCATAAAAAATTAGCAGAATAGAACCAAGTTCAGGTCTCTTAAATCTTTGCCGAGAGACACTTGGTTTCATTCTCCCCAAGTCCATTATCTCTTCCATACAAAGCAATTTTATTTGCCTAGAGCAAGTACCCTCCCCCCATTAAGTGCAACTACTATTAATTTCATTATTAGTCTGCTTCAGTATTCTTTTTTCCCTAGTGCCAACCCATGCCCAGAGAAGATTAATTTTAGTGGTGTAATACCTGAAACTGTCTCAGTGTCAGGGCTTGGGACTCCCACAACTAAGGGTGGTTCTAGTGGCTTGAGTTGACATATTTAATATTTTAAAGTGTTTTAATATAAATTTGAAATTTTTGAGGGATTGCTGTCCTTAATTAAGTGATTGATTTATTCCCTGAAAATTTCAGAAGACTTAAGGATTGTGATTGGAAAATCAGGTATGAGCAGAAAATGAATCTTGCTTGCTGGAGTTTCATTTTTTTTGGAATTGTTTATAAAAATAGCTGTAAAGTCTGAATCATGACACAGTGCATGGGAAATAGATAGAAGACGTAGGGGTTTCTATTCCTTATTCCTTAATCTCGGCAAAACTCCTTACTGTGCAGTGTGCCAAATCATATTTGGCCCTGAAATACAAATCTGTATATGAATTCTTATGATCTCACATTTCTATCAGCAAGTTAAAAAAGCAACATTAGCATTCATGAGATTATACCTATGATAGATAAGAGTTTTTATTTTCTAATGTAAACATCATTAAGTTCATAATTACCTTTCTGGTACATACCAACTCTTGACATTCAGTCTTGCCATTTGTCTATACTGTTTTATTCCCCAGAAAGATTCCTTTCAGCTGACAGGTGTTTTTTAATCTGTCAGGCTGCATAATTCAGTGTGTTTATCTACGATTTCAGAAATCATCTATTTATGTTTTAAAAGCTTTGTAATATAAACAGCTATGTCCTTCAGCCTGCTTTTCTGAGCAAAGTTAGAGATAATCAGCAGGAATTTATAATTTTATGGATGCAAAAAGCATTGAATTATCAGCTGATAAAACAACTGCATTCTGCGCATGTGTCTAGCTAAATTATAGGCAGTACATGTCACCACGCATTTTTTAAATTACAAAAGTGTTCATCAAAGAGCTGCTCTACAGTTATTAATTACTCTATATCCATATTAGTGTTTGTTAGACAGTTTTCTTGGGTTTTTTTTTGTTGTTTGGGTTTTTTTCTTTAGCATTCAAATGAATGTAAATGTCAACTCTTAATTAAAATTATTACTTGCTCATTCTTACATGGTATTGGAATGCTACAGTACCAATTATTTATTTCCAGTTGTCTAAACCAATAATAGTTTAGAGTAGTATCTATAAACTGAAAATGAACTTTTGTAAGCTGTGTTGTTCATTTTAATGATGGTCAACAATACTTTAAAAACTGTTTGATGAGGACTTGCATAGGTATTCAAGGACAATAAACGGGTGGAGATTCAGCCTATATAAGTTAAATTTTAAAGCTGTTAATTAAAACTGAATTTAAACTTTTATTTAGCAAGTCTGCAGACTAAGATATTACATGAGTATTTGTGGAGAACTTAATCTAACTTTCCAGTGGTGTTTCAAATGAAAACTGGCTTGAATTTTGATTGCTTCAATCTCAAGATACTAAGTTTTTTTAACAGAGCTTTTTGAATTACTTGAACAACTACTTTCATCAGTAAATTTCAGATTTTATCTGTGGCACTTTGTATCATTCTCAGGGGAAAAAAAATAAAAATCTGTGAACATCCCTAGAGAAAAAAATATTCCTACTTTGGCAAGAGAAGTCCATAATACACAAGATGGCACTGTTTCACTTGTGAAAATGTCTCATTTCCCTAGATAACTGTGAAAAATGTGATATGAGAGTGCAGAAGGGTTTATATTTTTGTATAATTGAAAATAAGATATTTGCATAGTTGAATAGTTTTGTTTATTATAGACAAAACAAACTATAACTATATAGATGAAAGATCACATAACCGAGGCCAGTGAAAATGTCTCCAAAGTCACTGTTCATAAAATTGAATGTATCAGGAATTGGAAATCAGATCTGAACTAAAATTCTGTGTGACTTGCTCTTTCACTTCTAAGAATTCCAGAGAATTTGGAATTTAGCTTTCAGGTAGTAGTTTTTCCCTAAATCTTCTCGGAGCTCCTCTGACATGCATAATAAGCATATGATCTCTAGGGTGCTACACTTTGCTTTCAATGTTAGCTTGTTAAGAGTAAGGGGTATGTGCTGAAGTGCATGGAAATCTCCTGCAGTGTAGAAGACTTCACTGTTTAATTAGGTCTTAAAGTCTAACATAGGTGTTAACTTGTAATTGAAAAAAAAAAATTCTTTGTAAAGAGTATACAGAATATTTTCAAATATTTTTTTCTACTGTAGACATTTCTGACCTTAGGCAATATTCATAGGTTCAGCATTTGTGAAAACCCAGCTACATCTATTATTGTGCCAAACTGTGATATAGAAAGATAATTTAAAATATTTCTGAGTATTTCACCAGAATTTTTTAAATAAATTGTCAGTGTTTATATATTATATTATTCTTCTCAGGGGCTGAGTAGGAGATCTGCAAACTGTTGACCAGATCAGCTGCAGTCATTACAATAACATTTCAGCATTTTCAGTCTCAGATTTCTAAATTTAAATACATATGTAACGATAATTTGGTATTACTTGATCTGCTCTTTGATATTATAAAGTTCCTTAGGTGTTTTGACATAGAAAGGTGTGAGATTTTTTGTTCTTAAGAAAATGTGAGAATTCAGTCCCTCTAATTTTTGATAAGATTTGTCAAGGCAGATGTCAGTATTATTTCCACAGATCTGAGCTTCATTTAAAGACATACAGAAGTCAGTCAACAAAGGCACCATTCTTACCTGCTTATAGATTTTTGTAAGGCTTAAATAAGATCACTCAGAAATTTACAAGGTTTAAATATATTCACTCCGAAATTTCACCTGTTAGACATTTGCAAAATATTGGTGGGAGTATATGTTAAGCAGGTCTGTCTTTAGCAACTGCTACTTTCTATTTTGCATCACTGAGCAATTTCACTGTTATACCCTCTTAGAGAAGAATGAACTGGGTAGCACATGGCCTTGTGTTTTCCAGCTGACACTTCATTCACAGGACCAGATCACAAGTAGATCCCATGAAATGTGTATATTGTTGTTACAGTGACCAACAGTGCTTACAGCTTTGCTCTGCAGTCTGCTTCTATCCCACTTTCTCGTGTAGCCAGTATCTGTAGCTATTGCTATTGTACCCTCCAAGCAGGAAGGCTGAGAACTTAAATCAGTAATCTATTATGCAGTCTGTAAATGAAGTTGCGTAATTATTGGAAGCTAACTGTTTATTTCTTTTTTTATAATGTTTGTGAATTTTCATTAGCCTGAACATTCAGACTTTTTTCCCTGCCATAACCATGCTTTGGTTAAACTGCTGTAGAAAGTGATTCTGATTTACAGACCTCAAAGTGCTGTATAATCACAACGTATGTGTAATTTGAGATAGTTTTATTCTTCTTTCCTACATTTGTTTGGGTATGAAAAGTCATTGTACTTTGACCAACAAGCCAGTGGTTTGGCAAAAGGACCATTTGTGGTAACTACAGTTTGTAGACCATGACCATGTACTGATGATAGGGGACATTCTGCAAGTGTACTGTAATAAAATGCTAGGGAACAGTTTTATTCTGGGGTTTTATTATGTATTTATCTGTTTAATATGAATATCCAAAAGGCTTGTGTTCTTTTTCATGTTGACCTCTTCACAGTGATGAATTATATTTTGGTACTACCACGTTACCACAAAAGCAATAGAGATCCTCAACTAGAGATGCATATGGATGTGCTACAGTAGAAGTGACCCTTTTTTATGTTACAACTCAGTGAAGGTTTTTATCAAGGACAGCAACAAATAACTCCAGTTAGTATTCTGCATTAAATAAATAGATAAACAAATCTTCAACCATTTCTATGTAGAAACATTCTCTGGATCTGAATTTCAAATAAAAGATGAAATTTTTTGTTCATCTTATTTTGTTTGTAGGTATTGGTTGTATTTTGTGGACTTCAAAGCAAAATTTTGGTGTAATTTTGAAACGTAAGTTTACATTTGCATTATTCATTTGCTAGAGAATAGCATCTTTAAAATTTTCAATTTTGAGTTTCTACTGTCGTTACCACACAATGAAAATTTAAAGGTTTTTTGGGTGTTGTTTTGTTCTTTGATTGGTTTGGTATTTTTACCTTTTAGTTTCTCAATAACTCTTTTGGACACTGGGACTACAATGGTCGCTGCAAAATAAGCATTCTAATTTTGCTGTGATGTTGCATCCAGTTGGGATTGGACATATTTTAAAGAAACACATCTCTGAAACGCTTCTGTGTTCCCAGTCTTACTACTCTGAGGAATGGAAATAGTGCTTGATAAATATTTATAATCTTAAACTTTTTTTCCTAAAACACCTTAAGGTTGTGTTGTTGTTTTTTTTCCCTGAACTTGTTCAAGAGTTGCATAAAAGATTGGAATTTACATTTCCTTTTGCTCTTGATTTAAAGTGCATTTTCAAGTAACAGAAGGCAATCCTTCAATAAGTGAAATAAGCTTGGAAAGGGTACCAGTGGCAGAGCCAGTGTATTAGCACTTGCTGTATTTCAGAACTCAAATGAATAGAAACGTAATGAAGAAACTGAAGCATTAGCTTCCTCAAAACATTCACTTAAAACTGGAGTGTGTTTTAAGTGCTGGTAGTCACAGAACAACATAATATTGTCTATTAGTGAGGAATTTATGCTTTTGTTTTTAATCATTACAGTGCTTTCATTTAATTTCAGTTAACCAACAACAGGTACTATATGAGAAATCAGAAGCAGTTTGAGATGGGAATCTTGGATGAATATGAACAGTACAACAGGAATTTCGTTTCCAGTGTAACTATCTTTGTTTAGCTGGCTGTAGTACTCCAAAGAGGGGTCAGATCGACTCTCCATGTTCAGTTCTGCTGAAGATGCACAGTGCAGTGCACTCTCTGCTTTTATACTCAAGGTTAACCAGTTAATGAGATAAAGATAGGAGTTTTATATCCTGATTCAATTAGCAAGATGAATTTTAAATGTCTATTATTATTTCACTTTTGTGGAATAGAGCATCTTCAAAATGCAAGTCTAAATGCTGTGTTTCCCCCATTTAGGTTACTAACTGTGGTCATTGTATGTTGCTTTGAGCTGGAGGGGTTGGACTTGACGAGGTGCATTCCTTCCTGCGTTGTTTTAATATTTTCTGTATCTAGTGATTGTGTGAAAATCATGTTCTGCACTTCAGACTGATAGAAGCATGAAACGGATTTATTCTCTAATTTTTCCATTATGAGTTGTTGAGGATGCTGTTTATGGTAAAGTTATTTCCCGGCAGTTACTGGCCAGCTTCATTTTGGGACATCAGGTACCTTGCTGATCACTCACTGCTGTGGTACAGTGTCATTTCGCTATGTGTAAAGCTATGGAGACTATAAATTGAAAAAATCTTCTAGGCCTTATGGTGCTATGACTAAATTGATTTCTTATGGAATTGAGGACGACCTTGCAGAAGAAAACATGCTTTGCAAATTTTTGGTTTTAAAGTGGCATTGGAGAGATATTGCAGAAATTCCTCAACAATTCTAAAGACAAAAGGACAGTATAGATTTCAATGAAGACTGAAGGCTCAAAGAGAAAAGGGTGACGAAGAGGAGGGTTTTTTTCCACTTTCTTCTGCTTCTGCATAGAATCATAGAATAGTTTAGGTTGGAAAAGACCTTTAAGATCACTGAGTCCAATCGTAAACCTAACATTGTCAAGTCCACCACTAAACCACGTCCCTAAGTGCCACATCTACACATCACCTAAACATCTCTAGGGATGGTGACTCAATCACTTCCCTGGGCAGCCTGTTCCAATGCTTGACAACCTTTTCAATGAAGAATTTTTTTCCTAATATCCAATCTAAACCTCCCCTGTCTCAACTTGAGGCCATATTCTTTTGTCCTATCGCTTGTTACTTTGGAGAAAAGACCAACACCCACCTTGCTTCAACCCCATTTCAAGTAGCTGTAGAGAGTGATAAGGTCTCCCTGATCCTCCTTTACTCCAGGCCAAACAACCCCAGTTCCCTCAGCCACTCCTCATAATATTCATGCTTTGGAGCCTTCACCAGCTTGGTTTCCCTTCTTTGGACAGCCTCCAGCATCTCCATGTCTTTCTTGTAGTGAGGGGCCCAAAACTGAACACACTATTTGAGATGCAGCTTCACCTGTGACAAGTACAGGAGAACAATCACTTCCCTAGTTCTGGCCACACTGTTTTGGAGACAAACCAGGATGCCGTTGGCCTTCTTGGCCACCTGGGCACACTGCTGACTCATATTCAGCCGTCTGTCAACCAGCACCCCAGGGTTCTTTTCCACCAAGCAGTTTTCCAGCCACTCTTCCCCAAGTAGTGTTGTGGGGGGGTTTTGTGACCCACGTGCAGGACCTGGCACATAGCCTTGTTGAACCTCATACAACTGGCTTCAGTCCATCAATCCAGCCTGTCCAGATCCCTCTGTAGAGCCTTTCTACCCTCAAGCAAATCAACACTTAGCCCCAGTGTGGCGTCATCTGCAAACTTACTGAGCATGCAGTCAATCCCCTCACCCAGATCATTTCTAAAGATTCTAAGTGGAACTGGCCCCAATACTGAGCCCTGGGGAACACCACTTGTGACTGGCTGCCAACTGGAATTAACTCCATTCATCACAACTCTTTCAGCCCAGCCATCCAGTTTTTTACCCAGTGCAGAGTACACCCATCTAAACCATGAGCAGCCAGTTTCTTCGGGAGAATGCTGTGGGAAATGGTGTCAAAGGCTTTAGTAAAGTCCTAGTAAACAACATCAAACAGTCTTTCCTTCATTTGCTAAGTGGGTCACCTTGTCGTAGAAGGAGATCAGGTTCATCAAGCAGGACCTGCCTTTCATAAACCTATACTTGGCTGTGCCTGATCCCCCAGTTGTCCTGTACGTGCCACGTGATGGCACACAGGATGATCTGCTCCGTAGCCTTCCCTGGTACCGAGGTCAGGCTGACAGGCCTGTCATTTCCTGGATCCTCCTTCCTGCCCTTCTTGTGGATGGGCATCACATCTGCTAACCTCCAGTCAACTGGAACCTCCCAGGTTAGTCAGGATGGCTGATGGAAAGAGTCTCAGTGAGCGCTTCCATCAGCTCCCTCTATACCCTAGGGTCGATCCCATCCGGCCCTGTGGATTTCTGTGTGTCTAAGTGGTGTAGCAGGTTGCTGACCATTTTCCCCTGGATTATGGGAGTTTCTTTCTGCTCCCCATCCCTGTCTTCTAGCCCAAAGAACAACTGGTCTCACTATTAAAGACTGAGTCAAAGAAAGCATTAAGTAGTTCAGGCTTTTCGTCATCCTTTGTCACTATTTTTCCCTGCGCATCCAGTAAAGCATGGAGTCCTCCTTCTGTTGTTAATGTATTTCTAGAAACTTTTTTTTAATTGTCTTTCACAGCAGTAGCCAGATTAGGTTCTAGTTGGGCTTTGGCCCTTCTAGTTTTCCCCCTGCATAACCTCACAGCGCTTTTGTAGTCCTCCTGAGTGGCCTGCCCCTTCTTCCAAAGGCAGTAAACTCTCCTTTTTTTCCTGAGTTCCAGCCAAAGCTCTCTGTTCAGCCATGTCAGTCTTCTGCCCTGCTGGCTCCTCTTTCAGCACATAGGGACAGCCTGCTCCTTTGCCTTTAAGCTTTCCTTCTTGAAAAATGCCCAGCCTTCCTGGGCTTCTTTGCCCTCCAGGGCTGCCTCCCAAGGGACACTGTCAGCCAGTCTCCTAAACAGGCCAAAGTCTGTCCTCTGGAAGCCCAGGGTAGCAGTTCTGCTAACTCCCCTCTGTACTTCTCTGAAAAACAAAAATTATCATTTCATGATCACTATGCCCAAGAAGGCCTCCAACCATCACATAAACCACAAGTCCTTCTCTGTTCACAAACATTAAGTCCAGCAGGCTGCCTTCCCTAGTTGGCTCACTCACCAGCTGTGTTAGGAAGATACTTTCCACAAACTTCAGGAACCTCCTAGGCTGTTTAGTCCCTGCTGTACTGTATTTCCAGCAGGCATCTGGTAAGTTGAAGTCCCCCACAAGAACAAGGGGTAGTGATTTGGTGACTTCTCCCAGCTGTTTATAGAATGTTTCATCTGCTTCTTCTTCATCCTGGTTGGGTGGTCTGTAACAGACTCTCACCATGTTATCTGCATGGTCGGCCTTCTCCCTGATTCTTACCCATGAACACCCTATAGTCACTATCATTAAGTTCTAGACAATCAAAACACTCCCTTACATACATGGCTACTTCACTGCCTCTCCTTCCTTGTCTATCCCTTCTGAAGATTTTCTAGCTATCCATTGCAGAATTCCAGTCATGCGAGTCATCCCACAAGGTTTTCTCCCAGTCATACTGACAGTTCTTGCACTTACTTAACTTCTTTCCAACACAGCACTACCAATACCAAAATAGAAGAGTGAAGAAAAAGGGGCTGATGTTTCTCTCTCTTAAGTGCAGGAGTCCCAGCGCTCCTGCTATTTCAGAGCTACAGGATTCAGTTCCCTGTGGTGGCTTCATGCAGAATCATTGTCTGGGTTTTTTTAAGCATGAAATGAAGATTTGAGAATATCTGATGATGAAAAGATATTATATTTATTCAGGCATTTTTTGACCATATCCATTCCTCTCTCTTTTGATTGAGATTCCAACAGAATTATTACTGAAATTCTGATTGAAGACCAATAAAGCTGCTAGAGTTTGATAGGATGGTAAATGGATATAATTGAATTGGAGTTTTGCAGCCTAGCATGGTGATGTTCTTTCTCTAGTGCTCTAGAACACTCTTAATATCTACAAAGGCGATAAATAGGAACTAGGTACCTATGTCTGCTGTTTGTGCTTTCAGACATGTCTCTTACGATTTGGATAACTGACCAGGACGTTTTTAAGTGCCCATTAAATCTTACCATATTTTAGAACTCCTGGCATGCTATACATGCCTGTTTATAAAGAAAGCCCTAAGGTACTTACAGCATCTGTGAAAACATAAGTAGACCATAAACATAATCTTTTTTAAGAGTCTTATGTATTCCTTCATTAGCGGGTAGGGACGGGTAATGTGCTTTACTTCTGTCCTCCCCAAAAGTGTAAGCATCACAGTGCATCTCTCGTATGATGTATCTTTTGCCTACGTAGCTCCTGCACTTTTCCTGCAGATATGAAAGTCTATTTTCATATGTGGTATTGTCTGTCTGTCCATAGTCATAGCTGTAGGTTCTTCACTGGGGTACTGACTTCACTAAGAATTGTCTTGGGAAGTTGGAGACAGTGTCTTCAAAAGATTGATCCCAGCCTTCTCCCTTCCACAAAAGTGACCAGAGAACCACACGGGGGTCTTGGGAGTATTTGTACATAGGACGGTGAGATCAAACTTGAACTCTTGTATCCATGTTTTCCCTTCTCCTTCAATTTCTGGTAAATTGTATGAAATTAGTAGGTTTTGTTAACAGATAAATTTGCTTCATAGTTTAAGAAATATATTTACATGTACTGTAATGTCTTTGTTAGCTTTGGCTGTAAGGTGATATTAAATACTTGTGATATGTGAAAGTAGGACATAAGGTGTTTTCAAGGTTGGAAAATCTTAATAGCATTTTCTTTCCTTTACTAGGACTCCAATCATCATCATCAAAGTAGTTTAGATGCTAGAATATAGATGTTCTTAAACTATCTGTTAACATGCACTTAAAAAAATCTAATTGATGATGTAATTCTTTGCAACTTCTATGCAGTCTGCATGAAGACCTTTTAATGAACATTTACATAAGGTCACCAATAACCTACAATATCTTTTAGTATTGGATTTATATGAAAATAACCAAAAGTCTCTTTTGCAGTTTCAAAGGGCTTAAATATGGTATTTTACTGTCATGTACTTCATCAATATTTTATGTAAAGTGAACTGAAAAGCACTTTTTACCAAATCAAAGGCTTCAAAAATATTGCATAACTTCCTTTCTTTTTCTGAAAAGTTTTTTTTTAGCATAAAAAGGTGAATAAGGAGCTCGAAACTGAGAAAGGTAACATCGATAATGTGATGCATATTAAGAGTTACATTAACAAAGGTGAAATACCTTGTCAGTCAGTAGCCAAACAGACTACCTACACTGGAAGGCCAACTAGCTCTGTACTGGTCCAACATGGGCTTTGGGGCTGGTCTGCAAGGGTGGGGCATCTGGTAGTGACTCCCACCCAGGCTGGGCAGGGCCGTCACCAGTGGGGCACCGTCCATCCCACAGTGCCTGAGCAGCTGGGCAAGCAAAGCAGGGTTAGTGGCAAGTCGCACTGACAGTCCGGCAGTCACCAATCCAGAAAAAGGCAAGGTAAGAAGCCAGGTCTGAGGTTAGTCTGGGAAATCCCAGTGAAAGTGCTGGAAAAACCAGGAGCAGGACTGGGAGGAGGTGTGCCTCCAGCCCAGCTCAAGCCAGGTCTCGGTGCCCCTGGACACATGTCCATGGGTGCATGGGTGGGGGTCCCTGGTGAGGCTGGTGAGGGCAATTAGGGCTTATTAGTATATGCCCCAATTGCAATGTAAAGTTTTGGTCCTGTGGTGGAGATTGCAGTTTCACCAAGATCCCCATGGCACGTGGATGATGGGGAAATGTAAGCAAATCATACAGATCAGGTGGACATATTCAGCTGTAGATTTACAGGTGTAATGTAATCACAGGGTGAGAACTGACATAGCTTTGTGGATCACAAGACAGCAGTGAAAATACAGGTTACCACTGGCATCAAACTCTTTTAAGTTCAAGCATGCAGGATGCTGCTTTCTGACATTATTCATATAATTTCATGGGAGAAAGGCTATCATCACAGGAGATCCCATTTCAGCAGTCATCTTTTAAAAATCAGATTTGTGATTTGGACAGAAGAGGTGGAAGAAAATGGACAGTAAAATACACTGCAGTCCTCTCAGATGGTATTGGATTCATGCTTATTACATCATGTAGGATATTCTTTTGCCAGAGGTGGCTGGGGTGATCATATCTCCTAGGATCACATTCTAATCCTGTTACATCAATACCAGTTTAAAGAAATGACACTGACAGAAGTTTTTCTGATCTCAGTTAGGTTCGTATAAATTTCTTCGAGAGTCAGAATCACTACATTGATGGAAACTGAATAGCTTGCCTTTAGAGTGCAGCGAGAACCGACACTGGCTGGTATATCAGAAGTCGCTGCTCTTGCTTTTATTGCAATATTCACCAAAATGTTGTAAAACTTTTGGAAATGTGTATTTTTATGCCAGGTTACTGTGTCACATCACTTAACATGCATTTTCTTAATGATTTAGAAGGAACCAGAAGTCTGAAGTCGTTTGAGTTAATTTTATGGGTAATTCGTTGATAAGAAGCCCTTCTTTATTTTGATGCTTGAACTTTAATCTTTTTTGGACATCTTTGAGCATAATTATTAAACAGTGAGAGTGATGAAAAAGAACTTCAGGTTTATGCAATTTCTTCAAATATGTGGGATTATAATTTAGTGTCTTTTGGTCATTCATTTTTAAATTTTCTTAAAAAAACAGTGCAATTGAACCAGCACTTCTGCTGTATAGGCAGTCATGTATAGCTGAAATATAGCTGAATTTCACTGTAATTTTTTTTTCATTGCTTTTTACTTATATTGCCCCCTGCAAACTAATGGAGATGCAAGATAGATATGAATGCCTCCATTTCTACTAAGCAGTTACTAATCTTGCTGTTGTCTTGGGACATACAGGAATGGAGATAGATTTTTCTCCATGAGTTAACCTTATGTAGAAGAATATGGCCTGCTTCAATTATATCTTTTAGGCTTTATTTTTGGGCTTCATGGTTTCCCAGTATATTTTCTTGAGCCACAATTCACTGCAGCACAGTGATGGGGAGGAGGAAATATATACAGAAAGAAGGTTCAGCTCCTCAGCTATTATTTATGGTGATGACTTCCATCTCCTGAGGACTATTTATCACAGAGTTTGATTGTCGTAGTTTCTATGGTTTCATAGAAATTTGCATGTTGCAACTCCTGTAAGAAGTGTACTCTATAAAACAGTGGCAAGGATTATCTACAGAAATAATTCTTAACCTGTGTCAGAATACTTGAAGTATGCAGATTTGTAGATATATAGTCTCTATAAATATCACTGTAGAAGCAGGAATGAGGAAACCCCAACTTTCAGTGGGAACATTCAATAGATACTTTAGGAGACACAGAAGCTGCATTCTTGGAGTTCCTGCTTTTCTGTAGGTTATTCTCTCTAGGCTAAATTCATATTGCTGAGCTAAGTGCTGCTAATAGTTACAAAATTCCATTAAGGATTTCATAGTTGTCAAAGGAGTCAGTTATGGCAAGAAAACATAATTTAGCATTCTACAGTTGTACTGAATATAAATCCTCTTTCAGGATTTTTACTGTTGTGATATATTGGAAATTGAAAAGCATACAGACAATTAATGTGAAATAGGCCTTTTAAGAAACAAAAATTTATATGTGTTTTCTTGTGCCAGGTGTTTTAGGCATTAGGGCTTATAAGAAAAACTTTATTAATCAAATGGATAGTAACTCATCTTTCCTTGTCCTTTTTGTCAGAATAGTATTGGTGTGACTTCCGCAGCACAGACTCTTGTTTCAGTTGGTATGTTCAGGTCCTGTAGTTGTTGTTGAGAATTCCATAAACATGCTAAGCAGAAAAAAAAATAATTATTAGAAGCCTTCTAAGTAGATTGCAGAGGCCTTTCTTGTAATGCTTAATCTTTTCATATTATGTTTACCAACGGTAAATAACTGGCCTGAAAAAAAAAAAATTAAAAAAACCCCATTAATTCTAACTGAGAACAATGATAAACACGCCTTAGAAAAATAGTGTCAACATTTCTGAGTATTTCTGGAAGACTGAGAAAAGTATCCTCTGGGAATAAGGCTTGATACTTCTCTGGTGTTTGTAGATGGGAGGAATTTGGAGGAATGTGTTTAGATCAGGATGGTCAATAGAATATTATCTTTGTATGCTTGTTGAATCGCTCTTAGGACAAAATTTAGAAGCAGAAAATACTTCATTTTTAGCAACTAGGATTACCTAACAGTGCAGCTGGGAGTTTTACCAAATCAGTTGCTTCAAAGGCAGCTTAAATTTAGGAGTGGATAGGTATCTGTCATTTAAAAATATTCCCTTCTGGAATATAACAATGCGTGCTGTCCCAAAAAACAAATGCAACCCATTTTCCATTAAAAAGTCCCACAAATATAAATAAATGGATCTATTTTGTAAACCTGTAAATATACCAGTCTAATATACATCTATCGTGGTCTAATAGAAAACCACTAGTGAATGAATAGTACTGTACAAGAATGATTATTAACTTTGTAAGATGAGTAAATGATATATGTCTGAAAACAGTAATGGTATTCTAGGTTTGTATTTTGGAAGGTGGTGTCATATCTTACAGCAGTGGAAGAGAATATCAGTTCTGGGCATGGCGTTGTAGTGTAAAACACAAGGTTATAATACTATAATTTATCAGTCTGTTGCATTTTCTTATCAGTTAATGAATAGAGGAAATTATTTAAATGAATGCAAATAGGAGCACATCATGTAGTTGTGATGGTCTCTTCACTTTGAAATAAAAGTTTTAGTTTTTATTTTTTACTTTAAAAATGAATGCAGTGATCTTTCTTTTCTCTTTTTTTCTTCACATTCCAAAACATTCAAGCATTACAGCAAAATTAATGATTAAAGAAGAATTCAGTACTGTGGTGAGCACTGCAGGACAGGATGGGAAAGCCGGGCGGGATGTGCTGTGTCAGAGCAGTGCTCCCTTGTCTGCAGTGCTTTGCCCTGAGGGTGGGCCTGTGACTAGCCAGAAGTGCCGAAGTGCCCTCCTGTGCCACTGCACCTGTGACAGAGGAAGGTACTTGGGAGGCAGGAGGGGAAGGCGGGTGGACCTGGCCTCTCCTTGTGGGCCAGTGCCCTCCTGGCACTGGCATCTGTTGGTTTGACCTGACACTGCTGTGGGACAGATTTGTTTTTGAGCTTGCCGATACGACTTGCCAGG
Source organism: Falco cherrug (assembly GCF_023634085.1). Lineage (NCBI taxonomy): Eukaryota > Metazoa > Chordata > Aves > Falconiformes > Falconidae > Falco > Falco cherrug. The sequence goes on from NC_073699.1 coordinate 10,170,695, forward strand.
GCTCCAGACTGCAGCCATTCTGTGTCTGCTGTCTAGAGCAGTATGTTCTTCCCTCTGCCCAAAGCTATCTCCAACCAGTTTGTCAGGCACCACCTAGGTTTCTCAGGATGGGATGAGTAACCCTTGTGTATTCAGCTTACCCACCGTATTCATGGCTGTGCCCTCCTCAGGCACCTGCAAGCTGAGGAGGCCCAGACTGTTTGCTCTCGCATCACCTTACTTACTGTGATTATTTTTTTCTTCCTTGTATGCCATATAAATCATTTTGTAGGGAAAATTAAGTACTGACATGGCTAGCTTTATATGAGACACCTTAGTATAAGACCTCCTTCAAGCCAGTTATACTTGTGCCTTAATACTCAGAGCACTTAAAATTTACTTTGCCTGAAGTAATTAAACAGTATAGATAATGTTTTGTTCTTAATACTGTGATATAACTGTGATAACTGAAAATAAATTACTAACACAAAGAAGTAGCAGCCTCATGATGAAAAATGAAAACAATACACAACAAAATGTGGCAAAATGAAATAGTGAAAGCATGAGAATTGACATGAGAAAGTTCGTAACGCAGATAATGTCCGTTTGGTGTTACGCAAGAACAGAGATCGAGCTGGATGGCAAGAATGGCCCAACAGCAGCAGAAACAGCCCAAAGATAAAGAGTTTCCTTGCCAGGAAAAGTTCCTGTATGTGATTATGGACTACCAGGTAAATCTTGAGCATCTACATTAAGCTGCCAAATATATAATCATTATATTTTATCTCAGTAACAAAATTGCTGCTTTGTATTTTATTTCTGTATTTTCTTACTTTGGGGGAGGCATTTAGTTTTCTGAGCTGAAAATGGATAGACTGTGGGGCTACCTTAGAGCTCTAAGCAATTGAAATGGCTCAACTCTTATTTGAAGTTCAGATTTCACTAGGCACAGCTTCACCATTCTGGTATCTCTGAAGAACATTCCATAGGTTTAATATGTGGAAATTTAAAAGCATATTTCACATCTAGCGCTTAATTTTGCAGTTGTGGCAGTGCATCCAGAATTCAGAAAGCTGCTCTTTATGAATCAATGTCTATTAAAATTCATGCCAGTATTATTGCTTTACTTGACATAGGAAACTATTCTGTATATCAAAGAGTATACACTGATACTTAATTTATTTTTGAACTATCTAGTTTTTAAACACCAAAAATGTTGTTACTTGGTTAAATAAACATGCTAGGGAAATAAACTTAAAGGAAAATTAATTGTGTAATATCTTCATAAGCCACTATGGAAATCGTATGTCATAGAAGATACTGCTCTGTTCTCTAAAAATAGATGTTTTGCAAAATATAGTGATTTTGACATCCATAATTGCCTGGATTTTGTTGTTTCTTATAATTCTTTCCAACTCTTTTAATATAAACAGTGGCCGATGGTCAAATTTGCAGAAATTTATTTAATTGTGATTAAACTAGCTAAAATGGTTCATTGAATGGAAATTCAGTTGCTCTGTGATTTTATCATTTAACATGCCAACTTCTTTGTGTTTTGTTTAATATGATTTTTCAGGTTGTGAGTGTACATCTAATGGTAATGCCACAAGAAATTTAGGGGATCATTTATAGGAGACTACATCAATTGCTTTTGTTAATAATTCCTTCACTTCCAATTGCTTATGGCTAATTAGTTGGAGTTTCTGCTGTTTGACAGTTCAGTTTGCTAATTATTTTTTTATCCATCATGCAGATTTTGTGGTAAATTACTGCTCCTTGTTTGGAGAGTTTCTTGAGCAGATTTCTTAGGATAATGCTTGGGATTTTGAATTTAATTTTCTACAGATGTCTGCCATGACTAATACTAAATTTTGTTGTCTATGTAAACATTGTTAATAATGCACAGTTTTTCAGTGTAGTAGCACCAGGAGTTCTGAGATACAATATCTTGGAAATGATACTGGCAGACCGTTTTTTTTAAAGGTTCTGATTGGTACAGGGCTCTGGTAAATTCTCAGAACTTTCAGAATAAAAGTTGCCACATGCAACCACAGTTTTGCTGCCTTCTCTAGGTATCCTCTGTGCCATGAACATATGCTGTTTGATCCATCCCCCCGCATTCTTAATCAGTGTCTTTGGCATGGAAAATATCCACAAGATGACTATTGTTAGCCAATACTATGAATAAACTGGAAGGTAATAGAAAGAATTTGATGGTCTTTACAAGGAGGAGCATGATTAGTCCATCCTAATACATACAAGAATGTTCCTTCTGGGCAAAGAAAGATCTCTTTTCGGGCATTTCCTCAAACTTGCACAAGGGCCACCAATACATGTGAAATGTATAGGGCTTCAGTGGGGTGCTTTCTTGTTTCCAACTGTTTATTTCCACTAGGAGAACCTAAACATAGATAGCTTTTCTAGGTGAAAAAGAGCAATACTGTGTAAGTGGAGAGTGGAAGTAATCCTATGAATGGGCAGGGAGCTAGCAATAGCAAAATCTTTCTATTAAGAAACGGCTCAAAATACTTAAAATTTCAAAAAGCCACAGTCAAAGGCAACTGCAGTGGTTTCCTTTTCCTCAGTAGTTTCGGCAGCACTGCACTAGATCTGTAACTTAACACAAGCAAGTGATCTGAAGCATCACTGAAGTTTGTCTTTTATAATGGGCAGTGCTGGGCTGTGTATCTAAAGTGGAGAGGGCAGGCATGTGCCTGGCGTGTGGCAATAAATGGAATGATAGTGCCTATACCCCCACATATGGAATTACCAAAGAATCAGTAAATGTAGCTGAATTATTTTGTACTTTATTAAGTTATTTGATGGAGCTGATATCAAGGCATGGTGCAGCGTACTGAGGACAATCTTACTGAAGTAGTATTATTCAGGATATATAAGGGTAACTGCCAGTAGTGATATTAAGCAAGACGGCTGTGGTCTGCTCTGAAGTGAAGAGCAAAGTCAGCAAGCATGATTTACTTAATTAAACTGGTAGATGGGGTTCATTTTTAATTTGATGTTCTCATTCACCTTGGAAGTAGACTGCTAATATCTAAAGCCTACTGGGAATCACAATTCCTTTTTCAAACTGGAAAATACCTCTAAGGTTACTCAATTTCAGCAAGAAACTCTTTGTAATAATGAATACCATTTGAATTTTCATAATAGTGATATCAGGAGAGTATCATAGTTCCACTAAGTGTTGAAAGATTGTTAAACTTATTTGAAAAACACTATGATAGGCTTTTTTTAGAAACCTATATTACATTTAGAGCGGTAAAGAGGGTGGAAGCAAGGAACAGTGGAATAGCATGAATGAGCAGAAGAGGATGCAAAGATGTGATTCCTGCTGCAGTCAGTTTCTCACAAAGAAATGCAGAATAAGGGTAATCAGAAGCTTCATTAAAAACTACACTGTCTGAATACAAATTCTATGAAGTTTTGCAGCCCCTAGCTCTAAAAGTAATAGTACTTCTGGATACTCCATCCCTTCACAACTGTGGCTGTAATTAAACACTGTAACAGCATTTGTCTACATCTAGAGCATAAATGTGAAAATAGTGGTAAAGAGTTGTATGCCTAATGACATAAAGTTGCTTATCAAAAAAAAGAGGAAGTAGCTCTTTGGCTCGTGTTGAGATTGGATTGGGCCTGTGTAAATGTTACATTTTGTGGGAGAAAGAGAAGGCATTTGATTTTGTATGTATGGCTGTTTATAGGTAGGAGCTAAAACCTGTAATTTGTTGGCCAAGTGTTACTTATTTAAAAAAAAAAACACAACAACAAACCCATAAAAAATTGCTTGAATTTGATCTACGGGAGTTAAAGGATATGATGTTGTCCTGTTTAGAGGAATTAAACAGGAGATAAGTAGTTACAATTTGCCTAGATGAAGAATCACTTTATAACAATAGTTTCTTAATGTACTTAAAGATAGACACACACACGTGCACACACATACAAAAAAACTTGGTTACATGTTAGCCAACTGAATATAACCTGGTGATATTGTTTTGCTCTTTCTATATAATTGACGGGCTGGGGTAAAACTAAGATGCTTTCATCTTCAGGTGTGAAGGTTGTTGGGTTTTTTGTTTGGTTTTTTTTGTTTTGTTTTTCTAAATACTCTTTTAAAAAGTCCTGTGTGTTTCCCTTTTTAACAACAGAAAGAGAAATCCCAAACCCCTGTTGTCCTGCTGCGCTCAGAAGAAAGAAAATCTCCCTCCCAGAAAATTGCCAGATAATGTTTTGATGTTTATAAGGGGTAGGGGTGGAGGACAAGAGAGCTATATTCTAATTACAGAATTTAGTTTTTTCTTATTTGTGGCATAATAAGTACATTGTCATCATTCTGCTTGACTGGCACATTTTTAATGCTGCCTTGGGCTGTCACTGGGTGAATGTGAACTTCGTTACTCTTTTTTACCTTAATGTATACTGACAACTCCAGTATTAATTTCAATGTCTTTGCATCTCTTTGGGGGAAAAAAAAAACCAAAACAAAACCCAAAACCCAGGAAATACTTCCACTTCATCTTAATTAGTAACACTTGTATAACTTTTTTGATTATGATAGCAATGTGGTAAGAAATTTCAATTTTTCCCTCATGATATTAAGAGGAACAAATCATGAAAGGTGATCTTTTTGTAAGGGGGCAGAATATGTGGCTCATCTAAATGGCAAAGCAAGTTAGTGTGGCTTTAGTCATAAGAATCACTTGCACTCAGGATTTACTTCTTCATCTGGGAAGTTGGAGCATTTGCCTGAGAGGGATTTATAGAGCTTCAGAGGAGTGTGCAGCTGTTGCAAGCAGCAGTATTCACCACCTAGTTTTTGACTGAGTCTGCAGGGCTGAGGCTGTCCTGTCAATAAGCATAGTTAGGAGTGTTGCCAGGCGATGGAAGAAGGCCATATATAAGCCCAAAGAGAAAGACAGCACCTGAGGGCAGCTTCCTCAGCCCTTCATCCTCCTTCCCCTGCTCAGGGTTCCTTTAAATCTTGAAGTCCTTTTCTTTGAAAAGTGCTGAGGAAAACTGAGCTCTAATCTGTCAGCTTAACACCCAATATTAAGTTTGAATTTGAGTTTCCTCTTCACATATATTTTTCTTATAAAGAATAGTTTTATCTTGAAATGTGAATGGGATTCTCTTATTCTTCAGAAAGAGCGGCGTATATATGTGTGCATATGCTTTAAAGCCAGAGCTTGCACTAAGAAACTTCAGTTCAAACCAGGTGCCTGTTTTCACCATCTGTATTAAATGTCAAAAATCTATTGCTTTCTTTGAGACATCAGAAAACAGATCAGTGATCTGAACTCATCATTTTGCTTTCTAACAGATAAGGTGGCAAAAGGCCAACAGCAGAAAGACTGGGATTTCAGCAGGGAAAGCAATGTCAGCCCTCCTGGGTGCTCCCCAAAGGCAGACCAAGGAGTGTATTGAATTAGTGTGTTTCCCTTCTTTCTTTTCCTCTTGCCAGCTGCTGACCCTAGCATGCCGGCTCTGCAGGGAGTCCTCTCTGGGAAAGCAGGTGCTTTCACGAGGGCAAGCAAGGGTTTACCTACATGACAGCCAGACCAAAGCAATCTCGGAGAAGTTAAAACCAGTAATAAATAAATTTATCTTAATTTTCTTGCCAACTGTGAGAGCAGTATTTGCTTCCTGTAAGAGTTTAGACTGAAACAGTTTGTGGCTCGGTGCATTGTATTGTCTTTACATTTATCTGAACGTTACTGTTGTCAGTGTCATTGCAGCTTAGTGTGAAACTTGCTTGCAAGAGTTGTTCCGTTGAAGTTACCTTTCTTGACTTATCGGTGTAAGGACTATAATTTGCTTTTGTGAACTGGGTAGAGTAAGAATTCAGGATAAATTCTGAACATCAGTCGCCACTTATCAATGAGGCAATCAATATGTCATGCCCACAAAGTGTTTTGGGAACTCTTTCCTTGAGCACTTCTAAGTTAGGACTCAAAAAACCTAGATTTCGCTTCCTGGGAATAAAACACACTTCAGTTTCCCTTATAAAAGAGCAGCTGAACGATGGCTGTAAAAAGAATCCTGTGGAGTGTGCTGAACAGAAAAATGAAGAAAATAATTAAAATTAACCTCTGTAATCTCCTTCCAAAATAATGATGGCAAACTGAACCTGTTTAAATTCCGACAGATTTCAGTGCTCAGAGAGACCATTTAATAAATTATGCATTTAATTCACTTAACAGTGACAATGACCCAGTCATGCAGGAAAGAAAAGATTGTTGCTTCTAGTTTGATTCAGACAGTTTGCATCTTAAAATGTATTTGATGTTCACCTTTAAAAACCTACAGTACTCTTCTCCCGTATTTGGCAGAGGTTAATTTTCAGCTTTCCCCAAAGATGGCAGAAACAGACTCAGTCCAGTGAAGAAGCCTCTGTGCAAGCAGAGGCGTCACAGCTTCCACGTGCTGTTTTTTATGGTCTGATACTTATCTTCTGGCAGTGGTACTTCTGAGTATTAGTTGTGCTTAAGTGTACTGGGTATGAGCTCACAATTAATACATCAAATGGGTCATTTCTAACAACTTCAGGACTAAATGAATCACAAGAAAATGGCAAGAGGATGGAAGAATATTCTTGTACTTATTCAGACTCAGATTCTCTGAAAATTCTATCAATTTGTTTGAACTCTTTCCAAAATCACATTATTCAGGCATAATTTGTGGTTTACAGTAGCTTTGAGAAAAGAATTGTGGGAAGGGAACAGAGATTTAAATTATACGTGATAGATTTGTTGAAGTCTGCTAGTCTCTTGGGGAATAATGTGGTAGTTGTCTGGTGTTGATCTCAAGAGTGTTCGGGAGCAACCTTCGGTAATAAGATACAACTTTATTCTTCACTTTCTCATGTTTGAGGTTTTGTATGCAGATGTACATTTACTGAAAAAAATAATTTAGGAAGGATCTATAGGGATTTTAGCCTCAAACTTCTATCTCTGAGCTGAGCAATAGCAGCCCATTTATTCCCAACACAGTTCAGCAGCCTTCTCTAAATCCTCAATCCCAGATGTCATATGCAGCCTGTCTCCTCAGCTGCATCATGACTGTATCAAAGCATAGGGGCTGCATCTTCATGATGTGAAGGGGAGAACTTTCTGCTCAACATTTTACATCACTGAGTGGCACAGATCAGCATGCATAGATACTCCATTTGCTGATAGTGCGTATAGCAATTTAGATAGGCATCCTTGTATTTTTATACAATGAATTCATAAGGATTAAAAGCCACTTCCTAATTTTATGACATGAAATAACCTGCACGGCTATCAATCACATTTTGTTCCATTTTTGGGTGTTTTGGTTTGGATTTTTTACTCAAATAAAAATCAAGAGTTATCGTTCAGCGAGAGCAAGAGGAGCTTAAGGTTAAATTGATTCTGGATAGTACCTGAGGAACAGTAAAGCCCTGGCTTTCCTCCAAGAGGGGAAAAACATTTGTCTGTAGAATTCTGTTCTTTAGCAAGAACCTGGCACTATTGAAACACTTGAGGACATTTACCCAAAGTAACAGAAAGTTAGTACTTGGGGCTGGCTATACTTTTTAGAAAACTTCAAAGTCTGAGCCAACATTTCTGCACCCTTCCATCTTGGGAGGTTCTGAGCAGTCTTTGTTAAAAACCACACAGCTGGCAGCTAGTGAGCTACCTGAGGGATTGATAGAACAGACGTTCCTTAGGGTGGTTTTTGTGACCTTTGTGTAAATGCTTCATCTTCCTCTGCTCCTCTGTCGTCTTGTTCCCTACATGCCAAATAGAACAGGCAAAGCTTCATAGGCTGGAGGAGTCTTGTTCAAATGCAGGTATATAGAGGACTGTAAAGATGTTACCTTGTGGAACTAGGGATTGTGTACATATCAAGAAAGATGCGTTCAGTGTCAGTGAGTATTTGGTACCTTGCCACGTTGAGATATTTGTGTAAATATCTAAATGTAGTTAATAATTTTTGGCCATGAGAGCCAGGAATGGAATCTCAAGTCCACTGAAGTTTGCGTCAGAAATAACATTGCCTTAAATAACACTACAATTATGACTGTACTTCTTTGGCACCCTCTTGCTTTCCTAAACTCTTTCATTTGCTGACCTATTCAAATTCCTAATCTTCGGGATGTTAAGTAGCTGTAGGAAGCAGATCTGTTCTTCATGCTTTACTCCAGAACGTAAGGCTGGACTGGTCAGATGTGAGCATGGCAAAGTTTATGTGCTCAGGCCATTACATCTGAATTTGGTCCTCCTTTCAAGGCTTGCACTATCGAGCCAAATGCAACTGCTTTCACTGAGCCTTGGCAACCTAGCTGAAGGAGAGGCTGTTAGCAAGTGTGAACTCTGTGTTTGGGATCAGGGGACTTAAAGGCCTGCCAGCTGGCTTCCCCAATTATCTGAAGTTTTCCTATGTCCCTCTAGACTGCCGGATAATTGGGGTTATATGCTGTATTGTTTTCTTTAATTTTGAACTAGTGCTGTGTAGCTGAGCTTTAGCGCTTTGATAGTCTTCAGTTTTTTGGTTTTTAATTTTTTGCTGTGTCTGCCAGTGCAATATTTAGCTACAACTTAGGCATGTTTTACAGTTTCTGTGCTGATAAGTAGTATGAGCATTAGATAGATTTTTGATAAAATGAATGCATAAAAAATGGTCATTATTCTGTTTGGATTTATTTCTAGAATCATATTTACTTTGGCTATGCTTTGCTTTGCTTTTGATTTGTTTCCAAGGGAGTATCTGTTGAACTGTGGCAAAAATCTTGCTTCATGAGAGGGAAGTGGGAATAACAATTGTAATGTGCTATCAAAATCCTTTTCAAACAAAATCCTTCCTTTGCCATGTTAGTAACCAACTGATCAAACCCAAAGATCTTGTGCGTCATTGCTTAGCAGGTTTTTGTGATACAGAACACAATCTGAATCAATCCAGAGTCGTGTAATTAAAACCAGCACACTTAAGTCTTTTTCCGAACTACAATATGTTTACTGCTGTTATGTTAGCAGCAGTTTTTCCTTTGAGATGACATACTTTTTTTTTTTACTAATTCCTACATTTCCAAGATAGCAGAAGGGAGAATGCATGGGAATTTGGGAGAGGAAGGCAACTAATAAATTTACATTAGGAATGTTGGGAAGCAAGCTGGGCTTGTAGGGTGCAAATTCACATCTGAGGTATGATGGAGGCCAATTGGATTTACAACACCTCAACACCTCTGCAACATGTGCAATATTGTGATACTTGGATCCTCATCCTTTTACGATGTGTTTCTCTTTGGCACATTTCAGAAATATGAGAAAGTGGTAGCAGCCATATTTTTTAAATGGGGAAGTGCTGCACTGGAAAGACTGTTACTTTGGAAAGAACTTAATCTTTCTCTTTTTTTCCTTCTTTTTTTTTTTTTTTTTTCTTTTTTTTTTTTTCTTTTTTTTTCCTTCATTTCTTAATCCTGAAGTCACTGTCCAGCCAGGTCTCCCTTTCTGCTTGGGTCAGAACAATTTAGTCAAAGTACTCTTCAGGCTTTATGGAGATGTCATCATATCTTTCCCTTTTTCCACCTAAATGTGAAAGTTTGAATCCTAGTGTCATTGCTTGTATGAAGCTAGACACTGGAGTGATAGACAGCCCTTGTGCTGTCTAGAGAACCAAAGCTGCTAATAATTTCTCACTTGTCTACAACCATAAAAGCCAGCTACCATCTGGTACTTAGCAGTATAAAATAACCGCCCTTACCTGTGCTGAGAGGTAATTAGCCTGCCCTCTTATCATGTTTTTCACATTAATAAAAATAATAAACATTCAGCCACCAGATTGATACAATGAAAAACTACAAGATTTAAAGGGCCCTAAAAAGTCATCTAATATAACTGGGGTTTCTGTTCTCTAAAAAAAAAAAAAAAAGAGCTGGCACAAAGGAGTTATGAAAGTTAAAGACATTTCAGATCATAAAAATAAAAGTTGAATCTACCAAAACAAATCTCACACTCCATTGAACAGTTAGGATGAGAAACCCACACTGCTCTCCCAACTGATGGTGTAAATCTCACCATATGGAAAAAACCCAATACAAGCAAATGGGCCTGAAAGTATTTATTTCTGCAAGACACAGAAAATCATGAGTTTAAGAAATCTGAAGCTAAAATGTGAGAGATTATCAAGAAAATAAATTACAGGAAGGGACTAATGTGTCCTAAGAAGTGCTGGAATAAAATAGAACTGTGGCTGAAATCCAAGTACATGAATAAATTTTTAAAAAAGTTTTGAGTTTCTCTACCAACTGAGCCTGTGCTTAGGAATATGTAAGCCAGCACTCTTCTTCAGGTGCCCACCATGTATCACAATTTGGATTTGGCTGCTTTATATTTTGCAGACAGAAATCAGCCTATAGGAGTTGAACAGGGTGAATAGAAACTCTGATAACTCAGTCAGATGCATTCCATTTTTTTAGTGTTTTTGTAGCTATAGTGCATATTTTCATATTTCATTTCTTTCAAAACTGGTACATTGTATCTTTATTATGTGGAACTTAATTTATAATTTTAAAATTGCTACACATCCTACTATTTAAATATCATTTAATTTACTGAAGACTGAATTGAATTCTAGTGCAAACTCATCATAATGAAAATATTTTGCTTTTTCTTACTAGCATGGGGGACAGTCTCTTGACATCAGTAAATTTCATTTTAACTTCTTATATCTTTTCTTACACCTTTTGCATTAACTTCAGGCCCTATTGAAGAAAGACTTCATAAAGTGAACTCTGGATCAACATATGTTTTACCTAAATGTAGAATTTATACATAGGGAGATTTCAATTTTGTAATTTCTACATTCAAAGTGTCAACACATTTTGAAAACAGATGTGCCATTCATTAAACTTATCCTAACTGTATATGCTAATTGCATTGTTTTCTTGCCTACTTAAATTTGTATAAAACTGTTTTCTCAACTTTGTGTGATGGCTCTTTTTAAAATTGATGCCATATATTCTTGGAATAGAACTATATTGGACTAGGATATTTTTATAGCAGTCTTCTTCAAACAGAAGAGGAACTGACTCCCACTTAGAAATGCTTATTTCATCTCTGCACTGACAGCTGGTCTTGTTCCCTGCCTTAAGGCCAGAATTAAGTTTTGCCTTACTACACCGACACTGGACAAACTGAGGAAACCCAGAGTCTGCTCTGATTCCATAATTGTTATGTAAGCAGAGTAGCCAGATGTAGACTATTCCCCTTGCTCATTCTTGACAGGTATGTGAACATAAGCACGGGCCTTCTTTTTTTCATATAACTGCAAAGTTTAATCTGTAATGAAGGACATGAAGTAACACCAGCTAAAATTAAAGGTATTCAGAACAGGAGCCCATGAGAAACTTGAGATGACATGTATTTCAAGAGTGTTTTCAATGTTGTTAAGTTGCTAGTATTAATTTTTTTAACAATGCTGAATACTTAAAAGATGGGAGAGTACAGAAAGGGATAAACCTTTAGGATTTGTATAGACTAGTTTGTCTGATGCAAATTTCAGGAATATATTTGTGTCATTTGTGTCATACGACATTTATGTATCTCTTACAGTTTAGAAAATGGTGTATGGTATTGGTGTGAACCAACCATAGCTGTATAGAATTAAGTCTTTATAAACAAGACTTCCTGCTAACCATGTCAAACATCTGATTAATACATGTGTGTGAGTTGATACAGCATACTCAAATTCTCAAACTATTTGCTTTACCAGCAATATTATGTTTCAAGCAGTTTTGTTTTGTATACAGTTGTTGTCTCATTAGGCAGATTCAAAAAAATGAAATAGTAAAAGCTTTTCATTAAAGGAGTGACTTCAGGACTACCTAGGGGAAAGCAAAAAAATGCTACCTAACAATCAAGGCAACTTTATAACTTTTATTGGAAGTCTAAATAGTTAAGGCTTGTCCATAATCTTTTATTGGTAGTTTGCAGATCAAACAAATACTGGGACGACATGCAGGTGGAAAATATATTGGTTATATAGTAAATTATGAGGAAGGCAAGATACAGCTTGTAGAGTGATCCTCTAATCTATCTTCTAATGAAAGTAGAACAATTCAACAGAAGGAAATTTAATACTGCAAGATTCACTTCTTTTATGATCCAGTTTTCCCTTATGAAGGCAGACATTTTTCCAAAAATACTCTCTCAGGAACATGCTAATGAATCACCACAGATAATTGCCTCAAAAAGCATTTTCAGTGCCTTGCTATGGCAAAAAAGACTGAACTGGCCATTGAAAATGTAGGAATGGGACCAAAGAAAATAAAAGAGAAAGTCATCTTCTGTCTGTGCACACACAGAAAGGCCATTATTAAAATATAGTATATAGCTCAAGTGGTTTTATTGCCAACAAGATGTAAAGAGACCTACACAGTACTTCTAAAAGGAAGGTAAAAGAATTATCCAAGATGAGAAAAGTAAGTCTTCTGAAATGAGAGTTGAAGAGTTCAGTTGATTCCAGCATGATCTTTAAGTACAGATACAATATTGATAGACAAGATGGCTGAAAATTATGTGTTTTTTTCAGCCTTGGTAACAGAACTGTAACAATATGCTTGATTGAAAGTTGTCAAAAATTACCATTTTACTAACATATGAATTCTAGCTGTCAGGATAATTAATGAGGCTTAATTAATAACGGTAGGAAACATAGAAAGCATATTACTACTATAAAAATGAAGAATGTTTCAAAAAAAAAAGAAGGTTTAATCCGGTATTTTTTTGCATTTTGTTGGTTTTGGGGGGGGAAAACTTCTGGTTTTGGTTTAGTCTGGGGTTTTTTCTGTGATTTTTTCCTTTGTTTTTCTGCCAAGGCTTGTCAGATTGAATGGTGCAGATGTTTGGGTTGGGTAATGCTGTTTATCCTTATAGCTTCAGGATTTCTCAGTATCTGAGTTACCCTAATCATTCTTCAAAAGCCCAGGTGAAAACAGCATCATTCCATTCTGCCTTCACATGTTCATCAAAACATTTCCAACTCTCATTAGATAAGAACACTATAATCACATCAAGGCTCCAGGGCTTTAGTCCGTTATTTGCTGGGTTCAGGGAGGATTCATTTACAAAGCACAACCAATGAAAGATTTTTTTCTGAGCATGGGATACATGTTTTCCCCAAGACTTTCTCCAGTTTGCTTTGGGCTGAATATGGGACATAGAATAGGGCTGGTCCAGTACTCTGAAGCAGCATGCATCTGACTGATAGATCTTTCTTACACAGCCAGGATCACACTAATAAGCAGATTTACAGCTAGAAAATTAATATCATTTTATTTGATCTCATCTTGTTTAAGGAGCCTTGAGGGAGCAATAAATACTTTTTTTCTTCAACCCAGGATTTGGATTGCCCTCATGGGTCAGCCAAGCATATCTGCTCAATTGCCCCTGCCTAGAACTTCTCAAGCTCCTGGTAGAGCCCAGGGCTCTCCTCTTTTTTTTGCTCTGTTTTACTGGAGTTCAGTCTCATGTGTTTCATTCTACAATCACTGGCCCGTGGTTTACAACAGGTCAGATTAGGAGATCCAATGTTTCCTCTGGCTTGTGAGAATGCAGATCTACAAAGCAGCCATAGCGTGCTCAGAGTAGGCTATCCAATGTGCATTTCATGATCTGTTTGTACTATGGTTTTTTGTTCTTGTTTTTCCTATTGTGCTTTTGTTTATTAGCTTGAGTCCATGGGTTCAGCTTTTCCACCTGTGGTCATTACAGCAGCATCACTAAAATATAGAATACGGTTGACTTCTCCAGTGCCCCAAATCTCTTGAGTTCTTTTGCTTTTCTGTGCTTTCTCCACTGTAAGGACTTTGTGCTTGTTAAAGTATTTTAACCATCTGTTAGAAGACAGGGTGTCTTTCATAAAGAACCAGTGCTGTACTTCAGGTTTCCTTTCGGATCATGTGCAATTCACACCCTGCGAGTTGTTCAAGAGCTGGATGAGAGGAAGTGTTTGTGGTTGGAGATTTGGTGAATAAGCAATCCCTTTTTAACCTTCCATCCTATGTCTGGTGTAAGTTTATTTTTTGTATACTGTCCTTGTTCTGTCGCAGTGTAGTAGCCATAGAACTACATTTAAAATATTTGAAGGTAATAAAATTACATACAGAAAGTATAAAAAAGATTGTGGAATATATTTAAAGATTTATATTTAAAATGGTAATCGACAACTTCACTGGCAGTTCAGTCAAGGGATTTAGTAGCAGTCTTGAGAAAAGAGACTGGGAAATACCTGTACCTTGAAACAAAACTGAAACTTTGAGAGTATCTTTTTCTCAGAACCTTTTGCTGGAGTTTCTTAATATCAGGCCAGTATGGCAGAGGGGAGAACATGGAGAATAAGCTCACAATTAGCATTTCACCTCTAACATTCAGGTTCAAGCTTATGCTTCACTTACCCAGGCTTTAAGTGCCTTGTTTGTCTGCGCGCTCCTTGCCCCGGTGCAGTAAACAGTGCATTACTTAATAGTGCATGCAAGAAATGTTGACAGATACCCACTGTAAAATAAGTTCTGTATTGGCATTTCACCTAGAGTATGGGAACTGGTACACTAATTTGATTAAATTTCAGATTTTCCTGTTAGGTACAAGTGACCCGAGGAGAGAGAAGAGAGTGGTATTTTACAGGGAAACTGATGGGTAAGCACTGCTGGAAACGGAGGCGGGGGGGGGGCGGGGGGAGGGGGGAGAAAAAAATAAAGACTGGGTAGGAGCAGTGATGTGCAAAAGCGGTGAAAAATGTGAGAGTTGAGGAGTGTCAGGAAGTCTTAGTGGTTACCAGTACCCGGTGGAATACTTGCTGGGTTTTGCTCAAGGGGAGATAGTATCAGAACAAGGAGGGGAAACAGACACAGACCACAACCACAGCTGCTAGGACTGTCCCAGATAAGAATAGTCTTTAATGTGCTGATGGCTGAAATTCGTTAAAAAAATAGTACATTAGACTCATTATAGTGCATCATTTTGTGACAAACAGAAATAACATGTTGTAGATCAAAGGAACAGAATCTCAGAATCACAGAAGGGTTGAGGTTGGCGGGGACCTATGGAGGTCATCTGGTCCAATCCCACTGCTCAAGCAGGGCCACCTACAGCCAGTTTCCCGAGACCATGTCCAGACAGCTTTTGAACATCTTCAGGGATGGAGACTCCACCACATTTCTGGGCAACCTGCACCAGTGCTTGGTCACCGGCATAGGAACAAAGAGTTTCCTGATGTTCAGAGGGAACCTCTTGTGTCTAGTTTGTTTTCATTGCCTCTGATCATGGCACTGGGCGCCACTGAGAATAACCTGGCTCTGTCCTCTTTGCACCCTCACTTCAGGTATTTATATACATTGATAAGATAACCTTGGTTCCAGCGCTTTGGAGGCATGCAAAAAGGGATCTACTTAGAAAAATACAACTGTATCATCTTATCACTGCATCATTTAGCTGTTTGATGTAGCTCCTATTGTGTGTAACTAGTTGTGAATTAGCACCCATTTTGATAAAGAAACTTCTTGTAGGTGCATTTTCCTTTTCTGCTTTTTTCCCCGATATGTTTTTTAAAAATATATATAATTGCATGTTCAACAAAGGATTTAATGAAATAATTAAATCCCATTTATTTCAACCAATAAGCTTTTGTATTGTATTGCAGAGGTAAGAGGTAATAAGTACCCCAAACCATCTGATTTTTATGCTTTCATCTGAAGAACAGGGTAAGCCACAGTATCAAAGGTTGAACTCCTCAGTTAGTCCATTTAAATTGGAATGGTATGTCAGATTGCAAACTCTTTATCCTTTTTGTTATATCTGTGTTAAGTGGACAACAGATACTCAAGCCTGAGTGGTCAGTCAGACTTTGTTGCAATGGAAACAATAAAACAGTATTCGAGGGGGCTGGGTTCTTTGTTTTTCTGGGTTTTTTAGAGAACGTTTCATATGGGATGACTTAATCTGTTTCTGCCTCCTTAGATCATCCTAAAAATATTTTCTCCCCTTACGGTAAAATAAATATGTATAATTCCTGCCTCATCAGTCGATTATTTCCCTTGAAAATTTTCATGTAATGTTTTTTGACTTCATGGAAATTTTTATGTGCCTTTCTGATAGAGAAACAACATTTTCCAAAGACCGGTAGCCCTAAACTAATTTCAAGCATTTATGTTTGCGTTAGCCTGCACTTAAAGCAAAAGGAGAGTCTTTCTTATTGTTTTGTCACTCATCTTACAAGCATGTGTGTGATGTACTACTTTGTGTAGAAATCCACAAGTGAATTTAGGTTTATGTTTATGTTACAGAAGATGCAGCTGAATAAATACATCTTACATTTTAAGTGCAATGTAATGAAAGTAGTGGTTCGCTCTATGGCCCCTGTCAATTCTCAGGAAAGCTCTGCACAGACCACAGGGAGCTCTGCTGTGGCAGCAGAAAGGCCCATTGTGTTTGAGGAATAAAGTTTCAATCACATTCTTCCCCTCTTCAGTATAGGCAACGTTAAAGAATCTTGGTATTCAGCAATAATTGTTTGAAGCCTAAATTACAAAGAGGGAAAAAGGACAGAACCTTTTTCTTTTTAACTTTTTAATCCACCCAATTCTTTGAAAAGGAAGAGCATATATAAGAAGCTCATAATAAGAATTTTATTCTGAGACAGTTCTTATAGCAAAAAGAGGTCTTTTCTTGATCTCCAAGGAATAACATAATGTTATAGTAGTCTTACTCAGGCAGGAAAAAAATGGCTAAAAATGTACCAGCAATGCAAATGCGTTGTAAGAAATTATGTGATTTTCAAAAGGTGAGAGCAAACAAAAGAAATGGCCACTGACAAAACCAGTAAATAGTTTAAAATTTGCATTTCCCATACTGAGAACTAACGGAAAAAATGTAAACAGGAAAAAAATGAAAAATACAGATACAGAAAAATAATCAAGTAATTTTAAAGTTACAGTGACAATAATAGACAGGGAGGGTGTAGTATGAGTAAAAATACCTGAAAACTCTGAATCTAACTTTATTTAACCCTATTAAAGGCATCAAAATTGAAAGATATAGATGAAATTCTTATGATAAGGCCATATGGACTATACTATTTTACTGTAAGAGCTAGTGGCAGACAAAAAGGCTTAAAAATAAGGTTTTACTATTTCTGTGAAAAAGAAGCCATTATCAGAAAGACTAGGGAATTGAATGGGATAATTTTTCAAGGGAATAAAATACAAATATATCACAGGATCTCTGTTTCAACCATAGAAATGAGACAAGAATAAAAAAAATAAAATAAAAAAAAAAGCAAATCCTGAAAGACAGAGAGGTCTACTTCTGTGGTTTCCCCAATAGGCACTTTTTTTATATTACGGACAATCTCGCAATATGGAGGACTTGAAAGAGAAATTGCAGAGGGATAATTCTAAAAATATTTTCCCTGGCTATATGAAAGAAAAAAAGACAAGGTAGTAGGTAGTATGTAGCTCAAACAAGCAGTTTGAGCTTAAATTTTAGGATGGAAAAAACCCTAAATATTTTATACTGTATAAGATCCTTTGACAGAGATACAGAGAAGTTACCTTAAATTCTTTCAGTGAATCACTCATGTAAGTATTTCTAAATATCTTCTTTTTAGCATGGTGTAGTCCCCAGGTGTCTTTTTCTTGATTCGGCAGTCAGATATGTACATATATAACCTTGCAGAGCTACACTGACTGATGGTTGTTAACTCCTAGAACATGCAGAACCTTGTAATGCTTTTAACACAGAAAAACTAAATCTCCACAGTAGGAGTATTTTTCATCCAAATTGTATGCTGAAGATGTAAGTGTTGTTTTGTCTATCTTTAATCTGCCAGCAAATTGCCATCTTTCTGTAGTGATACAACTGCTAGATGGCCATCAACTGTAATGTAAATTTGTAAATGATATGTGCAAACAGCACTGAAATTTGTTAACAGCAGCAGAATCTGATTCCAAACACTCATTCCATTTATCTCTGTATTTTTAAAAGGTCTCACTAATGAGTTCTTTATGTAATTAATCATGTTGACACAGTTCAAAGCAGATGACTTAAATCTTGGTTGCGAAATAAAGAGTTGGTGAACTTTTGCTTACTGTAGCTTCAGTGAAGTTAATGGAGAATTGAATGTGCTATGGGGCTCCTCCGTGTAATACCTTACTGGACTTGATCTTAAGCTTGTAAAACATTTAACGCAGATTATTTTAATATATCTCTAGTGATCACTGCTAAATGATCTCCAGTTGCTGCTGGAGAGTGTATTAATTATTCTTTTAACATTGTAGGAAATATACATGTGCCAACAAATACTTTTAGTTTTTGTCACAAGTAATTCCTACTAAATATAAACCCAGTATTTTAATTAATTGAGACATAGTGGCATGTTTCTGAAAGTTTTAAGTATATGATATATTTTGTAAAATCTAAACTATACAAATGTCTGAAAAGTGTGCTATTGCAAGAAAATTAGCAGTAACATTTTAAAGATCCTGCAAGCACATGGAGACACAATTTTGCCCACTGTAATCATGGAAGCTGCTCACTGTAGAATAATCATGCCATACATACCAATCTTTGCAGAATTCTGGGACTAATCCAGTATTATGATCACAAAACCTAAAACTACATAAAGCATCATTCTCGTAAAAGTACATGTCTCTTTTCTGCTGCGTGATGCCATTGAAATCATTGGAATTTAAGGGTTGTGGTTTTTTTTTTCACTGCCAAAACAAAATTAAAACCTCTAAAAAGTGATAAAAATAATTTGTGCGCTCCATTATACAATTGATACTGCAGCTCACGTGTTATTAAGCAATGGAGCACAGGAGATACCAAATGTACTGATACTCTGATATTCTGAGAAACCAAAGAATTGCACCAAGGGTTGAAGATGTAAAGAAGGAAAGGGTGACAATGAAGCTACAGATACTATAGAAATAAGAATTCCATAACTGAAGTTTTTAAAGTGTGTTTTGCCTTTTTCCTTAATTAGAGGAAAGAAATAAATTGATTTCAGAGAGTTTATTTGCAGACTGCCTCTATAAGAAAGAGCAAAAGGATGTATGTTGATGTTTGTGCATCTTTCAGCTGGCAGCTATGCAACATGGGGGCGAGTGTCTTAAATTTTGAGGATGATGTCTGTGACACTGACTAAACTTTTTTATTTTTCAACTTCTATATTGTCAGTTATATCCAACTTAGAAGAGTATAATCTCTGTAATCATTCCAGTATGTTTTTGTTCTTTTAAACATTGTCAATTAAGAGCATTTTGATCGTTCTGTCTCTAGAGCCTCTCACTCAAAACATTAGTTCAACATGTTACTCTTCATTGAAAATGTGCTAGCTGAAGACAGACTAGTGCTTAAAATACATTGAAACTTGCAACATGTTATAAAGACATTTTCTCTATTTTAAGGTAAGCCAGAATTTTTTTTGAGAAATTTTCTGGGTTTACCTAAGAGACACATGGGATGTTACTTCAGTGTTCATAACAAATGGTGGAATCTCTGAGGCATTAATGAGATTTCAAACTGTAAAAATAATCAGTCATGACTGCTATGACTGCTGTTTATTTATTGATATTTCCCTGACATTATGAAATGCTGTCCATTTTACAAGCCAATCGACAATTTTTAATAACAGTAGGTTTGACATGAGTCATCAATTTAATAGTCCTAAATTTTGGCATATTATGCATCAATAATCATTTCTGGCCCATTTTTTCATAGCTGGGTCTATTCTGTGAAGTTTTTAGATAACTTACAAGATAGTATCAGCACTGAAGACATGGGATACTGTTTTGATAAGCCATGTAACATACAAAACATAACAATGCAACACTAAAGATAAAGATAGATAAGGAGATTGCAAATTCAAAACCAGAACCAACTGCAGTATACAGGTAATTGGCTTTCTTCCCATTACAGAATAAAACTAATATTTGTCTTGAGTATAACTAGAAAGGAAACATGCTTTTCAGGTATTATTGTGAAATTTGTTTTAAAAACATTTTTTTAAAAACTATTCAGTGGTTTTTCCATTTGCAGATTTTTCTCTCTACATGTGATTACTGTGCAGTTACTACTATGCTTTAGTTGCATTTAAGATGCTCTAAATACTTAAATGATGAAAAGTTTATTAATAAAATAGTTCTTTTATCTGTATCAGACACTAGTGTTTGGTTTTATCTACAATTTTTTTGCCTTATATGTCACTGGTTTTGTTTGAGGGAAGAGTTGAGTGAAAGGAATGAGACAACTTTTGCAAAAATTTTTATTCCCTCTCCTAACTCTTATCCAAGTTCTACCAAGGCTTTTTAAGTTGACTGTAGATTTTTGCAGTACTTTGAAATTCCTCCATTTGTGTGTACGCTTACCAGTACTATCAGCAGTTTAAGGGCGAAATATCTGTCGGTTCTGAAGCTGGCGTTTGCTGGTCTGAAAGCCGGACAGTTTTGCCTTCTGTTATGCTCCCCACCAGAGCTGTCCCCAGTGCTTGCTCACCCTTAGGAGACGTCAAGGGCTGTGTGTTTCCCTGTTGTCTTGCACTGCTGGGTTCAGTGAGTAAATCTAATCCAGCAAGGGCTTCTGAAGTTTTTGCCCATAGTAAAAATGAATCCTGGAGCAAACCCTAGCCACAGGAGGTAAAGGTGTGACCAGGTTAAATAAATAAATAAATAGATAGATAGATAAATAGAGAGGAAAAAAAAAGGAGCAGGAAAAGTTCAGTGTATCAGATGAGTATGTTGTAAATGTAAGTCCCTGACGGTTTACAGGTCTTCAAGCTTCTTTTGCTTGCGTGTGTCCACTCCTGTGTTAGACTGTGGTAGGTGGCATAATGCATACAGTGCTAGCAGTTTGATCCTAGGTAGCCTGCTGCCCTCAGACTGGCAGTGCCCCTCGGGATTACCCCAGCGCAGCTGCGTGCTGCACCTAGCACTCCTCCGGCTTCCCCCTCTAGGCCTGGGAAAGTTTGGACAGCCTTGGAAGGCAGCTGCTCTCGAGCAATGTTTCTGCATCTGGATCCTTCTTCCTTCTCCTTAGCAGTATGAGAATTTTAGAGATTTCTTTGCTGTTTCCAGACCAAAAAGTCTTGATTTGTCCTCTGGTTTTGAAAATGTATTCTGTAATATTAGGCAAAGAGTGGTTTATCTTCCAACTGTGGTGATACTTATGAAACTTTTACAATGGATAGTTTTAAAAAACATACACCACAATAAAAGGAATTAAATTAGAAAATATATTATTAATTAAAAGGAATATTAAAGGACTTAGGTCTTGGCAATGGAGATAAAATTCTAAATTTAATAATGTCTGTTGGAATTTAATAATATCTGTTTATTAATACTGACATTGCATTGGGACAGAACAGGACAATGCCAGAGATCATTTTTTGCCTATTCATGTAGGTTACGGTGATGCACTGATTTCATTACATGCCGCTGAAAAATATTTTTAGATGTGGCACTATGTAGCACAAGTAAGGTAAAGCCCAAATTAATATTAAATGAAATTAATATCAAATAGTATTAACTTAAATCATCTGAACAGACCACATACTGCAAGTGTTAAAAGACAAGCAGTGAAATGTTAGATATGTAAATATATGCATACTATACACTTATTTACAGCATAGAACTCCCACATTTATTGAACCATTTAGAAGAATGAGAAAGGATCAGTAATCTATAGCCATATATTATAAAAAATGGGAAGGAAATACTAAATAAACTTTTAGCTCTAAAAAACTTGGCGTTAATTTTTCTATTTTAAAAATTCTTTAAAGATCAACTGGCTAATTCTTCCTTACCAATCATAATTCTTCCTTATCAATCATAAATTGAAATATTGTTATAGGTTTAGATCATGCTTTTCTGCTACACTAAATATGAATATTGTAAACCACATAATTTTCATGCCGTTTAGATATGTCCTCCATGCATACGGCTGACTGGCCCTTTCCGTAATAAATGCAAGTTTCTGCTATATTTTTTTCTTTTCTCATTGCTGATCCTATGAAGTCAAGAATTTGACTTTATGGTTTTCAGCACAGCCAACTGAGAGTAAAGAGACTGGTTCCTTGTGCTACTCTCTTGAATGCAGAGCCAAATGCAGGTGTCTAATTAGGAGAATATTTTTATTACTGTCAATATGGGAAAGGAAAAAGAAAGGACTGCTCTGTTTTTAAAATATCTAGCCTAGTTTTGAAGTTTCAAAGAAAAATTTAGATAGAAAGTGCTCCTCAAGGCATATCTGACTTCAAAATTAAATTGGATTGCTTAGGACTTTGGCCAGATGAGTTTCGAAAATCTTCAAATCTTTCCATACTGTAGTATGTCTCTGAGGAACCTGTCCCAGTGCTTAAACTTGTTCCATTAAAAAGCTGCCTCCTTATGTCAATGGGAGTTTCCTTTATTGCCACTTGTGACCATTGCCCCATTCTGTTGCTGTGTGCCACCCAGGAGAGCCTGGCTCCATCTCTTCTACTGCTCCCTTTCTGGTACAGCAGACTGTGATTAGATCCCTACTGCATCTTCTCTCTCTTCTCCAGGCAAAACAGACCCAGACCACGCAGCCTCTGTGTGCATGATCTTCTAGCATTCAAACCACCCCAGTGGCCATGACCAAGCTTGTTGGAGTTGCTCTGAATGTCATCCCATCCCTACAGTGCATTAACTACTCTTTCCAATGTGGTATCATCTGTCAACTTGCGTATCGTCCTACTGTTTGTTTTGACAAAAATGCTAAATAGTATCTGGATCCATATTGACTCTTGAGATACATGGCTCCAGGAGTCTTTCAGTCCATTTAGACATCAACTGCCTTGTGGTCCATCCAACCCATAAGTCCTTAGTTTGGCTGTGAGTATACTGTGGGAGACCATGTCAAAAGCCTTGTTACAGTCAAGGAAAGATAGCCACACTGCTGTGGTGGTCTACATCTAGTAATTTTGTCACAGAAGACAAGTTGGTCAAGCAGGATTTGCTCTTGGTAAATCCATACTTGTTATTCCACGTCAGGTTATTGTCCATAAGCCTGCAAATCTTTTTAGGAGGATTTGCTCTATAAATTTGGTAGGGATTAAGGTAAGGCTGATAAGCCTTGTAGTTCTGTGAATCTTTCTTCTTACTGTTTTTGGAAGATGGACATGGTCTGCCATTTTTCAGTTGGTGGGGAATTCCTCTGCTTGTTTAATAGGTAGCCATGTGTGCTTGCAGCCCAGAAAGCCAACCGTATCCTGGGCTGCATCAAAAGAAGTGTGGCCAGCAGGTTGAGGGAGGGGATTCTCCCCCTTTACTTCGCTCATGTGAGACCCCACCTGGAGTACTGCATTCAGCTCTGGAGTACTCAGTGCAGGAAACATACGGACCTGCTGGATTGTGTCCAGAGGAGGGCCACAAAAAAGATCAAAGGGCTGGAGCACCTCTCCTACGAAGACAGGCTGAGAGTTAGGTTCGTTCAGCTGGAGAAGAAAAGGCTGTGGGGAGACCTTATAGCAGCCTTCCAGTACCTCAGGGGGGCTTATAGGAAAGCTGGATATGGATTTTTTACAAGGGCCTGCAATGACAGGACAAGGGGTTATGGCTTTAAACTGAAAGAGGGTAGATTTAGGTTAGATACAAGGAAGAAATTCTTCACCGTGAGGGTTGTGAGGTGTTGGACGAGATTGCCCAGAGAAGTTGTGGATGCCCCATCCCTGGAAGTGTTGAAGGTCAGGTTGGATGGGGTCTTGGTCTAGTGTAAGGTATCACTGCCCATTACAGAGGTATTGGAACTAGACGATCTTTAAGGTTCCTTCCAACCCAAACAATTCTATGATTCCATAGCAAGGAGTATCTCCCCAGTGACGGCAGTCACTCCACTCAACGCTGATGGATGCATCCTGCCCCATTTTGTATTTTTCCAGTTTACCTATATATCTCTAACAAGTCTGAAAGAAATAGAGACCAGAAGGATGGCACATTTTATCAGTAGATTGAACAAGTTTTCTTAAAAACTACTGAAAGCCAGTAAATTAAGATGACCAAATACAGAAGCCATTAACCACTGGAATAAACTACCAAGGGAAGTGGCTGACAATCCATTTCCTGAATTCCTTAGAGCAGAACTAGTACCTTCCTGGACCACATGCATTAATCAAACCTCATTCATTAGGCTTACTACCAGAGAAAGTGAGTGAAGTCCTTAAACTCATCTTGCACATGACTGTTACTTAATTGTTCCCTCTCGGTTCGAATCTGTGCAGTTGCCACTGTGATCATTTCTGCGGAGGTAGCCACTCTTCAGTACTTTTGATTTAATGGTAGAAAGAATCAGAGAGTAGAATAGTGACAATGGTTTATATAACGTTACACCAAAAGAGAACTGACAGATTCTACTTGTGAAAAAACGCTTTCATTTTGGAAGATATGGGATCAAAAGCAAAGTACTTTAGCAAGCCTTTTTATGGGAATAAGACTTTATATGATGTGTCTTTCCTACACCTTCAGTAAACAGATGGGTAGTCATCGATTATGCGTACAATAGAGGCACTAAAGAAAATGTTGTCATTTTTTTCCCCTGCTACCTATTTATCTATTTAATTCTTTGACAGAACAGAGGAAATGTAACTAAATGTTCCATTTTAATTAAAATGAGAGTAAATTTATTAGTCAGGGAAACTCTGTGTTCTGTTTATGCTTGGGGAACAGAACAAACATATGTCTCTGCTTCATTGTTTGTCACCATCTAGCATAAGGTTATTTCTTGTTGCTTGTTTGGCCTATGGAACGGATCATACTAGTGATTTTCTTCATTTTTATTAATTTTAAAGAATTCTAGTGAGCAGTAATAAGCAAACAGCAGGAAAAAAGCACATCATGAGAGGCATTCCGGTAGGTGTTGTTTTTAAAAAAATCTAAATAAATGGCTGTCATGACATTTCCTAAACGGGAGCATGTACTTGGCTGGTGGAACTGGAATGTTTCTTCTAGTAGAAACAAGGAGAATAAGAATCAGTTTGTTTCAAGACTGTTATTTCTACTTCTTCAGTTGTGTCATTGACTTGGGGGGTGGCTGGGGGTGGGGTGTACCTGGGTTATATCAGAGATTTATCTTCACTGAAATTTTAAAACCTTCAGTAAAATCTTCTGAATTCCCAGTGGTGCTAAGCACACCGGACGGGGACATACTAGCACCAGGCCTGGCACAGGCCTGGCACTGCAGACTAGGAAGGATGCTGTGCCTACACGGTGGCCCTTAGTGGGGCAGGATCCCGGTGCATTAAGGCTGCCCCTGTGGACTACTCTATAACCTTGTTTTCTCATTTGACACTTCCAAATGAAAATGCTGTCAGTGTAAGCTGTCAGAATTTGGAAGTGACCAAGAAGTTTATCTTTTGTTTCACTTCCCTTCAGTTTCTTCCTCTTTCAGAAATCTCCTCAGATTTATGCTTTTTCTTTCTTTAATCAGAAACTAGGTTAATCCAGGTAATAGAAGCACCGGTATTAGACAGTAAATGACTCTACAACCCTGTACTAAATACCGTTGTCTCACAAGAAGTAGGTGATTCAGTAACTAAGAGTTCTGCTAAATAGTTCAGTATTTTTTTAAAATTCAACTCTGGTCCTATGTTAGTGCTCAATGCAATTACAAAATATAACTACTACAAATACAGTACAAATTGCCGCAAAAAAGGCCAACAGTATCCAGGGCTGCATTAGGGAGAGTGTTACCAGCAGGTCAAGGGAGGCCATCCATTGATGACTCGATCCATCCTGAGCTCTGGTGAGACTCGTCCAAAGGGCTTAGTCCAGTTCCCAGCTCCCAAGTACAAGACAGGTGCATGTACTGGAGCAAGTCCAGCGAAGGGCCATCATACCAGGCGAAGCAGAGAGCTGGCACTGTTTGGTCTGGAGAAGAGAAGGCTCTGGTGTGATCTTACCAACATGTATAAATACTTGATGAAGGGGTGGGGGTAAAGAAGACAAGCCAGATTCTTCTCAGTGGTGTCCAGTGACAGGGCATGAAGCAATGAGCACCTATTGTTATATTTAAACATGTCATTGATCCTGTACGTTTTTGCAAGGAGCAAAACAATATCTGGACACATCCTCATATTGGCAAAAAATGGTAAAAAAGAACAGCCAGTATGACATGCAGATGTAGTACATGGGAGACATGGAGGACTCCTAAGTTCCAATGAAAACTCTACATCAGCAGTTACCCAGTTTTGCCTTAGCGTAGCTTCAGCATGCTTCAGTATTCTGGTTTCAGTGGAAAGGATATTTTCACTTTAATAGAAGCCTCATCCTATCTTCTAACGCTTTAGAGTTCTCTTTTTTTTTGATCTGCTGTTAGCCTAATGAATACTGAGTCTAAGAGAAGCAATTTCTTCATCCTGGTAAAGATAAAAATACATAACATGCCCCAGAAACAATGTCCTTTAGGATGATATTATGAAAATCTGTCTTTAGAATGTCCCAGGAGCCTTTGCCTGTTAGTATTTACCTACCTCTAAGCAAAAATTTATTAAAGCTCCTGCTACAGCAGGGAAGAAGGCTGCATCTCATTACCAGCTGTAAGAGCCATCAAGTTCTGCCAAATATAATGTTCATAATTTGAAATCAGACATCTTTTAATCAGCTAATACCTTATATGAAACAGAGTATCTAAATAACCATTTGCAAAAATCCAGAGAGAACCCTGACCTGTGAGGATTTAATATCAGCCTGTGATTGAAAAAAAAAATATTTTGGCCTATATTAGTTTTAGAAACATCAAAGTAGTTTTCTTACCAGGTTTAAACTTACAAAAATGCTGCCTATTGCATGTAAACCTTATATAGTTACCAGGACGCATCCCGTTTTACAGTGGTCACTGCATTATATACAGTTACAGGGTTATATTGGTTCCCTAGGAAACATCCCAATTAAGCAAGTTCGTTGATTGAATGGTGTCTATTATATATGCTAGTGTGAAATTCCACAGAATGGGTAGAAAGAGCTACTGATACCCGAGTCAATCACTTCATTGCCTTTAGCTGAGTTGTCTTTCTTGTCTTTCCTTGGGTGTTGTGATGCAGAGACTGAGAGATTGAAGCACCACGCTATTCTTTTGTTGCCCTTTATATGTTGTCTGTGCTTTCCTGCATTCAGAGACAGACTGATTAGCTGTGAGTTATATTCTAACAGGTCACAAAATGCCAGGTATTGTATTGTTTTCTCCAAGTTCTGTCAGTATGTTTTACCTGTCATTTCATGCAATACTAAAGGCAAATGACTATATTATCACAAGTTTTCTGTGACTGGCAACTGTTATTGGCATCCTATATCTAGGAACAGCTGTTGTTGTTTTATTAGAAAATACTCCAGTGATGCTTAGTGCACAAGGAGCCAAGGCAGTATCAGCAGCATTCCCATTCCCTCTGTGATTAGTACTGTGTAGAGTTTGCTAACCTATATTAAAAATCTATTTTTTCAAATTGACTATTTAGATTTTTTAGAGGAAATACATGGCTTAAAGAATATTCCAAGAGACCATAATCAAAATGAATTGTCTTAATCTTATTCCCTCTGAATATTGTGAATATTACCAAGTTTGGTTTTTTGTTTTAAAAAAAACCAAAAAACAAAACACAACAAAAAACCCCAACCAAACATAACAAACCAAAACCCAATATACAGCGGGCATATTTGATCTGAGAACCCTCCAAAGAGTCTTCATCAGGAATATGAAGATGGCTTAACTGGGAGTTCACTAGACAGAGTTAAAAATTTCTGTCCCACCTTTTTGTATCAGAAAATGTTGTCTGGATAAAAATGAAAACTTTGACTGCTGTGATCAATTTTGATATTATTTTCTATTAGAAATCTAAAGATAGAAAAGGAACAATATTTTGAATCCATTTTGTTTCAAAAATATTTTTTGCATTTTTATGGTTTATTACTTTTAGGTCCTCTTCTACATAGAAATAGCAGTGATATGGTGAGTCAATTATGTCCAATTGTGATGCATCATCAAACGGCATACATTATTTTTATATCCTACTTGACACATTATTTTTAAACTTTTGATGACTAATTGTTAATTGCACTTATTGAAATATTTGTAGATGATAGTTTCTAAAAAATTGTCATTAGTAGATCACATAAACTTTAAATAAAATTAATTTCTGCATATATTAGTAGTTGTAAATATTTATTAATAACTGAATAAAAATGTTTATCAAATAAGAAGAGAAATAGTGATTTGAGAGAGAGTCATTATTCTCAGGAATATTGCTGGGACTAGATTTTATGTACTGCAGCTGAGAACAGTAATGATTTAAACTAGGGGGGGATGGGAAAGAGATAAAACACCAGCAGTTACACAGTTAGTGTTAACTGGCATTTGTTTTCAGAGGTGGTGGTATTCCTCTTCAAGCATTGTGAAACTGGAGGCATACAATGATAGAATACTTTTGATTTCCCTTTTCACTCTAGGAAAAAGAAAAGGTGTTTATAATTTGTTTATAAGACTGGAAAGCTGCTGCTGGGGGTGGGTGTAACTGGGATATTCCCTGGTGCTTTTGAACAAGAATGTGAAAAATCCTGGTACAATTGGCCTCAGTGTGTGAGCAGAGGTTCTTGGCAGGGATGTGCTCATTTTCTTTTGACTCCAGCTATTGGAGTGCACGGGCCTAAGAACAAGGAAGAGTTGGATGAACTTGGCAAAATTCTTATCCAATACAGTCTTAACCATTCCTAATGTATCTAGGGTACAGGAAATTTGCAATCTAAAAATTACCTGGATTTTTCATTACTTTATGTATTAATGAACTACATAGTCTGTTTATAACTGGTTGAATGTTAGGTGAATGATCAGTTCTCTAGCAGTTACCTGCAAGATGATCAATACATGTTTAGCATATTAAGCACCAACAAAAAGAGACTGATTTTGCAGACATACCCTATAAATGATTAACTGGAGCTGTTAACTAACAAAGAGAATTCCAACAGCAGCATAAAAACTTTTTTTTTTAATATGTAGAAACTTGATTACTTTTTGGTACAGCTATATATGTTCCTTATACTTAGTCTACCCCCTTTTCAGTATTGCTTTTAAATATACAATTAGTCCACAAGCTAGAAGGTACAAAAAAGCCCCTTCCTTTTTCTATCCCCTGTAATCACTGTCACAAGCTTTCAAGTCTAGGAAGGGAACTTTCTGAATGCAATCGACAAAGTTCTGTGTTTTGATATGCTGCTAGAATTGCATAAGTCTGGACTCCCGAGGTAAATCCTATGAACACAATGACTTCCAGGGTTATACCTAAATTTCCCTGAAATTCCTTTGGCAATACTGCAGCAGTCCCAGACAATAATTTCATTTTGAGGTTATTTTCATGAGGCTTTTTTTTCCCATGACAAATTAAGATTCTTTTAAGATTCAAACTGATGAAAGGATAGACCTAACATCAATAACACCAAATCTCAGTATTTAGTCTTAAAGTGTAGGCTTAAAAGAAATGTCAAGAGTTCATTGAGGTTAATTTTTTTGCTGTCAGCTTCTTCCTTGAAATGGCATAATTTTGAACTGTTGAGAAAATCTTTGACCATTTAATACCAAATTAGCCTGCAATACTGGTTATAATCTCTTTACGGTTATACTCTTTGCTCCTGCTTGAGAGAAGTCTCTGAAATATGTAGATATGAATGTATATGCATGTATTTATTATATTTATTATATATATATATTATATATATAAAAGAAGGAAGAACTCTGTAGATTTTCACCTTTTAAATGCTTTTCTGGTGCATCACGTCTTCACTCTGCTTGTCATACTTCTTAGTGCAGAAAGAAATGAGTTGATGACTTATGCTCAAAGTATCTGGTGAATATTCATAATTCTGCCTTATTCACTGAAAACTGCAGGAAAAGGACCTTAAAATAAAATGTTTTGTTTTCAGCTGAATCCTTGGGTTGTTACACCTAAAGCAGCATTTCATCCAATGGTTGGTAGGCTGAATGGTAACCCTGTGTCTCATCTCTTTCACTTTAAGCAGTGCAGGGGGCATCTTTGGAGCGTGGCTTGGCGTGAGTTCTTTTTCATGTGAAATTTTGTGGACCTTCAGCAAATGAAAAGGAAAGGGTGTCTTTTCATTCCTTTTTTCCCTCCACATTACTAATGTAACTACCTCCCTGACAAGGAGATTTGAACTTTGCGTCTCCCATAGTCCAGTAAAACAGTGAAAGCATCTGGGCAAAAGCAGCCCATCCCTCTGATCATGAGATCTGAATCTGGAGCTATGCGAAACCCAGCAGAAGCTGCATGAGAGAGAACATTCTGAAGACTGTGTATTAAAGCATTGATTCATATGTACTACAGTTGCAAGCCAGAGGACATATAAATAGCAAATTGAAACAGCTTCTATTTCATTCCCTCCAAGAGCTTTTACATCTCCCAAATTCAAACAACTAGCTGCTGCTTGCTTTTGGTTCCCTATCCTGCTTGCAAAATCATTTTTAATGTATATCCTGGGGCAGGTCAGAGTGATTTTGTTTGAAAAGTTCTCAAAATCAAGCACTGGATTTTATCCCAACTTAGATTTAAGCGACCTCAGTACACAGTGCTGTTCCTTCCATCTAATCTGGTGTAACAGCTTCCCATCTGGTTATGTGACATTGTAGATTTACTCTTTTCACCTCTACTTTTCCAATCTGGATAATTTTATACATGGGGTACTTATCATTTATACTTTGGATGCCGCTGCTGTCCCTTGACACCGGTAACCAGTAGCTTTCTCCTGTCCTGCAGTTTGGTGCTGTGGCTTTGGGACTCAGGTATGCTCTGCTTTCATGGCTCACCCTAGGGCACACGTCCTGCTGGCTAGCAGCAAGGTTCCTCTGTGCCAGCAGGGTATGTGCCAGGGCTTTCACTTACATGTTAATGGCATTTGTAATACACTGCTTTAGTAGGCTGGATAAGCAGTCTGACAAGTTTGCTCCATGTACTGAAACCCTGAATCAGAAGAATGCCATAATTCCAAATAATGTGTATTTGGAGTAGAGATGTCATACGAGGTCCAGATTTCTGAATGACTTTTGCATCAGCCGGCCTGCCTCGATCCAGATCAGCCTGAAAGGACACAAATTATCCACCAACTTACAGTCTATGGTGTACTAGTATGAATGTAGGAAGGAGTGTTAAAGGGCAGAAAATCTTTAAAGGACTGGGGCTGATCTGGAAGGGCACAGGTGGCCAGTGCCAAGCCTCCTGTGCCCCAGCGGGACTGGCAGGAGGCATTAAAGGGCATCACTCAATCTGAATCTTGCAGCCACCGTCGGACCATGCGGATGAACGAGCCGGCAGCTGAATGTTTACGAGGCTGTGACGACTTTGCACAGAAATGGGAGCGTTTATCGCCAGCCTGCCACAGCAGCGCCTTCCCCGCGCTCCCACGCCAGCCGACAGCCCAGCCCCGGCCCCCAGCCTCCCTTCCCGGCTCCCAGTTTAGGGACTTGCTGCCGCCAAGCCGGAGCCGTCCTTCTTCAGCAGCCCTGGCACGAAAGCGGGGTGGTGGTGGGGTGGCGGTGGTGGTGGGGGGGGAAGGTGGGGTTCGCAGCCGCGCAGCGGCCGGACAAAGACGTGCCCGTGCCCGTACGCACCATTTCCATCGGTATGTGGGGGGGGGGCGGGGGCGTGGGGGCGGATGGATCGCGCTTCCTGCCGCGCGGCGGGGCTGCCCGGGCTCTGCCATTGCGCAGGAGGCGGCGTGCGGCCCCGAAGTGCTGGCGAAGGGGAAAACAAGGCGGGGAGGGGGCAGGCCGGGGGCGGGCGGCGAGCGGCGCGGGGGCGGGGGGCGGCGCAGCCACTCGCCCGGTGCCGGCGCTGCAGGAGCGGCGGCGCCGGGGGACGCGGAGCCGGGGCCGGGCGCCGCTCGGAGGACAGCGCGCAGCTGTGCCGCCAGCCTGCGAAAAGTGCCCGTTTGCTTCTTATAAATTAAAGTGCCTTGTCACCAGTTAGGGCAAGTCAGCCAAGGTAAGGCTTGAATAAAATGACACTTTAATATGTAGCGACATGGATGTTTCTGGACAGTGGTGCTGCTAACACAGCCTGCTAAGCAGTGCGGATTGTTGTGTGCCGTAACGCTGCCTCAGTGGGTCCACAACCTGTAATTTGTCTGTCTTAAAGTTACCGCTGATCTGTAAGCCTTAGCCTTGCGGTGGTGTAGAATCAATCGTGTTTGCTTTTCTGAGGCAGTTAGAAAGGGACCTGCAAAATACAGGCATAGGAAGGTAGCAGTGCTCTGTGTATGTGTTTGCGTGTGACTGTGTTCCTAATACCTACAGTTCTGCTGCTTAACTTACGGGAGTACTGTGCAGATGCATTTTAATGGTGATGGCAGGCAGATTCTTTAGCTCAACTCACTCACGTATGTGAGCCTTTCTATACGAAAAAGCATGTCATGTGAAACTGCATGTGAAGCATGTTAAGCTTGATATTTGAACAGCAATTTTAGTTTTGTGGGTTTTTTCCCCCCTCATGTCTGTAATATTATGTGAATAACTGAGGATTGAAATCCCAGGAAAAAAAAAGACTCCTTGCAGATTTACCTTTAGCAGCTTGTTACAGCTTAAGCAGCGACCCAACTTTACTTTGGGTGAAGGGCACTGTAAATAATGCACAGCTAGAAATGCATCCTGTCTTCATTTCCTCCTCACCTACCCCCATGGTATCCTTCTTAATGGACAAAATCTACTATGTGCCTTTAGTTCAGACCGCATTTTCACCAATTGCACTGCCAGTGGTCTGGAACTGAGTGTTTTTGCAAGCAAGGAGTTCCTCAGCATGACTTCACTAACGTGCCTCTTTGAAAACAGGGTAGTCCTGAAGCTCTGTGTGTGTGTGTGTGTGTGTATGTGTGTGTGCTTGTGAAAGGGAGAGTCTGGTTTGTGTACAGGACTGACAAGATACAAGGAGGACAGGGTAAGGAAGCCAATGAAACGTGGCAAACATACATCGCTGCATGTATTTCTCTGAGTGAGTCTCTGTGAAGCAGTGTGAATATTTCTTATATGTTAATGTAGTTCATCTTTCAGATTAGGGTATGGGATAAATTCGATTTCATGAGCATCAATGCTTCATTAGTTTTTCATGATCAAAAGAAATATGATGGAAAACACAGGTGAAATTACAACTTCTTTCGGCATAGGCGGTAAAATCACTGCCTCTGTTCAAGGTACAGATTTTATTTTTCATTCCAAGACACTAAGCATAGCTCCTACATTTCCAAAGCTTTATTTCTGTGCTGCAGTCCATCATATACAGTTGTGTCAAAACACTGAAGCCTCCGTTCTGCAAGAATTGTCCTCCTGCTGGATGAGAGTAGATGTTTGTCTTCAGGGGGAAATATTAAATTCATTTAAAAGTTTGGCCTGTTTGGCATTTTGCCTAACTGTAAAGGTAAGAAGACTGATTTAGAGAACTAACCCCAAGGTTTCCCTGACCTACACCACTGCCTTTAACAGAATATTTCATTTCAGACTTTTCTGAAGAAGACATGGTATGTTATAGTTACCTAATTCAAATTAAGGTGTTGCAGTCTTGCTGTTTTTTTTTTGTTGTTGTTGTTTTGTGGTGGTTTTTTGTTGTTTTTTTTAAAAGAAAGAATAAAGTGTACCTATAGTTTTCTTTTGTAGTTAGTTCAAAATACTAATCATCCTACTTAAGGACTGCAATAGATAACTTTGTTTCGTTTCTACCTGAACAAACAAACTAAACCCAACGAACCATCTCCTGTTCCCTGCTCCTTCCAGAGAATGACAGGAGCAATAGTGTCAGGCAGCACTTTCCTTTAAATGGGAGCAGATCGGGCGCACAAGCCTGGCTTAGGGGGCACTGTGTTGCCGACTGAACCGTTTACAGATGAGATTCAAACCTAAATTCCTTCCATTTCTAGGTGCTGATGCTCCTATAAGGCTTCACCAGGGTAGGAGTGCTGCCCCGCTATTAGGACAGAATCCCAGTTGAAGTTTTATACTTTGATCAGTTTAATTGCCCGGCTAGATTAATTTGAGAGCAGCATTTTTACTACCTGCATTAAAATTGTTGCTGTCTACTGTTTTTGTCCTGCAATGCAGAGACACTAACTCAACCACTTTGTTGGTGCATGCTGTGCTAGCTCATGGTAATAGTTCTAGTGACATAGGCAATGTTAGAAAACAACAGGGGATAAATGTCTTCAACATCCAAAATAAGTGCGTGCGAGTGCATGTGTACATGCCAGGACTGACATTCCTGTTGTGTGTAACATTTACATAATACCCTTCAGGGAATAACCTTTATTTAAAATTGATTATTAAAAAAAAAATCATTAAAAAAATGTCTCTGAACTCAGTTTAGTCATTGGTTTTAATAAGGACTGGATATTTATCAGCAACTAGAAACAAACACATTTTAAATGTGAGTAATTGAGTTATTAGTTCTCAATATAGTTTTATGAAAGACTTCAGGCTGCATCTCAGGCTGATAAATGAAATTTCAAGGGTATGAAAAATCCTGTTCCACATCTGGAAGACCCTGCTCTGGTTAAGAACTACATTTCTGCTAACACAAGTACTGCTGAAAATTATCAGTGTTATCAGATTGAATCAAACCAGCCAAATACTAGTGAGTCATCTATTCCATGCAGTTGAACCTGAGCTCCTGCTTGAACAATTAACAGCTAGTTAGCTCTGGCAGACCTGTCCTGCAAAGGGGCCTGAGCTTAATCAGCCATCCTGAGGGGCTGGGGCACAGCTTGCTTGTAGGCAATGCAAAATAAAGCTGGCAACTGAAATGACAGGAAGGGGAGGAAATTCATAGTGAATAAAATCAATATAAAATGATTCTATTCATAGAAGAGATTCTGTTCATCTTTTCCTAGAGGAAGGAGATGTATATATTTGAAGCTCTTAAGTGGAAATAATATGAAAATCCCCAAATTGCCTACAAAGGTTTATAAAATCCAGTGTGTAAATCTCACTAGCATTGTTTATAGTAGAAAACTCTTTTTCCTTGGTTAACAGTGTTCTAGCTTAAAGAGAGTATAGTCCAGTGCTAAATCATGGTGAAGTGCTTTAATTTCACCACTTACTTGATGGACAATCTTAGACAAGTCCCTGAAGCACTCTGTAACTTCATGTATGACATGAACATTGCAAGGTAATTACAGAACAAATACTGCACAATATTGTTTTAAAGAAGTATTGCAGAGCCTAATAATACTGAAGTGTTAGTGTCTCCATTGCTTTGTGTATCAGTTTTGATTATAAACACAATTTTGCTCTCCATTTCCAGCAAAAAAAAAGCTACATGAAATTTGGAAATTAATCCAGGAATTGAAGTAGAATTTTTAAGAAGCTCCTGAACTGGGAACCAAAAAATTCATGTCTCCCGTAAGTGAGAAGGAAGACTGGCAGAATGAGATTTTTGTCCTCCAAAACCAAACTTTCTCAGACAAACTGCTGATAGTGAGGTGCTTTAAAGAATGTACCATTATTTTTTTGGGCTGGTCTTAATATATAGATGGAGAATCAATAGAAATTTAGATGAAGCCAGTTGGGGATTTGACAGGAGTGAGGTAACACTATACTTGCTACAGTTACTACCCTCCCTTCAGATCTCCCAGGTCTGCTGCATAAGCCCAATCTCCTGTTTGGGGGTTGGGGTGGTTTTTGGGGTGGGATAGGGAGTTGTTGCTTTGGGTTGGTTTGTTGTTGTTGTTGGTTGGTTTTGTTTTTTTTTTTTTTAAGTAATGTATCTTTATGCATTGAGCATAACCAGAACAACATAGTCATGTAGCTCTGTAAGTGATAAGCAACTTGTTGGCATTTGCACATCTACAGTTCTTGTATACTGAGAATATATTTAACAGATGCCTGAGGCCTGTAAGAATTGTGATTTTGCATGATGGCGATTGCCGTTTGTATTTTTCTGGAATTACTTCAAACCTGAGCAGCATTAAGGCTGGGTTTGTTGTGATAGAAAAGATAGAGCATTATTTTACAATTGCAAACTTGACTCCCTGCTCTTTATGAAACCGTTTGCTTCTTTTAAGCAAACATTCTTGCAAGGAGGAATATATTTAGGCCACAGAGATACGTTTCCATCCTCACTCTACCTCACCTTGGTTTCAGTATCATTTATCCAGTGCTTACATGGACAATTTTTAAAGCATGTTTCTGAAGTGATGTATAAAAATACCAAGCTAGCTCAGGTACTGGCTGCGTTTTTAGCATAGGACTGAGGCAGCCTGTGAGATTTTTTGGTCTGTGTAGTATTGCATAGTCTGTAACATTGAACCCTGGAAGTTCTTTACAAGAGGGATCAGTCCAATTGTCTCGACAGCAGATGGCAGGAGTGGGGTGGTAGGATGGACATATTTTTCCTTAGGACAGTCTGGTGGTGGTGGAACTGGGGACTGCTGTGTCCTCATCCAGTTCCCCTGTCAGCTGGGGGCGGTGGGCTGGGCATTGCCAATCAGCCAGCTTCAGGTTTTTCATGGGCTGTGGTGGGGCCTTGCACTTGAATTGTTTTGAACTTCTGTGGAGGAACCTGCTTCTCCCTGCTGATAACATAGGCAGCCTGAACTGAAGTACTTGCCTCAGTGTAGGTGGGCTAAACACTGCCCATCATGTCTTTTTCCTGGGCAGTATTCCTGTTGAAAACCACCAACTCTGTATTTGGCTGACTCCCTGTTTTGGTGTTTCCAGGTGGGTCATAAAACCATGGAATGGATTGGTTTGGAAGGGACCTTTGAAATTCATTTAATCCAATCCCCCTGCCATGGGCAGAGACATATTTTACCAGATCAGGTTGCTCAAAGCTCTGTCCAGCCTGACCTTGAACACTTCCAATGATGGGGCATCTACAACTTCTCTGGATAGCCTGTTCCGGTGTCTCCATCATGCACTGTATCGATTCATAATTCATTGGCATTAAGCCCTTATAGCCACAGTTACGGACACATACATGGTTACTGATGCACACACATTCTTTGGAAAGGTACAAAGAAATGGAAATCAGCTTTTTAAAAAAGAGAGATGCTTGGTACTGTTAAAAGCAGGTAAAAGTTACTGATCACATCATGTGGCAGTACTATGACCTGTTCTTTGGCCAACGCCTGCTTATTTTCATGGATGGGAGTGTGCATTTTCGTAATTATATTAAGCATTTCATTTTGTATAATAAATATTCTATGATTAGACCACTTTACTGAATGATTAATATACTCTTATACCAAAGTTACACATTTGGATTTTAATTCTGTTTAATTCACATCTTACTCTTATTGGGTGTGGTGGGAGAGCTGTGAATGAAAATATTTTGGTCCAGGAGACTATGAAAGTGCCTTTCATTGTCAATAATTCTGCCTTGCCCAGAGGAAATATTTTTGTTTTGTCTTTTCCTTGTATACACAATTTCTGTATTGCCAGTTGTTAGAATGAGGCTTAAGCTAACACTGAATTGGGGCAGGGGGTGAACTTTCTCAGGCTTGGATTTCTGGCTAGGATTCAGTCAAACTTTCTGTCATGTTCTGCTGCTGCTGGTACTCAAATTGATAGAATACATGATTAAAAAAAAAAATAAGCAACATAGACACCATCTCTGTAGCAGCAGGGCAAGCATTTGAGATACTCAGAACCAAGTTGGAGACCCTGTCCCAGTGAATCCTGTACTATTTGCAAAGTACAAGTGCTCATTCAGTAGAGAACCTTCCTATAATTGGTAAAAAAATTAATAGTTTAGCTATGGTGGCAGGACAGGAAAAGTGCTGCTCTTAATTTTGAGGGTGTTGGAGTGCATATGCATATGTTTGTGTATATTTGAAGGAAAAAAGTTGCTGCTGAAATGGAGGTACCTTCTTTAGGTTGTTCAATAAAGACTTAATTTGACTGTGAGGAGGTATTTTTAACACTGGTACATTGTATTAGCACCTGGGAACTGCTGACTCTTCTAAGTGTAAAATCTTGGCTTTCAGGAGATGTGAAAAAAAACCAGGGCATATGAGCATCACTGTAGCATGGCAGCTATTAACTGCTCATGGGAGCTTCCAATACTTAAAAAGGAAACAATTTATGTCTGGATTACAGTCCTCAATCACAGTTTCCTTTATGTTTTACATTTTGTTCTTTCTAATAAATAATAAGCCTTCTCATTGGAGTCGTGAAAAAAATAAGCTACACATCATTGATTACATGAAATTTCCACATACTTTGCTGATCAAGAAAATTTGTTATGTATTTGCCACTCATTGAAGCATGAATTCTTGCATTCATATTAGGGAATTTGAGCTCACAGTTACTATCTTGCCTGTTCAGCCTAGAGAGTTCTTAGATATTTTTGTATTTGCATGGCAGAAGGTGTAAAATAATCAGTTCATTTAGCATTGCATGTTAAGTTTGGGTTTATTTCTGCTTGGTTTTTGTTTTGGTGTTGATGAGGGGTTTTTTGTGGGTTTTTTTTGTTGTTGTTTGTTGTTGTTTTTTTTTAAATTGTGAACCATCTAAGACTTCTTTAGAAAACTGCTGAGGAAATGCAATGCTTGTTCTTATACTCATTCATTTTCAATGAATGCACAACTAATGTTTTGAAATCCAGGGTAGCTTTGTATTAGAAACCCTTCTAAGTGGTTTTGGAAAGTGGTAAAACAATCTGCAAGCAAACACGTTTTCAAGTGGTGCTCATCATTTCTAGCTGGTTGAACTTCTTTCAGTGTCAGGTAAAGACTGCGAAGCATTCACGGTACAATTGATTCATACAAGGTTTAGTGTTTCCTAAATAAACTAGATTTGTTACTCTGTATATTCTCAGGACAGCTATCCTAGGCATAAAATTCACAGTGCATTAACACAGTAGGTGCCCCAGAGTTACCCCAGGGAGCAGCATGGTGGGAAGGTAGTTACTGTCCCTGGAGCAGATGATGTGACCTGCTAAAGCAGCAGCACCTTCTTCCCAGGTGTAACCAGGTGCTTTATGGGCATGCAGGCTGTGTGTGGGTTATAGGTAAGGAGTGGGTCCCCAGTGCCGGCAGAGTGCCATGGATCGGTCTCCATCTTGCTGCTGGGGCATAAACGTGTTGGCGTGGCAGTGCATGTGGCTTGTGTGCTGTAAATTGGATGCTCTAGGTTTACAGGCTTTAGGAATGATCCTGTTACATGAGTCTTGTCCCAAAGGAGGCCTTTCTGTTTCTCAGATCCATCTCAAACAACTGCATCATGCTGATACCTAATGTGTTTTATACTGTTCAGTGAAAAACATAACGTTGG
Source organism: Falco cherrug (assembly GCF_023634085.1). Taxonomy (NCBI): domain Eukaryota; kingdom Metazoa; phylum Chordata; class Aves; order Falconiformes; family Falconidae; genus Falco; species Falco cherrug. Next base: position 10,209,973 of record NC_073699.1, read on the forward strand.
AGACCTCTTGACCTCTTAAGGAGGAGTCAGTAGATAGATATGTTACTGCGGACGGAAGCCTCTGAGAGCATAGAGGAGCTTATGGGGAATTTACGCAAGATGACTTAACCAACAGGTTGCTGCTTTTTTGTAGGGCTTGGGGTTTTATTTTTTCTCTTGGATTAATTTTCTGCCAGATTAGAGAGCTGTGTCATTTTATATAAAGGCTTGGCAGGTTCCAGATCTAATGTGGTGAAAATGGGGGGAACAGCAGGCTGGATGTGGGGAAAGAAAAATAGGACACCTTCATTTCAGTAACCTTTCTTTAGCCATGAGGCAGATGAAAAGATGACCAGAGGGATGTTCCTTTGTACATGCTTTTGTAAAGTAGCTTCCTAGACAGAAACCTATTCGAGAGGTTTGTAAATACCTCTCAAGCAAAGCCAGGAGGGAGAGCTTTGTTGACTATGTAGCCTTGCATTGTGACTTGAAGGCTAATGAACTTGAGTTGTTTCAGACTGCATAAGGTCAGGTGAGGCCTGATTTCCTAAAGCAATTAATGCCCACTGTGCTACTGAAGTCAGTTTGGCTTGTGTTGTTACATTATGGGAGTGGTTTTGGTCAAATACACTATGTTATGACAACATGCCTGTATGTTTGCTAGTTCTGAACCCAGACGGGAGAAGCTCCTATTTATAGGGTTTTTTTAAGAAAAAAAAAAAGGTACAACATTCTTGGAATGCAATGAGTTTACTCCACAGGACGGTTGTGTGATAATTATTGCTCATTACATTATAATGAGCACTTGCTCTATTCATTGCGGAGCTTATTATATTTTAATGAGTGTTGTGACTCCCCTACAGAGCAAAACTCAAGAATGTCCCTGTGCACGTGTCTCATTTAAATGGATGTGTTGCACGTTTTGGGACTTGTGTGCATGTACTTATTTGAACATGTAGCTGTAATTTTGCTTTTAGATATAGGGTATTACTTTCCTTAACTTTGCAGAAATCCACAAACGTGAATGCTTCTATACTTAGCATTCATATTTCATACCAGGTGAAAGATGAGTGGTTTTATTAAAAGGCTTTTGTATTAAAGGACAGCTTGTAAATATTGCTCAGGACTTCAATGTATTCATTAAAATAAAAGCTTGTGAATTAATGTGATTTGGTATACGACCCGCTCCAAACCTACAGCTTTCAGATTCAGGTTTATATTTTTAGAAAAAAACATTAATTAACATTTAAGTTTATGGCATCTGTAAACTAAATAAAGGAACTTATAATAGAATTGGCTTTTGTCCTCTGAGGTCATCGACATTCTGGCATCACTGTATTCAGGAAAAGGAGAACCAGAAACTGAATGCCATACAGATTGATTTGTCTACAAGGTCTTCAGCCTGCCAGTCTGTGTAGTCAATCTTTGTAGATTGCTGGTGATCTTGCTGTGACACCAAAGCTTTTGATAACAACATTCCTGTAATGTCCACATACAGTGTTAGCCCTAAAGGGAAACACTTTGCTCTTCTCTATCATCTCCTGATGTTGCCACAGAAGCAGCTTCAAAATGAGGCAGACTGTATGAAAAATAGTGTTCTATCAACATTCAGACTTAAAAACATGAACTGATTTTCCAACGTGGCAAAGTTGTTTATCCTTTGTGAAACCTGAAGGCCACCTTCATTTTCTTATTTTAAAACCCACAGTATTAGTACATTCAAACTGATAGATGGATCTTTTATCAAACCGTACTTTTATTTTCTGTACTCTTCCTCTACTGTGTCACTTTTATTTGAACATCTTTTACCATCCACAGAGACTTGCAAGAAGGAATTACTGAATTTATGAGTGCAGAGCAATTATTTATTGGCTGCTACAAACAGTAGGTAGGTAAGGTTAGCCTGCTGCTGGACAGAACATTATAATGCCAGCTAACTGGAATGTGGATTCCTGCTGAGTCCCTGCACACCAGTTTCCACTCAGGTGGGGAACTGTGAGTCTTCATTGCTGCTGAGGATGGGGCAATTGTTGTTTTTGCTTAGGTTTTGTCTTCCCAGCACCCCACTATTTTTTCTCATGTCTTTAAACTTTTTCATGATATTTTATACTTTTTCATTACTTTTTTGTTACTGCCCACTCTATATCTTCACTTCTATCTTTATTTTACCTGTAGCTGCATTAAAGGTCTGAGTTCTTTGCTCCATTTTGATGGAGTCTTCAATATACCTGACGCTAGAGAACATTATATTTGGAACAAAGATGGACTTTGATTAGTTGCAGAAACAAAGAACTTTAAATGGATAGTTTGAATCCAGTTTGGCCCCATTCCTGCTGTAACTGTGAACATATCTTGTCTGCAGAAAATGTTAGGTTATGGACTGCACATAATGACTGACCTTTTAAACTCCTGTCTCCCATATATCTCAAGCCAATGAAAGGGAGTCTCGTATACCTCATGTGCAATTCTGCTGAGTAATTTTAGCAATTGATTAAAAAAAGCAGAAAGGAAAGGATAAAAGAGATGAAGTGAAGAATTCAATAAAGAAGTAAAAGTATGTAATTTAAGAAAAAGATTGAAACCTTTTTTTGGATATGATACAATAAAAGAAGGGCATGACTAAACCTGTTTTTTTGCTCCTCTTGAAGTATTGTTCCAGATTATTGTAGTAAAGGTGTCAATTAGAGTCAGCTCTTTTATGCCTCATCTTTTTCTTTTCACAAGAAGATGTAGTTAGTTTTATAGGTTGCTACATTATGAAGTTGTTTGGCTTTCTTGTATTTTTGGGGTTTTTTTTTGGGGGGTGGGGGTGGGGGTGGTAGTGGTTCCCCCCACTCTCACCCCCTGCCGAAGCTATTTGTGCAGTAGATGTCTTACTCCTAAAGAGGATTACAGGCTTAGACCAAATAATTAGTGTTTATAATTCCTTTTTAGGATATTATGAGCAATATACTAGATATCAAGAATTATACCTATCTTCTGCTTAATTTTGTCTCACCAGGGCAAAATATATTTGCATACTGAGTTGGATCCCAACCTTGAGATGTGTTGAGATCCTCAGCCAAGGGCCTCAGCATTTTATTTGCACTCCTGCTCAACAGCACAGAAAGAACTTTTGCAATGGAGATGGCTTCTTTTGGGATTAACCTTCCCATTGTACCAACCAAGGGGCTTCCCCACAGGTACCATCATTATTTCATGGTGAATAAAATGCACAAAAAACTTGTATTCAGGAAGCAGGTCTTTGCAGCAGGGTTGACACCAGGGCTTACTCAAGAAGCCTGATTCAGACATCTACATCTCTTTTTTTTTTTTGGTTATTGGATACCACTGTTGTCCCATCTGCAACAGCTGTAATAGTAGTGTTGGAATTGCCTTTACAGACTTAGGAAACTATTCTTACATCCACTTGCTTGCCTCTGCCTTTTTTATGATAAGGTTTCTTCTTGCTATAAGGACTAAATGAATTCTACATTTCAACTCTTTCCATAAATTGAGGGAAAGAGCCCTACTAACCAGACTAATTTTTCAACACTTGAAAGATGCTAAGTGGAAGACATCAATCTTTTTTACAGTATGTTACAGTTGAAAGTTATCAGTTTTTTGGTTTGTTCATTGAGTGGTTTTTTCTTTCTTTTTTCCTTTTCAGCTTGCTTTAAAATGACTGGTTTGTTTATACCTGTTGTGTTCTCATGTAGATATTTCTTTGTCTCTGTTCCTTAGTGCATAAACACATCCTTTCATTTTTATTAGGTTTCTCTGCAAGGTGTAAATAACTATAACAAATACACCATTCCTGTGTGAGGCGTCTCAAAAATATTGTTATTGAGTAGATTCCCAAAGGCCCTGTAAGACTGGCATCTTAACGTTTATTCAGTCTGATCCTCTACAGTTTGCACTTTTTCTGTTTGAAAGACCACATAATTCTCCACTGCCTAAAGGCATGAGAGATTCTTTTTTCTCACAAGCAAAATGAATAGGTATTTTCAGCTACCTCCATTTTGTTTAAAGTTTGTCTTTGAAAGCTTAGCATGATGAATTTGAGATTTCCTTTCAGGCACATACCTATTTCTTTCCATTACTTATATTTTAAGGTTATACTTCTCAATCCTCATTGCTCAAGTGCAGTAGAGGATTATTGAACTTGTCTTTGTCAGGGAGCTCTGACAGACTGCAGTACTACTTTTCCTTTTGAAGACCTTTTTATACATAAAGTGGCTTGTGGTATCTTTGATGTCGCCTAATTGGAATCTGAGAAGTGAAAAAATAAATAACTGAATGAATAGGTGAGCTGTGTGCCTAAGGTTGTACATAATCTTATTTTGCTTTCAATCATCCTCCTATTCTTACACCTTGCGGCCAGGTAACCCTCTAATACTATTGCTTTATTTATCCCTATCACCTGTTTCTGGGTTTGAGTCTCTCAATTATCTGTCTCTCACAGCTTGAACAGAAGCTCCTGAATTTGCATTTGTCTTTATGCTCCCTCAGAACCTTGCTTGAATAACTGGCCTCTTTTTTAATGGGTTGCCTTTCTTGAACAGCTGTTTTTCATCCTGTCTCACCTACTTGTCTCACCTAGTTTAGGCTTAAGTTTCTTAGGACAGGACAATCTGTCTTAAGACTTGGTACAGATGCTGTTCACACAGGCAGCTCAGCAGAAGTCATGCTCCTGGTGTGGCATTACCCAGCGCAGCGCTAGGGCCCAGCTGCCAGCAGTCCTGCTGGAAAGGACACGGGGATCTGGTGGGCACCAAATTACGGGTGAGGCATGCACCCCTGCAGCAGGGGAGGCTTCCTGGTGGCCAGGTACAGCTGGCAGGCTGGGGCAGGGAATTCTTCTCTTTCATTGCAGTGGGATAGCTGTGCCCAGGTTACAGTGCTCCAAAACACGAAGGAGGTCAGGAAAATGCAGAGTGGTGAGTGGGTGGCAACTGAGGTGCTAGAGGATTTGTTTTGCCAGGAGTCAAGAGAGAAGGCACGGCAGGGAGCTGGTTGTAGGAGCAGTAAAGGAGCCAGAGCCAGGCTGTGTTGGGAGGCGCACAGCAAAAGGGCAGGGGACAGTGGCCATAAGTGGCAATGAAGGAAACTCACATTGGGTATAAAGAGGCAGCTTTTCACAGGCAGTGAGGTTAAGCAGCAGTACAGGTTGCTTAGAGAGGGACCTCCATCCCTGCAGGTTTTTAAAACTTGTCTGGACAAGGCCATAAAGGAACTCAGCCTAACCTGGAAGTTAGCTCTGCCCGCAGGAGTCTGGACTAGATGATCTCCAAAAGTTCCTTTCAACCTACATTTTTTTGTTTTTATTGTCCAGTCTGAAGTGCTATTTGCAGTGTTTACTGTTTGCTATTAAAACCACAAAACCCCCACTTTAAAAATAAATGTTAAATGTGCTGTGAAGCTATGTGGCAATTTCACAGGGATCACATCCAATTCCAAGTCTTTTGCAATACACTTCTTTAGTAGTCTTGACATGGGAATGTATTGCATCTATTAAGTGCTTATTTTTAGTCACCTTGGATGTGAATGTTCTCTCCAGACTTCAGTAACTGGAGAAACTAGATTAGAGGATTAGATAGACTCACTTTTGGAGGATACATTTTACTTCCACTGATTATGAAGCCATGTTCCCTTCTTCCAGAAACATATTTTTGTGGAGAGTTAAGAGTGTATGTGGAGAGGTAAGAGCATTAGTGCATGGAAAAATTCAAGACTTGGAGCCACAGGAAGGTTAAGTCAGGCTTGCTTGTCATAATGGCAAGAGCAAATTGATTTATAGAGTTGGATGTCTTTAAGGCCTAAGGAGAAGATGAACCTGTGAAGATGAAGCAATTGTTTATGTCATCTTGGGGTAAGGTACAGAAAATAGAGTCTGATTACTAGAGGGACCAAAGATTTCTTTGGCACTGGGGTAGTATGTGAAGGAAAGAAGTTGAAGCCCCATGAAGGAAAATGACTCAGATGGACAACAGTGTGTTCTAGAAATTAATGATGAAAAAAAGCTTCTTTGTGTGCTTAAATTATTACCCTAATTTGTAAGATAGCCCTCTTATTTAGTAGGGCAGAATTTGAAGTCATTCTTCTGATTTGTCTGAGTTTAGAGTATTCTTTTTCCCCTCGAGCGGCATGCCACTACAATTTAGTACGTTGATTTACAGCATGGCCTGGCACAAAATACTGGTGTGTAGTGCTTTTCTCAGTGAGTGGGGCTCTACCTGGCATTAAGCAGAAGGGAGCACCAACTGTCCTGCAGGACTGAGTCTACTGCTTCACTTCTGTGGATGTTTACGGTTTTCCCGATTTCCAATGCAGCTGCATTTGCTATCCTAAGTAAATGCAACGTGTGTAGTGCATCGTGCAACCTTTAGAGAAATCTCAAACAACCGTATTATTTCCCCACCGCCCCAGTATATACTAAATAGCATGGAGAAAAAAGGTCTGTTGCAGATGGAGACAGAAAACAATGTGGACATTGCATTAACCAAGATAACATCTTTTTCATTATTTGTGAGATTTTCCAGGAAGAATAATACCATGTTATATGTTGGTCGGCTCTGAGTTCTTTGGGAGTGTGTTTCTAAAACAAAATTATTTTGGAATTATTTTGCTAAGTTGATTTCATCCTTTAGTTTTAACGTTGTAAGTTTTCTTTATCTGGAATGTGAGACCTATTCTTAGGCAAGGAATGGCTTCGTATCAGCTTAGTCAGATTACTTTCTGTTATGATTTGCATGGACTTCTCTCAAACACTACTGAATGTATCAGCTGGCACCTGATGGAATCATAATTGAGTTCAACTGCCAGCTCTGGCCAGCTACTTCAAAATAATGAAATGTTTTTATTTCTTAGAAGTGGCAAGAATACTGCATCATTTTTGCTGTTGCAGGGTCTCCTAGAAACCGCTCATTTTTTTCTACTTTTTTGAATGAAAAAGGGTAATTTAGATGTTTTTTTCTTCCCAGCATAGAAATCCAATTAGAGTGTGTTCTATCCGGGCAGAAATTGTGAGAGTAGCTACTTCACTCCTACCTTTCTTTCTTTTCCACGGAAGCAGTGTGTCATCTGTTTGAATTAATTACAGATTGCTGACCGTGGTGAAAGAAAACATGTCATCATTCTAGTGTTTACTAGAGATTACCTGTCTTTTTTATAATGTGAAGGGTTAAAGATGCCAAGTTAGCATCGCAGTAACATTGCTTTGCAAGTGCCTTTGACATTTCCTTCTGAAATTTATGATCTCCTGTCCAGAACCAGGCCTTAAAACACATCCTAGTCCAGTTACTGAAAAGAGACTAAATTAAAAGAATATTTCCTGTGCTATCTCAGTAAGATTTTTTTTTTTTTTTCATTTCTAGGTGTTGTGAAATGAGCAGAGAATGAATTTTATTTGAAGTAAGCCGAGGAGAAGCACAGCCTTCTGGCTAGAGCACTGGTCTGGAGCTCAAGAAGAAGGTGAATTCATTCTTTTCTTACTTGTTGCAGCAGAGCAATTTTTAGCTTGTGTAGCAGGTAACATTTACTTGCATTTAATGATCAGTTTGGTTAGATACGTATCCGAAGGGGCTGAATTACTGCCTGATTTTTACCACTGGTTCTGTGGGACTTGGCAACAAGTTGAGCTCTTAGAGATAGGCTTTACATGTACCCAACTCATAAGCTCTGGGGCTGGTTGTTGTGGCCATAAGATGACTGAGGAAGGGGAAGAATCGGGAAGCCCCAAGTAAAAGTATCTGGACTGTCTCCTTAAGGGACCCTACTCACAGCACCTTCTCTCGGTTGAACAGTAAATTTTAAATTCTGCTGGGTTCAGCAGGTGCCTCATATAAGCAGCTTCCTTGTGTGAATGTGGCCAGTCCTGGAATAAGTCTTACCTTTTAAGGATATAGTTTTATCAAATGCTGCTACCTTCCTGTGAGAATTCTCCTAGTTTTATATTTGTATTGGTTTGGGTTATTCAATAAACATTAGATAGCATAGAAATCTGAGGAGTTCTGTTCTCTTCTTTAGTTTCCTAAGGCAGATATTTTTCTTAAAGCCATGGCCAATCTCTAATAGAGTTTACTGTTGTGTCTGTGGTATTCTGCCACTTCTTCCTCTCACTTGTCCTCCAAAACTTTAAGGTTATGGTCTGAAATGCATTCTTGGGTGCCACTGAGCTTGGCGCAACATTACATTCCAAGCCTACCTTAGCTGCTGTTCACCAAATCCCGCCCGAAGTTGCTGTATCCTGCTGTCTGACATAGAATTGCATTGGTAGCCTCTCCTTAACTTGTCGAATAACCTGCATTTAAACCCAAAGTTTAATCTGATACTCAAAGTTTTGGCTGGCGCCAGGACGGGCTATGCATGCAGTTAAGCTAGCGGATAGATGTTAATGAGGAGCAGGGGTAGGTCATGGAAAATAACTTTTTACTTAACTCACTATCAGACAAAAAGATATCTAGTAACAACTGTGTAGTTATAGAAGTGTGAAAAGATGGTGGAAATCTAGCAAAATAGGTCATAGGTTTGATAATAAAAATGTTTTTTTTCTAGACTTTATTTTTTGCTTCTTGTCCTGCTGTGATTGGCCCCAAATGCAAGATTACCACCACATAACGCTATATTTTTATCTGGTGAGCAAGTAGGCATTGATGCCTCAGTATGTAATTAGATTTTACTTTAAATGCTCAATTTCATCTTAGAGAATTGGGGAACGAACCCTGCTTAATGTGCAGGACTCACTAAAATTAACTCTGAAGATAATGAGCCAGAAATTTTGCTGATTAATGCCTGATGCAGCAATAGTGAAGTCAAAACTATTGCATAGAATGTAACTCAGAAATAGCTTGTGAACATGTGCAGAAATCTTTCTTTGGCATATTTTTTTAATTCCTTCAAGTATTTCCTAGTACTTGAAGGTCTCCGTCATGGCTGTCAAAAGTCATGATTGGGCTTGCAGATAGTGCAGCTGACATAATGTCCGTTGAGTCTAAAGATTTATTTTTTCTTTCCTTTAAAAACTTATAGCCAAATGTTACCCTGGAAGTTTTGAGGCATTGATCATGGTTGTTTCCAGTACTGTTGTAGCGGCAATATGGTTAAATGCTCTTTGGCATACCTCTCAGAAATGCAGAATTACATGGGAAGATTAAAAAAAAAAGAGTATAAATCTATATGGATATATGTTTGTGTGTGTCTGTGGTTATCTGTGCTCGTATGAAGGCTTACTTTCTGGTAAGCACCCACAAAAAAATATACATGTGTAAAGACACAGGTGCTGCACTGTCTGTGTCTCACCACAGTATTATTTTTTTAACATTAATATAATAGCCCTTTTAAATTACAGTTATTTATTTAGTGCTTGCATTTACTGTATATTGTATGTATACAGTGTATATACATATTACTGTATACAACATATATATAAGGTATATTTACTGTAGGGGAATACTAAGATTGTATATATAGTTCCCATGTTCTAATGGGCCTAGAGCTGACTCATTAAACAATGAAACAGAGGTGTTTTTGTAGCTAGATGTACCAGTCTAATTATTAAGGGAAAAAAATGTTTATGGCCTGCAGAGTGCACTTTCGAGAGACTGTTCCATTTTCATTTGTTTTCTCAGTAGATTTTGATAACTGTTTGGAGCTGATAAAATCGTAGATTTCTTTCCTGGATCAGATCAGTTTTGTGCCTTAGCAACAGCACTTCTTATTTTTGACCTTAGTTAACAGTTTTTCAGAACACAAATATTTTGCAGTCAGTGTAATCACAGGAAGTTTAATATACAGATCAACTTTCCTTTTAATATACAGATCAAGTTTCCTAACAGAGAACTTAAAGACAGAAAATCTTAGAGTTACTGACCATGCTTGTCTAGTGTTACAGCCTTATAGAAAATCATAGAGGGAAGAAGATGTAAGCATCGATCTCTACTTTAACAGATTCTTAACTTTATGTAGTGTGACTGATTCTGTTCCAGTGGTGGGACAAGTTGTTCTGTAATGCTGGGCATCCAGATAAACCTGCAGAGAATGGATATTGGGTAACCTACCGGGCAGTAAGTCACAAAGGCTGAAAGAGCATCTAAGACCCAATGTTGTAGCTTCTTTCCTTACAATATATGTGATGTATTTGACATGATACAGGAAGGTTCAGTTCTTAGATCTATAAAAGTACCCAGAAAGCATGACAAAGATAAAAGGCACGCAAAGTAGAAGGTCCTATTTTCTTCTCAGATGGATGGTTCTTGGGCTGTTGGTGTTTTAGCAACTAAAACTTGTGGAAAAATATTTTTGTGAAAATCTTTGATTTTTTGGCCAAGGATATCCTTTTGTTATTATATCTTTAGAAGAAAGATTATTTTTTTCTACTTTTCTATTATCACAGAACCTGAAGTGGCTGATTACTATTGTAGGCTAACCTTGTCTAACAGGGTAACATCTAAAGAGATGAAACAATGCTTAAAGTAATGCCAAAGACTGAAAAATGTCAAGATGTCAAAAATGTCTTTGGATAGGTTAAAAGTTATTTTCAAGAGTGCATAAGTGAAAGGGAAAGAAGTTAGGTCTGTTAGGCCTCACTCCAAAATACAGTTTGGCTGTGAAAACTAACATTCCTCCACAATGAACAGTTTTTTTTCTGAGAAATACAAGTAATGATACAGCAAGAGCATAAAGCAAGTCAACTGGCTGTAGTTCAGATTTAGCCTTGTTGTGAACAGGTTAAGCATTTTTTCTTTTACAAGTGCATTGTTTTGTAAATTTGTAAGATTACGTTTAATGATACTGTGTTTTTGTGGTTTTGTTTTTATTTAAAAATGCAAAACCAAAAAAAGGAACTGGATTTGCTGAGCATGTTACCACTAGCGAGCATGTTACCACAAGCAGGGATTTCTAGCACACTGGAGTTTGTAAAGGTAAAAGACTTCACGTAGACTAGTTTCAGAGCTTGCATGAAAACATTAGCAGAGGAAAAAAAAAGTCTTCCAGTGGTCATTAAGAGGATGCTTGCATATGTGCAAAACACTCAAAAACATGCAGTAATATTCAGGACATCAAAATAACATTTTACATTTCTGTAGAAGCCTTGAATGCTTAACAAATATCAAATTCCTCATTCATCTTTTCTTAGTCAAAGTGGGCAAGAAGAAGGAATGGAATTCATTATAGTAGGGCTTAGGTTATACGGGGTGCAGTTCAGTATTCCTGGGAAGCGGGATATTTTGAAGAAAAAAAAAAAAGTCTTGATTAATGTTAGCATTGAAGAAAATTCAAACTCCCCAAATTCCTGAAATCTTATGCTGTGTGAGAAGCAAAAAAATGAAGTATGTCTCAAAATCTGAAAGTAACTAATACCCTAAAAAATATTTACTGTTTAGGTCTTTAATCCAGTATGTATCAGTAACAGCAATGAAGCAATCAGAGGAAGAAAAGGAGGAAAATGAACCTCAGTGGATAATCTCACTGCACAAAAGCAATTTAATACATGGAATAATTGTTTTGGTGGTAATTAAACTCAGTAATTATCTCAGGATTTGGATGCAGTATATTTATATATATATGGTTTATTTTGTTTTAATCCTAAGTGCAAAAATAACCTATAACATAGGGAATAAACTTTTGGCATGACATTGTAGTATTTTAGCTAAATTTTGCAGTAGGCCTTAAGACCTGGTATGCAAAGCTTTTCCAGGGAAAAGAAAAATGTGCAGCTTCCTTATAACTGTATGAAACACTTGTATTTTTTTTTTTAAGTAAGTAAAAAAAGAAACAAAACCCCCAAAGCACCTTTTGATTGTCTTAAAAAAACCTGAAAGGAATTAGGATTTTTTATTGATGATGAATGACCTGCTTACTTATTTAGCTATTACAGGGATAATTCTTCAATTACAAATCTTTTCCTTTATTGTGATGGTTGGTTAGACCAATGAATGGTTACAAATGTAGAAAGAATCAAGAACTGGGAGATTTAGCCCATCTGCATGATTAGTTTTTTCAAATGTTGTCAAGTTATATTTTCAAGTAATTAACATCCACCACTGGCTTTAAGGTTCACAAAATTTCTCATTAAGATAGTAAATAGGGGTCATTTTTGTTCTAAATGTGTTAGATATTTCTAAATAAGTGATTTTACCTCATATTCTACAATACAACGTCTTGATTTGCAAGTCAGAGGTGCATTTTATTTCATAATTATATAGTCAAAAGATCTTAGCTTATGGTTTAATAAGAGTCACTTATGAATGATGTTGGCTGTGGACATTCTTATCAATTATTTCCATTTTATGAAAGGAAGGAAACAACTGACAGATATAAAGACTACTGTATTTCGGATGAGCCTGAGTGACAGGCAGCAGCACCTAGCTCAGCACTCTCAGCTGTTATTGTCACGCTGCTGTGGTCTAATTCAGTAGCATATGTCAACACTTCCGTAATTTATCCAGTGTTTGTTTGTTGTATTGATTTGCTCCATCACATAAATGAACAGAATATGGAAAGAAAAACAGTCAACATTTATACAATGAGGTTATTCAGGTGTTTGATACGTACTACTGTGAATTGCCATGGTTTACCATGTTTCCTACCTCTTTGCTTGAATGTAAGTCATAAATAAGGTTCTTTTGTGTTACATGCTGCCAGAGAAAGGACATTTCAAATTGCACCTAACCCTCATTTTTGAATAGTGACAAGCATTTTATATCATGAGATGATTTACTATTTGATGTTTGGAAAGGATGTCTACCTAAATTCAATCTGTTGCCTTTTAACCACTTACATGGTTTGCTAGTACTGTCTTACCTAACCTGTAAAACAAACGCCTGATTCACAGTTGACTACATCTTCTCAAAAATATCTGTCTAAAACCTGTGCTCTTTAAAATGTTGCAAGTACTATATTTTTGGTTTTAGATTTCATGGGTACTTGAACTGCTAGATGTTTTTACATTTTTAGTCCATCTTACAATAAAAAAGTATCTTTTAATGTACAAACTAAGATATTAATTTTGTGCTTTGAGGCCAATTTGTGCAAAATGATGCACTCTGTTAACATTTGTATACACTTGTTTATCTGTTTTGGCTTCTGAGGCTTACTTTAGTATACCTTAAATCTTTTCTTTTTTATTACAATTAATAATACAATTCTCCTCATTGCCTATTTTTCTTACATGTTGTCAGCAAGGTCTTTTAAGGATTAGGATGGCAGACATGCAAAGTGCATAGATTTTTCTCAGCCCCATTGATTGCCAGTGCTGAGGAACAATCTAGTCTGTGTATATGGGATATATTTCCCATATATATAAAGCATATCTTTTTTTAGTGAATAGCATATGGAAAGGTGTTGACATTCCATGTCATCCTTTATCTGTTTTTACCACAAAATGGTGTCTGAGATACAGTGTTTCTGTACAAATTAAAGGACAGAAAATATGCACATAACTTGTACTACTCCAGTAACGCAGCCAGTGTCCATTTGTGGAAGTATGACTATAAGTGGTAACTTAAGCAAGTTGTCTGTTTTACTTGATTAATTTATTTTCTTCCCCCCAAGAGGAAAAACTGGTCAGCTTTGAAGTGACTTTGTAATAAAACTGTAGCAACTTAAAGCTTTTATTGTAGATTCACATGCTTAAAATGTTAGTCGTGGCAATGGTGTGGAATTTTCTTGTCCCTCCTGTCTAGTAAAACTGTGATTGAAAATGAACGTGTTGATGATCAGGAACGTCTGGGACGTGTGGATTTATCCAGTTCAACACTATAATAAAATTTGCGAGGAATCCTGAGTTGACTTCTGAACCTCTTGGCTGGTTTTGCTTGGTACAGTGGTAACAGAAAGTGTTAGGTTATGTCAGCCACTGCACGGAATTTCATGCATGGCAATGTTGATTTACAGAGACGTATTTATGCTAAAAAGAATGTTTGTTTAGTCATAAAATATCTCAGACATATCCAGCCACAATTCTCACCATCTTCGCTACTCACCCATTTCATTTCATATATTATTTTCTTTTGTTGTATCGCTTACCCTTACTGCGCAAACTTTAAATCAGACTTTATATTCACCTGATAAAAATGCAGTCTGGTTCTTCCTGTAGAGAAGTAGAAGAAAAGCCGCAAGTGTGAGCCTGACATCTAGGAAATGGGATAATATACAGGGAGAATTTTTAAGTCAAACTCTCAAATGTACAGGTTCCTTTAGGCTGTAGGCTTTAGTTTTCCTTGGGAATGTTTTTCCTCTGAAGAGTTAGGCTGATCAGAATGATTGTTCCTTTCCTGTTGGGCTGGGATAGTATTTATCAGTCTCAGTGCAACTGTTCCATAATGTATAACAGGCTAGTTATATCAAAGGCATAAGCTAATTAATTACCTAGAGCTTACTGTGAGGAGCTGTTGTTCATGTTTTCTTTATCTGTGGTACAGTTGAGTATTGTGCAGAAATACACTTCTAAAACCTTATCTGTGAGGCTTGAAAGACTTCTGACATAAGCCAACAAAGCTCAGAGAAATCTCACCTGGATTCTGATAACACTGAAGAAATGTTAAGATTTTCTTTTCTGTTTTACTGTACTATATATTCCTAAACATTTGATCATTATTGCTTAAAGCTCTTTAGAGGTATGGTATGGAAAGAAGAAATTTCAGATACAGTGTAAAAACTTGCATTAATACTCTCATAGGCAGATGGTAAACTAACCAAAAAATGATATTTTAATTTTTTTTTTATTTTGCTTTATGGCCATTAATCTTTCATATATTATTTGCATTCTGATACTACAGGCCATTGTTAACGATAATGCATGGGGCTGGGTATTGCACTGATAGAATTAAACATAAAAAGTGTTTGTTGGAATTGCTGTGTCTCATAGTACTTTATACTCTAATGTTAACAGCATTTGTTATTTAAATATAATTAGTTGTGTGATTTTGCATGTGGGGCTGTCTAGAAATACCTTTATGTATATTTAATAGAAGTGATAGAAGACCTTTTAAAAATTACAGAGTCACAGAATTGTGTGGGTTGGAAAGGACCTCTTGAGATCATTTAGCCTGACCTCTCTACACAAGCACGGTCAGCTACAAGGGGTTGCCGAGGACCATATCCATTTGGGTGTTGAGTATTTCCACAGATGAAGACTTTGCAACCTCACTGGGCAACCTGAATACCCACAGTAAAGATGTATTTTTTGGTGTTCTTTTGGAATATTTGAGATTGTGCCTGTTGCCTCTTGTCCTGTCACTGGGCACCACCGAGAAGGGTCTGGTTCCCTCTTATTCATTCTTTGCCTTCAGGTCTTTATACACATTGATAAGACCCCCTCTGAGCCTTCTCTTCTCCAGGCGAAACAGTCCCAGCTCTCACAGCCTTTCCTTTTTGAGAGGTGCTCCAGTCCCTTAATCGTCTTTCTGGCCTTTTGTTGGACTCTCTCCAGTATGTCCATGTCTCTATTGTACCAGGGAGCCCAGAACTGGACCCAATACTCCCGGTGTGGCCTCACCAGTGCTGACTAGAGAGGAGGGATCACCTCCCTCAACGTTACTGGTAACATAGCAGTGACAAAGATGTGACATTACAGGGTTTTATCTTTCCTTTTCCAGTAGGGCTACTTTAAATGTTACCAATCTGGAAATGATTGCACACAGATGTCACCATGTTTTCAAAGTCAAGAGAAATCAATATTTAGGAATTTGAACTCAATCAGTTAATTTTTTTGTGCTGTGGAGCCAATAGCTCAGTAAATATGCTTTAATGGAGTTAAGGAAGAAGATAATTTCTTTTATAAAGCTATGAAAGACACTGCTTAGAATGAATTCATACAAAATTGATAGTAGAATTTTGCACTCTGAGTAAGTTTATAGCTAATTTGATCTCACACCCTCTTAGTATTGAAACTAATGAACTACTTATGGTGTCACTACTCATAAATAGCCGCATTACTGCTAATAAGTTCTCTGAAAACTTGCAACATATCTTTTGTAAAATGACTTCTGAAAAGCCATGTAGTAGCGTCTTGATTAATTTCTGTGTGCCACATTGCATCATTCATTAGCTTTTCTTTTGCAATGAAGACAAAATGCAATCTCAAACTTAAAATTCATTGGCTTCCTGTTGTGGATGATTTAATTTGGTTTTGATATTATTGTCAAAATTCTAGCACACAGCTCAAAAGAGTCAAAATTCAAATTCTTCCGGGTTTGAAAGAAAATTTATGAGTAGGGCAAATCACTAGCAAAGCTGGTGTGGACAACAAATGATTGCTGACAGAATCAGGAGTTACAGAAAACAAAGATGTTTGTCAGCACAATGTGTAAGGGCTTCCTTTTTAGCATGGTGGTAAAGGCATGTTTACATGTAGGATCAAGGTAAATGGCAGTTTAAATCCTGGAGAATGAAATAATGTTTATGGAGAAATTGTGAGCGTGAAGTAGGACATGAGAGAAAGTTCAGAGGGTTTTATTTGGAAATTCAGCAAATAGATGATGGTTGTTGGACGCAGACAGTTACTAAAATGAAAGTTGAATTGTAATGCTGCTCAGTAGAAGAGAAGGAGTAGTGAGAAGGGAAATTTTAGGAGAAAAGAAATGAAAAAGCTACCTTTCCTTGATCTAGCAAGAGCTGGGAGTGAGAGAAGTGTCCTCTGAGAGGGGTGGCCACTTCAGACAGATCTTACAGATCTTTCTAATACTTGGAAGGGAGAATTAGCTGAGGTGATCATGCAGTTGTTTGTATTTTTGTTTTTAGTTAATAGAAGATGTTTCCTCATTTTGTTGCTTCTAGTCAGGGATAGTAGATGTATGACATTTGAGGGGCAGGCTTGAAAGGTCATAGGTTTATGTTGGAAAAGACCTTTAAGATCATTGAGTCCAATGGTAAACCTGACACTGCCAAGTCCACCACTGAACTGTGTCCCTAAGTGCCGTGTCTACCCATCTTTTAAATACCTCTGGGGATGGTGACTCAACCACTTCCCTGGGCAGCCTGTTCCAATGCTTGATATCCTTTTAAATGAACAATTTTTTCCTAATATCCAACCTAAACCTCCACTGGTGCAACTTGAAGCTGTTTCCTCTTTCTTGTCCTATCAGTTGTTAATTGGAAAAAGAGACCGGTGAGTTACAAAAAGATACTGAATTTGTATTGGATGGTGTGCGGAGGCTATGCTGCTGTTTAGTGCTGCACCACTACTGAGGAGCAGATAGTAGAGTATATCTTAACAAAAACAGCCAGTTTACACCCTTTCAAAATTGCATTTTTCCATTTGCTCTGTCCATTATGCTTGGGAAAAGGCTTTTGTATTGTGTCCTATGAATCATCAGATCTAGGAAGGAAGTGATTTGCAAAATATTTTTCAACTGAAATATCCTGTTATTTGTCACACAGACTGGAGGGGTTTTTTTCACCTGAAAAGCCTGTGATCATGACAAATACTGTTGTAAGAAAAGAGATGCAGACAGGCTGTCTGGCAGATGAGGTTTGCAAATGATGTCAGTATTCAGAGGTGGTAAATGAAAGCATTAACTTGAAATAATGTACAGTGTAAGGAGTATCCTACTTATTAAATGAACTCTGCAGCAGTTGCTATCTCTGCAGGTCTTTTCGGTATGACTTTGTACAAAGTTTATTCCACAGAACATTGTCTCACTGAGAGCAGATACAGAATATGGCTGAAATGGCATTTGAAAGGGAAAGGATAAGTCTCCTTTCCAAACACTAAGTAAAACCAGTATTCCTGACAAATAGTACTACCTAAATTCCTAAAGAATCTGGTAATCCAACGTATCTTTACATAGACAAATTTTAAAGTCCAGGCATATCCTGGCACCTTTTAAAAACATTTTATTTTATAACACTGCTCTCCTTTTTCCATAGCTCATAAAAACATTATTAGTCTAAAGCAGTTCATGAAAAGGCTGTATTGTGGTTAGCACCTGAACTGTTGCTCTTCTTCCTCTTTTTCTTATTCTCTGAATGCTATTTTTTCAGGCATACCAAGCCACTCAATTATACATCTTTATGTACATTTGAATTGTGAGAAGCATCTTACATACTTAAAAGTCCTGTATTCCTTCATAACTTCATAACATTATTTATATTATTGTTTGCTCCCATAGTATAAAAGTGTGCTGTTAGTAGTACCATGCCACGTACATACAATATCATTCTGTATGTTACTCTCAAGAAACAGGAAAATGGTAATCCCTTTACACTATGATCTTACATTTGTCCTGGAAATTAAAGAACAGTAGAGTTTGTCTTAGTGTATTATGATGATTTTTTGCGAGTACTCACTATGAAAGGAGACAACATTATTCAACTAATTAAATTGCCTGGAATGAAGAAACTTCTAGTATCTAGTGGATAATTATAACTTGAAATAGTATGTACTGTTTGCTTACATAGCAGTATAAAATTTATGGGATCTGTCCTGGCTAATGAACAAAGTGAAGCAGATAGTAATATCAGTTGTTCAACTATTTTGCAGTTCTAAAATACCATTTCAGAGTGTTTTGTCTACCAGTGAAACCTGTTTCTTGGCAAGGACTTGAATATGTGTTTCCTAGATATCCCCGTTCCAAATGTTGCTTATTAGAAGCAGCTTGCACATAATAAAGATCATGATCAGTTGTTTACTGGATAAGTCACAGACTGGTTTAGGTACTAGTCATCCTTGATCCTCATTGGGTATTGCTGTGTGATACTCCGATCACTTTGCACGTATAATGATTAGACAGTATTTATCTGTACACAGGAGGGTGTTTTATCAGTAAAGGGAATGAATCCAAAAGACCTGATCTTAATTCTGATTTAGCTGGTGTGATTATGGATATCTTATTTGTAACAATTTCTTCTATAAAAAACTTGTATTGGTATTTGGTTGATACTCAAGCTAAGATAAATACAGTTAGATTTCTTTTGTAGTCTTTATTTTATGCTTTCCCATAAGAAGGGGACAACACACCTGACTTAGACCATGTGTGTTAGCAGTGTTTTATTTCTTTAAATTTTTGCATGCCTATTAAGAATTATTTCCATATGACAATAAAAAGTAATTTTAACTAAAATACAGATTGTATGTCTTGCATCTTCCTAGTGTAATTGTACGTATGTTCCTACTCTATTTTTAGAAAGAACTGATGTGTCTTCAGGTTGAATTTTGATACATTACCATTTAGAATAAACAGATGCAAAACTCCTGACATATTCTACACAGTGGAAATTCTGAGTATGGACTGACTTCATATGTTTCTTTAGAAATCTAACTTTGTGTTTATGTTTGAATAATGAAGGAATTGCATAGATTTTCTTTGAGTAAGTTCTAAAACAGAAAAAATCATCTCATATGTAGATGCTTCAAAGGAAGTTGTAACCAGGAGGACACTTTTCTCATGTTTTAGATTTATTATTCTAAAGTTGTTACATGTTCAGCATCATGTATGCCATATTCTGAATTCGATCCCAATTAGCAAAATCTTAAATTTTAGACAGAGTAAGGACAATCTGGAATGTGTATTTAAATATATTTTACATTTACTACACTGCTGCAGCACGTAAAGGAAAAGGAACTCAATCTATATAATACGTACTGTCTGTGTATGTATGTATATCTGTTATCCTGCCCTCCCCCACTGCTAACAACTTTTTAAACCATTGGCCAGTTGTTCTTGCCAAATTCCACAGATGGTTAGAAGTCTCAAAGATGTGAAGTTTCCTATACATTTTACAAAAATACGTACTGTTTCTAGGAGAAAAGACTGCTGTGTGTGATAGCACCTTCTACTAAATAACCCACAATCAGGAAACTACTTGAGTTATTTTGATTTTGTTGTTATGATATAGCTATCTATTTCTGAGCATGTAGTGTTATGAAGAGTGTTTCTTTCTAAGGCTGGTGCAAAAGAAGGTGCTAATTGTATCACAAAGGGACAGTCTTCAAAGTTAAAATGGTTTGCAATTAAAAGGGCTTCAGTTGGCAATTTTTTGTCATTTCTGCTGCAAAGATATGATAGGATAAGAATCTTGTATACTAATTAATAACTCCATTTTTGCAAACTTTCTAATATGTTAGACAGAAATTGTGCAAGGGTGTTGTGTTTTTTTTTTCTTCTCATTCATTCCTAACCTAAATGCTTAACTAAATGCTTAATTCAAACCTAAACTCTAACCTCAGTGTTAGAGTTTCTCACCAAAATGGTGAAGTTATTTCTGAATTATGCTAGTACATTGGAAACGAGATTTTGTTATTTGCTTTATTGGACTTTGTTGAAATTTCTGGGAAATTATTATGACTATTGGTTTGTTCTCATACAGTATGCTTATATATGAGAAATAGCTGTTGCTATGTAGCAACTTTTAAAAATACAATTTGAAAATCAGAATTAGAAAATATCATCAGGAAGTCGAAGTAAAATCCTATTCTGAATGAAGTGCTGATAACTGGAAAACAATTCTAGATACTTAGGGTATTTAGAACCTCCTAATATGAGAACACAGTAAGAACATATGCTTTACCTGCAGAAAAATCTTAAAATTGAGCGAGAGTAGAATTGCTTCTTGACTATCAGGTGAAGGGAGTGATACTTGGCAATTTGGGCACAGGAGAAAGAAACTGCCAGAAGGATGACAATTTATGGACTGTTAAAATAAGAATTTTAGAAGCTTATGGAAAATAATGTTAAGAGAACATTATTTTCATCATGTGGAACACCATTTTACTGTCAAATCTGTATTTATAAGACATTATTTTCAGAGGTATTAATTTAAAAAAAATAATATTTGTGTGTGTGTTTCAGATAAAACCAAAAGGTGATACTTCTGCAATTTATGTTCATATGGCAAACTATAGATATTCTGGTTTTATATAGGCAAGAGTCACTTAATGATGTCTCGATAGCATTCATAACATAGTGTTACCATCAAAATGCAATAATGAAGGACTTTGTGTGATAGTCACTTACTAAAGACCAAATGTGGATGACCCAAAAATGAAAGATAGTTTAGTTTGAATAGCAGTTTGTTCAACACTGGCGTGATAGATGGTGTTTGAGCAGTAGATAGAGGACTGTGCACACTACGGAACTGTGGTTCACAGACTGACTGTCAAGTAAATACTCAGTTACCAGAATCAACAAACTTTTTTCAGGGTATAGGATGAAAAATGAATAGGTTTTTTTTTTTGTGTGTGTGTGTATAGGGAATAGATTTATGTACTTTTTCAATGCTGAACACAAGTAATAGAAAAAAGAAAACAGAAGAAACACTGGCTGAAAGAGCTGGACTTTTGTACTGTAAAGGACATTGATTTAGGAATATTTCAGTAAACAAATATTTGCAAAGCAATAATCTGAATTTTTTCTTACAGTGAAGAATATCAGACCTTGAAAAACTTTGAAGCTTTCAATGATTATTTAAAGTGATTAAGCTCTTGCTACTTGTCTTCTGAAAACACGACTTAAGGACCTAGATTATTTAGATGTTGCTGAAAACCTTCCACCACTCATGTCATGCCATTTCATTTACATGACCTAACCAAGATTAGCTTTTTTCTTTGTTTTTCTCACTAGTGGAGGAGTTTGAAAGTTTCCTGTTTAATGGAAACTTTCATGATTATTAATGCTGCACTTAAATTAGTTAGCCAGGAAACTCTCTGTGGTGAAGGTTTAGACAATTGCCCATTGGTGATGATTCTGCTGTGATTATTTTCAATAAGGTACTGCTTGCTGTAAGCCAGAAGATGAGCATGATGCTTATTGTGTATGTAAGTACCTGAAAACTTTTCCATTTTGGATTTCACTGTACTTGATAACAATTACTTCTTTCTTTGGTCATAAGTGGTCTGCATTTTCAAGGGAACAGAAATCTTGAATAAAAAATGTCTGTGTGATAGTATATTTTACTTCTACATTTTAGGAATTGTTTTTCATTAGAATGTTAATGGAGTATCTCCAACTAGACCTCTGCAAAATGATATAACTGCAGTCTCAATGGAAATGGAATGGTTGCCTGCCTTCTTTTCTAACCATGAACTGTATGTGTTGGTAAATAAACAATTTAAACCCTATAAATCATCTAAAACATTTTAGCATCTGACAATATTCCTTCAACAGCTATTGCTGGGTGATCCACTCTAACCAAACATGTTAACCTTGGGTATTCAAGAGTTTTCCATAAAAATAAAGTTACTTCTGCAGTCAGCTGCATAAAGAGATGCCTTTGACTGATCAGCTGCATGCTTATCACCAATATAAACCAGCAAGTGAGTAAAGTCAGTAATGAACTGTGTATTTATCAAGAAGCCACAGTAATAGTGTTGATTTCAATACCTTGTTTAGCTGATGAACTGATTTTTCTCAATTCCCTCTGGAGTGCAATTTATATAAACCAATAAGCTTCTTTGCAGGCACCCTGATAAACACATTGTTTGTATGTATTTTGGTATTGAGATCTTTCTTAATACCAAAAATGGCAATGAATTTTGCATCTCAACACTGAAATATTTTGTTTTGCTAGGTTTCTGATAACAAAGCTGCTGCTTTATAAATAGATGGATGCAACCTGAGCACACGTAGATAAAAAGTAATATACTTTTTGAGATTTAATTGGAACTGTTGTGTTCCATATACTGTCTGAGTGGCTAAACAAAATAAAAATCACAAACTTTTCTTTTCAGCCCTGGATTGTACAATGGACTTCAAGCATGTTAAAAGCTAAAGGTGGTTTTTTTTTTTTCATCCTGTGTTTTGGCTATGGTATTTGCCATCACTTAAATAATATGTATTTCTTAATAACCTCTTTAACCTTCTTTGCACTCCTACTATTTGATATGAAAAAGCTTCTATTAGTGAAATATGAAAGTAGTTTTGTGTTTCTTTGTAACAGCAAGTTATCGTCACATGAAAATATCTTGCTTCCTACTTGTGTGAAATTACACCCTTTTCAAAAGTGTTTAGTAAAAATGTATCTTTTTAAAAAACCCAACCAACCTAAGGTCTTAAGAACATGTTTTTTAAAAAAACCTACATGATGTATTTTAGAAAAGGAGGTGTAAGTTTTTGAAGCCATTACGTTTCCCAGGATCATAGAATATCCTGAGTTGCAAGGGACCCGTAAGGATCATTGAGCCCAACCCCTGACTTCACACAGGGAAACCTAAAAGTTATACCATGTATCTAAGAGCTTTGTCCAAACATTTCTTGAACACTGACAGGCCTGGGGCCATGAGCACTTCCCTGAGGAGCTTGTTCCAGCACTTGACCACCTTCCCAGTGAAGAACTTTTTCCTAATATTCAATCTGAAGTTCCCCTGATGCATCTTGGAGGCATTCCCTCACATACTGTCACTGGTCACCAGAGAAAAGAGATGAACACCTCACTCTCTGTTCCCCTTCCTGAGTGTTGGGGTTTAACCCCGGTTGGCAACCCAGCCCTGTGCAGCTGCTCACTCATTCCCCCTCACCCAGCGGGATGGGGAGGAGGATCGGAAAAGAATGTAAAACTCAGGGGCTGCGATAAGAACAATTTAATAGGGAAAGCAAAAGCTGCATACGCAAGCAAAGCAAAGCAAGGAATTCACTCACCACTCCCCATGGGCAGGCAGGTGCTCGGCCATCCCCAGGACAGCAGGGCTCCGTCATGCATAAAGGTTACTCGGGAAGACAAATGCCATAATGTCAGATGTTCCCAGCTTCTTTCTTCTTCCCCCGGTTTATATACTGACCATGACGTTCTGTGGTATGGGCTATCCCCTTGGCTAGTTCAGGCCAGCTGTCCTGGCTCTGCTCCCTCCTGCCTTCTTGTGCCCCTCCTCGCCGGCAGAGCATGGGAACCTGAAGAGTCCTTGGCTTAGGGTAAGCACTACTTAGCAACAACTAAAATATCAGTGTTATCAAGGTCATTCTCATACCAAATCCAAAACACAGCACTGCACCAGCTACTAAGAAGAAAATTAACTCTATCCCAGCTGAAACCAGGACCATGAAGAAATTGTAGACAGCAGTGAGGGTACCCCTCAGTCTCCTCTAAGCTAAACAACCTGGTATCCTCAGCTGTTCCTCGTAAGTCATGCCCTCTAGACCTTTCACCATGTTAGTTGCCCTCCTTCGGGCAGATTCTTAATATTTTTATATCCTTCTTATACTGTGGAGCCCTAAACTGCACACACTACTTGCGGTGAGGCCTCACCAGGGCCGAGCATAGTGGGGCAGCCACTCGGTTCAGCCGGCAGCTGTACCGTGCTCGGTTCGCTCAGGGTATGGTTGGCCTTTTTGGTGCCAGTGCACACTGTTGACTCATACTGATCTCGCCATCAACCAGATCACCCAGATCCCTCGCACAAATGTTGTGCAAGCAGGGTATCTTTTCCAGAATATGAACTGCTAAATTTTTCATCTTTTTCTGCGAGATAAGTGGTTGGATAAAGACACCATAGTTCATAACTTTGACCAATTGCCTATTGCTAATGTTACTCATTACGCATTAAGAGTGTACTGCACTGTACAAGATGGAATGGCCTCTGCAATTGCGATCATATGCTGTACAGGGAACAATGAGTTTTGTGTAGAAAGCATTGGGCAGAATATCTAAATTTTCTCTTAGGCTTACCTTAGTAACTTGGTTTTCCATGGGTTTATTTGTTCAGCAAATCTCTGTATGGCTCCACATTTTTCTTCTTGCTAAAGAAGTAGTAACAGCGGTATGTTCAAATCCATTTTTAAGCCTTTTATTATGACTGATATACTGAGCTGATAGCTGTGTAACGCTGTTGCTGGCCATATAGTTACAGGTTTTTGCTGGTTGTGGTTCTGGTTCCCGAAGAGTTGATTTAAATTAAATAGCCTTGACAAACATGATACAAGTATTTGGAGAATGTAAGATAAACAGAATTCTTGGTAGTAGGTACATTACAACTGAAATCTTCAATCTGTCTCGGTAGGGTCTGATTGACTTATTAAGCTCACACCAGAGCACACTGCTCTCCTCTAAAACGAGCACCTGCATTTCTTTTGCTATATGGAACGAGTAATTTATTCCAGCTCAGATAATAATTCAGCGTATTTTCTCTGCTGTTCTCTGTACAGTTACTTGCTGATATACTAAGCAGAGAAAAAAAGCATGTGGTTTTTCACTCCATATTCTTTTTAGCCTGCTTGATGATGGGAAGGATGCCGTAATGAGTTGAGGCCCTATGAATTTCATATTAAATTTGCTGATCCAAAAGGTACTCTGGGGTTGTGAAGCTGGAGAACACACAAACAAGATAAAATTTATTCTGCAAAGAAGAAAGTTGAACTCAGTAGCCAAATCATTCACTCCTGTCTTACACTACTGTTCCTAGGACAGCAACAGCACTGCAGGGATGAGTGATGGACTCCTCAGAGTTGTCCTCTGTAGGGATGGTCTGCGCCTAACCACAGCAAGTTAATCCAGATCTCAGCTTGAAGCACAACTGAAGGCTTAGGCTGCATGTCTGCAGTTCAGGTTTCCTCAGGTTTGTCCACAAGAATGGAGATCCCGTTCTCACTGGGCTAGAGTTGTGCCCAAGGGTGAAACATGATTGTGAATAATAAATTATCACACTGCTGATGTCTTTAATGTATGCATTTAAGGCATTTGAAAATAATTCAGATACACTTTCCACATGTTGAATCTTTGTATTCTGTGAATCAGGAAAGAACATGGGTTTATGTAAATCATATTTTAGGTTTGCTTTGCTAAGGCCTCTGAAACAAAAGTTTTGATGACTGTGCTTTATATAGATATATATAGATGTATATATACGTAAAATAGCTATATAGCCTGTTTGGGGAGTTCTGCGTGTCTGTGATTTCCCAATATTTCAGAATTATATCCAGCTCTCGTTAATCAAAATGTTTTTTCTTTTGAATCTACTTGTGAAATACTTTATTGAGCTTACAATGTTGAAATTAATGCCTCACAGGGTTTTAGCTCCTGTTATTTAAACTGCTGTCTTGTGTACACTGCACATTTGCAATGGACTGCGAGGTGTTACAGGAAAGGAATTTTAAGTTCTTTGCTTGTTCAAGAAGCCATTTATGGGTCTGTAGCCATCATAGCTTATATAAGACTGTTCCTTGTTCTTCAGAAAATAAATTTATGCAATTCTTAGGCTGTTTTTCTCACTCCATCATCTGAAAGCATTATAAAGCTCTCAGGTTTTTGTGTTTGCTATTTTTAAAGAATCCATAGATTCTCAACCAGATTGACTAGTAGTTGTTGATTCCTTTACAGGAAATGAGAAATGGATGTTGGATTTGTACCAGCACACTATGTTAAAGTCAGATTGGTGAAAGCTAGGGGGTAAATAGAAACTTCCGATTTAACAGGTGAACATGATTGGAGAATGTGTGTGAGTATTAGGCTGATTTGAAGCTTATATCTTGGTCATGAGAATAACTAGTATTCTGACAAATAGATTTAAGAATACCCCTGGATATACCATCTGTATTATCCAAGATAAGTAGATAAGACATATTGATGTGAGGAAATAGGAATGCTCTCTGTCAGACACTTGCTATAACCATCTGAAAGAAAAATAGGTTGCAGAATGGTTGTGATAACTAATTTTCCTATTGAGGTGGAAAAAAGAAAAAAAAAAAACAAACAGAAAGGACTATGGAATGAACCTTCCACTTAATTTCTATAGCAACCAGTGAAAACAAATATTTGACTGCAGTGTGTCATCTTTGAGATAAGTGATTGCAACTCATGAGGTTTCAGTTGAAAGAAAGATCAAATTCAATATTTTCTGTTTGGGGGGGAGGGAAGTGAGAGAAACCTAGTTTTGAATACCTTTTCTTTTACAGTGCTGTCCTGGTTTCAGCTGGGATAGAATTAATTTTCTTCTTAGTAGCTGGTGCAGGGCTGTTTCTTGGATTTAGCGTAAGAATAATGTCGGTAACACACTGATGGTTTAGTTGTTGCTAAGTAGTGCTTACCCGAAGTCAAGGACTCTGATTCAGTTTCCCAAGCTCTGCTGGTGAGGAAGGGCACAAGAAGCTGAAAGGGAGCAGAGCCAGGACAGCTGACCTGAACCAGTCAAAGGCATATTCCATACCATAGAATGTCATGCTCAGTATATAAACTGCAGGGGGGTGGCTGGGACCTGTGGATCACTGCTTTGGGGACTGACTGGGCAGCAGGTGGTTAGCAACTCTGTTGTGCAACACTTCTTTGTCTCGAGTTTTATTTCGCTCTCTCTTTTAATCTTCCTTTCTCATCATCATCATCATCATCATCATCATCATCATCATCATTATTATTATTATTGTTGTTGTTGTTATTATTTATCATCATCGTCATTGTCATCGTCATCATTATTATTGTTGTTGTTATTATTATTTATCATCATCGTCATTGTCATCGTCATCATTATTATTGTTGTTGTTGTTTATTTCAATTATTAAACTGTTTTTAACTCACAGGTTTTACCTTTTTCTGATTCTCCTCTGCATCCCACCAGGGGTGAGGTGGGGGGAGTGAGCAAGCGGCTGTATGGTCATTAGTTGCCAGCTGGGGTTAAAACAAAACAAATTTTTAAACATAAGAATAAGTAAAATACTCTATTTGTATTTCAAAATATATACTTAGTACTACAGAATACTTCCCACTTGTATGAGGAGTTACTGTGCTTAATTCTGAAGGTGAGAGAAGATAAGATTCAAGTGAGTGTTTATGGTATTGGCCCTGGATTACATGAAACATGGTACCAAACATTACAAAACAAGGAGAATGAAGTGCAAGGAGTGTTTTAGCTACATTTTTAAGATCACCAGCTACTTTACCTGAGTATGTAACATTTCTACCAAGTTTTGAACATCCCCTGTCATCAAAGTACTGGTATTCTACTGAAAGAATAGCCAAGTTAACACTAAGGCAAAAATGGAATCTCTAGGACGATCTTGTAGTGACAGTGGAAACTTTTACATGAAGAATTGATCTCGAGAAGGTGATATTTTTTTTCTGGAGATTTTTTTTAATGGTATTTATTACATCTTTTCATAAACGTAGAGACATAGCTTTTAGCTATCACCTTTATCACATTCTCTCAGGCTTGTATTGGCACTGCTCATCCATGCACTGTGCAACAAATACCCAGAAGTTCATGTCCTCCCAAATTCCCAAATGTTTGCTGTTTGTGTGGGGTTTTTTTATTGATATATTTGCGAAGAGTTATACCTACATCTAGCTCTTCATCCCTTCTCAAGTTTAAACAAAGTTACGCTTTTAGTGTATCGTAGGAAGTGCAAGGTTTTGTGTGAACATGTTTCCCTTCAGATCAGAATGGGTGAGTGGGAAAAGAGGCATAATGCCATATATAATTACTATGTTAGAAAATGCGATATACATCATAGTAGTAAAATTAATCTGCATCCTCAATAAATGCACTAAAGAATCTGCTTTATTTTGGGGAGTATTTTTTCTGCAATTAACTGAGTACTTTGAACAAATGGCTTGTTCTTTTCTGCATCTTATGCATAAAAAAATTGACCATGACACTGACACGCTTTATTTTCAGAGCTATCACAGAACAGTATAATTCCATTCCTATAACATTGTGAGATTCACTTAGACATTCATTTAGGCAGAGCTGGAGCTATACCTTGTGCGAGATCACACATTTAACAATGTCAACCAAGTAGATAATTTAGTAGGATAATTTTTGCATACTAAGAATCAGTCTAAGAACATTTTAACTCCTTTTTAAGTATTCAGTTCATGTCTTTTCACTAATTGTGAAGATAGAAAACAGATACCTTAAGCTCCTGGCATTTATCCAGCTCAGCCATTCATTTTGGAGCACTGAGCAGTGTGGGTTCTGGTAGGGTGCTCTGATTACTATCAAAATCCCAAGCTGTAGTAGAGGTGCTTGACATTAATGTTAGTCATGCATGGAAAAAGCAGGTGTTTTCTTATTGCCTGCCTGAAAACTACAGATGCATCAAATTTTTGCAGCCAATTTTATCTCTTAGCAGAACACTAATAAGATTAGTAATATTCATAATATTTGTGTTACATCTCAGTTTTGGTAGGAAAAGATATTTGAACATAATTTCTTTCTCTAAGTATATATCTGTCAGTATGTTTGCCCCACATACAAACACCTAAGTAGGAACATTGTCTTCTGTTTTCCTTTAATTCTTGATATCTTAATCATGAGAGCTTTACAATGGAGTATGTTTCCCACCTTGCATTATTATATTGCCTTTGTTCACTTCTGACTTTCAGTAGTCTAACTGAATGCAACTATTGATTTTGAAAAATAATGCACTTCCTCATGTATTACTGCATAAGTAACTATAGCTTTGTTGCTAGTCTGTGACAAAAGTTATTATAAGACTCCAGTGAGGGAAAACTTTCCCAACATAAGATGTTTTAACCCTATGGACTATTAGATATTAGTTGCATTCAGTTTGTTGTTATTTAATATTGCTGATTTCTTATTTTTATTATATTTTGACAATGCTGTACTCTGCATTTTCAAATGTGGTATTAAAGCTTGTAATTTTTATTTTTTTTCTAAGTGCTCGGAATTCCTTAGGGTTAGCTTGATTGAACATTTTTTTCTTTTTCAAAATCAGCCATAGTGTGATAAAGCAGTTGCAGGACCTATTTTAGAAGATAAATAGCTGGGCTGGAGGCCACCTTAGTTGGCAGAGAACATTTGGTTACAGTGGGGTTTGAATTTTACTTGTAGAATCGCTCCCTTTTATCTGTCCACCAAGACTAATTTCCAAAATTGCTGGGACCATTGCACACTCAGCCATGATTCCCAGCATCATAGGCACAGCTGCCTTTAACCTAGAACCTCAAAGAATCATATATCACATGAAATTTTTGCAGATAAGGAGTTCTATCCTTGTTTTCTCTCCCTTCCTCTCATCTTTTTACCCTCCTCAGACCCCTTGGGGGTGGGGGCATAACTGAAAGAGAAAGCAGAGATTTTACCTAGGCATAAGTTCAACAGTTGTCATCATTGTAGTGCTTGTGTAGGACTTAAAAGGCTATCTGCAGTTATAGTATATTTTCTGAGTTTTGCAGAAACATTTTCTTTGACAGTACACAGACACGAGGCTGCGAGTTCTGGTTTTCTCCACCAGCTCATAAAATGCAAATTAATTAATTTTATCTTTTTTTAGTAAATATTCTTATTTATTATAATATCCATAGAAACATCTAAAGTGCCTTGGAATTCTCAGGGTATGTAAAAAAAGTGACAGAAGATGCTTCCTAAATCATACTAATCGTAATACTTAAGTGTACACATATCCTTTAAACTAATTGTCCCAAAAGTACTTTTTTCCCCTGTATTATAGCCATCAAAATTCCAGCTGTTACCTCGGTGTCTCTGTGATTGCTCTTCCCCTTCAGTAAGGAGACACTTGTCTCCTTTGGCAGGGCCATCCCAGGAATTGTATCATCTACTCTATTTTGACTTGATTGTCCAGAGTTTGTGGTTCCACACTTGCATCAAAGACACCGTGGAAATGATGAAGATGTTGAGGCATGAAGAGGCTTATTGATGTGTATGAGCCTGAGTCTTGCAGACCCTTGTTTATTAACATTTTTTTCCCTTCTTCCTATGCTACTGTTTCCATGACTGTTGACAAACTCTGTTGTGTATTTCTACACAGTGAAAGCCAAAGGGTTAGTTAGAAGAAATCTGCTTCCTGTGTGATTATCTTCTTTTTAGATCAGATATTTAAAGAAGGAAACATAAAAGCCCCCTTCAGCACAGAAAGTCATCAGAGGTGTTTTTATACGATGTGGTTAATAATGATCCTTCTGTAGTAAGGTACTGGCTGCTCCTTTGCTTGGATTTGTTTACTGCATTTACATGTACCACATGAAGTTTGTTTGAATGACCTGAGGAGAAGGAAGGTCTTTTGTGCTGGACTTTGGTTTGTACTTGTGTAAAAAGGATCCTAGTGGTTTTATTCTCTTAAAATGTAATTAAAAAAAAAAAAAAAAGAAGAAGAAAAAAAGTGAACTTGTAGTAATAATAGAGAATGTTTAAAAAGCCTTTATATTTTCAAACTGATGTGAAAACAGCTGGAATTGTTTTGTGTTGATGGAGAGGAATGAAGAAACATAGGAAAGGTCCCCGCACGGTATGAACTCTCTTTCCTGTGCCTCAGTCTGTGGTGCACCATGCTGTCTTTGTGTTAATGACTCCTATAACCTGGATAAGGGAGGGTCAGTGCTGAAGCTGGTTAGGGCTTTGTGTGGCTCATTCAGCTTCCTGAAATGAGTAATGAAGGACAGGCTTTTAATGGCATAAGGTGGATCTCAGTGGAAAGAACCACTTCTGATCCAGGATCCTGATTTTACGACCTGACCCCTGGAAGAAGCAGGAAGAACCATCCCTGTCCTGAATCTTCTGATGTGAAAACCGCAGTAGGATGTCTTTTGAGCTGAATGTTACTTGGTGCAGATCAAACACACTACTGCAGTGCCAGCTGAATCACTTTAGGATTTATTGAAATCAACTGGAAAAAGTGTATTTTATTATGTAATTTCATTTTGTTATGAACTCCTAACTGGGTTTCTTGTCCAGTAAGCGAGCCATCAAACTCAGACACAGGGTGCCCTTGCATGGTCTGCTGTTTCTGAATGGGAGAAGTAGGAGAGAACCACTGAGGATAATATTCTGTGGCATAGAGAAGCATGCTATGTGCAGGAATGTAAGTACAGTCTGAAGCCAAAACCTGATTAAAATTGATGTGGAATATATCATGTATGCAGATAGATAGATAGATATTTGTGCATATTAAGATATAAGTGGCTTATTATAAAATGTACACTCTTTCCTTCCCTTGTGACCTTTTCCCAGTTCCATGTCTTCCACAATTTTGTTGTTTTGTCCAACAGGGAGGCAAGTGCTGCTGTTTGTAGAGATTTCAGTTTTAGTTTGACCTAATGTTCTGTGTTCTGTATAGCCATATCTGAAGGACTTTTTCAGCCCATTCAAGTTATGGGCATTAAGTCAAACAAATACAGTTGTTTATATGTGTGTGATGTAACTTTGTTTAGATATCATTACACACACAAGATACCTTGCTCTGTCCAAATGAGCCAAACCCCCCACTCTTTTCCATCAGTGGCATCACTTTTGAAGATACTTCTGTAATAACCTTTTTTCACAGCAGTTGTCAAATTAAAGGCATACGTGCTGAAGGCATATAAAAAAAGCTGTAGAGAGGGCATGTGATATCTGATGGAGAATAATTTTGTCTTGAGGTTATTTTTGAGAGCTAGGTTTAATAAATGAACAGAAATACTTTGTGCTGTTGTGTACTTGGGTGTTGTCTTGCAGCATGGTTATTTGCTTTGCTGTTGTGTAGACTTAGATGATAAAGAGATATCTTGGTGACAAAATAAATATTTATTTCTGGTACAGGGGAAAATGTGGGAAAAAGAATGTTAAAGCAAATAAATTGGATTATTTTTACCTCTAGAAAGAGTTTTCTTATTTTACAGACATATGTCTTATTTCGGGAATTATGACAGCAGCAGCCTATGAGCTTTAGTGGTTCTTAAAGAAGTCTTAAACACCACTGTTCCTAAACTTTCACTTAGAGGTGAGCCCTAAGAAGAAGAGAAAAATTTTCTTTAATGATACAGCTGTGATCATGCCCAAGTCTTTCCACTGTGGAGATTATCTAACTAGGGAAAACAGGATTCGCATTACTTCTCTTTATTTACTGTTGAGTGTTTTAGTAAGTATGTTAGAGACCTAAAAAGTAAAATCAGCATTTTAACATTTTCTATTGATGCTTTCATTCATATTTTATAAACCTGTTCAAAATAAAGTAAACCACAAAGAAGTGCATACTAGCTTAGTGAATGAGAACTTGTATTCTTATATAGGTACAATAAAATATTATTTTTTTATTTCTGTAATTGAATATGAGTCCAAAGAAGCGAAGAAACAGAGGTTTAAGCCTACATAATTTGACCTCTTTGCATAGTTGTTAGACTTTACATCTCACATCTGGGTAGCCTCCTTATTATTTGAAAAATAAATTTATTTTATCGAGGAATGTGAATGTGAGAGAATTTTATATCCTGCTGTGAGTTTACTATTGACCACTGCTTTCTAGTGCATATGGAAGTTGTACAACTTATGTGCATTATAAATGAACAGGATGATCTGTGGACTCCTAATAAAGTGACTGAGGTGTTTTCCTTATAGCTATGTCTTTAGCAGATACAGTAAAGAAAGACACTAAGAATCATGCAAAATATTTATTTCCTTTATTCTTGGTTACAGTTTCAGCTTTATTTGAGCTAAGTTGTAGTGAACCTTCTCTCCCCAGTTCACACTTTCCACTGAAACAATCCAGCTTTCTCAGCTGTGATCTTCATCCTTCTCATCCACTACCAGTGCCCCTGAAGGTGTTGGAGATTCTCAGGGAGGATGTCTATGGAGTTCACCTACTGCATATTTAGAATTCAGAGGAGACTTGCCTGTTCTTAACATGTATTTTGGGTGCAGTTGAAACTCACAATCTTCACTCCATTTGTACAGTCCAGCCCATAGCCCATACGTAGTCTGTATGGCAGTAAGTTGCAGACTCATATACAGGGTATCTTGGTTCTCCAAGGCAGAATACAAATGAGTAGCGAAGTCAGAGACTATATGTTCCAGCTGGCACAGATGAATGAACAGCAAAATAAGTGTGGGGCACCTGTGAGAAGAGAGAGGAGGAACTGATGTGTTTGTATACTTCATATGAGCTTTTTTTTTTCTCTTTGACAGCCTTTTTTCACACTGTCACTCAGCTCCTCTTGCTATTATTTTAAAAGACCTTTTTTGGAAAAATAATTTGGCCTGCAGGCCACTCAGCTCTTCCTGAAAGTGTCTGAGAAAACAGCATTCCATCAATGCCTTTTTCCCCTTTTACCTGTGCTTTCTTAAGCTGTGGTTTCTGAAACCAAGCAATTTATTTCAGAATTCAAGCCTGAATTTAAAAAGAAAATCAGCAGGGTTCTGCTTCCTTTAGCATGTAAGACAGATTTAAAACATCTTATTGCACCGTCCAGGCTCAGAAAACATATCTAAAGAAGTCAGGATTCATTATGCTGTTCCCCATCCCCAAAACCGATGTCTGATAATTTAGTACTTGGGGTTATCAGTATTAAGCTTCTGTATGAATTACTAAAATTTGAGGCATCACACAAAAGTTGCTGTGTTGATAAGCCATATTTCTGTGATGAAAGGCTTTAGTATTTTTTAGTTAATGTGCAAAATGAAATAAAAGAGATGTTGGAAAGAAGTGTATCTGTGTGCACTTCTCACAGGAGAATGGTATCTACACATGAAGTGTATGAGACAGTATGAGGATGCAGTGGAGCACTTGTTTATTACTGGTCAGACTGTCCTTTATTAATTTCATTGCTTTATAGTAATCCAAAGTTGTCATTCTAATTGTGTATAAATTTTAAAATTCTTTAAAAAAAACAAACCAAAACAAAAATCCCCTATCTTTTCCATTGGTAAGTATGGTAGCTGGTAGCTGACCATCTGCATGCCACTCAAAGGCAGTGGGTTAATACATGAAAATAAAGTGGTATAATAAATTTGAAAAAGCCAGTTCATTCAGATAAGTGATGTACCTTGTAGGATTTAGTAAACCAGTTTGGATGAAATGAATGATTCCTCAAAACACAGATCTTTTAGTTATACATATAAGGAGATATAAATGTGTCACTTGTATGCAGCCCTATTACATCTGTGAGTAAAATGTTAGTAAAATGTTAGCATTACATGTAGAATATGATTTTAAGTTGCGGGGGGGGGCATGGGTGGGGGGTGTTTGGGTTGGGTTGGGTTTTTTTCTCCACTGAAAGAGAAAATAAAACAATCGTGTGGTTACATGGTGTATTTACTCTGTGGATCTCAAAGTAGATAGGGGGAAAAACCTACTCCACCTGAGGTTATTGTTCTCATAGAGTTGTAGGATTAAAATCAATCACTTGAATTGCAAAAACACATTGGAAGCTAGAACAGTCTTTGAGGTGAAGACGTGTTAGTTATTGCAGGAAGAGTTGTCCCCATAAAGAATAAGCACTGTGCCTTTATGTTATCGGTCACATTTAAAAGTAACCGTAACATTCTTGGCAGAGTTTTGGCTTGAATGCACAGAGCATTGCCCTGGTGCAGGTGACAAGCCAGTAAAGAGCTGTGAGTAATGATCATCACACAGGTCAACCTGAATATCAGTGGTAGACATCTGCTATGAGTTGCATGACCGAAAGGAAGAAGTAAATGAAGTCTCTGACCAGCTTAAGGAAGTCTCATGACTGGTAAAGTCATGGAAGATCTTATGCACCTTAGTATCTACTGGAAAGGCAATGTAACATGGCAGAGTGCAAGCAAACCAAGAGGTGCCTCTCGTGTGTTGAAGACCATTTCTTGACACAGGTGATCAGTCAGCCAACAAGGGCAGATGTTCTGCAGACTTGTTATTCACAAATGAGGAAGAACTAGCTAAAGGTGTGAAGGTCAGTGGTGGACATAATTGCAGTGACCATGAGACTGTACAGTTTAAAATTCTGAAAAAAGTCAGTAAAACAAGTAGAATCACAAACCTGGACTTGAGGAGAATAAACTTTGGCTTGTTTGGGAATGTTGGCGGAATCCCTCAGGAGTCTACACTGGAGAACAAAAAGTCCCAGGGCAGCTGGTTGACCTTCAAGGACAACCTCATCAGCTAGAGTGGGCTATGACAGTGTGCAGAAAGTTGCACAGATACGGCAGAAGACCATCACAGTTGTACAGGAGAATCTCAACTGAAGATAAGCAAAATTGGAAAGTACACAAAAGGTGGAAGTCGGGATGGTCTTCCTGGTTGCTTCCTACAGAGGCATTGCCCAAGTGTGTAGAGATGAGGCTAGGAAAACCATAGCTTGGTTGGATCAAGGACTGTAAAAGCAACAAGATGGGCTTTTGTAAGTGCATTGGCAGCAAAAGGCAGCCTAGAGAAGCTGGTCCCGGTTCACAGAGGGGCAAGAGGATCTGACGGCAAAGGGCATGGAAAAGGCCAAGGCCCTCGGAGCCTTTTTTTGCCTTGCTTTTGACTGCTCAGGTCTGTTCCTTTAGACCTCCCAGGCTCCTGAGCCTACCTGCAGAAACTGGGGTGTCAGGTCTTGCCCTCGACAGACGTGGATAAAACTAGGTAATTCTTAAGCCAATCGAACATACCACAGTCCGTGGGACCAAGTAGGCTGCATCTGACTGAGGGTGCTGAGGGAGTTGACCAGTGTTGCAATGACGCTGCTCTCTCCTGTCTTTGAAAATTTGTGGTGATCAGCAACAGTTCCTGGTGACGGGAGAAGGGCATACACCCATCTTCAAAAAGGATCCAGGGTTGGTAAGCCTAACCGCAGTTTCTGGGAGAGTTTAGAAGCCATGTGTAATCCCATGAAGGACAAGATAATGCTTGGGAGCAGTCGGCCTAGATTTAGCAAGGGCAAATCATGGCTGACCAACTTAACTGTCATCTGTGACAGCTGGCTCTGAGGACAATGGGAATAAATGGTCTTTACCTTGATTTTTAGCAACGTTTTCAATGCTGTCTCCCATATTATTCCTATAGCCAGATTTGTTGAGATACTGGCTGCAAACGTTGACTGTAAATTGGTGAAAATAGGCTGTACCACCAAGATCAGAGGGTTGTGAGCAGTGGTGCAAAATTCAGTTGGAGGCCAGTGGCTAGTGTTGTCCCTCAAGGACTGCAGCTGGAGACAACACTGTTTTCATGTCTTTTCATGTCATTTCGTATTAATGATCTGGAAAACGGGGTGGACTGCACTCCTGGGAAGATTGCAGACAAACCTTGACAGACAAGACAAATGAGCTGAAATTCACAAAGGCAAGTGCTACATCTTGCATCTAGGTTGGAATAATTTACCATGCAGCAGTACAGGCTTGGTGCCAGCAGGACCGAAAGCATCTTTGCAGAAAAGGCTGTGGGTGGATCCTGGTAAAGAAAGCCATGCAAAGAAAGCCAACTTCATTCAGCAGTGTATTAGCAAGAAAGTAGCCAGGATGTTGAGGGGAGTAATTTTCTCCCTCTGTTTAAGCACTTGTGAGACTCTATATGCAGCATTGTGACCAGTTTGAGCACCCCTTGGCAGGAAAGACATTGATGTACTGGACTGGATCCAAGGAGGAGCTACTGAGATGGTCAAGGGATTAGAGTACATGATATATGAGAAGAGGTTTAGAGAGCTGGGTTAGTTTAGCCCTAAGGTAAAGAGCAGGGAGGTCTTCCTACTGTCTTCAGCTGCTTGGTGAGATGGTACAGAGAAGATGGAGATGGATTCTTAGTGCTGCATGACAATAAAGCAAAATGCAATGGGCACAAGCTGAAGCATGAGGAATTTTGGTCAGAAAAAAATAAATGTAATGAAAGCAGTCAAATACTGGCACAGGTTTCCCAGGGCGGTATGGAATCTGCAACTTGTAGGTATGCTAAACTTGACTGGACAAGTCCTGGAATAGCCTGGTCTCTTGGACCTTGTTTTGGTCCCATCCAGCCTAAGTAATTCTACAGTTCTGTAATCACTGCTTAAAATAGGTTAGGTGATTTGAAAGGGAGTGGGGGTGGTGGGGGTGGCATGGGTATAAAATAAATATTTACAGTACTTAACTTTTAGTCTTAAAGTTTTCTTTATTGCTTGAATGTATAGCTTTGTTGTGTTTCTGGGCAACTAGATAAATAGTCTGAAAGGCATCATTGCCAGTTTATTTCTGGCAGAAATTATGAAAGGCATATGGGAAAGCGCTTGTTAAGAGCTCCTGAGTTTTCCCTTCTGACTTCCAGAAATGTGCTGTATTTAAGTGTTATGGATAAGCATTGCAGATGCTTCTGACTTTATCTGAATTGAACTCCACTGTCAAAAAAATTGAGATTTGTTCATTATTTATGATGAGTCCACAAATAAATGGAAGCAAGACCAATCACACAGTGCTGGGTTTGTGAGCACTTTTTGGTTTTTCACACAGTTGCTAAAAGATCAGTAGAGCTTTTTGTATGACAAACATTTTTGTTACATAAGAACATCGTTCAGTGAAAACCGTTTTCATTAAAAGAATTCATGCCTTTATTGGAAGTAGAGCCATGACCTTAATATCACTTTGTCATTTCACTGCACTATTTAAACAGAAAGAAAAACCCCACAAAAACATCCCTGATTAGCCTGAAAGCGAGCCTGCAATAACCATTCTTAGTCATTAATATTTCTAGGGGTAAAGCATATTCTGCTCCTAGTAGAAATACCTGAATATCTGAAGATATAAATAAACTCCCAGTGGTAATTAAGACTGACTTGGATTTTAAAGGTGGTGTTGAGTTTTTTGGTAGTTTTGTTTTGTTATTTAAATCCATTGAACTGAGAAAAGTACTCTCATCTGGACAAAATATTCCAGTGCTGTTAATTTGCCAACAGTTCTGGGCTCTAAGGAAATACATAAATACAAACCAGAGATTTATATCACTGTGAAGAGCAAAATGCTTAACTGTAAGTTTTGTGAACATCTCTAACTGTAGTGGCTGTACTGTACTTAGTCACCAGCCTTTCACAGTTATGCAAATTAAACTTCTTTTCTTTTAATGTGCCAGAAGTACATGAGCAATGATACGTACTTACAATTTGTCAGTAAAAGTGTACAAAAATTATTTATGCCAATTAAAAGAAGTATTTGTAGAAATTCATTGGTAATTCTAGGCACTGAAGTACCGGAGACATAAATTTTTATGTGTTGCTAACTGCAACATCAACAGCATCCTTAGAAACCTTAGGGAGCTTGGCTGTCAAAACTGTCAAAATTATAGGCAGGGCCATTTGATAGCTGTGATGGTGTTTTCTACCTAGAGATGGACTGAAAGAGGTGACCCTTATGTGACATTCATTGTAAAATTTTGCTGCAGGACAGAGGAAGAGACTGTAGCTATAATTTTACTTCCCATTAGCTGTCAGTTGGAAATCTGTTGGGAAGATATCCTATTCACAGATTTCTTCATAAAAGAGCCTAAAATTACATATTTGAGCGTATTCAGTTGACAGTTACATGAAAGTAATGACACAATGGAGAGGAAATAAATACTTTAAAGCCCATTAAACTTAGTTAGTTCCACGCGTGAATGGAATTTTCCTTAGAACATGCCCTCCGTGGGATGAATATAATTTAAAGGTAGGTGAAACAAGAAATAGTCTTGTAATTACACATATTAAAGGACTACTCTTAACATTAAGCAGCATGTGATAATTATTTTTTACTCTTCTGTATTCTGCAATTTTCAGTTTGCACTATTTTGCTTAATGCATTTGCAAGTGAATTACTTTCAGACATGACAGTCAGGGTGTGGTGTACCTGAGAATGCTCTAATAACTTCTTATAGAGTGGTTAGATCACAAATACTCAACCTGATTGATTGACTCAACTACTTAGTTAAGACTGAGGGAGGGGGAGAGTGAGTTGATTGTTGGGAAGATTTTGATCTTGGCAGGTGATTTGCAGGTTGTGCTAAGTCCCTTACAGCCTATGTGAACCTGTAGCCTCTCCAATTTTTGCAAGAAGAGTGTGAAATTCCTTTGCTGAGCAATTTCAGTCACAGATGCAAAAATCCAACTGTAGGAAGCAGGACAATTGTCTTTTGAGTTAAACAGTTAGATGGGTGTCTGGCTCTGACATGGGTGTAAGCTGGGGGAAAGGAATGGTTTTCTGGATCAGACAGAATTACATTTCCAGTGGAAACAGAGAATGCCTTTAGAATCTGCCCAGTGTAGGAAACTCAGATGAAAGTTTCTTTATCCTGTAGAGCTACAAGGCTAAACCCTGCCACTTGACATAGAATATATGATGAGTTTCAGTGATCCTTATGGAAAGACCCACCCTGTGAGAGAAGCTGGATCAAACTCTGTATGTTTCATTTTGTTCAGGCTTGCGGGTAAACCGTTGGTAGAGTTTAAAGACTCTGAAGAGAAGAGAGTTCCTGCCTGTAACTTACCAATCAACAAAACAGTTGTGAATTCTTTTTGCTTTTTTTTTTTTTTTTTTTTTTAACAATGTACATTAATTATTAGGGGCACCTATGTAGATATTTCTCTTCTAAGCACTACAAAAGTTGCAACTGGAAAATTAATTATTTTCTTTTTTTGTATACTTTTCCCAGCACATCTCGTTACTGGCTTTTCAGGTCTTTGGTCAACATTTTGTCCCTTCTTCTTGGTCATAAAATATCTATGTCATCACTTAAGACCGTTATTCAAGAAACATCTTAACAAAAGCAGTATGCTCATGTGCTCTTTCTGCTTTAGAACATAGACTGGGAGGGAGGATAGGTTGATTTCCAAGGGTGCAGATTCAAACTGAAGTCCCGTCTGCATCCCAGTTGCAACTCCATGTTCGGCTAAAAAGAAAACACATTGTCACACTTCCTCCTTCCAACTTGCATCTGTTTAAATATGAACAGGATGTCCCACAAAGAAAAGGGAAGTGATACAGTGAATATCTGAGGATTCTCTTCTGTTCTTTGAAATAGCAGTTCCCTAATACTTAAATGAGAGCTTCTCCATTTTCACGTCAGCAGGGTTAGAATACTAGCAGTCATTGAAGAACACCATGTCAAGTCACTAAACCATCTTGCCTTTGCTGATCCTTACTTTTTGTGATTTTAGGACCACATGGAAAACACTGAACAGTGAATGGAAATTACAGTTTGATGGAAAAATGGCCAACAATATAAAAACCCAATAAACTAAAAATGAAAGTAGCACTCAGAGAACTTGACCTCTTTAATGAATAACTATGTTTAGTTAACTATCCCAGTTAACTACCTTTGCCAGGTAACTATCCTTGCAGATCTTCTTTTCTAGTAAACAGGCTAACACTTTTTTAGCTTTTGCTTATGAAATGTTATTCAGTGATTATCTAGAGTAATCTTTAGTAATATAATCTTTAAGTTTTTCAGAGCTTGTCCCCTAATTTTTCAAGCCTAAATTAGTATGAATAGTTCTTTCTTTCTGCATTGCAGTCTTTGTGTGTGGCATTTGAATATAAGACTTTCAAGATTTTAGGTATACAATTTGTGGATTTACACAAAGCAGTTCTTTGAGGACTTCAGACAGTTGAAGAATCATTTTTTAAAAAGATTTTTTTCCTGCTATATAGACAAAAGTGATCATATTTCATTTCTGGGTTTCAGATCAACACTTCCATAGAAAATATTTCTCTCAAAAAAACAATTGTGCCTTTAGAATTGGAAGAAGTTTAGAAAGCCACCTTTGACTGTGTGTATTAGTAAGTCTTTGCTCACCTTTTTCTGAATTCTTTGAAATAAATCAGATCTTGTTTTAAGGAAAGTAGAGATTAAGGTAAAAACACAATCTATACGGTCTTGTCAAATCTCTGGTGCCATTTAAACAAGTCATCTTATGAATACCTTATTCAGGCTATGTTTTTTTATTATTTGCAAATTGTTTTTAAATTACTCTTAGATTAGTGTTGGATATGAGGAAATCTAAGCATATTTTGGTGTGAATCCTTAAATTTTTATAACTTTTACCTGAAAATGGTATGTGTTATTCTGTTGGTAATAATTTGCTTATTTATATAGATTGTATCCCTTTAGTACCAACTTACGTCTCAGTCTTTTATGGATATCATGTTCGTAGCTCTTTGAAGTGGGAGGGGGCTATTGTAGGTGGAAAACAACCCAAAGCTGGAAAAAAGACCCCCAAAGGTCAGGGGAAAAAAAACCACAAAAGTTGCTGAGGTGGGAAGGAAACAGAAATTTTCCAGAGTTGAGGATAGTATCTCTAATTTGAGACACCCATTTTATTTATTTCTCCACCCCTATTCAAATTTTACTCAAAATTATGGGAGGAAGAAGGAAGCAGAAAGACTTTCTAGTTTGTCATGAGAAAGCGAAGTTCTCTTAAGAGAAGCGCAGGAGTGTTTATGGCTAAATCCTTACGCATTTTTTGAGTGTCTCCTGATACTTCTCCGGCAACTGCTGTGTGTGTAACACCTACAAGTCAAACCAGGGGTTTAGTTTTTGAAATACAGACTTGAGAAGCTATAGTTTGACATAAAATCTTGGCAAAATGTTTCCAGGGTGTTAAGGCTCCTCCAATAAGTGGCCTCGGCATCTTTGAACACGCCAGTTTAAACACTGTCTACCTACATCTATTGACCTTTTCTGAGTCTAATGAAAAAATGAGTAATCACTGCATCAATGAACATGATGTACACAGGAGAGAACAAAAAGAAAAAAACCCCAAGTTTTTCTAGTAATTAAAATTCAGGGGATGTCTTGCCACCTTCCACTAGTCCAAAGGCAAAACACACTTGCCAGACTTTGCCCTTACACTTAGAAGGCCATAGAATATAAATCTTCCAACTCAATTTCCCTCTCTAACAAAACCAAAGTACTTTCCTGGAGATAGTTTTCCAGTTGGGGATTTATTAGTAAAAAAAAAAAAAAAAAAAAAAAAGTGACTGATATATTAGATGGGGTTTTGAAAGAAGCTTCATTTACGAATAGATGTTTTCTTGCATCTAAATTGTCTTCATCTCTAGCATTCAAAGCTTTTGTTGTATCTTTCTTTATTATTATTTTTTCTCCTACATTTTTTCCATTTTAATTGTCTTGGATATTTCTTGGTATGCAGGAGAATCTCAGATTTTTCAGAAGAATTGTAAAGTTCAAACTGCTTGTTTGTGCTGAACATTCCATCAAAGGAAGAGTATCTTTCCTGGCTCAGCAAATATCCCCATGAAGTGACTAGATTGACTTTAAAATAGGAGACCTTTTTAAAGCCATTATGCTTAACTGTGTTCCCTGATAATTTTGTCTGCAGTAGAGACTTGCACCTTTGCAAAGATTATTTTTGGAAAGGTAGCATTTGGCACCTCAGGTGTATTTGTCAACACAAAATATTTTGGCAAGTTATTCCATAATGGCACAGAGTTAGCACATCCTTGTCAATATAAGAGGAAAAAGTAGAATGGAACAACAAAATATTTCTGTAAAAATTGATTCACCTGCTTTTTTTTAAATCTTCAGAAGTTTTTGCAGAGAGGAATTTTAATTTGCATCTTAACATTTTAAAACATGGCCTTCTTTTCATGGTGTTGATTACCCATCACTTCTGGATGTTTTATTAAAACTTTGTTCAGAACAACAGTGATAAGGTCAAGCTCCTGGGTTACGTGCATTTGCAAGTCCCTCATAACCTTACATGATAGCTAGGTGTCACTTTGTTTTTAGATCTGCCCCACTTCTGCCATTCTTTGGGGTTATTCAGCTCTTACGTTTGGGCTTGTGTACACCCAGGAAGCTGAGAGAAGGGGAGGAATGAAAAGGATTTAGCTATATTTTCCATATACATGGTGACCCTGGAGCAAGAGGAAAATAGGTTCTGGGTGGTGGTTTTGAGTTAACATGTCTCAGTGACACTGTAAGCAGAGTCATTCCTTGCTCAGAATAGTGATAGAAGGCACAGTACATCCCTAAACCTTGTTGGCAGCAGACCTTTTTAGAGTATATATTGAAGTCTTTCAGACATGGTGATTCTCTTTTTTTCCCCCTCTAGGATTTCAAAATTATTGATGAAAGATGCTTTCTGAGGAATATGAATGGGAAAATGTTTTTATCCACTTATTAATCTGCAGCACTAGCTTCTACCCCAAATTAAATACAGGAATGAATTGGTTTTATTTGGAAAAAATAAGTAGGAATCAGTATCAGAAAAATCCTTTTCCCATGCAAATAGAAGATTAGCAAAGATACTTAAATATGGATTTTCTGAAGTAGTATAATGTGCTATAAAACACATTACTGAAATACAGTTATAGGCAAGACAAAAATACAGAAAAAATCCCGTATTGTTAATTATAGTTATTTGTAAATTGTATTAGTTATTTTCTTACATTATTGTATGATAGACATTCATATTGCAAGAAAATAAATAATTTTTTGAAAAGTTTTAATGCTTTTTGTGCTTTCACCACTTGCAAAAGCAGGGCGGGTCAGACAATCATAAACTTACCTGTTGGGATTGCTTCAGGATGTAACCTTGTTCAGTTATCTTTGTGCTTGAAATGGGTTCCATTTCAAGTGAAGATCTATGTTTTCCCTTTGAGTCTTCAATTTAGATGTGTTCAGAACCAAACAAAATATTTATATATATATATAGGAAACAAAAACTTCAAATTTATAAAGGCTGCAACAATCATTTGTGTTTAGTGTGTGGATCTGATGATAGTAAATCTTGCTGTGAAAACACACTGAATAATTCCTAGGGAAGCACATTACAGCTTTGAAAAAATCTTTACATCCTGAAAGGAACAGGCCAATATCCTTGAATCACATAACAGTAGATATCCCAACAAACAGTAGTTTGTGCTTGGTCCAATTACTGTAAAGTTGTATACTTGCATTCTATTATATACTATAAAACATTCAAACATCAAACCTTAATGCAAAATCTGTCACGGTTATACTCCTACAAAGCTAGAGACTTAGAGACTTCAAGTGTGTACTTGAAAATCTTACTGTATCCCAGACATCCCTCAAGGACACCGGGAGTCACCAGGAGATGGTCCTGCTTCCATGGGCCTTGCAGTAGCATCTTGCCATGTCAGTCCTCCACTGCAGCCCCAGAGAGGCTGGGGCAGGTTTGGGTCTGGCATTCTTGTTAGGCTGTTCCAGGATCCAGTTTATAGATTTTAGTCATGCTTAGGTAAGGAATACTTTATTATCCAGTTATCCCTAACCAAACCCAATGAAAGCAAAGTAAAGATAAAATTAAAGTATGAGCACTTGTCTATAGCATTCAAAATGGACCACACAGTTTAAAATATTTTTAGGCTAAATAGATGAAGTGAAAGACATTGCAGTTAACCTTGCTGCA
Organism: Falco cherrug; assembly: GCF_023634085.1. Classification (NCBI taxonomy): domain Eukaryota; kingdom Metazoa; phylum Chordata; class Aves; order Falconiformes; family Falconidae; genus Falco; species Falco cherrug. The sequence continues at coordinate 10,254,874 of NC_073699.1, forward strand.
GCATGCCTTATGTCAAATTATCTGTTCTTTCCTCATCGAGTTGACTTATATCCATGTTGTCAAGATGGCAGTCAGGGCTGTACTCTTTCTGCTTGCCTTAAACCTCAAATTACACTTGCTCAGAAGCTTTTGTAAGATAATTGACAAAGCACTCTTGGTGGTCTCTTACATTTCATCATATAAGGTCTTTCATTAGATGTTAACATTCTGTAGCAACCTGTACTTTACTATTGCATGTGACAAAAAGATCTCTGCAGGGTAACTGAATGATAACTGCTAACATTTGACTGAGATGTATAGCATGCTGAGATCACCCATTTATATTTTTTCCCCCTACCTAGACATAATGTGGAAGTATACTAAAAAGAACACAGGAAACAGCAAGCAAGTGTTCATGATACATGAAAATTTGTAAAAAAGTTGTTAAAGAAATTACCGGTTTCTTGTCTTTATTGCTTAAGACAACTTATGCCCAAACAGTATTAGGATGTTTAATTCTGAAGAATTTGTTTAGAATTGTTTAGAAGTTCCCTAACATGATTCTCCTTCTTAGGATGTTTAATTCTGAAGAATTTGTTTAGAATTGTTTAGAAGTTCCCTAACATGATTCTCCTTCACCAAGGGTGTCTTCCTTACTCCAGACTTTGCCATTGTCCTAAGGGGCCTGTGATTCCTGAAGGCTTTTTTTTTTTTTTTCCAATAACGGTTGAGGTGAAAAAGGCATTGAGTACCTCAAGTCATAACACCTAATCAGAAACATGTTTGGCTTAATCCATTTGGTAGACAGTTTTCGTAGACCTTTGCCTGAATTCATGTCAGGGTGTTATAGATCAGAGTTTTTCTAGGTCCTCTGGATTTTATATCCGTGGAGCTGGGAGTCTGCCTATACCAGGTGTTTATGCCTCAGTGTCACAGCAGGAGGCACCAAGGTACCAGTGAATTTAGGATTCCTGAGCTTTTTTATGTGGAATGCAAACACAGCCTGGAGGTTGTAGGGCACTTTCCCTGGATCCACTGTTTTTTTTCCTGGATCCAACAGTTTAGAAATACTGATGTCCTACAGAAGCTAGTTCATATTACTGAGCTAATTTTGTTTGCTCTGTTTTTGTGGTGACTAAACACTGCTGAACAGAGTTAAGTAGCTAAGTGGCTTATCAGCTGATTTATTTTCCCTACTTCTTGAACTTTACTGATTATATGTTGTGGCATAAGTAGTTAATGTTGACTACATGTAAACCTCAGTTATGAGTTTCTAAAACCTGTTACGTATTTGTTCAGTAAATAGATTCCCTGAAATTACATATATTTATCCTTTTATACTTTAAATGTGTATTATTTCTCCTTAGCCAGTGTAGGGAGAAAAGCTGTAGCACTAAAAGCATGATTTCGTTCTGCTCCTGCACATGGAATCCATTTGCTCAGTGGGATTCTAGCTAAGTATAGAAACAAGAACAGTACACTGAGGAATGCATGCACCTAACAGAGACCAGAAAGCCTCCAACCTTAAGCTTTGCTAATGGCAAATGATCTTGGTGATCTTACTTTGCTGCATCTCAGGCAAGAATTAGAGAAAAGGGGAAAACCTGCCTTGCTCACTTCAAACTTATTTGATAATAGCTGTCCTATTATTTTAAATTGCTATCTGTGTGTTCTATTTGCTTGAAGACATAGAAGGCAGTGCTGAACTTCTTGTCTTAATCTGCCAGGAGCTTTTCTGTTGACACAGCTGGGATATAAGTTAAAACATAACTGGTTGCTCTGATCAGTAATGTGTAGCAGTTTACAAATAGTAGCACTGTTTGTGCAATGAGCTTTAGTCTGTTTTTGCTGTAAGCCTGCTGCAATTACTGGAGCCACACAAGGGATGAATCCTCACACAGTTAAAGTAAAGGCTTTGAATACACACTCTCCGTTTTGTCTAATGCTTGGTCAAAAGGTGTACCAAATTGTTTAGGATACTTTTTTTTTTCTTAAAAATTTTTTTTTTCCTTTAGTCACAAGTGAAAAGAATAACCACATACAGTGTTTGTTCCTCGTTGGTAATAATAACTACTGTACAGTGGCAGAGGCGACTTTAGAAATTTTTAAAATAATCATTTCAGAACCAGCATTTCCACACTTTAAATTGATTCCCAGAAGTTGTTTCCTAAAGGTTTTCTCTGTCAGTCACTGTCAGGACCGATGAATATATAAGTAGCCGTTCTTTAGCAAGTACACAAAACACTTCTGTTAATTGAAATGTATTCTTTTTCACTCTGCCCATGTTTTATAAGTTTACTCTTCCCATGTTTTATAAGTATTTTCGATTTCCAGAGGATCATCTAGGGTCATTCTGTTGGCAGAAGTTATCATTATGTGTGTTGTTATTGGATTTGTGATGCTATGCTGTAGTTTTCTACAGAGCAATTGGGAAAATATCAATAATGTTACAAAGCAGATGGTTAGTTCATACTACATATATTCTTCATTAAGAACTACCTGAATGGTAACATTATGAAAGACATCTATAGGAATCCAGAGCATTCAGCAGCTTCCAAGAGATACTATACATGGATAGTTTGAAATAAAGTAATTGGTTTCTGAAGTCATTTAACAAGCTTTTTATTTCTGCCTCAGAATAAAATCAACACTGGTAAAGCAAGCCATATCTGGAGTCTAAATTCCTAGTCTTAATTATAATAATATCAATAAAACTTTTACACAATAAAGAAAGGATGTAGGATGAGGAAGGCAATGTTGAGGACTGATAGGAATAAGCAAAGTTAATGGGTTGGTATGATAAATAGACACACTGTGTTTGGGCTTATAACAGTGTCTACTAGAAATTGTGAGAATTATTTTCTTCTTAGAAAGGACAGATAAATGCCAGACACCACCACCACCACCACCACCACCCCAAAAAATACATGCAGGAATTACCCTAATATTTATAAATAGAATTACAAACTCGTATCTCTTGCTGACTCTGTGAGTAGCTGCATTTTCCTGCATTTGATTTAAATGGCTGTAGTCGCAGTAAGTGGTGGAATGTGTCGTGCTTTATTTTGCTAGATCTCAAGAATGTAAATGAGTTCTTTATATATATTTTTCCCAATTATTAGTCAGTTTTAAAGAAATAAATTTCCAAATGCACTTTATACTATATTGTAATGAGCTACTGAAGGAAGAGCAGGTTACGTAGTTTAAAAATGATTTAAAAATATTACTTCAGGCCCTTTTAATGCAAAAGATACATGAGACTGTTTGGAACATAGGAGGTAGCAGACATGTAGGGGGCTGAGGTCCGGCCATTACAGATTGAGTGTTAAAAGCCTGCTACTATCGGGTAGATTGTTCAGCCCACTCTTTTGGTCATTTAGTTCTAAAAAGCAAGCAGAGAATAACAAAATGCTGAGTAGGGCATTTTCAGATTGCGCTACTACAATTTAGTGTTCAGCCAGTTTGTCTTGTGCTCCTAACTCCATTGAACTTACCTAACGTCTTACTGCTCCAGGTGCTACTGAGCTCCTTGGTAACTTTTTATTCATTTCCCGATCAGTTCCTCAGCTAACCGTTTCCTTACGCTAAGCAGTTGCTTCCACAACAATCACACTGAACAGTCAACAAGACTTCTTGAAGCCCGTCATTTTTCTGTAGAAAGTTTTATTCAGTAAGGTCAAAACTCAGTTTGTTAAATATGTAAGTATAAGCAAGTTCACTACTTCAGTTGCTGTAACAGTATTGCCTCAAACTATAGGTTTTGGGAGGTTTAGAAACCTTTACTACAAAATTTGCATAGCAATACATCAGTTGTGTTCTGGTTCCTCTAGAACCTCATTGGGATATCAGCAACGAAACAAGTCTGTACAATATTGATCCCACCTATAATTTCAAGGAAAAATTACAGGACTAAAAATAAGAACAGCGTTAGTAAACTGTTTTGTGCTGGTTTGAAAACAATGTCTTATTTCTGTGCATGCCTGTGGTTTTTGTCTTGTGATTATACTGCAATCCAGAAAGGAGAAAAACATTTTCTTACTTGTTAAGACCTATGAAAAAACTTTATTTTATTACAAATTGACAAATGTAATCATTTTCCTTTTCTATTCATCATTAGATAAATGTTCACTGGTGCAGTTGGTTTTGTGGGATGCCATGAAGAACTAATAAGAAGCAACAACTTTTTCCTTTCTACAAGATACTCCGTTGTAACCCTTTGAAAAGGGATAGAGGAAATAAAAAGCTGTAGGAGAAATTTATGGTTGATTTTTTTTAATAGAAAATAAAATCTGGTTAGCTTTGAATTCTTTAGTAAATAATTATGGAGTTTTGACATTCTTTATGTCTAGAAAAAGGAGTTTGGAATTACTCTTTTCTAATTAATGCATATGTTGGAATGCTGCAAAAGCACTGGGACTGTAGGGCTTGGGGTGCTGACAGCATGGTACTTCAGACTATAAGTTTCTAATTTTATTGTTGAGATTTTTTTCTCTTTATTATCCTGTTTTGCAGAGTAATCAGTTCTGAGTATTGTCTCCAGCTTCGTATGTAATCATTCCAATATTCTTAAAAATGCATTATTAACATATTTTAAAAATATTTTCCAATGAATAGCATTTAATATACAAGTTTAACTTATGCAACCTTTTAACCTCACCTTGCATATTTCCATACTGTACTTTTTCCCATTAAAAAAATGTAAATGCATCCTGTATTTAAGAGTTGACATGAAATCATTTGGATTGAACCAGCACAAGAAAGTAAGGGAAGAATCTGAGATAGGGAACTGTTCAGGCAGGTATTGCTTGTTGTTTCTGTGGAAGAAAGGGGTCTCATAGCAGCTCTCACTTCTGCTTTCCCTGTGTTCTAATGGCAAAACCAGTTGGTAGCACCATGGCCTTGCTTTGCCTCTTCTGCTTTTCTGTTGGTGGTTTGCAGTCACCTTCCCCTTTAGAGCTCTCCATGGGTTCTGAAAAAGAGGACTGAAAAGTGGTTTGCCCTTTCTATTCCTTGATCTTTCTTCCCAGATCTCTTCTGCAAAGTTTGCAGTGGTAATATTTTATTTTTTATGGATTAGCCTTTGGACCCGGTGCAGTGGAACCACCACACCATTGTCCTGGTTTGCGCCCTCCCAACATTGTGTTCTGACTCCAACTCTGTTTTCATTCTGCAGGACTTGAGCATACAGAGAAACCCCTAGCAAGAGCAGCTGTCCTGGCAGGTGTCGTTCTGGAGATGATAAAGATGAAATTAATTTGAAAGAGGTGAGGAAGGGAGATTAATTAAGCACTTGATAAAGTACTCTGTCTATAGAAAAGAAACATTATTTTTTGTTACAGGAGCTCTTACCTCTAACCAGAGGTTTCCTGTGGTGCAAGAGTAGAATAACACAAATTTTTGAAAATATTGCTCCCCAAGAAAAACAAAAAGGTATTTTCTTGATAAAATTTTCATTGTAGCATTGGTAAATTTTCTTTTTTTTTTTTTTTTCTGTGAAAATAAAGAAAAATCTTTGGAAAGCAGGTTGGTGGCTAAGGTACTTGGAATGCATTGGATATTAGAAAAACCTGTCTCACGTTCTGCTACAGCTGCCTTGCAGTACTTCTGTGGGTTGGTTGCCGTCATGGGAAGTCTGGGGGTGAGGCGGCTGCAAGAAGGGAACAGCTCAGCTCACTGACACAGGTTTCCATTTCTGCGCTGGCTGGGTATTGCCACAGGACAGCTGGGGCAGGGTGTACGCGCAGGGGTGTATGACAAACTTAGCGTTTTGGTACAGCGTGCATGCTCACACCTGACAACGCCGCGGCGCCCCTGCTCATGGCCATGGCCAGCACCGCCGGCTGGGGGGAGAGGCCATTCCGTGCGGTGGTGGCCGTGCCCCAGGACGCTGGGGCAGCCCTGCTCCCCTGCAGGCCTCACCCCGGGCTCTCAGTGCTGAGTCAGCAGCCCCCTCCTTCGTGGGGGTTAGCAGGGGCCTTGCTGATCCCGTCACATCCAGCCAGTCACTTTGGCTTTTTCCGCAGCTAAACCCACGGCGCTGTTACCAGCTGGCTTGCCACTACCTTTTAGTCTCCTGCCCCAAAGGTTGTGAAGTTGGTGGCAGGTCATCTGTGCTTCTCTCCTGCACGCACCTACACTAGTACAGCGGGCAATGTTGTTCAGACCTCATTTTATCGAAATGCTGCTTTCAAGTTTGTTTTACCCCATGACATTCAGCATGCCTTGTTTTTCTGTTTGTAAGATGGAGATAATGGCTTCTTTCATTCAAAGAATGTTTCTCTTCAAAAATACATTTTTTAACGCATTTTCACCTGTGCAGTACAGGGGCTGTCTCCTGGTGGTGTGTGAAGAGTGGCTGTGCATAGCACAACAGGGCTCTTAGGGTAGTCTTTCAGCATCACCACCCACTGCTGTGAATAGACAGAAATTTTGTAACTGGTGGTGGGCATTTAAAAGCTGTGTCTGGTGTTGACAAGAGGTATGAAAATGCTGCTGACTTTCCTTTTAGAAATCATACCGTTCCTATTTCATGTTTTAGTCATGATGAGCTTTTACATGCTTTGTGAAACATGTCTGTGTTTAAGATGGTGACATCTCTAACATACGTTTCGTCTGAAATGACTGTTTAAAGTTTAATTTTCTTAGATGCTATCTGTTGTCCTGTAAGTGAGGCTTACTTTAAATTGTAGATGTTTCACCACGCTAATTTTATGGGAATAATTCCAGCATATTTGATTTCTGCCAGAATTGCAGTTATTAATATCTCTGTTGAATGGCCAGTGTTAGCACAGCATTGCTTGCTGATACCGATACCTTTGGGGAATGTGAAGTAATCAACAGCTATCACGTAATTCAGAGAATGTAAGCTTCTCACAGCTGCCTTTTTTTCAATTGCATTTTCTCCCATGGAAATTTGTAGCTTTTGTATTAAAAAAAAATAAAAAATAAAAAGCTTCTTCAGAGAAGTTTAATTCAGTATTCAGGGGCAACATATTTTGACTTGCAAATTATAATAAATAAATAAATAAATGTAATATAAATGTGGTGGTAGGCACAAACCCTGGCCATTCCTTTGATACACTAGACTGCTGGAGAAGGCATTAGAAAAAATTATTTTGAAATATTCATGGTTCACAGTATTGTAAAAAATAGAAAATTGAGATGTGAGGGTGATGGATTTGCTCTTTTTACATTTACATTTAGTATATTTTTAATATCATTGCTTCTCTTTTTTGGTGTTTTTTTCCTCTTTCTTTCTTTCTCTCTTTTTCTTTCTCTCTCTTTTTCTGTCTTTCATTCTCTTTTTCTGTCTTTCTTTCTCTCTCTTTTTCTGTCTCTCTCTCTCTCTCTCTCTCTCTCGGTGTTACCTTTATGCCCCACCATAGTGTTCTTCTGAAGGGTTTTTAATTTCAGAGATTCTTATTACCTGTTACGAGAAAAAGTTCAATGCCAATGTTACACTGCTTTTGACTTCCTCTGGAAGAGATTTTTATAGTGAAATAACCTCTCCCTCAGTTCCTTGAATTCTGACATGTGTGGGGTTTTTTTGTTTTTTGTTTCCCTGCAGCTAAAGAGGCAGTAGGTTCGATTTGGCAAGTCATTTGGAAAAGGAGTGGAGAAGTGCCCTGTAACCGCTGAACGGTAAGTGCCTGTTTTACCTGCTATTTTAGCTACAGAAGTAAGTAGGATATACAGATGGATTGGTATGAAACTTTTATAGTCCTGAGAAGCATATAAAAATGTGCACACGTGGAAGTCTAACTATTCTGAAACTGAAATACTTTTTTTAAAAAAACAAAAGGCCAAGAGATTTGCTTGGATGTAATTATGGATGAGGTCGTGAGCAGTGTTGAGGTATACAGAGTAAATTACTGAAAGCCAAAACTGAGAAGTACATTAAGTGACATTCTGTTAAATTGATTTGGATACTAAGTAGTTTTAAATATTCAGTATAGAAAGTCTCTAAAATTAGAGGGCGCAGTGTGGATGTGTGCAAACAACTCTGCCCTTGGAAACTGGGAACTAATTGAATAAAGACATGCCTGTCGGCTTTATTTGCATGCTACTAAAAATGTCACTCTGTTTTATACTGTATATGACTGTCAGCTCTGTTTGCACCGTGCTTGTCTGTTAATTCAAATGCTTTTTTAAATCATGTCAGATTAAAATTTCTTTTTCAAAATCCAGGTGTTAACTGCTTTGTATTTCACCCCAGGAGAAAATATTCCTGCAGCAGAAAGCAATATATAATAATGAATCTTACAGGGTAGATTTGGATGTGAGAACATAAACTAGAACTGTAATGTTTGACGCTTGGACTTAGAAATTTTAGACATATTTGCAAGTATAGACAAGCACTTAAGCTGTTATTTGAGGACAGTCATGCAAGAAAAAATATTTCAACTCTGCACCTAATATACAATATATTTAAAACCTTCACCACATCAACAAATTGTTTTAAAAATTAAATTTCTGCTTTCCTTAGGATTGAAAATACGAAAGCAACTGAGACAGAAGTTCGTAATATTGATGTAGTTTTATTAGCTTAGGAATTATGAACATAGCTTTAATATATTGTAGTGCCTTTTGTTTATACACAAGTGCAGGGAAGTAGAATGCCGTAAGATCTCCCGACTCTCGGACAAACTGCTTTCTGCAGCTTTTTGAATACACAGAATCTTGATCCTTTTACAGCAATAAACAGCAGGCTTGGGAAGCAAAGGAACAGTGTCATGTTTTAGTTAAGTAGGACTAGCTGGAAGAAGTGTGGGGTATGCTTTTTTGTGTGGATGTAACTGAGATGCAGATTTGACCCAGGCAAACCAATCTGCTTGCTCATTGCTACCAGATGGACTGCTCCCAGCTGCGTTCCTCTCTCCTTTGTAGTAACATGGCTGATGCTTATTCATTCCCCTGGGAAGCCAGCTGCAGCACAACCACAGAAAGACTGACTCAGCAAAAAAAGCTGAAGGGTTTTCTGTCCATTAAGTGGGCTAGACTGAAGTGAGAAGGCAGGAAATTAGAAGAAAACTGGAGGAAGTGGACTGCATATTTTGGTAGCTCTAGAATGTTGGAGGAAACCATGTGTTGCCTAGTGACAACATTCCTCTATCCATGAAATTTAGATGCACTACCTCTGTCTCACCTCCTCCTCCAGTCTCCTTGGGCTTTGGGTGGAAGCTAACTTCAACTGCTGAATAATGAATACAGGATTGTTAGAAAGGAAGGAAGGAAGGAACTAAGCAAGTGAGGGAATTGATAAAATTACACAAACTACAAGGATTGTAGGCTGATAATGGAAGATTAGGGTGTTTTTAAATAAATATATTTTTAGGAATGACTGTAAGAATATAGGCCATCTCCTGTGGGTTGGTAGATGCATGGCTTGAGAAGTTATCTGAAAACAAGTTGCCATGGGGATATAGTTGCATTACTATACTGGAAATCAATGCCAAGGCTGTGTGGTAGATAGCAGTCATTGAATTGTAAGAATGATAAAAATAAAAATAAAAGTTTTCAATAAAGTATTGGAAAGCATGATAAATGCCTGAATTTTGGGGGCAATAAGATAGCTGATGACCTTATTGTTAGAAGTACAGATTCTGACCTTAGGTTACTGGTATAAATCTTGTATAGTCCAGCAGGATCACAAGGGTTATTACCTAATGATTTTCCTACACATTTGGCATTAACTATTCTCTTGGTAAAGATTTTCATGGAAGAGATGGGAGAAAGTACCTGTGTTATGGGTCTGTAGATTGTTTCCTCATGTATTTCCAGAAAGATACTTCTTTTAAGCACAGAACTACAACACATTTTAGTGAGCTTGTGTCAGGGATAAGGAAAGATGACTTTGGCATTAGCTATCTGGGGCCTTGCACATGCATATGAGAAGGTTCATGGGTTTTGAAAGTGTTAAATCAGTGATGAACACTTGTTCTCATGGTCGGTAACTGTGCAGAGTGGGAGTATATTGATACCACTAGTACGTAACTGTCAGTGTTTATTTAAGAAATACTGGTAAATGAATATGAGCTGTTGTTATTGTGTGTTGATGTTGTTCTGGTGCTTGATGTTATTCTGGCATGTACGTTTCCGACGTGCTGGATTTTATGATTGAGTGTCAAAATAAAGCGCAACTGTCTCATAAATTTTTTGCCTTCAGTCATTTATTTTGGTACATATCAAAGGATTGAGGCCTTGTGGGCTGTGTCTTGCTACTAGTGTGTGTAGTCAGCTCCCCTGGAGTCCCATTTCCTTGCTCTCTGGTGAAAATGCAGTAAAAAATGAGTAAGAAAAAAAAGTAGTCTCTGCTGCATTAGTTCCACAATGCTATTACCAAGCAGCTGTAGTAGGTGAGATGGAGCTCCGTCTGTCTGTGACTTCCTCATTCTAAATTATTGGATCTGACCTTGGTTATGAAGAAGTGATTTTAGTTTTTCCTATCAACAGAAATAGATATCCTTTAGAAAGTGGACTTTAGAAATGCAGAAATAGATTTCCCTGTATTTAGAATGCTTGTGTTTAGAATAAGACAGTGTATGTATATAACCTAATTACATAAAAACAATGATTTTGATCAGTTACAGCCCACATAATAAAAATAGTGAAGGGTAAAGGATGGGGGGGGGGAAGGGGACAGACCCCCAAAAAACAACACAAGACTTTTCTATTTATCTATATAATTGGTTTTACAAAATCTACTTATTGCAGAAGTAGATTACTTTTCTTTCACGTGTGTAAGGCAAAAGAACTAAAGGTCATGGCAAAAAACAATAGGATGTATGGTAGAAGTACAGCTAGATAATGCTATGAACCTACTATTATTGAGATGGATCAGTTCTTTGCATCTGTTTTTATCGTTTAGATAAAGTAAATTAATTGCTGCTTTTGGTAGGATATGGAGATTGCATATATGAATGATTTGCTATCTAAGGTATATTGTTTATCTTACAGTGTATATATCATGAGTATATAATATATATATTGTATATTATTGTATATATACAATATATATAGCTGAGTCCTTTGCTGTCAGAGCTGGCAAGCTGCTGATTACAGAAAGTAGTTGCTCTTGTATGTATTCCCCATGTACAGACCAAAGAACTGGAGATGTTAAGTGTCAAGGAAGCAGCTATGTTAGAGGCTTTTTGGGTTGTTTACCGTTTTCCTGTCTCTCTCTTTAAATTATACACACCTTATTCATATCAACTGTTTCTTGCATGTTTTCAAAGTAAACGAAAATTCAGAATTGGAATGATAAGATCTAAAAAATAACCGTGGCATACTTTTTATTAGTTTAAAGCTTGAATTTGAAACTGACCAATACAATTCATTACGAAAACACTTGTAAAAGGTAACACTGCAGTTTAATTATAATTCCCCTTTAAATCTTTTCCCCAGTGTTTTCAAGAGTAATGTCAGTATAGCATACTATAATATTGAACTCCTTTTTATTATTTCTTCTCTATTGATTTAATTAACTGAGGTGAGTAATACCTGTTTTCATGAAATGTTGTAGAAAGTATTAGGGAAATTGTTACAAAAACTATGTACTGCTATCAAACTTAGAACTTACTATTTTCTAAACCTCATGCCTTATATTAGAAGGCTCTCTAGAGAGGGGAAAAAAGAGTATTTAACTCTTTGGAAAAGTAAAACAGATTACTGACATTTTTTTACTCGCTTTTATTTAGAGAAAATACTGTAAAATATTATTACTCTATTAAGTCGTCAGTGTTGATTCAGACCTATGTTGATTCTACAAGAATCTAATTTATTTTCATTACCTTTGGATAAGCACTGAATGGGATGGGTTTTACTCTACAGTTACATCTGTGTGTATATGTATCTTTTTATGTGTCTGTTTACCTTTTCATGCGTAAGAAATCTGCATTGTTACAATAATCACATAAGAGCCCTTCATCATGCAAAGAGCATGCACAAGCACTAAACACGTGTCAGTGTTGCTTAAATCTGACATAAGTATCTTTTACAGACTCTGTTCAGTCCTGAGACATGTATAATTCCAGCAATGTCAGCACCTCACCAATTCAGCATTTTAGAAAGTCTTAAAATTACAGCAATCTGCATGATGATGTGTAGCAGGTGACTTCATAATAATGAAAAAAAACCAGCTTTGTTCTTCTCTGTTGTGGTTTAACCCTGGCCAGCAACCCAGCCCCAGGCAGCTGCTCGCTCACTCCCCTCCCCCAGAGGGATGAGGAGGAGAATCAGAAAGGAATGTAAAACTCAAGGGTTGAGATAAGAACAATTTAATACTTTAAACAGAATTAAAATGAAATAATAATAATAAAAATGGTTATTATAATAATAGTAACAGTTATAACGGAAAGGTGGGGGAAAGGATAAAATCCAGAGGAAAAGGGAGACAGGAAAACAAGTGATGCACAGTACAACTGTTCACCACCCGCTGGCCGATACCCAGCCAGTCCCCCAGCAATGAACCCCAGGCCCCAGCTAACCCCCCCCCAGCTTATATACCAAGCATGAAGTCCCATGATATGGAACATCGCTTTGCCTAGTTTGGGTCAGCTGTCCTGGCTGTGTCCCCTCCCAATTTCCCGTGTCCCTCCAGCCCTCTGGCTGGCAGGGCCCAAGGAACTGAGAAGTCCTTGGCTGAGTATAAACATCACCCAGCAACAACTGAAATCATCAGTGTGTTATCAATGTTGTTCTCACACCAAATCCAAACCACAGCCCTGCACCAGCTACTAAGAAGAAAGTTAATTCCATCCCCAGCTGAAACCAGGACATGCTCCTTTAAGAGAGAGGTCCCATCAGAAAACAAACAAACAAATAAACTATTTCACTGCTGTTTCTTCAGTCCAGGGTGGGGGTTGGGATGGAGCATCATTGCTGTACTAGCTTTTGTTCTATCAGCCATTACCTGGAAATTAAAGATGCTCCTGACAGACCTCTAGGAGTAGCCCCTTAGTCTCGTATTTGCTAAGTTGCTTTAGCCTCCTGTGAAAACAATTTGTCTACCAAGAAGGAATAGGCCTGAAGCTTCATTAATGCTATTATATTTGCATCAGATCAGGATCATGAACTTTTATTAGCTTTTTAAGCCTTTCTAATCACTGTGGATAATTTATTTTCTTGATACTGCTGTTCTCTTGTGAAGCTCGTGGCAGTTCATTTTGATAACTGTGTACTTTTAATTCTCAAAGGTTGATGAGGGTTTGCTAGTAGCCTCATCAACAGCCCAATCCTTTTCAACAGTAGTAGGTCTGTGCTAGAATATGTGGAAATGTATGTATTCTTATTAATGAAACACCAATTTACTTTCATCAATAGTAGCAGATAGGCAGCGAGGAAACACGAAACACTGAAATGCGAGAGAACAACCACCAGTGAAATCTTCACTCTCACTTTGATTGGTTGGTTAGGGATTAAATTATAGGTCACAATTTTGAGGTATTATTTCTCTTGATTGTTTTCATAGCAGATATTCCAAACCTCATAAAGAAAATCTGGAAGCTGTCACAATTTGAAATTTCATTCTCATTGTTCTATTACTAATCAAATAATGTTCTGTCTACTAACTCTGTCGAATGACTACCTTTGTAGTTGTAACTTACTAATTATAACTTGTCCACAGATAGTTTACATGTTGCATTTACGTACCTTAGCCTAGCACTTTTCACAGCTGGCTTCAATAGAGTGCTCCGGGAACATTGTAGTTGTAAGCACTGTCAAATAAGGCTCAAAATGAGACCGAGATACCAGTGTTTGCTCGGAAACTTATCTTTCATGTGTAATGCTTTCCCTCTTAAAGTGAGACTGTAATTCTTCTGGCTGTTCAGTCCTGACTGTGGTACTCTCTTGATGATGCTGGACGAGTGAAAAACCTTTCTCTTGCTCATTTACAGAAACAAAGCTAAGCTCCAGAAAACATGTAAGTTACAGTTTGAGCTGCCCTCTGGGTGCAAAGAATCCAGTTGTTTTTGTTTTTTTTTTCATTAGCATACTGTGACTGATTTCTTGAAGACCTTGAACCCACAGTAGAAAGCCTAGTATCACATACCAAGCCTCTTATTTATGAACAAGATAAAAACAGTCTTACAATGTTTCACTTGCCCTTAGACTATTATTAATGTGTTAATGGAAGACAAATGCATTTTGAAAGTGAATGCTGCATTCTTAAATTGTCTTGGAGTGTGTAAGTATATAATGTTAATTCTCTACAAAAGCTTTTCTTTCAGCTCTTGCATTAAAACACCAATGACCCAATCTTTAAAAAGTTCAGTTTTAAGCTTAGTTTTAATCAGACAATCCCATTAATGTGAATGAGCTTTTCATTAATAGGCTTAAAGTTAAGTAAGTCTTTTTTTGTTTTCACAATCAGAACCTAAGATGTGATCCCAATGATTAACCTTGATTCTCCTTCTCCTTCTGTTTCTGAGGATTTGCTGGTGTTACGGCTTGAACATTAAATCTCAATTTATCTACCTGCTTATCTGTTCCTGTGAAGTTGCTTGGACAAGAATAGAAGCTAAAATTTTCACAAGAGTGCAATAAAGTTGCATATACAAAGTCTATGGCAATTTGGCAGAATTAGTGGATTTAACACTTTTCACTATTTAAATCTTCATACAAACTAGTACATGAAAATTGTCAGCTATATAAAACCTGAATTTATCTTAAGACCAATAGTAAGGTTTTCATTATGTGTTCAACTTCAGTTCAAATTAAAAATCATATACACTCACATTTCTAGAATAATGGAGCACTGTTCAAGGAAGAACATTGAAGTGATTTATGTCGAGACAAAAATGATGGAGGAGTAGCATAAAAGGTACAAAAGACTACCTTGGTTGAATTGAAGGACAGGATCTCTTCCTCAGAAAAGCAGCTTAGGAAAAACAATAAAGAACAATCTGAAATAAAAGCAGGGAAATATGTCTTTGAAAAGATGAGTGAGAATGAAGATGACTTCGTGTGTTTTAGTTGTAGCACACAATTCATTTCTTAAAAATTACTTTTAAATGCTCACATTCATGAATTAATTTAATGAAATACTGTGTGTTTCGGTGTCCTTTTGTGACAAACTACTGCTTTGCAAAGTGATCATGAAATGTGTAGCTGTTGGAAAAACCAAGATATCAGATAGTATCAACAGCAAAAGAACATGGTACTATCTTCTTCATCTACCATCTTTGGTATTGACTTCCACTGCTAGTTAGACATCGCTATTTACCAAAGTATGCTGTTTGTTTGTTTGTTTGTTTTAATCTGTTTTTCAAATACCATGCTATGTAACAGATCTTCTCAAGACGCAAAAATATTCCACTCATTCTTTGTACCCATTCCCCTCCCCTAAGGAAAGGAAAGAAAAAAATGCATATTTATATATATACACACATATACACACACAATGCAAATAAGCATGCATGTAGGAGTATTTTTACTTTTTGTTAGAAGAAAAGGTAATCTTAAAGAAATACTCAGTTACAATCAGTTCAGCTGTTGAACTGAAATTCATTAATTGTGCCTATAAAGATTTTTTTAATGATTGGATTTTATTCGGTTTTATTTACTGATTGAGTTTTAATTATTGATTTTTTTCCTCATAACTTAGAGCAATGGAAATGCAAAAGTGAGCAAAAATTAATCAGGGAAATTTTCGCTACACATTATAACAGACTGGTGTAACTAGTGAGAAGTGGGAGCTTTAAAAGATTTTGTTCACATAGGTAGATCGTACTTATACATACATCTATGTGGAGTGTGTGCGTGTCTGTGTTTACACAGCCTTCAAAAATCAGAGTATTTTTAAAAAGAAAAAAATATTTCTTTAATCTTCTTGTAGCTATATGTTTTAGTCTTTAATTAGAAAAAATAAACTTTAGAACTACAGAAATATTAGTGGCAATGAACTAAATTAGTTGCATTTTCTTTAAAGTCACTGTTTTCCTGTTGATTTCAGTGGATTTGTGGGATTTTTTACTTATGGATTATTTGATCCTGGATTATGCTTGTGTAAATTTCTGAAAAATACGGGATGGATTTACTAAATGAGTAAAGAAGGAGTGATCACAGGCAGGAGGACTTCAAAGTATCTAAGCAGACATTAAGGATGTTTTGCTATTATAATAGCAGAAAGGATAAGTCTGAAAGTATATATTAATTGGAAGACTGGGATGGAGTTCTAATGTAGCCATTCATAACCATTTAAATACACTGTCCTAAGAAATCATGTCAAATAGCACAGTCACTTCCATGTCTTTTCAAATCTCACTTTGAGATCTCTTTCATTTAACTCTTCTGTTTGCATTTCACATGAATTTATTATGTCATTCCTTTCTGAATTTGCAATACAGCAACAAAAATTTAGGAAAATGTTTTTTCGGGATATTTTGGAAATTTTCAATATAATTTCAGTATGATGGAAGATACTAAAGTGGTTTCTAGTGTAGTACAAAACATTACATTTTCATGTTGATGTCTCATGATGTAGAAAAACTAGTTATCTGGATTTGGAGAACCCTCCAACCTAAGAAAGATCTTCAAAATAACATATTGGGGAAAAAATCCATTCCACTAGTCTAGCTTGCTCCTAGGGTGAAAAGTACGAGTAAATGCTTGATGCTTGTGTTCATTTCTACTACAAAATGACAATAAAAATGCATATTACTAAAAGCAAAGCTGTGATTTCTTTCAAAGTAAAAGAACATTTAAAAATTGATATGCAGAATTGCAGTTACTCAGTCTGTTCAGACAGCATTCTGTAAGACATTTGGTATTTTTCTAATTATTAGAGACTTCTTTCTTGCCAAGATAACAAAAGGAGGTGTCTCTCATATTTCTGTATTTGCGACAGTAATTATCCATAGAAAATTCCAACACCGAATTACACTAATTTTCTTTTTCATTTGTTTGTTACTTAGAGGCAGACACTTCCTGTTTACATACCCACAAACACTTGCATTTTTATCTGTATCCCCTTCATTCATCCATCTGAACAAAGCTGCCTTTGCAATTTATGTGACAGTTTTGTATATCAATTCTGACTTGTGGAAAGTTTGCAAAATGAGTTTCTAAGTTACATTGCTTGCATTTAACTGGTAGCACACTACAGATATCTACAAGGAGGCTGTGACATTCCATTTGAAGAATTATGAATAACTCCATCTATATGGAGCCAGATACACTTACTGATGGAGGTGATAAATGGAGAAGCCTGGTGGTTTAATACTGGAAGAATGAGAAAAGACAGGAAGATAAGATTTAAGAAATAATAATTAAAAAGTTATGCTCAGTATTTATGTTTCAAGACAGTTCAAATAGTTCAAGAGAAAGTTAAATGCAATGAAAGGATGTGTGCAGCCAGAGACAAATCTAGCTGGTAGTGTGTAGAAGAAAATAATTTTTAGGGAAATGTTAAGAAAGCAAGATACTCGCAGCAATGCTGTGTGGTTGACAGTAGTTATAGTATGTTTGGCAGAAGTAATGTTCCAGGAAAAATAAAAAAACTTAAGGAGATCTCAGTTAATGTGTGATGTGAAAAGGCATATTTTTAAATACAGACTTCAAATTTAGACTCAATATATATGTATGTCTCCTTTTCTCTTTAATTATTGTATTGATTTTTATAGCTTCATAAAAGGAATACTAGAACTGCCAGTGACCATTGAACAGAGCTCGTATTCACCTTTGTGTCATTTAAAATTATTCCTATTCTTTAGTGTTGGATTTCTGCGTGATAGTTATACTTCTGAAAAGGATTTTCTTTTATTAGGTTTTTTGTGACTTGCATGATTCCTTTTTTATTTGAACTGTAGATATAGATCCAAGGAACAACCTGATTCAGCAGTTGCAGGAGTTGATTCACTTCATACACCTGTGAAATAATGAGTAGGGATTAACGGAACTGGTACCACTTAATTATAGGCTTCGTGAAATAGATTTCTAATAAAAAAATAAGCTAGGCCTGCTGAATGTGTAGCAGAATCTGTGGAGGTCTAAAATGAAGAGAGAGCCCCTGATGTGTGTTATAGGAGACCTGAGAGAGCAAAGTTGTTAGGTGGTACCCTGCAGGGAATCCTCCATCATTCCAAGGAGAAGAGCAACCAGGTCTCCCTCAGCAGCTCCAGGGAAGACATGCCCTCTCCCTCTGACTGCTGAAACAAGTCAGACACAAACACAGTGCAAAAACCATGGTTATTGCCCTGCTCCAAGTGTCAGCAGTGAGGCACTGGGCTGCTCTACAGAGACCTCCAAATAACATTGATCACATACTTTTGCTGCCTTTGATATGCCCCCCCTGCTCCTTTCCCTCTTTCAGGTTCTTCCATTTTACCATCTTCATGTCCCTTCCCAAATAAACAACTTGCTCATAATTCCCGTTTCCTTATTTGTCTTTCTACAAGTGCACCCAAACTCAGTATTTTTGTTAGTGTTTCCTAGGTAGTCTCAACTTTAAAAACATATTACTGAAATAATTACCTAGGCAGTATGGACCTTGACTCTCCGAAAGAGGCTCCCATATTCTTCCAGAATGCTCTGTGAAGTTCAGCTCTTCTCACATCAGTCTCTCTGAAATCCAGGCAATCCTCATGGCTCTGACTGTAACTTCTTATGTTGTTATTTGTTGCGTCCAGCAAGTTTTGTCATATCTGGTGGTTTCTGAGCTGTTCAGTTAGCTTAACTGCAGGCCAGTGCATGCATCCTCTTTCTCACAAACTTCTCTGTAGCTAAATAGTCATGTCCAGCCTAGAAGCTTACCCTGCTTTGAGCAGTGCGTTGCTCTAGGTGACGCCCAAAGGTCCTTCCCAACCTGTTTTAAGGTTTTGTGACATTACACATATGGTTTGTGTCAGTATGTTTTAAAACAGGTAGATAAAGTCTTCATGCCACTTTCACTGAAGCCAGGAACAATTTACTTTGGTTTCACGTAGTGCTGAAAACAAATTTGGACTCTAAATAGAATTCAGGTAACTGTTTATTCTTTTTATAGAACAAGAAAAAAGATCTTCATATCTTTTATTATTTTGCCAGTAACTGACCCAAAAAGATGGTCTCACCTGTCAAAGTTTGGGCTCTATTTGACATCTTAATGCTGATTTCTGAAAACCTGAAGTCCATAAAAAGCATTCTGAACACTGAAATATTTTTTCATAAATTCCTCTTTTTGTATATTGCTGTAATTAAGGAATTTTTTTTCCCCATATTATTATTGTGGGGTTTTGGTCCTAGAACATTTATAACTCAAAACCATATTAATATAGATTTAAAAATTAAAAGATACGCAAGGTGCTCTCTTACTGAGGAAAGTAGTTGGTGCTGAGTGCCACTGAACTTTAAGAGTAAAAGCTTATCTTTGCTGAACTTGGAATTTTGCAATGCGCATAGTGGGCACTGGGGTTTTGAATCCAGAATACAGAAAATGAGCTAAGTCAGACATAATCATCATGGACAGTGATAAGTAAAATCTCAGCATGTTTACTATTTGAGGAAAAAAATCTGTTAAGTTGCATGAAGAGCTTATTGGGAAATTTCAGTCAAGAATTTATTTAACTGCAATGTTTCAGTTTGTGAAAAGCAAAACTTTATAGAAGGGTTGTTTCAATGAGAAAAATTACTCAACGTTCTTTACATATGCTATTTAAATATTTTTAAATTAAAATTATCTTTGCTTTGAAACCTAGCTGATTTTAAATGCTAAACCATTTTATTTAAAGAAATGTTTTATTTTTATTGAAGTGGGTTATCTACCTTGTCTCAGTTTTCCTTCATTATTTCAGTAATGCTGCTACTTTAAAAATGGAACAAAAGATCTGTTTTTCTTTCTATCCTGTGAAGTAGATTTTTTTACAAAAAGATCATCTTAGAAACAATGGTGACAAATTATGTTTTGATTCAAAAAGAAAAGAAAGATTTACCAATAAAAATGTAGTTTAGTTATTTTCTATATTGAAATAGATCACATTCTAGGCATACTTTCTTACTGCTCTTGAAACACTGGAAAAACAATGTTTTCAAATTTCTAGCATACACAGTAAGGTTTGTTTTTCTTTACGTAACAGTAAGGTTTTATATTTTTCTTTAAAACACTGAGATATAAGTTTATGTACTCAATAACATATTTATCACTCTTCTAACCTAAGGAACATATATATATTTTACATTATGTATTGTCAAAATTTCCGTAACAATAATATAATCAATGAATTTACGTTGTACATTATTATAAGGAGTTTCAAATACAGTGCTGGGTTGGTAGCAAACTATGGGAGGCAAATGCCATTCTTAAGCATTTAGTTTCTACATTGGACCTCCCTTCCCTTTTTTTTACTTTTTACCAGTCATTTGGGATGCTACCATACCACTCAGAGGATCTCTTGCTATTCATTTTTGAGAAATAATTTGTTAGGATAAACAGTACCTATGGATTATACACAAGGGGGCTGTTGCAGGTTCCTCCTATTTAAACTGGGTAATTGCTCATCAGATACTCATGTATTTGCTTTGTTCCCTGATTGGGACCTGACCTTTATAAATGGTAGGAATGACTCAGGAAATTACTGAAATCTTTATTCTGCTAGCAAGTTCCTTGTGAAGAGAAACAGCACAGAAGGAAAGCCTTTGCTACTCTGGGAATGTAAAAGGACCTTTGTACTGTCTTACATATCTGTATTATCCTTGACTAGCTGCATGGACTTCAGGTATAAATGTACACGGTTTGGTCTCTGGTTGAGGAAAAGAGAGACGTGACTCAGATTTATGAATCATCTGTCTGTTTCACGGTTGTTCCTTTCACAGCAGGTAATGGCTAGCATGGCTGTTTGTGCAATTACAGTTACAGAAACAGTGGCTGGATTTTATCTGATTAATTGTGGTTTTATTTTGTCATGGTTCTGACAGTCATGCTCTATGCAAATCATAGGGGTATAGTTACAATAAATATTTCTTCAGTTGTTGATTATGGCAGAGCACTTCTGTTATCCTGATGTTGCTGTGTGCCTGCTTATTCTATACAAAACAGTTTTGTGTGACAACTGAGGGCAGGCTTTGAATCCCTTTATTTTGTCTTAATGTTGTATTTTCACTAACTGTTCATTGTAGCATTAATTTCCTATCTACATATAGTGCTGCTTGCAATTTAAGTACCTCTTCTGTTTTGTTTGCAAACTTCGCAGATTTCCCTTTGTTCAGGGAAGATCATATATTTCTTGACTGACTTGTACTCTTTTTCAACAGGATAACAAATCCATTGCTTTGTAGTGTTTAATAGTTTACTGTACTCATTCATGAATATAAGAATGTCTTCTAATAACTCTCTTCAATATCTTTTCTAAAATCAATGCATCTTTTTAAATAATCTCTACAGTTAACTGCTCGCTGGAGCTATTTATTGCTAAAGGCAGCATAGCACATCATAGCTCATCTTGCACATCATCTAACCATAGCATCAATTAGACACACTTTCAAAAATCGTGTTATGACAATAAGACTTGAATTCCATAGTAGTTCTAATGTATTTCTAGCATAACGTTGGAGGTGAGGATCTTATGCGACCTGCCTGTTTGTAGCCTGGCAATGAAAACCTATTTTCTGATGGGAATTTCAAGGACCGACAGGGTTTTGTTGTGGGGCACTGGTGGTTTGTATGTAAAAATTGATATTTATTTTTATATATATAAAGGATTGGACACCCTCATATTTTTAACTTGTTGTTGATTAAAACAAAACCAAAAAAATCCTCTTTGAAAAACACTTTAAAAATAATTAAAAAGCTTATCCTTATTTTCATATCATGCTGGGTGTCAGTGTGCCCAGGATCCCTTATTTGGGTCGCGTGGAATCAGTGTCTCCTTTGGCATATCATGTGCTGGATTAGTTGCCTATATGTAACATGGGTAATTATTGCTCTTTATGAGTGGTGCTTCAGTTGATGTTGTCCTTCAAGAGATCCATTAAAGCTTGCGTTTAGCGATAAGCTACACATAGGATCAGAAGAGAGTATCTTGATCACTAGTCTACATTACTTTTATAAATTCTTTGACAAGTCAAGAACTCCTGTTAAAGCTGCTACTTTTTGGACCTTGGTACAAGACAGCCTTGACAGTCTTGTTTATTAATTAAAAAAAAAAAAAAAAAAAAAAAAAGGGAATGATAAAGCAGGTGCCAGTCCAATAACTGTTCAGGAGTTTCTTTTGCTGTAAGCAGCATTAAAACCTTTTGAACATTTCCTCTGACTGTCTCCTAAGGCTGTTTCAGCTTTTCACACTCTCCGTTCATCCTCATGGTGCTGTTAGGTAGGCTTCCAGTGGTTTTGTTGTTTTGTTGTGGTTTTTGGTTGGTTTTTTTTTCCCTCTGGAGAAGCCCATCTAGATACAACACATGACTAATCTACTTTAACCAAGGTGTTACCAGGAAGTAGTTCTGCCCAGGGCTCCTCGTGCTAGCTCAGCATTTCTGTTCTCTTTTAATTGCAGGTGCTGCTAGGCTTTCCTTCCAACTTCCTTTGTAACACAACCTAAATTGCAGTTCACATGTCTTCTGTAAGGAATGTGGAGTCTCTTCTATAAATAATCTCAGAGGCTTTTATTCATACAATGTCTACTCCATTTTATGACCCCAGCTGTTTTAAATGATGTAACTATTCTAGCAGCAAAGTAACTTGTTAAGGCCTGTTAAGCTAACAAGGAGTCTCTATTCTGAACTGCTTTAATGCTGGAGATAAAAGTCAAGGAAAAATGAAAATGAACTTTTATCTAGAAGTTGATTCAAACAAATACTGGCTAATTTTTAGGGCTATTACTAGGATTTTAAAGGAAAGTTCTGAAATTTTTTATTCCATCTTGACAACATAGTCAGAACTAAAAAAGAAAATGAGAAATGTCAGTGTGTTAATGCTGGATAAGAAGTCATCTCTGGCTTTATCTTCTTCCTTTTGCAGTCTATATATATATATAATATTAATAACACAATATATTATATATACAAAGGAAAAGATCAGACAAATCTGTTGTGCAAGAAATAAAGAAGAGTCCATACTTGTGCTGTGTTGAAGGTTTAGTTACAAACTATCTAAACCTATAATAGAAGTAAGAACAAAACCACAGACTTTCAGTTAAGCCTCTGAAATATGAACTTAAAACAAAGAACATAGTAGCTATTAACGCAAAGGGATGGATAAGCTATATTTTGTTGTGATCTTTACAGAACAACAATAGTATATTGGTTTCTGTGACTTAAAAGCTACTGAGTGTTGAGTTGGGTCAGTAAGACAGAAGTGTTAATAAAATTAGCAATAAAACTCATTAAATATATCACTGAGGGTAAGAGGAATATTTGGAAATAATATCTGCCTTGAATGGAAGAACTGAAGAAAGAAAAAGGGACATTCTTAGTTTTAAAAAGTAACCTGGATTATGATCATTTGTGAAGAAACCTTATGTGATACAAACTGTAGAATTAATTCTGACCCTGGAACTCCAAGCCGCTAGGAGGAACGCAGCCTCATAAACAGGGATCGTTTGACGCATGTCTGTCAGTCAGGATACTATTGAAAAAGTCATCACACACTACTATCTGAAATAATTTTATAAATTTAAAATTATTTAATGCTAACTCTGCAGCTAAACACTACCTTTCCTGGAACTAGTAAAAAAATTACTAATTTTGGGTATCTAATTACAACATTAGGGCATGTAAAACCCATATCTGTGGTGTCAAACTGTCTTTATGTTATGTAGTATATAGTAAGTTACTTTCCAGAGGACCAGCTAACTTGCTTTTCCAAATATAATATTTGTCTGGAATTTGTTTTTTTACTGTTTTAGAATGTCCCAGAATGTGTGAGTTTCTTTTCCTTAATAATATCCCAGGATAAACTGCTGGTTTTTGTTTCTTCATTGGCTTTTAGTATGCTGTTCCTTTACGTGTAGGTGGTAAAGGGGGAGAAGAAACAAAAAAGGAGTGCATTTCTTTTCCTTTTCTTTGTGGTTTTTTTTTTTTTGGGGGCAGTCTCAGCAAGAGTAGTATACTCATCAAAGGAATCAGTTTTACAGAATGTTTCTCTGATTGTAAATTGAATGTAAGAATACTACAGCTTTTCACACATACTGTATAACATAGTGTAATCATTAAGCCTATGCAGTTGTTTTTATACTCTTATGTTACTTTATATTGTATATGTTTTCTGAATCACACGTGTCATCAGTTGACCTGATCTGTAGTTGTATGTGAAAATGTGGAAACTGAAAGAGCCTTTTGTATATGAAAGGTTAAAAGTGTAGGGAAATAAATACGAGGTTTGCCCTTCCCTTGACAATTTCAGCGTACCTACTACATATATTTTGTGTTTAATTTTGTTTCATGATTTTTGTTTTCACTTGATGTTTTCTTTATGTCAGCAGTCCTTATCTTCAACTGTATTAACTGGGTTTCTTACATTTCACAGAAATTGTACTGCTGTTTTTTTACACACATACACAGACACGTGTAAATATAATCTCTGATAGCTTCACATATTAGCTTTAACAGCTTCATCTGTTTCCACTTGAACCTTTCAACTTGCTTCTCTATCTCAAATTTTTTCAGTGACTTTTCAGTTTCTTTGTTGTATCCTATTCTATATTTTCTTCTGTTATTTCTCTTTATGTCTCATTGCTTTATTGGTTTTTGATCTCTTTTTATTTTCTCAATCCTCCCCCCCCCCCCCCCCCTTCTCCCCACAACAGAATTTCTGTTGGCTTATATGAAAGAACAAGCTTTATTTTTCAAGGAGGCTTTCTTTTGTGGTTATTTTGATTCATTTGGTAAAAGGGAGTTTATGTAAAATGTACTAGGTGAAATAACAGTCAGATATAATAATACAAATAAATAACAGATTAGCGTAGACATTTTTGGGGTTTTGGTGATTAGAAGTGGTCTTCACCAAAACACTGTGTGTAAGTGTGGAAGAGGTACAAGAAAGAACATCCCTTGACATTATACAGTCATCAGCTGGGTTTGTTGGCTTAGAGGCGAGGCCAGAGCTATCCAATGCTTTTTTTTTTTCTCTGTTTCTATAGGAAACTGAATGAGTTCCAGGATGATAAAGAATAGCTTTCTGAATTGAAATAAATATAAAATCGGCAATAATTTGGGAGTTCAGTATCTCATGCAGTTATCTCACAAATTAAAGGAAATTTCCTTATGCTGTTCAAATGGAAAAGTAGTCCATTTTACCACTTCTGTAAGATCTGTCAATACAGATCTATAGTGTCAAACCATTTCTAGTTTTTGAAGTTGCTATTAAACTATTTTAAGAACACTTTATTTATTTGTTTGTTTGTTTTTAGTCTCACACATAGCTACGATATAAGTACAATAAAGGGGCAAGGCAACAACATGTAAGACAGATTTTAAATGCTTTCCAAAACAGTTTTGATACTACTTTTGTGTGCTGGTTTTGGCTGGGATAGTTAATTTTATTCATAGTAGCTAGCAGTGTTTTTAACACTGGGTAATTTTCACTATTGCTGAGTAATATACAGCATCAAGGCCTTTTCTGCGTCTCACCCCACCCCACTACCAAGTAGGCTGGTGTTGCACAAGAAGCTGGTGAGGGACAGCTGGGACAGCTGATGCCACGTGACCAAAGGGATATTCCATACTGTGTAATGTCATGCTCAGCATATAAAGCTGGGGGAAGAAGAAGAAAGGGGGGACATTTGGAGTTATGGCATTTTTCTTCCCAAGTAACCATTATGGGTGATGGAGCCCTGTTTTCCTGGGGATGGCTGAACACCTGCCTGCCCATGGGAAGCAGTGAATGAATTCCTTGTGTTGCTTTGCTTGCACACGTGGCTTTTGCTTCTCTTATTACTGCCATTGCATCAACCCATGAGTTTTTTCACTTACACTCTTCAGATTGTCTCTCCCATCCCAACGTGGAGGGAGTGAGCAAGTGGCTGTGTGGTGCTTAGTGGGAAGCTGGGGTTAAACCACAACATTTTGTCAGATTGACTAGCATGTGCAGAAGGCACTGTTAAAAAGCACTGAAGATTATATATAACATCTGTATTGCACAAGCTGAGAAATTCATGGTGCCTGATTTTTTCATGTGAGGTTCCGTAGATCAGCTCTACCAGCCGTGGGAAAAGAGACGAGAGACCAACTGTAGATGAACCATTTGCCTTCATCTACCCAGAAATTTCACTGTTTTCTGCCAATTACCAGAAATCCTCAGGAGTACTGTATATTCTTTTGGCAATCTATGAACCTGTTCTTCAGAAGGATAAAACAAAAAATAACATCCAATTTTTCTTTCTGATACTAGCCCATTGTTCTGTCTTTGGTCTCCAGGTCAATACACCATTATTTCTGCAGTGCTGAAGGAACTTGAACATTGGCAATAGACTAAGCACAGGGAATGCAGAAAGAAATAAATATATTCCTGCCTGATCACTTATATCTAAACAATGATGTTGATTTGAAGCTGGTGGGATTTTGATAATGCAAGAATTTGTTCTGACAGGGAGGAAGTCTAGAGGGCAGAGGGAGAAGTCAAAACGTATACAAGAAATTTAATTTATTACAAGTTCTATAACTATTTGTCACTCTGTCACTGTGGGAATGAAAAGGGTCCCTGAGGGATGTGACAAAAGATGAAGAGAGCTGTGCTGAATGTGCATCTGCAAAACTGACTCATTCAGATGAATTCAAATGTGGTCAATTTGATTACGGGAGATGGGGGACACTGAGATTCAGGAGAAGTCTCTGCTCCTAAGGGTGAACCTCCTCATGATGGTGAAGCATACACATTTTGCATCACTGTGCTCATACTGGTTTCCTGGGAATTCATTATAGTGAGCGTCTGCCACACTAAGCAGTAACTACTCCATTGTAATGATTCCCAGCAATGCGGGTGGAACTTTCCCACCTCATCTTATTTAATTATTTATTTAAATTTTAACTTAGTCTCTCAAGATGCACAACTCGTTTTCGTGAGGGCTCTCAGGAGACAACAATAAGACAAGTCTACTGCAGTTACGTATGTCATTATAACAAAAAACATTGAGCAGGTCACTTAATCTGAAGCTGCAGACAAGAGCACTGAGCTCTCAGCATCTCAGTATGTTAGCTTATGGCAACAATTTAAGGGATTTCAGGAAGTTCATTCCTTTTTTTTTTTTCGGTCAGTCACAGTTCAGGCTTGTCTATTCTTTGCTTTACTCTGTCTTCTGTGTTCAAGGTTCTGTGCACCTGTACTACCCCCTGTAAACAAGCTTTGCTGTCTTCGTGGCAGATTTGAGGTTTCTTGGGGGGGGGGGGGGTGTCAGGTTTTTAATGAATGTTTATACTACACCTTTAGTAGGAGGGTTCTGAGCAAGTAAGAATGAGGACCTTTGTGCTGAGCATTAATTAGGCTTTGTTTTTCAAAGATGTTTACCAGAGCGAAAACACTTCAAAGAATCTTCATTGAAAGTCCTTCCTGTTTTAATTGTTGAATTTGTCATAGTGGTAATTGTTCTCCAGGCTTCTCACACAGTTCAGGAACACTTGAGGCCTGAACTTCTAAGCATGATTATAACAGGAAGTAGATGCCAATGTAATCTTTCTTTTTTATTATTTATATTATTACTATTATTTTAGAAAATATTTTTTCAGAATAAATAATTTTTAGAATTTTAATTTTGGGGGCAGGTGTTTAACAGTTAACCTCTGAATTGAGTTGAGTAATATAGTGGTTTTGACCAAATGTAAATGTAATGCCTTCTGGTTAATGTTAATGCTAAGAAGAACAGATATTTTTGAGATTAAGAAGCCATTCATAGTTTGCCACTTTTTTCTTTTTGTTCTAGGTCATATATTACCTAGACTATGAAATAACACAGTTTACAGGCTCCATGTTGGTATTCGCTTATTTTTTCCTATGGATGACTGCTGACAGGGGGGAGAAACAAACTTCTGTGTAATAAATCCTAATTTGTTGGTATCTTCTGCAGCCATTTAGATTTACTCTTTTATAAGGAAAGAATTTCTCACCACCACCATCCCCACAGTTTTTGTAAAGAAAAATTCAGTAATAATGTTTTCAGATACATTTTAGATATGCCATTCTTATAAATCTCAGTGCACTTTATATACCATTTTTAACTTATGCACTGTTTTATAGTCTTATGAACTGGTATTTCCTGAGGTGGAAACAAAGGGAAGAAAAATAATACTTGAATGCATAAAACTGCACCCTTATTATTTTGTGAGGTACTCCTTAATTTTAATGTACATCTGAAATATAACAATGACTAATCTGTTTAAATAGCTCATCTGTAGATATAGACATCTTTAGAAAGAAATCACATGCCTCAAGGCAAAACCTGATTTCTAGCAAGAATTGGGAAAGAATGCAAAAAGGCAAGGAAACCAAGGAAGTATATAGTTAGAAGCAAATGTGACACCCAGAATGTCTGGATTCTGTCCCTGGCATAACGTAGACTTCATACAATGTATAAGTGTGAAAAATTCCTATTAAATCACATTTGTACTTGAAGAAGGTAATAATACAACATTTTGTATGAATGTGTTCTGAGGTGGGGTATGAAACTTGGTCTTTGTGGGTGTTGAGGGGAGATTACACTGATAGGGAGATAAGAAGCAGGGTAATACTGAATGTCTAAAAATATCTTCCCTCAGTGGAAAATACCATATAGAGTTTGTTTTTTAACTACTGTCCGGCCACAGGAGACTGGAGTTCTTTCACTTCAGCGTAACCCACTGTCCTGAACTGCATAATAGCAATGGAAAATATATCCTTTCTGCTTATTTCTAATGTACAGCAGTTTTGAAGTATCCTTCCATTATTCTGATGAGAAACTGTACTTAAATGAGTACAGAAGAAAGTGTGATTGAGCTTCCAGTATTATTATGGATTTGAAAAGAGCATAAAGGGGAAAAAAACAAACCTGCAGCCAAAAGACAGTTGATAAGCTTCCTTCCACTGCAGTATTTTCCCATCTAATTTCTACATCAATGTTTGGTTCTTCAGAGATTTTGAATTTGTTCTGTTGGGTTCCCATGAAATTTAGTAACAAAGTTAGTTTAATTGTGTTTCTGTTTACATAACTTGTGACGGCTTTATGATGCTCAAACAAAGCCAATATTGGAAGAAAGTTCTAATTTTTGTACGTTTAGTTGCATGTTTTGCGATTCCTGATTGACTGATTGTTGATATTTTCAGATAACTGAACAAACGATTACTTTAGGGTAACTATTTCTCTGAGGTTGAAGAGTTATTTTGTTTCATTCAAGGTACTTTGCTTTAAGCGCTACATTAACTTCCATGTCCATTTGCACATTTTACTATTGCAGTATAAAAAATATATATTTTCCTTTTTGAAGTTGAGAAAATATTGTCATTGTGAACTTAGATGCTTTTATAAATGTAATACCGATCATCTAAACAACCTGAACTTTCTGTCAGTATGAAATAATTTTGTGAGGTTCTGGTATGATGTTGGTTGGAATTTATGTAAAGTACAGGGTGTAAAAGTGCACATTTTGACTCAGAGTTCCTGTCAGTATGTTCTAATAGTGACTCAGAGTTCTCAAAGCCTGTTTTGGAGGCTTTCCTTAAAAATTGATCATAGCCTTGGTATTTTTCACCATGTTGGATCTCTGTACAGAAGATCAAGAACTCATGTGAAATGAATCACTATCTAATGACACTGTAGCCATGACTTTATTTTACTGTGAGACCAGGTCAGTGATTTGCCAGTAATGGCCAAAGGAATAGTCCTGAATCATCCAATTTTTCATAATGTGAATGTTCTCATAGCTTGGAAGAGCCATGCTAATTCTTAAGGTACTTTAAAAACAACCTGGAAACGCTTTTACAGGAAGGATTGAAAAGAAATTTTAGTTACGATGAGAGTCTTTGAAAGACTGGTTAGTGCAGCTGTGAGTGTAATCTAAGGTCAGAAACCTGAAAATTTCTGGTTTTAGTGATGAGTAAGTGGCTTTTTTTTCTTTCTCTATTAGATAGAAAATGGTCGGCAGTGGAACTCTTGTGAAGACCTCAGAAGAAATATAATTTTTTCCAGTCAGCTTTTCATAATGTAAATATAATTTGAGCTTTCCCAAATGGGCAGCTAAACCATGAACAAGCAGAAAAAAACATTTTGGACTGTATTTCTGAACCAGGCTTCACCTTCTGTCTTGGGAACTTATTAAAGGATTACAGCTGAAAAAGACAAGAGAAAGAAAACCTTCAACAGGAAGCTTATCCTACAATGAGAATTACAAGTACATCTTGTATCTGCCCAGTCCTAGTTTGTCTCTGTTTTGTGCAGAGGTGTTATGGAGCTGCTCACCATGGCTCCATCAAGGTGACTAGAAATCAAACCAAACACATAGAAGGTGAAACAGAAGTACATCATCGTCCCAAGCGTGGATGGGTGTGGAATCAGTTCTTTGTTTTAGAAGAACACATGGGACCAGATCCTCAGTATGTAGGAAAGGTAAGGCCATTGTCTTATTCTTGGTTTTGGTTTTCCCGTTTGCTGAAATGTGCCATTGATAGAAGAAAAACAGGTACCTCCTTAGATGGCACCTCCTTTTTTAAAGGAGGACACCTCTTGGATTGCTACAGGTATGCACAATGAATTTGCCAATTGTCTATGTATAATTTCTCTGTTTATTATTAAAAAAAAAATATATAAATAGGACAAAGATTTTAAAATATGATAAAATAGCATTTTTTTCTTAGCTCAGCTAAATGTTTCAGTGAGTGCAGCTGATCCTTTTACATCAGGTTCTAGAACCTCAAATGCATGGGGCTTAACTATGTCACTGCTAAAGACTTTGCCAGACTATTTCAGAATAAGATTCAGTTCTGCTTCAGGGAATATTATAAATACAGTCTAAGCTCTATAGGGTAGTCATTCCACTTTGAGGTTAGGGTGGAAAAGGGCTCCTCCAAAGGTGTGTTACTTGTTGCAGTTCCTCAGAAGCGTGTGAGAACAAGCATCCCTGCATTTATGTTTTGACATATATAATGAGCTTCAGGCATAAAGCTCATGCTGATGCAGTTGTAGGCTGGCCAAATGAAGTCTAGTTTATCATGTGTAATGTTGTTTGTATAGCTTGGGTTTTAAATTTCCATTAAAATAACACAAAACTGTATATATAGCTTTATTGCAAGATATATGACAGATGGAGCTTTTCTCCCCCTTGAATACTGTCTTTCAGCTTTATGATAGAATTTTTTATTGCATAATCTAGTTGAGTCTTGATTTCCGTAATGAAAATTGCAAAAAACATTGAATATGAGGGGTAAAGAAACATGGTTAATGGGAATGAAGACATGGAAAAGGAATTAATTCCTTTTTAGTTTGCCTTCAGGTTGAGAATCCTGAAAATTCTATCTTAGAGTGTTAAAAATATCCAAGGAAACCGGTAGCTTCTGAAATCACAGATGTCTGGTAGCAAGGGCTTTCAAATTTGAACAGGGGCTTTCAAATCTGAACTAAAAATAGCAAATGGAGCATCTGTATTTAAGATACTGTTAACACAAAGACCAAAAAAAACCCATTTAGTTATGCCAACCTTGGTAGAATACCAAGTATTTCAGCATAGTGAAAGTTGTTGAGATTTGTGCAGAAAATGTAAACTGAGGAAGGGCCTTTCTAAGTGGAAATAGTGGGTTGCATTGAAAGAGAAACTTTTAGAACAGGTAAGGGGATGAGGAGATACATTACCAAGCCCATCTTAGATTAATTAATATTTTCATGACTGATTTTTGAATAGAAGAAACATTTTACAAACATGTTGCTGATGCAAAGCTATGCAGGAAAATTAAAATGTTGTCTGGAAAGAGCTAGGTAGCGTGAATAAGGTTTGGATATGGAGATACAGAGTAAATTTCAGGACCACAATGTGATAAGGCTCTTACAGAACAATATCATGCATTTCTGTTATACACTACTGTTGCCAGTTGTAAGTGACAGAGGAAGAGAAAGATCTGGTCACCAGATTAATTATTGCTTCTACTGTCATATCTTGAAGGTAAATATGATACTAAGCTGCAAAAGCTGAGATAATCTAAATAGTGTTTAAGTGATACTGAAGCCATTGTGGGAGATAATGTTGACCTGTTTACTGCTCTGATTACTTTTGGCCAAGAGAAATGAATTTATATACGAAGCTATACAGAGAAAATTGAATGCTATGGTTGTGGTGGTGGTGGAGAATAAAGTATAATTACTCCCCCAAACAGTGGAAAGCACATATTATTCTATAAATACATTTCAGACCACAAGGGAAAGAGAAGAGCTATTTAAGTTGATTTGCCTTTTTTCTTGAAAAAAATGAGGTTTTGGTGGCCATGGCTTAATTTAGAATGGAAATAAGAAAACAAGTCAGAATCCTGAAAGAGTCTACTAGTAGGAAGAGTGAAAACAAAAATCCAAAGACATTTCAAAGTAAAACATGCTCATCTTTATGAAAGCACTAACCGACATGACTGCATGCAAGAACATAGGTCTGGATTCAGTGAGCTGAAGGATGGTCCCTTTCAATTTCGTGTTCCTGGGATAGCATTATATACCTTCTTTCATCCTCTGACCATGATATTAATGCTACAGTTACAAACGTCAATGAATAAGATTTCTTTTAATCCTTTGTGGTTAGAATGTGGCTACATGCCTTGTTTGGGGACATTTCTTCCTCTGCACTTACCTTTTTTTTCCCCTTTTCCTCAAAGAATTCCCTGTGCTGTTCATAATTTTCTGCTCCGAGTATTTCATGTTAGTAAGCTCATTTTTGCACAAGCTTTGTGGAACTTAGAAGCATCTGTACTCTATTTCCCATTTGTTTTAGTGATTCTGATGACCTGATTTATTGCAAAGCTCAATCATATTAGCTTAAGCATGTATTTTTAATTCAGAAAAAAAGGAAAGCCCGGCTGAGCCTGACATAATAGTAATAATTAGCAAAATTTCAGTAGTGGTCATTGTGCATGAGTTCCTTTTCATTCTGAAAAATCGCGGTTTTACTGATGTTGCATTTAATTGTACACACTTCATTAAGGTCTCAATTCTACATGCCTTTAATTTGACAAGAGGGTTTCATGCAAAGCCCCTCAGCTTATGAAGGAAGGCTATATGAGGGGTGCCATTTCATTCCAGGCTTCTGTTATGTGGCAGCATGCTATCAGTTCTGTCAGTTACTAATCCTGTAGAAGACTGCTTCACTGGTGAGAGTTTTGCCATTTGAGATCTGTCCTTTCACATTTTTCACACCCAGTTTGGGAGTAACATCACAGAAAGCAGAGTCGTTATGTACGATACTGTTATAATGATTACAGTCATTGTCATGGAAATGCACACCAAGGACAAGAATAGGGTAGGCCTGCAATGAAAATGGTAAGGTTTCACATTCTTATTGTGAAGTGGCTGTCAAGAGGATGGATTAATTTACTGCCATCATCTGTTATACAGCAAGTGTTAGGACAACAAGTCATCATTCTATTTTAATATAAAGCATATCCCCGTTCCTGTAGTCATTATTTCTTTTCTCTAAAAATGTCATTTGGAGACTGGAAATCTGTATAAAATTAATCTGTGTTTGCCATAGTCAGAAGGTTTTTATAGGAACATGGCAAAACACAGGTCCTAGAAAAACGAGGTTGTGGTAGGAAGGAGAAATTATCCTTTTGTAGGTGTTGAGTATTTTCTGTGGTTATGGGATTATTGAAACTGTTCCCTGCTGTTGCACTGGGGATAGGTTTTTGATGTTTCAGTGTATGTTTTCCTGAACAAACAACTCCAAATACAGTTTTGTGTTAAAAAAGTTATCTTTAAAGAATATAAAACTACAATGACTTATTCTTCTAAAATGATGGATTATTTGGGGAGGGTTTCTTGAAAACTTTCCAATAATCAATAGTGTCTAACAATGCTAGTTCTGACAGACTCCTCATCTGTGGGTGCAAGTATGTGTGTGGGGGGTACAATGAAGAAACTGGAAATTTGATTAAGTGGGAACAAGTATCCTTGTCTCAATTAAGCAGTTTTAATGCACAAAACCGAGCTATCAGCTACATGAGACTTCCTGACTTCTGCATCTCTCTGACAAAAATTATTCTAATGAAAACATAGCTGTGAGCGCCGGAAGGGGCAGGGTTAGTGAATGCAACGTGGTCTGGTGAGGAGTTCGGTACTGACTGCACCAGCTCAGAGGAACAATAATTCTCCTGAGAAAACGGGGGAAAAAAATTCCTCATATAGGGCTGCAAGCGTTAACATATCTCAGTTGCCATGGCTGATATAGTTTGCATTTCTCTCACATTTTCTGCATGCTTCCAGGTTAGATAATTCATGTGTCAGGATATAGAAAACAAATAACAAATAAAGAATTTTAGGAAAGAAGAGAAACAGAGTACATGTTTCAATCCATAACATTCTTCATTTTGAATTTTCACACCTCTCTGTCTCCAGAAGGTCTGTTTCTTCTGATATTTCTAAAAAGTGACTTGCACTGGAAGCAGATCTTAACTACGCATTCACTGTTCTTTTTACTTTGGAGAGAAAAGTAAATGTGCAGTGGTAATGGGAAAATCAGTGTTGGTTTGAGGCTGAGTGAGTCATGCTATTAGAAGGAATAGCACAGGAATATAACAAACAAGACTGACACTTGATTTCTCTGTGGAATCTCTGAAATACTAAATATATACCTCTTAATCCACTTCAGATGTCCTCCGAAGTTAAATAGGAATGGGTTTTCATGAAAAAACACACAGAGTTGAATATGCGTGCATTTTTCTTCACAAATTTGGGGGATAGGGGAGTGACAATTTACTTAGTTCTTACATTTCACATACCTGAGTTCAAAAACACTTTCGGATTTGTGTTGATGGGGGAGATAAGGAAGTATGGAACAGTTAGAAATGAGTGTGAATACAGGAAGGGGAAGAGGAAAATAACAGTTTTAAAAATGCCCAGAAATGATTGGACTGGAAGTTAGATTAGGAAGCATATCGCAGGTCTTTTGTTGCATTTGCAAGATAGTAATTCTAGTAATTTGTTATTTTACTCTTTGAAACAGAAATACAGCATAACAGAGTTGTCATTCAAAATTCTGTTTCACATGCGGTGACATGTCATTGCAATAAATTAGTTCTAATACAGTAAAGTTAATCTAATCTTCCCTGATCATATCAATTTCACATCTCAGATTTAATGACAGTAAGGGGAAAATAAGTATACCTTAGTAAAAACAGAAGTGGAGTTCTACAATTAAAGTGCCTCTATGCAATGTCAGAGGCATACGTAAAATAAAGCATATCATGCTTCAGCATTTTACATATAAACAAACAGTTCAAAACTTTATTCTGATAAAAAAGTGTTGTTCTTTTGTGATAAAGAAAATGAAAATGTAGATCTAAAGATTTTACATATGGCTTGTTACCCATTTTCATACCTTCGTAAAAAAGCATACAAGTGGCTTAGCATCTAGAATAACACACATCTCATTTTCTACCTTTTAGCTTGCCAGTCTCACAAGTAATTATTTAGATGAAATCATTTTCTCTATAGGTATTTAAAACGTGGTAACAATAGCAACCTATATAGCACAGATTTTTCAGTTCTTTTATGTACTTTAGTTGCTTCTTTAAAATTTTATACTACAATAGACCTATGTAGAAAATAAAAAGGAGAGGGATTTTGGCTCAGCAGTCTTTAATTTCACATATTTCATGTGTCTAGTGTGAAAAAGATTAACTTTTTATTTCTTCCAGGGCTCTTAGAAAGGGAAAAGTTGAACACTGAATGAATACACTTAATATTTCAGCAAAGATTTAGCTTCACGATTTTTAATGCCATTTAAGACTGATATGTCTCCAGCTTCTTCCAAAGGACCTCTCAGCAAATCTGTGCAAGACTGAGATTATAGGTCTTTGCACTGAAAAAGTAGAAGTTTGTATATTTAACATATCCCCTTTCATTTAAAAAAACACCCCAACATAACAAACCAAAAAACCACTCCTTGGTGTGACGGTTTCTCCATAGGTCACTGACTTCAGATTTTATAGTACTTTCTCTTTACTTCTGTCTTATGGTTTTCTGCTCTCTGATTACTCAAAATCATGTTCTTCCCAATTACAGCATTTTCATTGCATTAGACTGCTAACCTCAGATTTTACAGTACTTTTAATCTGTTTTGAACTTTTTATGCTTTTCCGCTCTCTGGTTGCTCAGGTCCTAATTCTTGTCACCCTTACTGTTGCTAAATAACGTTTTGATTCAGTGCCATCAGAGTTGGTGGAAAGCTGACACTGATCATATAGGACAGTGCAGATTTTTTTATTCTCTTTTCTGTCTCCCACAGTTGCTCAGGGAGCAGCCTTACCAAGAAACAGAGGAAATTTGCCCTTTCCATCTTAACTACTGTGATCAAATCTGAGATCACTATTGCACATTATATGGTCCTATAATCACGTTAGCCATCTTGTTTTCTACTGTATTTTTACAAAAAGATAACTCAAGACTGTTGTGAACCTAAACACTTTTCAAAATAAAAATGCACACGTGTAGTTGCTTTTTATGAGTTCTGTTGACACAGACAGCCCCCGCTGCTGCCTCCATGCTGATAGTAGTCCTAGCTTTATTCAACAACTGTTAGTTGGTTACTTTTTGAGAGGTTGAGTGCACATTACTCAAGTTCTGCAAGTCACAGAATGCTGTGGCTCTTCAGATTGTTTTTATTACTTTTAAAGTGGAATCTCTCAACATTCAAAGTTTATTTGGGGGAAAATCAAACTCGAGAGAAGAGAGTGCTTTCATCAGCCTGGTCAGTTTAACTTTCCTCTACCGTGTTCAGTTGTATCTAGAGGTTTCCTGAAGCACAGCACTGGTGCTGCAGCCCTTGGACAGAAAATGGCTGCGCACAGACTGACAAGGGCAGTGTGACCTAACAGACCAACCAAACAGAAAAGCATGAATGTGTACCAAAGACCTAATCCAAAAACATGGGATAAAGTGTTTACCTGGTTTAACTTCACTTAAGTCTGATTTAAAGAACGAAGTCAAAATTTCTTAGTGACTGAGTATCCTTTATTGGCAGCACTGGATGCACGGGGGATCCTTCCGCCTAACGTGCATGTCTAAAGTAACTGTCTATCTTATATTTATACAATAAAACAATGAATATTCAATTAACGCCTATACGTATTCATTACCTAACCCCGCCTACTCTCGCTTTGTATGTTAATTAGCTTATCAGTCCTTTGTGCTTAAGCAAATTCCTCCAAGAATTGTGGGCAGGGGTCTTCATGACACGGGCGGTGGTCTCTGGGAGGAAGGCCGTAGGTCTTCCTCATGGTGTACTTTTCACCTTTTGCCTGGTATGTGATGGTTTTGCAAGTTTGCAGTGTTCTTATCGGTCTGAGCTAATTTATGTCCTTGTCGACCATCTGTTTCTTCTGCTTGTTTCTTTTAGTCGCTCCCTCTAGATAGCTTAGAAACAGGCCCCTTGTTAGAGAAAGTTAAAGAAAGAGAAACAGACTCCTTCTTTCATCAGTTATTTCATTAATTATTTCTTTCAGACTATGGTTACATGACCTAATTACTATACCTACATTCTTTGAGTAAATATAAGTTCTTAGCCTTGGTACAGGGCTGTACAGAGGATTTCATAGCAGCTTTTGTTGTGCAACTACTAGTTTCATTAGAATGTATTTCTTATATTCATTATATTTTAACTACAAGGTTTATTCTATCCTAAAGTGAATTCATACAATATCAAGTCAATGTGGAATTGCACCAAGAAGAAACTTGGTTTTTTATGTCAAAACACTGACATTGATCTGCTATGTTAAAGCAGTAACTGTTTTTGTGGGGAAGCTTTATACAGTCTGTTGGTTCCATATTGCAAAATGTTGCTGTGTGGAGAATGTTATTTCAATTAATGGTTCAAAACAGTTTTGTCAAGGTGATCTAATCTTGCCCACGATTCTTGTGGACTGGAAAAGTCTGTGTAAAACTTGACGTCTCTTTTTTTTTATTTATTCTTTACATTTTACCTTTTTGCAATTTTGACACACCAGCACCTGAAGTTCTGTGACTTTTACATTTTTTTGACATTGAACTCTGCAGGTGAAACCAACATCTTTTAGATGGAACTGCCATTTCTCATTTAAATGTTTTAGCAGCAGTTGTTTGTGGGGAAAGCCAGCCTTGTTCCTACCTAGCCTTGTTCCTTCCATTGTTCTGATTTTCATCATGTTTTGGTTTTACACGGCGGGGGGCAGAGGGGAAGGGGGCAGCCCTGTGAGGCGGTGCCGGGGCTGCCCCGTGCCGGGCACAGCCGGTTCCAGCCGGTTCCAGGCGGCTCCACCGGCCCCAGCGCAGGGCACCGCTGAGCCCCGCAGCCAGGGGCGGGCGCCTCGGGGAAAGCCGGGCTGAGAAAGGGCAAAACGGTGCCCGGCAGCCAGGGCTGAGGGCAACGGGGTGAGAAACAGCCCGGCCAGCCCCGAGGGGGGAGCGGGAGGGGGCAGGGGGCTCCGGGCGCCCCCGCACAGACACCCCCGCGGGCCCGGGGCAGCCCCCGGCGGGCGGGTGGTTCCCTGCGGCCCCTGGGAAGGGCCCAGCCGGAGCTGGGCACAGCTGAGGAGGAAGGGGGGCAGAGAGGGGCTGCTGTGAGCGTCCCCCATTCCCCACCCCGTGTACCCTTGGAAGGAAGAGGTAGAGGAGTCAGGAGTGAAGGTGAGCCTGGGAAGAAGGGCGGTGTGGGAGAAAGGCTTTTTTTTCTTCTTCTTCTTTTTTTTTTTTTTTTTTTTTTTCCCTCTCACTATCCTACTCTGTTTTAATTGGCAGTAAAATAAATGCGTTTTTCTCATGTTGAATATGTTTGGTAATTGGTCAGTGATCTACCTGTCCTCATCTCATACCATGAGCTATTTTCCCTCTTATTTTCTCCCATGTCTCATTGAGGAAGGGGGAGTGAGAGAGCACTTGGGTTGGTATCCAGCAGGCAGCCACAGATGACCCACCGCAAAGTTGGTGTCGTACAGCTTGCTTTCTCATTAATTTCATGTTTAACTTATGCCATACTCTGTATGCATTGCTTCTGTCAATTGTTATATCAAAATTATGTAAAATACCAAAATATTTAGTTTTATTAAAAAAAACAAACAACACAAAACCCCAAAAAAACAGTAGTTGTGTCAGTTACATCCATAATAAGATGTAGCAATGAGGAAATAAAGATAATTCTACACTACTTTATATTCATCCTGAACTTGGTAACTTCATTTTTGGAGATACTTGCCAGCTAATCTTAAATCAATGAGTGATGAAGCTGAAGTTATGCTGAGAAAGTCATGAAATAGCATGACCGTTACTTCTCAAGTACCTTCTCAAACTTATTTTAAAGAGGTGCTCATTCATGTTCATTGCCTGTATAACTTTTCACAACCACATGCTTGTTGTGTTTTTAAAGATGTTGCTGCATCATTTGGCTATTCAATATATTTTACCAATTAATTTGAGATGTATTTATAAAAGGAAGTGTTAGTTAGACTTTCACTTGACTTGTTTATATAATGACAGGAACACTTCTTAAATGATTGAAACTTTAGATTAAATATTCCTGTCATACCAAGATACAAAGATTTTAAAAGTCCAGGAAGATGAACATGAGGATTAAGCAAAGAGAATGCATATCACCACAGTTGGGTATTTTCTCCTTTTTTTTTTTATTTAGAACAATGTGACAAATGAAACCATGTAAAACATGCCTTAGCAGGAAGATACCCTCTTTTTCTAAAGGTGGAGATGTCTGTAAAAGAACAGGGATTTCAGGTCTAGCAGCTTATTAATTCATCTCAAAATGTAGGAAAAAAGGAGTACGAGACTGTAGTATTCCTAGACTCATAGTGACGTTTACAGAGGGTTATTTATGCAGTGTATTCTGTAAGGCACTAAAGGGAACGACTCATTGGCTGGTTTTGAATGTTGCCTTCTCAGCAGTTGCTGCTTTGCCTTATTAGGTGCTTCGCCTACACGTCATCTTTCAGTTGTTGTATCAAAATTATGTGTAATGCTAAAATTGTAATTCTTTGTGTTCTAGATGACATGCACAATTTTTAATGACAAAAAATTTTCAGACAATACGAAGTAAAGCAGGAGATCAGAGGTTTAAATTTAAAACTTATCCATTGTTTATAATAATGTAACACAGAGTCTGTGAAACTAAAACCACAGTGGTGAATTTTCAGTTTAATCACCTTTCTAAATATGTAATTTCTAAAATTCATAGGTTTGTGAGGTTTTTTTCTAGTTGTAGTGGAAAACACCAGCATGTAAAAATAAGAAAGCAGTGTTTTCAGGTTTTCTTCATGGGTTTTCTGCTTATCAGGATTAACTCTAGTTGGTTCTTGACAAACATTTTTCATTTAAATAGTTATTCTCAGAAGTTTATCAGCTGCAACTTAAAGAATATATTGTAAGTAACAATGAAAAGAACACAAATACTTCTGTTTGGAAAGAAAATGCAGAGGTGATACCAGCATTCAGAATATGCTCAACAATTTACAGTCAAGAACCTGAGCAGAGTTAAATCTGCATGTCCGGGGTTAATACCTTTAAAGTCATCTTTTGTATTGTGTGTGTGTATATACACACACACAAACTGTGATCTTGGGTCCATTTGCTGAAGAGTCTATTCCATTCAGAATCTGGATGAGGTTTTCTAAAAGACAGGTTGCTTGTGTGGAGCTGTTCGAGGCAGGAGATAGGACAGTTGGAAAGATGTCTCTCTGCAGAATGGTATTATTAAAGGACTTGGAGAATAAGCTCACCAGAAGAGATTGTTGTAAGTCTGTTATTCAAGAGTAGCAGTGTAGGTGTCCTGTATGTTGAACATTTGTATCGAACCTTCATTTTTCCTTTTAGAATAGTTTGAAATTTTCCATTAGGTTACAAACAATTCCTAGTCATCAGGGATGATAGTTTATATTCATAAATTTAGACTTGGGATTTACCTTGCGTTTAGTGTATAATTAATTTGTGGGGCATGGGGAATCGATATGTCCTTGTCTGTGGTGGTGTCAGATATGTGTAACCTTAACTGTTGCCAAAAATGTATTTGTTTGGTTTGTTATCTTCCAGTGAATTGGCATACTAGATACTTAAGGTATCAGTATAAATAATACAATCTGTCAAAGTCTCATATTAAAACCATACAAATAATTACATTTCTGCTGAAGAGATCTTTTCATATTAGTCAGAAGACCTACTTGAGCCATTCTTGTGATAATGTGTTGATAATAAAAGAGTGCTATCCACAAACAGAACCATTCCTTTAACTCGGGAAAACCTGTTTAGGAAGCGTTTTCTGTATATGTCTCTCTGCAGAATGTCTCTACCAAACAAATAGAAAAGCTTGTAATTAATATAAATATAGTATCTTTTCAAATACATGGCCCGTTTTTATTTTTAGTAAGCTTTTAATATGTTTGTATGTGCTATATTTATTTTGCTACTTAATTTTAATTATAAACTTTAATTGTAAAATTCAATGCTATCCTAAAGAGGTATCATTTTGGACCTGCTAAAATATTACATAAGCAATGTTTCCACACCCTTGGTATATGAATATTTTCTATTTGAAAGCCTTGAGTCAAATCATGACAACATAACCATTTCAACAAATCGGAGAGCATCTGTGTGGATGTTTCAGATGTAATATTAACACTACAAGAACATTGTCCTTACCCTGCTGCCTGGAATAACAAAGCTGCTGCTGACATGTTGAGGGTGTTCAGGTA
Source organism: Falco cherrug (assembly GCF_023634085.1). Lineage (NCBI taxonomy): Eukaryota > Metazoa > Chordata > Aves > Falconiformes > Falconidae > Falco > Falco cherrug. The sequence goes on from NC_073699.1 coordinate 10,296,638, forward strand.
ATTCTAAGACAGGAAAAATGGAGCAGTAATGGGGAACTTCACTTACTCCCTGGAAGGAAGGATAAATTTTACATTGAGGTTGAAAGGGTCTAACCGTAATAAATGATAGCTTCATAAACTATATAGTTATCAAATCTCCAAAAGGAGAACTAATGGTAAACTTGGCCTTAAGTAATGCTGAAAGCAAATGCAGGGCACCTGCCAGAAAGGCGTGAAGGGCTAAAGGAAGTTGGAATGACTAAATAGCACAGTACAGAGGGCAAATAAAGGCAGAGTCTTTTAAGAAGTGTGCTTGTTTCCAAATGAGAGGAATAGAAAGGACTGAGAAATCTTGCATGTTAATTGTAAAGCACAGCAACCCATCAAAGAAAGTTTGAGGAAAAACTTGTAATGAAAAAAAAATACTCTTCTTTAGAAACATCAGGATGAGGAGGACTACCAGAAAGTCTTGGGCCAAAAGGCAGTTGGGGTATAAAAGTTATAAAGGGAGAAAAACAAGGCAGAAAGCTGAAAGAATTTAAATATTTTTTTACCATGGGAGACCCTGGGGAGCACAGCAGACATTTTCTGAGGAATGCATCAAAGAAAGAATCTCAAATTGAGGTGCTGTGGAAGAGGCTTTGGTACAAATCAGCAAATGAACAGGATGTGTGATTCATAAATCACATGCACCTAGTGCAGTAATCCAAGAAGAAATACCTAACCCAATAACTTTAGTTACTAATATCTAAAACTACGTTGATATCTGGGAACCAAAGTGTGCAGTGGTATCAATATAACAAACAAACAAAAAAAACTCAAAAAAAAAGCACCCAAACCTGGCTTGTGGGAAAAGAAATGCCATTTCACATTTGAAACTTTGTGGAAAGCGGGGTGAATAGCCAGGTGAAAAAATTGCATTAATTATAATAAGCTATTGAGAACAATAAATAGGAGAGACCAACCATAAAGAAATGCAATACAGGGATCCTCCAAGAGTGACTGAAATTCAATACAAATAAGTGTAGAATGGGGCACATGAGCAGCAGCTGAGTTGAGCAGTTTTAACTGAGTTGACAAGTACCACTCATTAACAAGACTGTAAGGTTATATGGGGCTGTAAGATAAACCTCCATCAACTAAGTGCTTAGAAACAATCCGATAAACAACTGAATATGAGAAACCAGGAAGGGGGAAAATAGAACCAACACACCACCAAGAATCTTACTGTATAAATCCACAGGGCACCTGTGTTTCAAATGCAAAAGATAATCACAATGTTCTTATCCTTTCCCCCAGTCTAGCAAAAGCAACATTTCTGTGAAGGGCTACAAGGGTGATCTAATGTATAGAACAGTTTCTGTATGAGAAGCGACTAATTAGACTGTCAACAGTCACCTTTATTTGAGAAACTCCATATTTTCTATTAATAACTTCAATTCTCGATTTAAAGTGTTTATTTACAGCTTTTGTGTTTCTGAGTACAGGATTCTTTGTGGGAAGGAACTGCTTTGCTGTTGTGGAAGTAGTGTGAGGAACACCTGATTAGGGGAGGGCTCTTCTGACTGAAAAAGAGACAAAGTGGGTTGGATAGTTGCCTAGACAGTCAGGAGTACTGTGAGGAATGTGAATCAGGAATGATTTTTCACTTTACTTTCCTTCTCTCCCATAAGCAGTAGGAGTCATCCCAAAAATATGACAGACTAGAAACAAAGAAAATAATGCAGTTCTTCATGTATGAAATTGGTAAAACTGCTTAGTATGGGATGGTTTGATGTTTAATGCCACATCGGTGTTCCTAAGTAGTTTCTCAATAATGAATTGAAGTAATTCAGCAGATAAAACGCACGGCATGTTGAGATTAAGAGCAATCCACAGTTTCACAGAAAATCTATGCATTCAATAAGTCAGAGCTGCATATCCATAAATGGATAGCTGAGCTTTGGCTCAGATAAATATTAAGAAAAATCATGTTTGCCGTGCACACACCTATATCACAAGGATTTCTTTTCAACTATTATTGCAAGCTTGATTGTGTTGGAGGCTGTTACTGATGAACTCAGCATTTCCAGTCCATTCTCCCTTCTTAGATAACTTATCTTGCACATGTCTATAATACCATGAGTAAATCTTGTTTTAAGTTTCATTTGGAGGAGGTAGTTTCTCCATTTTTCCTCTATATTGTAAGAAATCATTGTGGCATGTTTCTTTCAGAGCACAAGAAATACATTCATTATAGGTAATTTTCATAATTAAAGCAAACTAGCAATTTACAGTGACTCATTCAAGGTTTGTTTTTATTTAAATCATTAATCATAAGGATCGTGTTGGGGTGCAGATTCCAGGTAAATGCTGAAATGTATGCATGGTAGTATTGCTTATAACATTAACTATGGTTTGTGGGGAAAAAAGAATAACCCCAAAAAACCCTTCCATCGTACAAGTGACTAGTGATACTCAGTAGCTCCAATTGAGTGCACTGTTTATGAATTGAATCATATTGTTGGCTTGTTTGATTTGTTTCTTTCCAGTTTTGACTTCAGGCAGTAGACATTTGGTACTTCCAGAAAATCAGATCCCACTGAGAAGCCTCTGTGTAGGAACCCTAAATCAGCAACACTGGGAATTCTCTTCCTTCTATATATTCATTTATAAAAAGCATAACTAAATGTGAGAATTCTGTAATAACTCTTAGTTATGTGGCTGCTTTCTTACTAATTTAGCTATTAACATTTACCTTGAACTAGACTCTTTCATCTATTACGTATCATTTCCCCTTTGTATCCACTGCAGAAATCAGAGACACTTCTGTGTCCCTGAAAAATAATGACTTCTCTGACTTCACTATGGGAGTTGATAGTTACTTACATTGGTTAGTAGTAGCAGAAAGAACACATGTCGCCTAATCAGCCAGCATATACAAATGTACTTGATGAAATCAAGAACTTAGACTAACGTTCCTGTTTCTTTCACAAAAGAGACATACTATTAGAGTAGCAATACATAATGCCAGCATTAATATGAAGTAACCTTACTGTGGCTACAGTGTCATATGCCATGCACAAGTCCAAGTAGTCAGTTGATCTTCCCTGATCTACGAACACTGTAACCCCATCATTTGTCAGGCACACTTTGCCCTTAGCAAAGCCATGTTGACTGTCACAAAAAAATAAAAATAATCTCCTTATTTTCAATTACCTTAGCATAGTTTCCAGCAGGATCTGCTCCATGATCTTGCCTAGCAGCAAGGTAAAACTAACCAGCCTGTAGTTCCCCAGGTCTTCCTTTTTTCTGTTGTTAAAAGTGAGGGTTAAGTTTCCCCTTTTCAATTCAGTGGGAACTTCACCGAACTGCCATGACTTCTCAAATATGATGGATAGTGGCTTGCTCACTTCATCTGCCAGTTCCCTCAGGACCCTTGGATGCATTTCATCAGGTCCCATGGACTTATGCACCTTCAGGTTCCTTAGATGATCTTGAATCTGATCTTCTCCTACAGTGGGTGGTTCTTCATTCTCCTGGTCTCCCTTCCTTCGCTCTCTGTGACTGGGCCAGTGCGGCTGGAGCACTTGCTGGTGAAGACTGGGGCAATAAAGTTGTTGAGTACCTTAGCCTTCTGCAAGTCCCAGGTAACCAGGTCTCCTGTTTCCTTCCAGAGAGGGCCCATGCTTTCCCTGGTCTTCCTTTTATCAACGACGTATCTATAGAAACTTCTTGCCTTTGATGACCCTAGCCAGATTGAATTATCAGGGCTTTAGCTTTCCCTAACCTGGTCCCTTGCTGCTCAAAGAACTTGTCTGTATTCCTCCCAGACCATCTGTCCTTTTTTCTCCACTCTGTAGGCTTCCTTTTCCTGTTTGATTTTGTCTAGGAGCCCCTTGTTCATCCATGCAGGCGTTCTGGTGTTTTTCCTGACGACTACTTTTTGTTGGGACATGTTGCTCCTGAGCTTGGAGAAGATGATCCTTGAATGTTAACCAGCTGCCTTTGGCCCCTTTTGCCTCCAGGGCTTTATCCCACGGTATTCTACCAAGCAGATCCCTGAAGAGATCAATGCCTGCTCCACTGAATTCCAGGGTAGTGACTGTTGTAGTTGCTGTGTGCCCACCTTGCTGCCCTAAGGATCTTGACATTCATCATTTTATGGTCACTGCAGCCAAGGCTGCCCTTGAGCTTTGCATTCCCCACCAGCCCCGCCTTGCTGGTGAGAACAGCATGACACCTCTCCTCATTGGCTCGTGTATCACTTGGAGGGGGGAGTTATCATCAGTTATCATCAACTCATTCCAGGAACCTCCTGTATTGCCTGTGCCCTGCTCTGTTGTCCCTCCAACAGGTATTGGGGTGGTTGAAGTCGCCCATGAGAACTGCGGTTTGTGAATGAGGTCGCTCCTATCTGTCTATAGAGGACCTTATCTGCTCAGTCGTCCTGGTTGGGCAGCCTGTAGCAAACCCCTGCTATAATGTCACCTGTCCCTGCCCTCCCTTTGATCCTGACCCATGAGCTCTCAGTTGGCTCCTCATCCATCCCCTGGCAGAGCTCCATGCACCCCAGCTGGTCATTGACATAGGTGGTGGTTGGTCATGATTGTCTGTGCCCACCCCTCCCTTCTGGGCTTTTATTCCTCTTCTTCCCTTCTTCATTACAATTGTTATTGTAATTTCTGTGTTGTATGTAATTGCTGGCTGGGGATAAACCATGACGAGAGCATGCTTCTGAAACTTAGTTTTGTAAAGAGTTCAGCTGAGGCACGTAACAAGAAGCTTGGGGTTTTTTTGCCCCAGCATTTATGTAAAAAAAAAAAAAAAAAAATTAAAAATTAATTAATTCCAAAGTTTATTCCTCACCTTTGATTCAGTTGAGTTGCATCTTTCCAGACCTCTTGCTCTAACACATACCCCCAAATATGTATGGAATGGCAGTCAGTTTTCCCGGCTCTTGTAACACAACAGGAAAATATTTTCTACTCCAGACAGATGCAGAGTTGTTACCAGTATGTACTCAAATATGGCTGAAGGCATAATCTTGGAACATAAAACAAGGGAATTAACAAGCAGCGTTGTACTCTGAAATGTTCATGACTCCACTGAAGCTTATAATTAGCAGGCAGCCATGTCGTGTAAAAAAACGAGGGCTGTGCACCTGCCATTTCTTTGTCGTCTTCTCCTAAGTGCAGATACTCTATTGAGAGAAATCTTCATTGCTACAGTCTTGATTTAGTAGAACATAAGCACTAAAGTGTTGGAGATCTTCAGCTTACTAGACAGTAGCATGTCCCATGATAATTAATTACATCTAATATTAACACACTGAAGAGATTTATGTGGTTATACTGTGTTGCTGAACAACTCTAGCAAACCATATTAATGTGACAATAATCTGAATTTCAGAGTCTGGCTTCTCAGCTGATGTAAATGGCATATCATTGGATTTGTTCTCTAAATTATATTTGAAGATCTTGCTAGTTCTGTAGAGAATCAAGGAAAATTGTATACAATGCAGTTCTATGTTGGAGTTTGTGTCCTAGTCGCCGTTTATTTAATGAAGCCTCTGAAGAGTTTCTGACAGGAACCAGTTTTAAGTTTAGTCTATGAAGCTATCCCAGAGTGGAGATGATGAATCAGCTTTGTATGGTAGGATATTTGTGGAAGCACATGTGTAATGACATGTGAAGAACTTGGTTTCTTTTCTTAGTTATTGTGGAAAATACCATGTGGAGCAGAAGTGCATGGGACTTGTCTTTGGCTATGCAGAACTTGTTTTGTAATTCCTATAAATTTCCTGAATCTGCACATCACTAAGATTTGCCTAGATTATTTTTTTTCTTGTTGCCTTTCCAGTTAAAACAGTTGCGAATCTGAAATTAGCTGTGGTTCTGAAAATGAAATTAAACTACAGAAGCTTTGGGCTTTATCTTAATTGATTATTTCTACTTTCTGTGAATTCTGGAGAACCCTAACTGACCTGAGAAAGGTTCCTGAGCGTTGCAGCAATGTTCTATGGTTTTTATTAACATTCAGCTGGCAAGCAGAAGCTAAACTTGGAATTGACTTTTGTTTGATAGGTTTCTGTTACATGGAGGTGGCAGGACCTGGGTGAGGTAATGGGTAAAAGTATCTGTGTTACTCACGCACAGGGAGTTTCAAACAGTGCAAAGGGACTATTCTCACCCATTCTTCAGAGCTGGGATGCTTATCAGAGGACACACTGAGAAGCTGTGTGACTGGATTAATCATGTGTCAGATGTACAACAAATAAACCATGATTAATTAATTAATTAACCATCATGTTTATTGATTAGGTGAGTTGTGAGTGTCTTGATTTATGGCTCGTAATAGTGAATTTACTTTACTGACAAGGATGAAAATTGAGCACTGAAGACATTTGTTTGCACATGTTTATGAACCTCCAGATGAGGGAGAAGAAATGACTCCCAGTTAAATTAAAAATTTAACTATAGGACTGGAAAATGAAATGTGCATAGTAGAATAAGTTTTTCTTTTTCTGCTTAAGCCAATTACAGATGTGCAACAAGAAGATGAGTGTTATATTTTGTATACATTTCACTGTTCCTTTTAATTTCCTCTTTTGTCAGAGATGTCAATAATATTTTTATGGGTCAGATTCTCACATGGTATTTTTTACATAGGATATGACACTCTTTCTCTCTCTTATTAAGAGAGAAAGGTATCCTCTGCTTTGAGGAATTTGATAGTATTCTGAGGGCAGGGTGGCAGTGGGAGGCGACAGCATCTGGAATCGGTAGTTGGAACAGCAGAGAGCATGGCTGAAGGGTACTCCCTTGACTGACAGCAGTGGTTTTTTTGCCTGCTCCAGGATACTGTTAGCTCCCAGTCTCCTGTGCAGTGCAAGCAGTGCATTCTCTCATAGCTTAGGACAGCAAGAAGGACCACACATGGAGCAGTGGCGAGTCATGAGCCAAAAGAGGGAGAAAGGACAAGGCACAGTTATGTGCAAGAGAACTTGATGAGAAGGGACTGACAGCCAGAGCTGGAAGCATGAGCACTGTGAAAGGAGGGTAAACCTTCAAATCAGTTTTGACTTCACCATTTATTTGCTATCAAATTACCAGCTGCAATTATGAACCTGAATGAATGATCCTGATTTAAATTATGCTGTCACCTTTCTTAGATCTTCGGATTACCAGGACAGTGGAAAGGAGTATTACTTAAATAAGAGTCAGTACTGTTACTTTTTTGATAGCATCTATGAGTTGAGCAGCCCTATTGACTGACATCTTCCACAGTTGTAACATTGCTCTTTTTAAAAATAATTATACCACCTCCCATGCCCCCTGTTTTTAGGGTATCCATCAGTGTACAAGTGCCTGTGAGCATTAGCATTGTTTCTTTCTGTCCTACCTGATAGCTGCAAAAGGAAAAGAAGAAGCTTTTGCCATGCCTTGCTTAAAAATGAGAAAAGATGGAACCTCTCCTAATGGAAGGATCCCCAAGTATTTGGGGAGGTCTTACTTCTCTGTTGGAATGGTGAGCAAGTGAGAAGGGCACATGTAATAATTAAGTATGTATCCCTGTGAGTACAAAATGTGTTCTTTTCTTTAAATGTGCCTCCATAATAAAGCCTCACCTCACTTCTGTTGTTGTTTTCAAAAGTGGTGAAGTTCTTTTGATGAGCTTGCATTGTGCATAAAGTGTGTGTGCAGAATATAGCAGAACATTGCCTTGTAATATGTATATTTTATATATATCATTAAGAAAGAGTAATTAACACATGATCAATGCTCTAAATGCTAGCATTACTGAAACGATCACACGTTATTTTTGTATGTAAGGATATTCATATGGGGGCTAATCCTAGACATAAATACAAGTATCTGTTTTAACAAACATAAGAAAATGGATAAATCTGTTATTTGTCAAACCTTACACCTCTTAAGAAATTTGAGCTAGAACAATCTGTCTTACAAGATGCTTGGTTTTTTGCAGATCTTATTTGGCTCAAGAAAAACATGTTGTAGTATTTCAGCGCTCATGCCTGTAAGATAAATCAAGTGTTGCTGACATACAATGAAATAATGATTCCCTGAAAAAATTGGACCCTTTTTCACCCCTTTATAAATGCTGCTATTGAATGTTAGACTCTGATTTATTCATAGAACTGAACTAGTTTACCTATAATCAAGGCAAGATCACAGATTAGGAGGAGATGATTTGTATGTGAAATAGCGAAAATGTTTTTTTTAAAAGGCCACAGTATTGCAGATCAGGAAGAAACTTCAACAGAGATCATCCATTCCATAACCATAGCCCACTATAAGACCAGCCATGGTGAAACTTTCCTAACAGATTTTTGTCTACTCTGTCTCATTTAATCAGTACTCTTTTGCATCATCTCATTCATTCATTTATTTTCTCTTGTGCTCTCATTTTTTTGGGTTTTTTTGGTGGTTATTTTTGTGGTTTTGTTGGGTTGTTTTGTTTGTTTGTTTTTTTATCTAAGATGGTTGCCCATATGTCAGAGTTGCTCGTATATTAACTACTGAAAATACGTACAAAAGTTGAGGATGCTGGAGCGAAATAACTATAGTCATCACAAAGTAAAATGAAGTGATATCCAGAACTTATTAGCTAGAATTTTTTGTCTAACTTAAAATGATTGTTAAGGGCATAGGATATCAAAAACTGTCCTAAGAGTCCCCAGTGTGGTATGGTGCATGCTGGACATTCCAGGGCCCGTGTGGTTGTTTTCTGGAACCCCTAAGCCAATGCAGCTTTTGCAGAGAGAGGTATCCCTTCCATGTGGAGGCTTCTTGAAGAACATGTATAGACTATTAGAGAAAAAGTATTTTGAATCTTGGGTTGGTAGGTAGTAGTTCTGATAACAAATTCCACTTTCCTTTACCAGCTAAGGTTGTGAAGTATCACCTCTCTCACCTTCTGCATGAGGCAGGGGAGCACAGCCATGAAAATAATTTGTTCCTTTACCTTGAAGAATAACGGTTTTATTGTCTAAAGAAGTGAACAACTAAGGGAAGCACTCCAGGTTGGGGAGGAGGTTGAGGAAGGTGTTACGTAAAACACCTTTGAGTTATTGCGATAACAAGTTATGTTTTTAACAAGCTTTTTTAACAGTGGAACATAGAAGTTTTTCCCCTCCCTGCTGTTGGCAATTGGATAATATTAACAAAAATGTTAATAAGTTTATTATTACTGGAGAGGATTTTCCACAATAGGAGAGAGAAGAGTATTTTTTGTGACCAGACCAGTTTGGCAAAAATCTTCCATTCGTTACTAAACATATACTGGAACTGAAATTGAAAGCTAGTTGAAAATGTTTTTTGGATGTATTGATACACAGTAAGCCATGCTTACTGCTGGTCAGAGGTAGGTAGGAAAAATCCATATTCACTAGAAGAAATCTGCTGATTGTCAGGTAGTATTCATTCCACAGGCTTCTGTTTTTTCCAGGAACATTTCTCAGACCAAATGAAACTTGAAAAATAATTATTTTAAATAAGGAGAAAAAGCATTACAGAACTCACAAAATGTAGCATGAGGGGTGTTTGTAATGTAAGAAGTAAAAGTACACAGACAAATGTAAAGCTATAACATTACATCTATAAAACAGAAATGGGATTAATCTGTAGCTAGGTGTGCTAATCCAATGTATTGTGAGCCAGGAAAGCATTTTCCGGAATTTCATCATTAATTATATTCTGCTTTCACAAGGCTTTACTTGTCCTTGAGCATTTTGATAATTTCACAAGCAAGTATTCCCTTCAAATGCTAATCTTCTGAATAACACCATGATACTGAAAGCACTACATCCAGAGAGGCGATAAATAGCATGCAAACTCATGCTTTACTGAATGTCTGTGTCCTTGGTGTCTTTCTGCAAAGCTGTTATCACAGCCATATCATGTGCTTTAAACTGAGTGCTGGAAGCTTTTTTTCTTCTTTATGTTAGAAATAAATGTAGAATTGTGAAAAATACCTTAATTCTCCATTTAAAAGAAAAGGCAAAATGAGAGTTCAGTATTCTAAAGTATTTGTATTTCTGAGCTGTCTTTCTCAACTTCATCAAGATTGCATGTGTGCTGTAGATGTAAATAGATGCGCATCTGCCTTCACAGAATTAAATCTTTTGTTGTGGAGGGGCAGGTCATGTTTTTAAACTGAAAATGCATTTGTTGCCAACCCATGGAGCCTTTGCATGTGTTTAGGAAAGGCTAAAACACAGATGGTCCTGAGACAAAGAACTCCCTAACTTTTAATTGTTTACTGTAATGAAAATTCCACATTAACTACCAGAATTCTAAATACAGTTTTGGTTTTGTTTTGTTTTCTTGTTTCTTTCTTTTTTTTTTTTTTTCTATTAAAAAATTATGTGTTGAATCATACAGGAGTGATAAGTGCATAAATTCTTATACTTATTAAGGAATATTTATCTATTGCTGCAAATTACACTTTTTTTGCCATAAATGTTTCTATAACCCTCTGTTCACTGCAGGATTTTGCACCCAGTCATCCTCCCAGAATTCTCCATATCATTCAGCAAAAAATTTAAACACCAGACCAGAGGTTGATGTTTAGATTTTCATGTGCCCTTGGCATCACAGTTTATCAGTGCATTCAGCGTGAATGCAGTTAGAGATGGGCTTTTAGGAACTGTAGTGCATATGGAGCGTACAAACAGATGAGTGTTACAAGCTAGGATGCATAAGAGAACACAAGGTAAATGAGGGAAAACCAAAAGAAAGTGAAGAGCCATGATAGTAGTTTCTGAAACATAGAGGGATGTAAGATAGCCTGAAAGACCTGAGCGGAAAGCTTGATCAGATGAGGATGTGATATCCTGGGCTGAGGAGTGGGACTTCTGCAATTTTGGAGTAAAGATTTAATAAAGTAAACCATCTGCAGTTTCTGGAAAAAAAAAAAAAAACCAAACCAAAACAAAACCAAACAAAACCAAACCAAAAGCCAAAAAGTAACTCTGAAAACTCTGAACTCTTCACTTCAGAAAGCTTCTTCCACCGTGTACACTGCAGCTCAGAATTCAGCTTGGTTGAGAGGTCACTGCTCCTGTCCTGACCTTGCTTACACAGACAGCTGGGCCTAAGCAAGCAGTTAATAAGGTAATAGCCATCTAATGTTTTGAGAACAATCTTATCCTGCCATTCCTGGCCTAGTGTGAATTAACACTTGAAGAGGTTTAACCCCAGGCAGCAATTAAGCCTTGTACTACTTAGTGCCTAAGTAGTTTAGCTACCTGATGTCTGCAGATGTTGCTGACAGCTGAAGGATTATCATTTGTTAGCTCAATAGGCCTTCATCCTCAGAACAGGACATGTTATCTCCTTTTATTCCTTTTTAATTTGATTTGAATTTAGTCCAGAGTCTGAAGAGGGAACAACTCTAATATCTGTGTCCAGGTAGCCTGCCATTACTTCAGTGGTATATGAGTAGAGCTGTTTTGACATGGCAAAACATTGCATGCTGTTCTGGTTTCGGCTGGGATAGACTTGTTTTTCTTCCTGGTGGCTAGTGCAGTGCTGTGTGGGAACAGTGTTGATAATATGCTGGTTTTGTTTGTTGCTGGATGGTGTTTGTACTGGGAGGGGACACAGCCAGGTCAGCCGATCTGAACTAGCCAAAGAGATATTCCATACCATGGGATGTCATGCTGGGTGTATAAACTGGGGCGGTTGGCCGGGACTGCCGATCATTGTGCAGGGACTGGCCTGGGTGTTGGTCAGTGAGTGATGAGCAGTTGTATTGAGCATCACTTGTTTTCTCCCTTCCCTTTGGATTTAATCCGTTTCCCCTTCTCTCTCGCTTTCTTATAACTGTTACTGTTATCATCAATATTATTCTTTTGTTTTTATTTTATTTCAGTTATTAAATTGTTCTTATCTCAACCCTTGAGAGTTTTACATTCCTTCCCAATTCTCCTCCCCACCCATCTGGGGGAGGAGTGAGTGAGTAAGAGGCTGTGTGGAGCTTAGTTACCAGCTGAGGTTAAACCATGACACATACCCATGTCAACGTGATTGGCTCCAGAAATGCCAAATACTTCAGAGACAGTAAAACAATCAAATTCTTGAAAATATAATCAAATAATTTTAGTGCTCTTTTACAGGTCATCTAACCTCAGACACAGGAGATTATTCCACCACACCTCCACCCACCCACCCCCTCCTTCAGTTCTGAAAATCTGAGGTCGGAAATGACAAGTTTCTCCCTTTATGTTGTTACCTAGGTTTATTTTAAGATTTATATCTTGTCATATGTGTGTGTATATATATATATATATGATACATAATACGTGCATTGTAAATCAAAGAAAACATCTTTGAAATTCATGTTTATTGTTGAAACAATAGCTGTTTTCCTTAGTTTTATGTACCAGTGTTTATGGTCTGATCCAGAGTCCACTGGCATCAGTGGGATTTCCTTCATGTTCTGTATTTCATAATTCAAAATAAAGGAACAGTGTCAGTCAAAGTGATAAGCAGCAATTCTGAGCCCACTCCAAATAAATAAATACTTCTCCCTGTGTAAATCATAAGGACCTGTGGAATTCAGACCACAGGATATTTGTAAGGAAAAGTACTTAGTATGATTTTTTAATTTTTTATTTTTTTTAAAAAAGAGCAACCATTTGATGATTAAAGAAAAATAAACATTTTAAATACATTATTTTTTCTGGTTTTGTAGTTCTATACATCTGTTGGAAAAGTCAACATCAAATGAGGAAAGTTTGAAAATTTAGTTTTGAAACATGTTTTTCACAAATTACAAAATGTGATATAAGACATCTGCAGCATTTTTAATATGAATCATTTTAGAAGTTGTTGTAAGATAGATAAAAAGTCACTCTCAAATCCAAACTGATTCAGTGCTAGTGTTACCAGACTCTCATGGAAATAATTTGTGCCTGATCTCCAGAATGTGGATTTTTTTCCTGCAAGTTAGGTCAACCCAGGAATTTATCCTTCTGAAAGACAAAACGTCTCTCATTGGCATTTACAGAGGAATAGTTTTGATATGATGTTTCTTGCTTAACTTCTCCGTCAGCATTTGTTGTGACACTTAGTAATTATTCTGTAGGTTTACTCCTCATTGGCACACAAGAAATTCTCTGTGATGTGCATTTGTGCCTGAACAAAGATTTTATTTACATTAACAGAGGGAGTGGGAGGCAAGAGGCATTTTTGTTTTTCTCCAGTTTTCTTGAGCACGCCTTTAGTGAATATGATACTTACTACAGTTCCAACATTTGTCTCAGTTTTTTTTAGTTCTCATAGTACAGAATTGTTAGGGTTGGAAGGAACATGTTTCCAGATGATTGAATAATGTTAAAAATCATCACTTGGGGGAGGGGGGGGGAAGTTGAGCTTTTATCAAAATAAAATTTTTGCTCCCTAACTAGCAGTCTGCACTGTACCATGAACTCTGATGTTAGGGCTATACTGCACCAGTGAACATAGTACTAGATTATTCCTGATGTGGAATAAATCGTATTTTAGTAATATGAGGAATATTCAGTTATTTTATGATGATGAGTGGAAACTTGTATTCAGTTATTCACTAGGTGTTTGAAGTACCAAGCTTTTTTTTTTTTTTTTTCTGAAAAAGAATAAATGTTTTTGAACTTTGTACCATTGGTGAAATTTGATTAGAAAAAAGACATGGGGAGATCAGAATCGGATCCCCAAGGTCTTCTGCTAGGCCATATGGGCACTTCCTTCTGGGCTTCTTCAATGTAAAGGAGACAGTCTGTTGGGGTAAATATGTTAATGAATTAACTGTACATCCAGAAGAGACTGCAGGGACTCTATTGACACCTCCTTGTACAGCTAGTGAGAGTATCTAGTAACAGATATATTAATGGTCATTATAATTACTTCCTGAAATGAACTCTGTTTAAATTAATTTCCCCTATCATTTTACAGATACTGCATTATTTGCACCTAACTATTTCTTGGCAGCCAGTAGCTTTAGAAGATTGCAATCCTGTTCTGCCTGAACCTTTTTTGACAGGGGAGAAGCTGTCAGAGGGTCTCTTGGGAAGAAAAAGGACTGAAATGTTCATGATAAATGATCTCTATATTGATAGGTCAGCATATACATAAGAAACAGTAAGGAGAGGAATATGTTGCCTTGAAGTGTGGATAGTTTGTTTATGGCGTTTAATATACTTTGAATACTGGTCCTGGAGAAAGGTCAAGTTTTAACTGACCTTTTTTTGATCACTTACTTTAAGAAGCAATAGCAGTGAATGGAATAGCATGTCTGGGATTCCTTACGTGTCAATAAAAAGAACATTAGTGTTCCCTATTGGAATTAGGTGATGATGAATATAGGACAGTGTTTAATGAGAAACAACTTTTGTGTTAAATCTAACATGCAGAATATATTATTGTTTGTTTTAGTAAATTAGTGAGGCTGTGACTTGCTTTGTTGAAACACTTTTCTGTTAACCACCATCAAATTTAACTGTGGAAGAAAGTATTTCTCAACTCTCTTTTTCTTGTGCTAAATTCAAGATAATTCCATGGTCAGGGTATGTCTGTTCTACAGACAAGTGAAAACAATTTCAACTACCAAACATTTGTGACTTTACAGTGGACAGCAAAGAACATAATTGATGCCAAAACGGCACAGAGTAACTGTTCAGAGACCAATTTTGTCTTTAAGCAGCAAAGGTATTTATTTTGTGCAACGCTGGGGAGCTAGCCAATTTCCACCAGACAAACTAGGTCCAAAGTTTTCAGTGAAAAGTTAGGTATTTTATACAGTTTTCATGACAGGTTACAACATTGTTACATACATATTCATTTGATTTTGACACCTAATCATTCCATTCACAATAGGTGGGATCTAGGTGGAATAAACCCTTCAATTTTCTTTGTTCCAAGATTTCCTGACTCCTGGTCTCCTTATCTCCTTCAGGTGCCCACCTTTTCTAATTATTCAGAGCACATTCCTTTAACTTTGTCAGTGGTACATCCCTTTAAGATCCAAGATGGAACCTCTAACCTCTTCTAATTATTCAGAGTACATTCCTTTCTCAACACACACAGAGCATCACCCAGAGCATTGTACCAGACTCATCCTGACTAATCTTTTTAAGACCTCGTTCTGTTTCATAAATGTTATTTCATTGAGAAATTTAGAGTTTTGCAGAGGCGGCTTTATTTAATTTTTAAATATCCATATATCCAAAGCTAAGGAAGATAAACTGTTCAGCACGCATGCTATGTATTTAAATACATGGGAGAATTTTAATGTAAAAATTATTGCTTGGAAATATTAAAATACCAGAATTTTAATATTAAATTATATAATTTAATATTTTATTATTTAAATGATATAATTTTACATTGCCATTTAATCTGCGGATACCTGATTCATGGACATTGATTCTTCTTGTGTATCCCAGTATACAAAAATACACCACTGCTGCATATAGAAACAAGACATTTCATGGATTTAATGCAGGAATAATTAAACATATTTGGAATTTAAATACAGGTTTCTGGAAATTTGGAGGGTTGGTCTTTGTTGCTATTTCAAAAGTCTAGCAGAATTTCTTCTCCTCATCATTAGAATGTGCATTGTTAGTCACAATGAAGAATGGTGGTTGTCTGTGAAAGGGTGTAAATGCTCTGTACTCTGCTGAAAACGTATGCAGCACCTGCAATTACATTGTCAGGTGGAAAAAGGAGCAAAAGATTATGCGTTACACAAGGCCTCTATAGTAATGATGTTAACTCAAAATGCAAGTCAGTCATAAATTGTGATATAAAATTCATTTGTAAACATTTTCAGAGTTTCTGTTTTACTTGTGCAGAAGTTGTACTGAACTAAATGTAAGTGAGGGCTTTACTCTGTCTTACAATCAAAGCCTTGCAGTAGTGGCAGTACAGATGTGTATGGACAGATGGGGTTCATGATGACTAGGAAGAATACAGAAGCTTCTGTAAAAGTTCTTAAACAGAACTAAAGTTAAGGACAGTTGTTCTCATTCCCATTCACTGGGATTGGTGCATTTCCATTTCTTTGTTCCTACCTGTAAAAACACAGTCATTGACTGTAAAAGTCGTGACCACTTTGTCACTTTCTTATTGCAGACATTATATGAGTTATATCTGTGGCAGGGGCAAGTGGTAAGCTTCTGCTGTGAACAGGGATCTTACGACTTACCCAACAAAGATGTCAAAAGTGGCATGGTTGGCATTGTACGTTTTCAATGGATTTTGAGGCACCAGTGTCTTTGAAAGGAATTCGTGGAAACATTCCATCATTATGATGTGGGGCTCTCTTCCTGTATTATGTAGTCCTTTTTGCTTCTAGCAAACAGCAAGAGTACTACGTTATAGGAGGAAGTATCTGTGACTGGAAAAAAATCATATTCTCTTCCAAGGCAGATGCAGAAGAGTAATCCCTTGTGAGACTTCTAATGGAAACTAAACAGAAGCAATTTTATTACAAATCTAAATTTTCCCCAAAAAGAAGGCTGTAGGCCACACAAAAGAAATGAAATGGTATTCTAGGTGCAAAACCAAAACATGCCTTCAAGTGTTAAATACTGTAGAAACAGTGAATCAATACCCCAATAAATCAGTATTCTTTTATGCAATACTGTCATACCAGTTTCTAACATTTAAGAATTATATAACAGAGAACTCTTAACAAATAAGATGACCAACCCCCCCTCAAATAATAAAAACATGCATTTGTTTTAACTGCAAAAGTGCATTAACATTCATTGATAAGAATCTCACAAAAATATGGAATTAAATCCTTTTGAAACAATGATCTCTGCAGTTCTTGATAATGCGTGGTAGCGTGCTTCCTTTAGTTTCTTCAGAATGAAATAACTTTTTCACCTGAAATAGAAGCCATTGGAAAGTAGCTAACCTGTTTTCTTTCCACAGTCTTATAAATTTATCAGAAAATTAGCTTTAAAGACATCAAAACCAAAAATGTGTGAAAGATTTTTGGAAGGGTGGGATAAAAGGAAGGTGGCAAATTAATTATCTCTCCTTGAACTTTTCCATTTATTATTGCTTTCCTAATCAAACTCTGTACTTGAGTAATTGAGTCCCTGGCATAAAATTTTCTCTTGTTGATTTTACATGGCTCACAAATACAACATCAGAAAATCACACATTCATTTTTATCTTCACAATATTATTTAGAAAAGCGAAGGAGAAAGAAGTCTTTTAGAATATCACATGGGTACACTGCAGAGTTGTTTTTCCAGAGCTTAAAAATGAATATGCTGTCTTAAGATCTCTTCTGTAGAGTAAACAGTATTTGCTGTAGCACTGTCAAACAAACAAGCAAACAAATGAAGAGTTTGGGTACTATTACACTTCAAGCTCTGTGCTCCAGTGAGCTATTTCTGTCACTCCTGCTACTATCAGGAGAAGCTATATACATGGAGACCACACATAATGTGGAAACCCTTGATCAGAGTTTTAGAGAACTAATAGTTCTTTCTCATTTGGAAAAAATCTGAAATAATTGTTTGGTTGGCATTCTTGTTGAGTAAGGGCAGATAGGTATTTTCTTTTTGGAAGACCTTGGTACAGTCGATGTGTTCCCTTTTTTCCCTCTACTGCAAATGGGAAGGAAAAGCAGAGTTTGATTCTCTACTTGTGCACATTAAAAAAAAAAGCCAAAAAAACCCCAAAAAACCAAACAAAAAACCCCACAACAACAACCAAAAAAAATCCCTGCAATGAGAGTAGCTTGAGTGGCCAGGCACCAGATACGAAGGTCAAGGGCATCTGTAGAAAGTCTGCAGAAACAGTGTGTGGAAATAGAAACTGTGTTTTTACTCCAGCATTGTCACAAATATGCAATGTTTTCCAGTGAAGAATAGCTTTTCACTGCTTCAGTGAATCCCCAAGGCCCAAACTCTGGCATTTCTTCGTCTTTCAAAAACAGTATATGCATTTACAGGTTTTCGACCTTGACATTTTCAATGTCTTAAGCAAACATTCTTTCATTTGAAAGTGGGCTTACTTCTCCAGATAATGGAAGTTATGATACTGATACCTAGGACTACTTCTTGCATCTCTGAGGTTTAGTGCATCTCTGACTATGTAGCTGAACAGTACGGCATTTACAAACGAAGCAGCGCTGAAGTTTGCAAGGGTTGTGCCAGAGAGTAGTACCGTGAACTGAAGCACTTTTATTGTGTGCTTGTGCCCATTGACAGGAAAGGCAAGATTCTCATGCTTTATACTGACATAACACCTCGTTATTGTAATTAGTAACAACACAAACTGAAACAGTACATTCTTCTTCCAATGGTGATGTAGTGTGTCCAAGGCTTCTTTTAGTAACTATGTATCATCAAGGCCTTTGCATTGAAACTTAATCAAATTTATGGTCCTTCTACATGGATGTAGGAATCCAAGTTATTACCAAAATTACAGATTTATTGATTGTAAACTGAGTTTTTGGTGACAGTGGTTATGCAAAAATGATGAAAACTGAAGACCACTCAATTCTATAAATTTGTCTAGAGAGCGTGAAATAGTTTTCTGCATGGCTTAGTGACATATAACATCAGAGGGGAGAAAGGAGTCATGCTTTGCCAGAACAGAATGCTGTGAAGTAACATAACATCAACCCATGCATTAATTACTTGCTCAAACACATTGAAGCCAGAATTTTGGCTACCATACAAACAATCCTAGCACAAATCTGGCTTAAATTGTCAGAATTATTTGGCTGAATGTAACAATGAAGCATTCTTTTGAAGTGTAACTTTAGTCTCTCATAGTTTAATTTACCTTGCAGTTTTGGTGGGTAGGTTTTTTTGTTGTTTGTTGTTGTTCTTCCCCCCTTTTCTATTGATGATGCTTTTCTGATGGCATGGAAAAGATGAGTTTTTAAATGTTTTGTACTTCTATAGGCCTTCAGGATTTTGTTTTTGTTTTTGTTTTGTTTTTGTTTTTTTCTTCTTTTTTTGTTTTATGGCTTCAGGTGTCCATCCTCTCCCACTTTCTTTGGGAATTGCAGTGTTCAGCATTGTCTAATGATACTGCAACTGGATAGACCAAAGTCTGGTTAGGGGCTTTTAACATCTGATTTGTTCTCATATTTCTGGGTGGATTTCAAGTCTGTGAAACTTAGATTACTCCTCTTTGCAAAAGGAATAATGATGCTTGCCTTTCATGATTTTCCTTAATTAGTCAGACATAAAGGCAAGATGATATGACAGAGTGAAGTACTTATCTTACACTAATACCTCGTGGCCATCCTGCATAAATATCACTGCAGGTGAGCATTTCATGGGTTAAAGGCAGTGTGCTTCCACTCTGAAACACATTTCCTGGCTATAGAGTAGTACTGGGGAATGAGGAGTCTTGTTTTCTGTTTAAAAAAAATCTTTTTTTCAAATAGGACCCAAACAAAAAGACCAACTTGATTTCAGGTGTGTTCAATGAGCTGTAGTCACTTATCTAGAAGTCACTAGAAGTTTTTGATTAGCATGTTCTGCAGCAGGATGCCTGTCCAGCTCTCTAAAACCTGTAAAACAAATAAGCTGTGTAAATCCTACTTTCTTCTTGAAAAAAAGAAAAGTTTCTATGCCTACCATAACATTTGTCCAAGTAAAAGATGTCTTAAATGAATGCTTATAGCTCTGAAGAGAATTCAGATGAAAACTTCAGTAGACTGGAGGTATTTTTCTTCTATATGGGTTTAGACACATTATACAGTGAAAGTACAATTTTGGATTCTGTTTTTCTTAAAAATATATAGTGTTCTTTGTAAAACAAAACAACAGTTTTATACATAAATGTTTATTGTATTGGTGTTGGATTCCAATCTTATTTTTCTTGTCATGCACTGCAGTCCTCCTTTATTACTGAGAGAAAAGAGAAGCTAATGTTGACCACTTGCGTCAGCTTTAGTACAGCTGATGTTATTTCAGATATGATTGCTTATGCACCTGCATACTTCTGCCATTACCCAGTCTCCCCAAAAGCACTAGCAAAGGAGTGGACTTCAAATAAGCACAGCTTGCAAGAACAGATGTTTGTGTGCTATACTGTTCTACTGTGATTTTAATACTACTTCAGTTGTGGTTTTCCTGGATGATTGCAAACCAATTATTTTTTTCTATCTCTGAAAGCTCATTCAGCAGATGGGGGCAATTGCAATTCTGTGTTTTCTTACTCTGACAAGGGTGGGGAATAGTTTCTTCTCGATTTGTGGACACTGCTATGGATAATACAGTTATCTCCTGGGCTAATGATTCCCTCTGAGAATTCCGTCGAAAGGTGTGACATTGCCCAGAGCAGTATATTTCATTAAAACATATTTTGTAGCTTAGACCAAAGAAGCAAGTCTGCAGCAAATCTGAGGACACTTTTACTGCATAGGCACAATAAACATTTCAGTAGTATCTGCTAGACTCTGATTTTGCAGTGTGTACCATTCAGAATAATTTTATATGTGGTTTTTACTACTACTAAGTTATTGTATCATTTCTTTTAAATTACATGTTCTGTCTACATAAACATCAAACCAAGTCAACATGATTGCAGTTCTTATTAGAGAAGATGAAAATGTTTTTTACTCAGTGTTTTAGTGTTGTACCATTAATTCTTTATGCGTATCTACATTTTGATGTTTTTATTGAAGCATTAAACAGTTGTGCATAACAAAAGTGAAGTAACATACATGCATTCTTTTTTAATATGTTCTTACACTTTGCTAAAGCACATGGCTCATTGTGTTTGAGAATAATTTTGTCATTCCTCTAGGCTGGGCACTTTGGTAGACTTTGTTGTGGTAGTGTTGTGCTGGGGCCATCTTGTTGTCTGTTGAAACTTATTGACAATGACAAAAGAATTGTGAAAGGGAGGTTCTTCTGCTCTCCTTGAAAGAACCTGCTGCTCCCCAGACAGAAGACAATACTTTATTCAAAAGCATAGTGGTAGTGTCACTACCAGAACCTAAGTTTTGCTTTGGAATTCTGTGCGTATCGTTTTTATTGTTTATTATTTGTCAGCTATTTTTTAAATTATTTCTCTGCAGTTATTTCAAAATAATTTGAGTTTATATGTACATAGCCACTTCTGCTCTGATTAAATCGATTAGGTTAGTGCAGCAGTTCTTGATTTTTTTCAAATCAGCCTTGGATTTGAATCTAGCACATGTATGGGAATCTCATCATGATTTATTTTTTTTTCAACAAAACAATGCATATCTTATATCCAAATCCAATAACTTATTGATATTCCAATTAAAGGTGGTACACTCTCCTTTCCCCCCCCCTCCCCCCCCGCCCCCAAGTTCCAGCCAAAGCTCTCTGTTCAGCCAGGTCAGCCTTCTTCCCTGCTAGCTGACCTTACAGCTCATGGGGGCAGCTTGCTACTGTGCCTTAATGTTTGGATCTATGATTTTGCTAAGCATTAGCTAAAACAAGTATGCAGAAGATGTATGAAGATGAAAAGTAGTGAATAAGGCCAGTAGTTAAGCAGTAGCCACCTGACCATTTGGTTTTGCAATTAGGCTTTAGCCACCTGATCACTTTGTAGTTACTAGCAGTAACAATACTGCATTAGCTGGGCTGTAAGCCTACATTCTGTGCATTCATTTTACAGCAATCAATATGCTGGTGCATCAAATTATAATTATTTTAAAAACTTGTATCAAAATTCATATAAGAATATAAAGAAAACTCATAAACTGAAATGTTTGATATACTTTTTCACTCATGCCTTTGGAAAATGTAGCCCTTCTACAGTTTCTGCAGGATTACTAGAAGAGAGTTATTTAAATGGACTGGTGGAAGAAAAATGTTGAAATCTTAGGAAAACAAGGACACCTTTGTTGCTGTTCTGCAAAATCAGTTGTGGACTGCTGATATAGGCTAGTTAAAGACTGAAGAAACATCATAAATCATCCTGAATCCAACCTGTTATTAAATATGTCAAGAAGTAGAGCCCACTGGGTTGATAAAGGTGACATTCCAGATATGCTCTTCAGCTATAATTTTCAGTTTCTTCTTTCCCTGAAAATTCAGCAAAATAAAGACAGGAATAATTCCCATAAGGGGATGAAAATTAAATACTTTCTGGCAGTTTCTGGCGTGGACAGATTCAGAGTATTTAATAGCTGCGTTCTTGTTAGGACTATAACCAAATCAGCAGTGATAAGTAATGTTTTCAGGAGCCAGCCCATCACTTAGGATAGAAACTGCATTTCTACAAGGAATTTGGAAGCCTGCAGTGCTTGGAAGTTGGAGAATTATTGATGTTGCTGTCTGGTTGCAGCAGAGTGAGGCAGCTCCCAGGGGCTGGGGCACTGGGGTCCCCCAGGTGGGTCACGGCAGGGCCAGCCAGGAGCAGGGCAGCCGGGGGGCAACAGGGAAGCCCCTGCACCAGGCACCTCCCTGGGGATGGGGCCAGGCCGAGGCCGGACTGGGACATGGACCCACGGGTGGGCCCAGCTCAGCAGGACCCATGGCCGGGTAGGGCACGGCTGTGGGCAGCTGGAGACCAGCCCTGCTGGAGGGTCACTGGTGCCAAGGGGCTGCAGTGAGGTCCTGAATCATGGGCAGGGTCGGATGAGCCCTGGCCGGGTGGGGAGGGCTAAGTGGTGAACTCAAGCTTTATTCCTTCCTAGTGGTTAACTAGGCAAACCCTTGCTCTGCAGAGTTGTTTTTAAAATAGGGTTTGGGTTCTGAGGTGAGGTTGCTTAGGGAAGCAAGCTGAAACAATGTAAGAAGGACAAAATAGCTTCTTTAAATAACAGTTAAAAAATTACTGCATAGATCAATATATAGTCATCACATGAGGTGGACTATCATAGAAACAAAGACCTACCGAAAGACATTTTCAGTAATGTTTACATAGTCAGAGTTAAAACTGATACAGAAATCAGAGAGCTGTGTTGTGATGTTTGGCATATTTCCCTTGTATGTCTTTTCAATGCTCATTACTCATCTCAACTTTATGAGTAATCATATTTCAGTTTGTGATGTGTTTGTATTTCTTTTTAAATTAAAAGACTCCCACAACATTTCAACTTCCTGTATCTGACTGGTGCAGCAGGCAAAAAAATAACACCGCATTTTGTGTTTAAGCTATTTATTCACATTACTACGACGTGTGTCTCATCCTCTAGTGTATACGTGTTCTTGCAGTAGTAATTGGCAGAGGAGGTGGCATCTCATTAAAAAGAAATGTCCACACTATTTCTATGGATCTGGATTGAGATGACTTCCCCGGGTCACACAAATTATGTCTGAACTGGTAAACAGAACATGGGTTGGCTTGAGTCTGCATTGCTTAGTGGCATCCCCTTCTCTGTCAAATTAATCTGAAAGAGGAATAGTCACAGCAGTCCCAAGTAGAGAGAAGGTCCACTATTGTCCACCTAGATTTTTTTCCCTTGCTGTGTTTTAAATCATCATAGACATAGCTGCAGAAATATAGTCTCTCAAACTGTGTATGCGTAACCTAAGCAGTGTATTGCATTTGTTATAATGAGAAATGCTTTTGTGGAATAAACCGCCTGTTGTGGAGATGATTTCATAGTATGCAGAGTAAAGAAAGAAGTGCAACCATGCTCAGGGACATGAATCTCTCATTAATCTGGTAGCCATGGTCTTAAGCAGGGATTCCCAGGGACTCTCTTCAGCACAACAGATACTGCAACTAAGCATTTGACATTTTCCTACTTGGGCTAATTTGTACTGAGATGGAAGTATTAAAAAAGACAAGCAGTTATTTAATCTTTACAGAAAAACTGAAATATAAACAAACTGACAAAGGAAAGGCCCCTTAGTTATGCAATAGAAGTGATATGCAAAATCCTCCTATGTGAATTTTAAATTCAGCATTAGAAATAAAAAGGAGAAAGTCAAAGTGTTACATTGCAAACAATATAAGAAATATCAGGAAGGTAAAGGAACAGGAACTTCTCTTAGCTTTCTCTTGTTTTCAGTTGTTGCCTTACAACCACATTGTAAAAGACCCAGTTACAAATTGAATGCTTTCAGTGTTTATTAATATGCAAATAATATTCTTTTAACAACATTCCTGACTGCATTTTTCCATTGAATTTTTTTGGGTAACATGATGTTTAGTGGGAATAACACAGAATTGATTGGTTGTGCAATCAGCTGAGAATATTTTGTTTTTAAACTTATTACTTGTTAGATGTGAAAGCCCACTGACTCAGAATGTACCTGGATTTTCTTCACTGATGGCAAGTACAAATAGTTGTTTCTTCACAACAAAAAATAGCTAATGTTACTGTTTTTTCCAAGCGTTCCATACATTTCATGCTATCACAATTGATTTCTGAATGTGTCTTTCTGCGGTATGGTATTGGAACGCCATGTCTATTTTGCTATTTGGATTTTGAGGGAAGCTTACTTCTCTAAATTCTACAGCAGTTCCTTATTGATTTCTCTACCTATGTAACCAATTCCTTAACCGGTTCATCCTTTCATAATTCCAGTTATGAATACCATGATTTGTGTTGGGATCTCTATAGGATATACCTGAAGATGCTTTTATGTATATGCATGCAGTTAAAAAGAGAGAATGAGGATGGAGACCCTTCTGATATTTCCCAGTCTGGAATAGTTTTAACTTAGAGTTCCTTATAGCTTCATAAACTCAGCAAATTTATGATTTCCCTGGGCATACAAATTTTCTCCTGTATTTCTTGGGGTTTTTTTTCCCCCTGTAAATTAGGGACAGCCTTTCTAAGGCAAATCTTAACATTTGAAAACACTAACACTTAGAACTCATGCTATCAAAAAGGAGCCTACAGCAAGAGAAAAAACAGTCTGATTGTTTCTGAAAAATTAGAATACCAGCAAACCAAGGTTACAATATCAGAATACCCGCTATTCATGTTTTTAGGAATAAATCACTTCAGAGAACATTTTGGCTTTATAGGAAGTTTGGATCCCTGTCATTTTACATTTAGTATATTATTCCTTTATTAATAGAATACAGTATTATTCTGAGAATAAGAAGAGGTGTAACCATAACTTTCCCATCAGTGCTCTGAAGGAAATGTGTAAGACTGTCCTGCTGTCCTATAAAGGCAAAGCCAAGCAAACAGACCCTTTCTCTGGTTCTTTCTTAATTTTCAAAGTAAATTAAAAAAAAATCCACAGTGGTGACCTTTTTTTGTTTTGGTTATTCACTCATATCTTCTTGTGACTCAGATAAGTATATGACTGAAGTTACACTGAAGTTTATATGAACTGACAATCTAAATGTTATTAGACTTCCACCTCCCAAACCCTCCTACAGGACAAGATATAAATTATGTGTGACATCATAATTTCATAATTTAATGCAAAATGAAAAAGTCATCAAGCCCTATATGCTTATTCCTTGTACATATAGTAAGCTAGATATTTTTAAAGACAAGACAAAGACCTGGGGGAAAAGGTAC
The DNA here is from genome assembly GCF_023634085.1 of Falco cherrug. Taxonomy (NCBI): domain Eukaryota; kingdom Metazoa; phylum Chordata; class Aves; order Falconiformes; family Falconidae; genus Falco; species Falco cherrug. Next base: position 10,322,057 of record NC_073699.1, read on the forward strand.
AAGGAGAGAGTGAGAAAATACCAGCACCTCTGTATGTTATGATTTAAGTCACAAAAAGAAAAGATAATTTGTACCTCCAAAAGTCTTATTTTCTCTCTGTCCAACCCAAAATGGTTTCTAAACTGCAAAGGGAAAGGAGTCTGGAAACTGACACCTGGTGTTCCGTTAACTAAAAATAATATCTCACATTCTGCTTCTGCTTTGCTCAGATTCTGTATAGAAACTTCATAGATATTGAGACATAGTCAGGGCAATGGCATAAGAATAAGAATGAGTGAGTTCTTAAAAGGAGAATGTTTCCCTTCTGATTTAACATCACAATATAACTGCACAATACCTGAGGCTGTTCATTTCTGCATTATCGCTTTGTTCTCATTGTGCACCTCAATAAATACATTCTGTTCTCAAAGTCATTTTAAGGAATAAAAACAAACACAAAGCCTCTCAATCTATCAAAAAATCACCCCTTCTTCTCAGAGAACACATGCTAATATTTAATCTAAACAGGTAATTCTTTAAAGTCAAGTTAGAAGCACTGAGACTTAATGGGTAGCTGTTTCATGTTATCTCTTAATACACCAGGGTACTTAGTGACTTTTCCTTCCCCCCATCTCACCCCCCCAAAGATCAGCTTTATTCCTCACAAGAAGGGGTATAATATTTATTTTACGGTACAAAATGTGTGTTAGGAACAATGAAAATGCTGGAAGTATCATTCATTACTTAATTGTAAATAATTTGAATACAAGCAAATTAGGTGACTTTCTAATTAAAACCAACTTAATAAAAACCAGAGAAAATGGCTGTGTTTTGTTGTGGGGTACTGTAATCCTGGACAGACATCTGTCACTGTGTCCTTTTGCAGTAATGGATGCTGTCCTTGGCACCAGGGAAGGTAATGTGGGTGGTGGGACTGAACTGCAATCATTGAAGCAAACAATCCTCACCGTGGCTGCTCCAGGCTTAGTGCTTGAGGCAGTGTTTCTAGCAATGAGTGGTGTAAGACAACTACTAGAAGGACTAACACCAAACCAAACTAAAATAAAAACCGCTCCAGATACTGGAATGTTCTCCATGTAGGGAGATTTTCTAGAGTGGACATAGAACCCAAGAAATCCCAGCTTAAAAAAAAAACTGTGCTAGGTGGAAATGACCCTGAATAGAATGACTGACTTGCCAGAAATAGTGTGTGAGGAATTACATCAGGAGGTGTAAAAGTTAAAAACTAGTGTAGAATGGTGCTAGCAGTTATTTTACAGTTTTTGTATCTAGTGTGCAATAACTTTTCATGAAATTTAATATGTCATTTTATATGATTTTGTGTTTATATTCTACAGCTGCACTCCAATTCTGACAAAGGTGATGGATCAGTCAAATACATTCTTACTGGAGAAGGGGCGGGGACTATATTTATTATTGATGACACAACTGGAGACATCCATTCAACCAAAAGCCTAGATCGAGAGCAGAAGACTCACTATGTGCTTCATGCTCAAGCTATTGATAGACGGACAAACAAGCCACTCGAACCTGAATCTGAGTTTATAATCAAAGTGCAGGATATCAACGACAATGCACCAAAATTTACAGATGGACCATATATTGTTTCAGTGCCAGAGATGTCTGAAATGGGTAAGGAAAGCAAATTTATTCAACAATCTTTTAACAAGTAAAAATGCCATATATTCTTTGAGAGAGCTATGACTCATTATTGTATCATTGATTGTACATAAAAGATATTACAGTTGAGAAGATACAATAAGACATCAAATGCAACCTTCTGTGTTGCTTGGGACATTCCTATTGAGAAAGCAGTGCAGACACACACAGACACCCTGGCTAGAGGAGAGTCACTCTTAATCTTGAATGTTTTAACAGGCATTTCTGGGCAAATGGTGCTTTGCATTCTAGAAACAGATGTCTTCATGTATCCTCATTCAACTACACATTTTATGACATTCTCTTATCTCTTCATGAGTAGTCTGTGCAATTCACAGAATTAAACAAATGCAACAAAATGGTCGTTTTCTGGATTATTTTAGACCATGGTGTCATATGTTTATTTACCTTTATTAAGTTTCTTACAGAGTGAACAGGAGTTCAAAAAAATACTGATAATTGGTTTTTCCTGTTAGAAATGTATTTCAGATATTCTTATTCTTTGAGGCGCTGCATTATGTGACCAGTTTTCTTTGTTTATGGCTTCTCTGGTGTTGAAATGAGTTTATAACTTTTCTCTAATGTCACATTATCAAAGCTACATAACTAGCCTAGGATAGACAGATAGAAATATTACTTTTGTGCTACTATTTTTTTTTTAGGAAAGCTTAACTGTCTTTATGAAATACATTTGCTGTCTTTTACTACTGAATGGACAGTACAGATAATTACCTCGTGAACACACACTTTTCCTTTCTACCCCCAAATCCCTACACACGCCATCTAAGAAACAAGCTTCAAATTCGAGATGTATCTAACTTTCCCAAGTGAAAAGTAGACAATTTGTTCTTCTCTTCTTGCTGTTTGTCTAATAAGCAGGTGATAGACTTTAACTTCTGCAGAGTAGAATTTTAAAAATTAAAAGGAAAAAATACTAGAATACATGTAGTTACGCAACTCATAAAAATAATGATCATATAAGAACAAATTAATATTGTTGCATCTTAATGGTTTGTTATCAATTGATCAGTTTGAACAGTAATGGTAACTCATGTGAATAGATCAGAAAATAACAAAGTGTTTTGTTCCATACTTGGAAGTCGGGTGCAATATTTTGTTAATATAATTATTTTGGATGGGAATATACCTTGTACAACTCTCCAGTGTAGATAGGTGAAATTAATTTCAAACTGGGAATCTTCATGTGGTTCATCTTCTAACCTGACATTATTATGCTGAGTTCAGACATATGTGATTGTGTAGTGAGAGAAGTTTAATCTGTCCATGGAAGTCTACATACTGTTTGAACTGTATACAGTTTCACAGGAGGCAAAGAAATACTTCATGTGGAGAGACTAAACAGGCCAAAACCACAGTTTCCATTACAGATATGTATAGTAAAAATAATGCGTTATGAAGACACCTAAATTTTTATTGCCTGTACAAAGGAAGTGTGGCATATGAAATATTTGAAACAGGTGGTAATCATACCAGACCTGGAAAGACCAAAATATATTAGATCTTGTTCCTGAACCATGGAGTTCAGGGCTGTGACATTTCAGCAGCAGAGACTGGTTTTTACACCAGTAGTGTATTGATTGACCTTAGTGGCATTAATCTTGCATAAAGTGGAGAGTAAGTATCCTTTCCTATCAACCATGTAAAATCAGATCCTATTAAATGGACTCTCAAGCTTATCAAATTTAATGTTTTAAAAGGATAGAAAAAAATTTCCCACCTCCTCTTTCTTTCATCCTGACTTACTACTACTTCTTCATTCTTTCTTTCACTGCCACTGCCACTACACTGACACACAGGAATATTTCCCTGATTTTCTTCTCAAAATGTCCTGCATAGATGATCTGAAACATAATCTACCTGCATGTATCGTAATTCTCTCGTTCTAATACTTTGTTCTTTGTGGGTACTTTTAGCATCTTTCTCCCTTTCCAATCCTCTCCTCTCTTACAAGTCTTCCCACAGTGTGTTATTTCAGATGTCTTTTCCCAGCTGTGCAGAACTCTAAGACCTTTTTTCCTGTGGTCCCTCTTGCAACAGTGCATGAAGGGAGAAACATCTTTCTTTCGTCTTCTATTATATCCTTCTCTCTTCTTTCAGAGGCCATTGTTCCCATATTACCTTTCAGGTTCCTGTTTATGAACTTTTTTCTTTCCACAGCCTTTTTCCCTGTAACTGGGAATTGTTACCTCATCTTTGCTTGTAGTTTTTGTCTCCTTCCCACAATTTATTGTTATTATTTATTAACATCATTATTTCTAATAGCCTCTCCTTTGTCTCTACCAGAAGAACAATCTGTTAGCCATTCTTACTTGGTCAGGATCCAGCTAATAAAGATTTTCAGATTATAGATCAAATATATTGTCATTCCTTAAAATAATTTGCAAATTGTCCGTTGTTCCCTTAAACCACAGCTTCCCCTCAAATACTGACTTCCTTGATCTAATTTTTTATTTCTCAGAGCTATAAACAAGTAGGTCTCCATTCCATCTACACAGTGATGCTAGTGCATAGAACAGAACACGCCTTTAATGTAGGATTCCCTATTTTAACCATCTAAGCATAGTATCGTAAATATCAATCCCCGGAGAAATTTATGGAAGTACAGAAGGGCAGTAGTTCTCTGAGTAATGTCATAACACCAGGACTGTTTAAGCCATATACCTTTGTGGGAAGTACTACAATTACGGGATAGAGCTCCCAGTAAGAATATTGAGGGCCTGTCTGAAACCTCTTCAATTGTTACTGGTAATTCACTGTGGCACAAAGCTTTACTTTTAGAGCTGCAGATCATTTCAGTATCATCTAAGCTCTTAATCTCAGTTGTCTCTTGTTATACCACAGACTGTCTTGATGTGAAATTCATTTACTTTATCGACTGTCTCCAAAAATGCGTAACTGTCATCTTCTTTCTACAGTTTCCTTTGTCTTTAATGAAGACCATTTTACTTAATTGATTATTTCCTTCCCCTGTGGAAGCCTAGAAGGAAATACAGTGGAAAGGAAATCAATGTTATCCTCAGAGTCCGAAGCAGCTAATATAAGTGTTTACTGTTTGTTCATTCTGTTTATAAAAGCTGTCTTTGTTTTCATCCTCTCAGAATGTAAGTATTCTTACATAGATGTTAGTCATAATTCTGTAGTAGTCTGAATCTTGGTATTGTTCTACAACTACATTATACAAGTTACTGTTTTCCAAAGGGCAATTCAAATGGTCAGTCTGGGATGGCATTTTGGGTTATAAACCAGAGTGGATTATGGTAAACCAAGAAAGTTTTAGTGCTAAAATAAAGCATTAATGCATATTTTTTATAGATTAAATACTTTGCTGGTTGTACCTGAGGAAAATCATTAAAATATCTATTCCACAAAGCTTTCCTGTTGTGTGAATAAAACTGAATTTTCATATCTTGCCATACAGGCAGTCTGCTGTAGGCATACATTGTATTTTCATTGCAAATTTATGATCACAGTTTTCGTATTCCCTTACTGAATTGTTTGTGTTTGTTGCATACTGAAAGCATTATTATATTGTCTGCAGTTTCAGGAAGACTAAATCTATTATTGTTTCCACAGTATACATTTTTTCTGTCAAATAATGGAGATCCCTATGCCATTTTTATTAGTTCTTCAGTTAGCATGGTTTTTGTTATTTAGATATGGAGACTATACATACATTGAACCTCTTGTTGGTATATTATAAATTTCTAAGGAAGCTTCACTACTTCGAAAATTTCTTTGGTTTTTTTACATGGTCATTTAAAGAACTTTGAATGTTACTGTCTGTCTGTAACAGCCGTCATGCTGAGTGGCAGGTGATATTTTTGATCTCTGTTATGCTGTTTAGTTTCGGCAGCAGATTCCTCTCTGTCTCCTCAAGAAGTTAGCTGGTATTTTTCCCACAAGTTGAACTTTTCTTGATCTACTTGTAAAAGCTTTAGGACCTTTATGGCTTGTCTTTTTTTAGGTCACTGACAACAAAGTACAGCTAAGTTTTGTTAAATGATTTGCCAAATATTAGATCACAGTGTTCACTGTGGCACACAGTGAACATATTATTTAAGCTTTATGTCCTGTGTTGAACGAGCTGAAAGAAAATGCCTATTCCTTGCCTTCATTGAAACTTTTTCCTAAAAGTTGGCTCAAGAACCAACGTTTACAGCTGAAATTATTTCTTCTGCGGTGTAAAAAACCTCAGTTTCATTGAGAGCTGTAACTATGCTCTGTTTTAAGGTTTATGAGTCATCATTATATAAATCTAAAAGGAAATAACATGTTTAAATCAGTAAAAGCCTTCCATATCTACTTATTTTTAGGCATCTCCAAAATGAGTGAAATATTGCATCTTAAATTTTCTAGCGTTGAGGTCATACATAAGAAGAGTATTCCCAATAAATTCTGCTTAGGAAATCAGTAGACACACTGGACTTTTATGAACTTCTTTCCAGGGCATTATAATGTGAGGTAGTCATAATTTCAGATAATCTGAAAGTTAATATTCATGGTGGTAATAAATATGATTTGTATGAGAAGTACCTATTTATCTTCCGGTGTTGTTTGATTTTTATCTTCTAATGAAGACAGCTGACCAAAAAACAAAAACCAAAAACAAACAAAAAAACCCCACAACAAAAACCCAAACAAAAAAAACCCACAACACTGAGATTTTCTGCAGTGAAGGCTTGGTTCAGTAATAGTCACTGGACTCAAAGTGTTGATTTCCTGATGGAATCACTGTTTTCTAATGAAGAATGAGACTAAAATACACTGTGTTGACTTGTTAGTGTTTTAAGACAATTTTAAGAATTAGGTTAGTTAGGCAGGAAATCCCTGTGTTCATTAAACTTCACCTTTTTATCACTTCTTTTAGTTTTTATTCAGTATTGTTCCATTTGAGATTTAAACAGAGCAGCAAACTATGGGAAGTCATGCATACAGATCTGCATTCTCAACAGACATTTTTTATTGAACTGCCTCATTAAACGTTAAGTTTTTTTCTTCAGAGAGACAGATTGAAGTATTTCCCTTCAGCTTTACTTTGATATATAAATTTACAAAAAAATGTTTGTAAACGTATTTTAAAAAAGAGAAAAACCAAAGAAAAAATGTGAGATAAAACCACAGTTTGGTTGCCCAAATAAAATGGTCCTTATTTTTGATAGCAGATAAAAGGCAAAGCTTACAGAGTGGTGTTGAGAGCAATCAGATGATTTCACAGCTCTGTATAAAAGCATTATCTAAGAATTGCCAATCTGTAATCTCTAAACTGTAGCAGGGAATCATGTGGAATGGTAGTTGTACTCTGAATAAGCAGAACCTCCACTTTGGGGAGAAAATATTTTTTATTGCCCAGCTGTAGTGTCAAAATGCTTTTGCAGAAAAATTTTGAGGTTTTCTTCACAATCACTTTCGCAGTAGGTTAGTGAAGGAGGTATGGAAGGTATGCCTCTGGGTCCAATGTTTATATCTGTTCCGAGGTCTCCAGGGAAATTAGATCATTATTTTTTATATTAGATTATTTTCTTCAGAATTGTTAGCATTAGAAATAGCAAGGCAGCTGTACTGTATATTTTTCCATCTAAGTCCTTCATTTGCACATAGCTCAACAGCAAAAACTGATGCTGCATCTGAGTGGTGCAAATGTATTTGGAATTGTGATTTGTCTGTCACGCTGATGAGCTGAATGATTCTAACTTAGAAGGGCGTATTGGAAGAATTGGAAGGTAAAGGTACCCTCTTCACCTTTCTTCTCACAAGGCTTTCTAAACGATAGCTTTCACAGGCTGCCTTTCCTCTGCTTAGCAAATCAGGCAAGAGTTAGGCAGAAGGCCAGTATAGATATGTCTATTAAGCTGCTGAGTGTGCTTGTGTCATACAGTGAAAACGTTAAGCATCAGATGAGCTACATTGCACTGAATGTGGTTTTCAGAGATGGAGGGGGGGGGGGGGGGGAAGTTAAAACTTGTGATTCCAAGTGTTCTTTTAGATGGAAAGAGAACACTTTGCCACTATTCAATACCAAATTACTGTTATCAGGTGTTTCTTAGGAGAGAGATACAGATGTATTAGAAAATTACTGTGGTGGATTTTAAGTTGTAATAGCATTCCATTCATGCTAAAATGACCTGTCAGCTGCTTATGTGAGATACCGCCTTTCACTAGCCCTGTTTCTTTGTCCCACATCAATGAGCAATACAAGCACTCAGATTCTAACCCCTACCTTTTAAAATAAGGAAGGGAGGGAAGCCAGTCTCTGAAGAATGAGAGAACCATGAAATCGGTATTTTCTTCTGAAAAAGTGCAAATGGGAACTCAGCCTGTTAGATGAGTAGGCAGCTGCTGTTAATGGGAAAATCTATAGATAAAAAGGTACAGAAGTTGCCCAGCACTCTGGGTAGCAAACTCTGGTAGGTGACTGACCATACCTATTGGAGTGGCTGGTTTTTGTTGTATGCAATCAAAAACAAAATAATAATAAAAAAAAAAAAGTCAGTGTTACCATTAACTCCCAATTAACTGTGAACAAACTACTAGCTCCACCACTATTTGATTACAATATTCAACTTCAAATTCATCAAAGTATCCTTATATCTGCCATGTGAATATATTTATCAATAAGACTATATGCATTTGGGCTACTCAGAGACCAGAAGACAACACATTCAAGTGTGCAGGCATATTTCCTGTACCTTTTACTAAATTTCCTGTAGAGACAAAAAAAGCAACTTTTGGTGTCCAAGTTTGTGTGACACAATTGAATGAATAGTTTCTCAAAGAATGAAGAATGCAAATCTGCAAGGATTCAAATGCTAGCTTTCCTGTACTGGAAGTGAGACTCCATGATTTTAGGTATTTCTATTCCCAGTGTACACTGAGGATGTGCACATTAACAAACAGTTCTGTGCAATGAAAACCAGTCTGTGAAGTTGGAACTGAGGATCTGATGTCCGCACCATATGTTTTTGGGAAGTCTGATTTCAGACTAGTTCTCTCCTGGTGTCTGAGACTAAATGCCCATTAGCAGTCAGAATAGATCAGGTAGGCTTCTAAAGCGCATCTGGTTTAGTTTCATCCGAAGGAATCTAGTTAATGTGGTCTGAAATGGTTCCATGAGGCAAATCAAAGTACAAGAAGTGGGGGAAATCAAGGGATTCAATTCAAAAGCATACTTCTCACAACTAAGATGTGAAATTTAACACCCCAGAGTGGAGGTGATGCCTCAGTGGTTAATTTAACTGAGAAACTACTTTCAGATGCAGAATTACACAAGAGCAGCCTGTTCGGATTATTCCAATATTTTAATACTGGGCAAAGGAGTCTGTGGAGAGCAGTGTCTGTAGAAGGATAAACAAGTGGATGAAGACTGAACCTTTATTAACTTGCAGTCTTTCATTGACTGATTTCTTATGTGAACTGTTGAACAGTGATAGCAAAAAAGATTAATGATTAAATGTCTTGAAAAATACAGTGAAATGTAAAATCACTTTTCTCTATTCTATCTGTTCAGTACTTATGCATTTTCTTTTCTAAAAGTGTTACTTATAGGTTATCCCACTTCGTGACGTGCTAGAAATTGCGATTTTATGTTTCTAATGGTTTTATTAACAGCAAATATTCATCTTTTGAACTCCTTATCTTCCTAACTTGGATCCGTTGTTGGAATTCTCACAAAGGTTCTAGTAATTATTTTGGTTTTAGATCTTTGATGCCTTCCAATAGCTAGATTTTTTGATTCACTTAGTATCTTTTATTGATTTGGGGGCATTTATGCAAATTATTTTAAAGATGCATTTCAGCATTGATTTGTATTGTGAATGAAGATAACTCTGAATTCCTTAAATATGAGTTGTTTAGAAGTCTAAGCAGTATCCAAGTTTTGGATGTATATGTGTGAACATGCATAGATATGCCTGCTATGTAGGTACTATGAATATGTCTATATATATGTAATTAAGTTTTATATATATATATATTCAAATTAGTATAACCAGTTTTCTTTAAAAATATGATATAATAATAACATACCGAGAAAATATTACTAATCTCTCAGTTGTAGAATTTGAAGACAGTAGAGGTTTCAAAAGACATTTTTGTATTTGTTAGAAAGTTGTTTTTATTATCAATTAACTTTTATTTTCCTGTATATACAGGTACGTCTGTTCTACAGGTGACAGCCACAGATGCAGATGACCCTACATACGGAAACAGTGCCAGGGTAGTGTACAGTATTCTTCAGGGACAGCCATATTTCTCTGTTGACCCTAAAACAGGTAGGTATTTTATATTTCTGCCAGTGTGATTTGTCCTAACATGTTTCACTTAACTAAATCTGGTAGATGAAATCCAATGTACAAAATGCAGGTGGGTGGGATTTTATTTTTTTCCTTATTTCCAATTATATCCTACTTCTTGCTTTAACACTATGAAATTTAAGAATTGCTATGTTTTGTTGAGTACTAAAATGAGCCTACTGTGTACAGAATTAATTCTGCATCATGCCATGATCTGAGCCATTCAGGAAACTCAAATAGCACTTTTTCATCTTTTCAACCCTCTTTTTAGGAAGTGACTCGAGTGTGCCTAATACATTATGATTTTAAGTGGTTTCTGTTGCCTGAAGGGTAGGCTTAGGAGGATTATTGAATGTGTGCTTCAACACATATAACATAATAAATTAATATCATTCTTGTATTTATAAAACTGCAGTATTGCCATTTCACTGAAAATTTATTCTATGAATCAAGAAGTAGAACGAGCTGAAATATTTATGCTTAAAATCTATGCATTGCCCTCTCCTTTTTTCCACAAAGTGTAAGTTATGCATAATGAATCCAAACTGTTTTTTTTTAAAGAGAGAAAAAATTTCTTTTGGGAATGAGGGTTGTTACTAGTTTTAGATTTTCTGAAGAGCATTATCTTGAATATTAATACGATATAATTTTAGTATGCATTTATAGTCCTTAATAATGAATTATCATTTAAGAAAGTACTTTTTTATCTGAATTTTGTAACAGTTTTTCCCTGTCTATATCAAAGCTTTAATATTGAAAGAATGAAATACAGTGATCCTACGCTTAACTGTAGGGAAGAATAATGATTATTAAAATGTGCTGAAGTGAAGTAAGTATACTGTAAATAGTTTTCATTGTAACATTTTTACATTTCAGTGTCTTTGCTTGTGTATTTTAATCTCTTTGGAACTTGAAGGTATGTGCTTGCTTCATTGCAAGAGAGGTGTATCTGTGCCATCTCAGCTAGCTTAGAGGTTGGGCCTGCTTTGAGTAGGAGGCTGGAGTCAGTGACCCCCAGAGGTCTCTCTCACCCTAAGTTATTCTATAAATTTGTGAGCTCATGTTAGATAGGACTGAGAGAGCAAAGCCTGACAGGGTTACATGGAAGGACTGTATAAGGTGCTAGGAGGCAAATGTGATGCAGTCCTGTTCATACATACAGTGTTTCTGGAACAAACGCTGCAGACACCTTACCCAGCCACGTGTGAATACAGTCTGGCAGAGTACTGGCTGGCACAGGCTAAAACTGCTCGGGGGTACATGGTAACAACTAAGAGGCATGGAAGATAGTGATACATTGCTCAAGTTTTCTCTCCCCTTGTTTGACTTAGAAATACGACCTTGGTCTACATCTCTGCTTCTGTTTTGGCACTCTGAGGCAATGGCCTATATTTTTATTTTTGTAATGTTGTGGAACTTGTAGTGTGGAGCTGCTGTTCAGTCAGTAAAGAATCATAATGGATGTTCTCAGTATCAGGTCTGTATCACAAAAGAAAATAGTATTGCTATATTGCTGTTTGTATGTTGTAAAGAAAGCAGTTAGGACTGTATTTTCACTTCTCAAGTCTTAGGCTTTGACAAGACATACTAATTCTTTATGAACCTAAACTGTTTTTGATATGTGTGTAGAATATGAAAATTATTCTGATGCCATACCTTAGTCTATTGAAACAGCGAATGAATAAATATTTTATGAGGTAATTAGGCAGTGAAACAGTGGAAAAAAACCTGGAGAAACCATTTTGATTTGATAAGTTGTCTTTTTTTAATTGCAGAATAACAGTTAATTAATTTGGCATGTTATAATGGGAAAAAGTAGAAAATCGGAAATGATGGGAATGTCTTGAGGAATAAAGTGTTTCACTATGAAATTTCACTTCTAATTTCTTGGGTTTAAGACTCATTTTCTAAAAACATCGCTCGGCTGAATTTGCAGGCGTTTCTATGACCTGTTTTTCGTAAGGCTTCAATTGTTCAATTCCATCTTAACTTTATTTTTCCCTCGAAGATTTCTGAATTTACACTGCACGCGCAAACTTCCTTTCAAGAAAGAAGGGGCAAAAAAAGGGAAGAAGAGAAAGAGAAACATCCCAACATTCATGACTGAGTGTAATATTTGTGAAGCCTTAGGATCTTTTATGGCTATCAGTCAGGCTTCTTGGAGCTATCAGATGCAGACACCAAGGTGTTCATAGCTCAAGTGTGAATATTCATCTTAAGAAGTCTTCTGCTTCTAGGTTAGTGCTGCCTAAACTTGGTTTTGAACAACTTACTATCTGAAGACTTGAAATTCTTAGAAGCTTAGTTTAACATAGTTTAAACAGGATTTTAGAACTCACACATCTGAAATGTAATAGTGGGTCAGCACCAAATTACAATTTTTGAATTAAAAAACCCTGTGTTTTCTTGGCAGAAGAACACCTTTGTTAGCTTATCTGAGATAAGGCTTGTCTCCACCCACCAGAAGGAGGGTGAAGGTGCAGTGCTGGGACAGTAACCCCCCTGCCCTAGTTAGAGACTTGAGCTTGGGTTCCTCCCAGAAAAGCCTCAGCCCGGTGGGCCAGGCCCAAAACTCATCATGAGGAGTCAAGAGGAGGTGCTGCCCTGATCACCCTTCAGGCTGAGGGAACTATACTGCCTACAGGGGTACAGGACACATTAGGGGATGCAGGGAAGAGCTGTATGATATTGTGCTAGACTTATTCTTGCATGCTTAGAGGAAGGATCATAGGCAAGAAAAGGGAGGGATTGAGATGGATTAGGCAAGAAGCAACAAGTGAAAATAGAGGGATAAGGGGATAAAAGGGGCCACTCGTGTAAAAAGGCTCTTGCTCAGCACCGTTGTCTGGTCATGCCCTGTGCTTGATCAGCACAGTCTGTCCTGTATCTACTTATGCTCCCTATCTATTTTCCTGAGTAAAAGGGGCTCTCTATCTGTATGCAAGTGTGCACAGAGGTTTAAGTGCCAGCAACTGGAGCTGGACCATGGATCAGTGGAGCCTGTGTGTCTGTGTTGTCAGCAAACTGGAAGGTGAAGAGCCTGTGTGCATTGCATTGGTGTGTATGTCAGTGTGGGATCACTATCAGGTGTCAGGATGGAGTAGCCAGCGAGTCAGATGAGCAGCTTGGGTGATGGGTATCCACATGGCCAAAAGTCTCGGCCAGATACTGGAGAGACCAGAGGGCTCACGAGTCAGCTGTTGGAGGGGCCAAGAGGTCCAGACCAGCCTGGAGTGACTGTGTAATCTGGGGGTTGACTGAGAGGGCTGTTTGCATCTGTGTGTCTCTGTGCATGAGGCAAGGGGAGACCAGGGAGCCAGGAGCCAGGCTCCAGGGTGCCACACCAGATACTGGGGGTTCGTAATATATATGTGGGGATGCCACTGGGCATTGGGGGTCCAGGAGGTCCAGAGCCACTTTACTGGGTATGCTTAGAGTGTAAAGCCCAGTACTGGGGGATCCATAGTATGCTGGGGTGAGTGGGGATGTGTGAATCCCTTCAGCTGGAGGGGAGCTGCAGGCCTCAGGCTTGTATGTCTGGGTGCCAGCAACTGTGAAGACTGTGGATCCAGGTTCCAGCTACTGGACAGAACAAGTGTCTAAGACGAGTTACAGGAGAGGTCCGTGTTGAGTACATGTACATATTACCAGCTATATAAACCATCCTTCCTTCTGATCTGCCAGGGAAGGATGAAGCTGCTTGTGCCATGGTGTTTGAGTGCTGAATGTTTCTCTCTCTGTCACCCACTTGTGTGTATGTGTTGCATCTCTGTGCGTGCCTCTTGGGAACACACATTCAGCCTCACTACTGCTTCTATATCACTGGTTAAAACCGGGGAACTGCAGCAGCCCCATCTCCATCAGGCTACCAGATTTGGCAACTTGCAATAATCTTTAAGTTTTCAGTTGATTGGCTCTAGGGCCTGTGTTTTGTTTTGGTTTGTTGTTGGTTTGGGGTTTTTTGGTTTGGTTTTTTTTTTTCTCTCCCCTAGGAAGGAAAAATTGTAAACTCTGTGTGTAGAAATTTGCTGCAATTATGTTGTTATGACTGTGAATATCAGAACATAAAATAAGATTTTTTAAATCCTTTGAGTTCTAGTGGCTTTCTAGGAAGTGTTTTGTATTTGTATTTATTAATTACTTTTAGTAATTAGCTGTGAGATGCAATAATAATTAGCTATGTAATTAGTAATTAGCTGTGACAGCCTGCACTGGTTCCTGTTTGCTTTCCTCCCCAGTTGTAGCAAAACATTCTGCTGATTTTTCATAAGTAAGTATGTATTAATAATGCTGATGAAAGATAGAGAAAAAGTCAATGTCTAGATCCTAGCTATATTTGCAAAGATTATGCGTATAGGATTATATGATTTTATAGATCAAAATATTCAGGGAACTCCAGAAAAGATGAGTCACATATCCTTTTAGAGTACCATTAATGTCACTGTAAAAATAAAATAAAATACAAAGTTGTTATTAGTGAATAATAGAGCAAATAATGTACTAATATATTTAGTATTGTAATACAGTTTCCCATCCCCCCCCCCCCGAACTTATCTTTTGAAATGCCCAAATATACATGAAAACTTTTCCTGGGAAAACAAACACCCACCTTTACCAAACCTTTAGGGGTTTTGATCAACGAACTTGCTGAATGATGTATTACTGGTTATTCTTTGCTTATGTCAAGTGTGGCTCATCAAAAAGCCGCGGTCAACTTTTGACTGGGAACCCGACCCCAGAAGCTCATTTTTTCCTGAGGAAACCTCAAATTAGACTGTGTGCTTTTTCTAGCAGCTATAGCAGCCCACTTTCAGTTGACGCGTTTCAGGAATGAAAGTGAAACCAATAGTCCAGTTTTACCGCTTATACAGTAAACCCATATCTGGAGGTTGTTAGCTACACACAGTTCTTCCCAGAAGCATTCCCAGATGCATCAGTCTTTCCGAACAGAACACACAGAGTGAATTAATCTGTGGGGCATTTGTCCTTTCAAATCAGCAGTTCAGATGAAATAAGAGATAAAACCTTCATACATTGCAGTTTTGAATTGAAATGTGGACAGTGGTGGGATGGGAGAGAAACACATTTATCATTTAATTTAATGACTGTGAAAAAACATTCGATATTTGTGTTTATTTGTATATATAATGATCTGCTGTTAAGCAGTAATGTTACAAAGATCTTAATCATGTATCAGCTTGTTTGTGTTATTTTGTCTTGAAAATATTAAATAGTAAAGAAATGGGTATGCCTATTTATGAAAGAACATCACTGCAAATTAGTACAGGCTAATTGTGAAGTGTGAGAAGAGTGTCAAACTCCTTCTGCTTTCTGTCTGCACAATAATATGAAGAATGGCCCCAAGTATCCCTATAAGAAATGACATATTTGCTAATTATGCAGTTTGGTTCCTGACTGAGAGCACAATACAAATAATAAATATAGTGGCTGAACAGATGCTTCCAAATATAGAGATGCACCTCATAAACACTAAATGAGCAACCCCTGAATCTCAAGACTTTTTGTCTTCTGTAGTTATTATTCTTACCCTTTCTTAGAAGTTCTTGGCCGTATTTCATATGAGAAAGACAGATTTTGTTGTATTATAGTATGTAGAATGTAATTTTAAAGTTGCATGTGTATTCCTCTGTAAAACAGGAAAAAATATTCATTGTTTATCAAGTTATTCACCAATTTGATATTGCTAAATAAATGTTTAAAACCCCCATTGTTAATTAACAGAATCTATTATAATTAAGTTATTTTAATACTGAGGCAATAATTACGGATTTAATGGTTTAAGGTCTACCTCATTTCCTTATTTTAGAGAAAATAAATTGGCATAAAGAGGAATTGTATAGACTTTCCAGTCCCCTTTGCTTTAGTAGAACAGTGTCATAGTATCCCAGACAAGAATCTACTGTAATAATTGGAGTAATGATAAAGTATTTCATGACCCTATGTCTCAGCCGTACATAGGAAATCATACTAGTTAGTAAAATAATTTCAGAAATCAAATTTTGCCACTTCCTTGGATGAGCATCCTTCTTTTTTATATTAAGAAATCTTGGGGTTTTTTTAGTTGAAATATCTTTCTTAGTGTCATCTGTTTAAAATAAATTTGTTTACTGGGTATAATGATTCTCTCCTGATACACTGGTTGGTTCATATTGGAGTGCTAACTGAAACTGGAGAGTCCTGTGTTTAACTATCTCTTTGCTTCATGCTGGGTGTCTCCAATATAATTTCGATGACCTTATGGGGCTATAGAAGTATCGTACATAAATTGAATGCTTTTACTCTAAAGGAATACTTTTATGATGTTCCCCTAACTCCGTAACTAAGACACCACAGCTGATGCCCAGTTTTCTGTAGCAGCCTTAAAGTAAACTTCACCTCCTCTATCAAAGTTTTTACATATGAGCTCTTAAACTGTTATCATTCAATAATTAAATCTTTAAAAAACAGTAGGGGTGATTCCATTAATCATAACATTTTGCTAATTACATGTCCTGTTTGAGTTAGGTAAGGAAATATCTATGGTGAAACTTCAAAATCTCACTTGTGCTTGCATTGCATACTGCTTATTTTCAGCTATTAGTAAAAACTCCAACTTAATTATATGTGATTGGTTTCCACTTAATATCTAGATGAGGTCACAGTGAAGAATTGGTCTGAAAGTTATTTTTATTAGTGGTACATCTTGATAAATGTGTAGGATTAAAATATATTTTTTTTTACACATAGCGCTGTAATTTTATCTTGAAGTTTTAATAACTGTATTCCATATTCAGGTTTTCATATGTTTATTTTCCATCAAGGAGTTTCTGATATATTGTAACAGAAATTACGTCTCTAGCATATATAATTGCCAAAGTCAACAGGTTGTTGTCAAGAGAATCACTAGAAATTTAAACTCAAAATTTGAAGGTGTCTTACCTCTTTTTCTAATTCTACCAGGTACTGTGAAATGCAGTCCTCCATTCCTGAAGGAACACAAATAGGTGCTCCATCTAAAAATGTTGTCATGAACACTTGTTTGAGAGCGTCATGTGCCAGCTCTCAGCTAAGAGTAATGTAGATATTGTAATATTCTTTGCTTTCAATTTCAAGTAAACACTGGATTTTCTACACCTACAGTTTTCACACTTTTAAGATAAACTCTGAACAATGGACTCAATTCTCGCAGTTTTCTTGTGTGTTCAAAATAATGATATATTGTTACAGTTTTCCTTAGTTATCCGAAGGATAACTCAGGCCATCAGATGGATGGGCAGAGAGATATGAGAAGTTGAGTAATCCACTGTTTCTGTTAGTTTTCTAAGTTCCGGTTTGGTACAGCTGATGATTTTATGAGGGCATTGGTACAACTGAAACCTTGCTGTTTACGCCTTGTTTTCCACTAGCATGGAAACTGCACAGAAGGGTCTGTGCTAACCTGAGGTATACCAAAAGGAGGGGCAAATTGGTGCATTGCAGATGTGTAATAACAAGTGTAACACCAAAGCAGCAACACTGCTTTAGAGCAAAGATCTGTACAACCTATTTCAGTGTTTCTTACAAAGACTGCTGTTTGCTAGGCTATCGTCTTGCCTGTGTATCCTGATGCAATTTTTGCCATCCACCCCCGGGAGATTTTGCGGTCCGCCTGCTGAAGCAGGCCTTGAAGTGCATAAGATGGATTGATCACTCACCAGGACTACTGTTCTGGCACTGTACTTCTTTGCTGGTTACCTACCACCACTATCTCTTCCAGCACCAATCATCAGTAGTCAAAAAGGACAGGCATAGGAGGCAGAAAATCAGGGGCAAAAAGACTGCCTGATGTTCCAACCTTTTTTTTCCCCCTGTGCTACGAGATGTACCATGTGTATTAGAGATTGATTTCAGAAATAGGGAAGAAACTATTCCTTGATTGTTTTGTTCTGTTTGCTTTTGTGTTTGTTACCCTTTCATCATCTGGTATTATGAACGACTACTATAGACAATCTGTGTTGTCCAGCCACGAGTTATCATTTAAAAAAATAATAATAAAAAAAAAAAAATCGGAACATGCTTCTGTAACCACTAATTGGGAATTGGCAAGTTCCCAGATCATATTATTATCTTAGCTTCCTAACCAGGACTGCTGCAGTATGGTAACTGCATTCTTTTTGTTGGTAGACAACTTTTTTTTTAAAAAAAAAAAAAAACTTTCATCTATAAATACACAGATAATATTTTTACACTTACAACATAATGTCTGGTTATTGTGGGCCAACCCCAGCAGGCAGCTAAGCTGCACACAGCCCCTCAACCCTCACTCGCTCCCCCCACAATAGGATGAGGGAGAGAACAGGAGGGTTAAAAGTGAGAAAACTCATAGGTTAAGGACAGTTCAGTAAGTAAAACAAAAGCTGTACATGCAAACAAAGCAAAACAAGGAATTAATTCACAGCTTCCCATTGGCAGGTGTTGATGCAGAAGGTTCGAACACAACTTATACGGCCAATGTGATCAAGTTCATGCGACTTTAAAGGGATACACAGCAATTTATACACTAGCACAAAGCACACACATTGCTTCTAGGTTGCTAATAGGCTAAAGCTGCTTGTCTATTCACTCTCCTGCACTCTATGATTGGTTACGGCGTGGTATCCATGCTCCTCACCTACATTTTGTTTGGACGTTCTATTTTCTTATTTTTCAGTCCAACTCCTTTATCTCTTTCCAACGTACAGTTCCTTAATAGTCCAACTTTCTTATCTCTCTGCCAGTACACAGTTTCTTTGTCTCTCTTGGCCTTGCATATGTCTTTCACAACAGCTGCAGCTTGTTACAGCTTCAGCCTGCTTGGCCTGCTATTACAACAAAGGTACTTGGTCTGGATTGCTCATAATATGTCCATTGTCTTCTAGCCAGTCCACAGGCAGGCAGATGTTCAGCCATCCTCAGGAAAGCAGAGCTCTATCATGTGTAATGGCTCCTTGGAAAGAAAATCATCCTAAGTCCGAACACTCCTCTTTCCTCCTTCTTCCCCCAGCTTTTATTGCTGAATGTGACATTGTATGATGTGGGATGCCCCTTTGGTCAACTGTGGTTGGTTGTCCCAGCTGTGTCGCTTCCCACCTTCTTACACATCTCCAGCCTATGCACTGGTGGGGTGGGGTGAGAAACAGCAAAGGCCTTGGCTCTGTGTAAGCACTGCTCAGCAATAACTAAAACATCCCTGAATTACCAGCACTGGTTTGGTCACAAATCCAAAACAGCACCATATGAGCTGCTATGAAGAAAATTACCTCTATCCCAGGCAAGACCTGGTGAAGCACTGTGTTTATTTGTTCAACCAGATTTAAAGTCCTGATGTGAAAGCAGTGGGACATGAATGATCATGTAGTTTGGATTCTGTTGCTGCATCCTTTACAGTCGTTCTCTTAGGTGTGAAATTGCTATCTGCTCACCATTGCCAGGTTTTGCTTTTACCTTCTATGGGACATTGGAAAAGGTTTCTAATGTTGATGTTAATTAAGCTTGTTGGGGTTGGGTTTCTGTACTTGTAGACATTCATATATTTTCAGGTGTACTGAGAATATTAAAAAAAACTTGTGTTAAGGTCTAAAATGTTTTCCTGTATCTATTATGAAAGTTAAAGATCTTCGTGTGAGAAAAGCATTCCATTGCAAGTGTGTGTAAATGTCTGTTTTTCCAGAATGGAATTCTGTGAACAGGGGTTTCTCTCTGTGTCCTTGATTTTTCACAAGGGATATATGAACAATTAATTGTAAGTTCTCTGTTTTTAAACAAGGAAGGCTGATGTTCCATCTAAAAAAAGTGAGGAAATTACATATGGGATAAAATTTGTTTAACTTCAGGGAAAGGGAATGAATAAGATTTCACCCTAAAGCCACAAATACATTACTGTAATTTTTAACTTGACTGGGGTGAGAGCCAAGACACTGACTTGGAGGATTAATGCACTGGACTCTTTAAAAACTCTGCCCCTAAGGACCAGTACACATGTTAGCAATAATTTTACAGATCAGTCTTTATAGTTGTGGAACTCCGCAGCGACTTTATTGCCTCTAATTGTGCTAACAGGTTCTTTTTTTCTAGACAATAGGTTATTGACATCTCTAGTTCTACAAGAAAGAATTACTAGGACACCGAATCTTCTTTGTTTTTTCCCCTTAAAATTTTGGCTGAGGGACTGAAATGATACAGAAAAGCAAAGCATTAGGTTGAACTTGTAGAGGTGCCGTAATTCATACACAGCTCTGCTTCTTGATCTACATTTCCCTTTTCCAGTTTAATCTTCTCTTTCACAAGCTTTTGTGGGTATTGGTATTGTTGAGGATAATAATTTCAGAAATGCGCTTCAAAAGTGCAATGAAACTTTGTAGTGACAGTGAAAATGAGAGGGAGCAATATTGAGGTACTATTCCAGGAGCTGTATTATCTGCCAGTTTGCTAATGCTAAGATGCCTGCTTATGGTTGGAGACACGCTAGTTATATATTTATTCAATCTCTTAATTTCTTGTGTCTCTATTTTATGAGATTTTTACAGATATATTGTGTTAATCATGCTGTTGCTTTAATAATAAGTTTGAGTAAGTTCACATTTTTGCCTTCCATACTTTGAGAAATTACGTTTAATTCACCCTAGAGGTGGGGAAAAGACCAGTAGTGGTAAAGTTGTGAAAAGGAAATGAGGGATATAGAATTGACTGAGGATACTGTTTTGATTAGTAGTTGCATATAAACAGAGATTTTTGTAATGCACACAAATCCTGTGATTTAAAAACATAGCTAGTCTCAGAATTAATGCATAATCTACATTATATCAATAAACATGCATGCAGTGGTTTCCCATCAATCTTCATCTTTGAGAACAATGCATACATTTTCAGTTACAATCTCAATAAATGTGGCTGATAACATCTTGTCTTGTAGTAAACCATAGGGAACAACAAACTTGGTGATGATGTATGGCAATGTTGCTTTTCCAAAATTACGTATAAAGACAATGCTTCTCCAGAAGTATTGTCCAGCAAAAACAATACAACTGTAGTTGAGATACCTCCTAAGAAAAACTGAACAAAAGCTTTGTAAAATCAACTCAAGTTCCATATCTATTGAACTTCTACTTAAAAAACAAGCACAAGGTATTTATGAACAAATTTTGCAGCAATTTTAAAATATGATAACAATAAAGATAACATTTGGGGAACCTCTATAATTCAGTTATTGTCCGAATAGGAAGGAAAAAAATAGTAACTACCTCCAGAAACCACCAATAAACCTGTGATCTGTCCATGAAATTTGATATTTAGCAGCTGAGTCAGAATTTGTCTTCCCTTCTGTATTCAACTTTGCAGCCTTCACACCATCACTACCTGTGTGAACAGGGGACACAAAGCCCAACAATAAGGCTTCCGGGTTTTGCTTACATGGTGTCCATCTTTTCTGAACTTGCCCCAGAATGCATTTTCATTCCCTTGATGAGTTTGTGAAGCCCAAGAGCAGCAGCGGAAACAGTACAGTGGGCTTTGTCTGGTCTTTAAGACTGCAGGTAGGCTCTGATCAAATACAATAAGCAGCAAATTTAACTCATATCTTTGTAACCATCTTTATGATTTGCCAGCATATTTGTAAATTTTAAATTTAGGAGAGTATAACTTCCTGAGACTCTGTAACTTCATTGTCAGGAGAGGATACTGTTCAATACTAGTTTCTTTTTACTTATCTTTGCTTACACGTGTATTCTGTAACTTAATTGGTGAATGACAGTAGGTGGTTTTTTTTCTGAGGGTCACATTAATCAGCATTTGTCTGCCACTCTATCTGTAAGTGGAATGTTTACATGAAAGAGGCACACAGATATGTTATCGAATCAAAGGCTCTGTCTTTTTTTACTCTTTCAGAATTTCCATATAGACTTGTCATTCTGCTTTTCAGGGTCTGGAGCCCACGAACAGGACCCCGCACCCTGGCTGGAGCCCAGGGCTCCATATCAACCCCCTGGGGCACCCCACCCTCCCATGACCCAGGAACCTGTGTCAGCCCCCTAGGGCCGTCAGCCCCTGCCCCAGTGATGCTGCAGCAGGGCTGGTCTCCAGATTGCCCTGCCCTGTCCTGCCTGGTTATGGGCGCTGTCAAGCCAGGTCCCTGTCTCCAGAGGGTTGCCAAATGACTAGGACTGGGGTGCCCCATTGTCCCCAGCTGCCCTGCTCCTGGCTGGGGGTGGGACGGGCCCTGGCTGCCAGGCTCTGCCATCACGCACCTGGGGAGCCCCAGGCACCTACCCCAGGGAGCTGCCAGCCTGCTCTGACACTGTTGGAAGTAGTGGTGCCAAAAAAGGTCTGTAGAATCATTATTTTTCATCCCGTTTTTTAACCCATAAGCAAAACCTATCCCTCAGGCAAAAAAGGTTTTCAAATTCCTAGCTAGTACGTACCTTATGCAATATTTTAAACATTAGATAAAGCCTCTGTCATTGAAAATTGTCACACTAGAAGAGGGAGAAGCAGAGCTCTGTATGCTTCCCATTGCAGTTGAATGCAGCCTAATCTACAGTCTTTAATTTAGGTCCCCAAGAAGTCTTTTGTTTTCTTTTTACATAGTTTTGTCTTGTTTTTCTCTTGGTGCACATTCTAGGATTAAAGCATGTTTTGTGGTCATGTTTACAATATTAAAATACTCTAAAAATGCTGTTCCTCTTCCTTTTTCCTTAGCTGGTGCAGAATATTCTCAGTATGTCTGTTATAGTATTTTGAGAGCATCCTTATGAAGTTTGCAAGGAAAAATTCAATTCCATCTGTAACATTGTGGAAGGTATAAGCATGGGAGCCTTCCTTAGTAAAGCGCTTGCCACAGAAATGAATATAGCCATCATGGGAGCAGACCTAAGGGAAGTGGGTAGATTAAATGAGGTTTTCCTCTCTCTCATACTGTGCTTTCAAGAAATACATTTCAGATCAATAGATTGCATCTGAAAGAGTTTGGACAGAAAATGCAACAATTCCCTGTATATCAAACCACCATGTGATTTAGGCTTCACTGTACTTGAATGGAAGATGAAAATAAAATGAGGGACTTACCAGCTAAGGCTGTTTCTTCCTGAGAGATCTCTCCTTATGATGAGGTTTTCTCTAGGGTTTTGTCTTTAACATGAAGTGGCAAGGTCTGGTAATACAATGCACTTGAATGCGTTTCCCAGGTCTTGGCTCTAATCAATTTGTAATCAGTTTTGATAAAAAGTTAATATCATAGTGAAGTGGATTAATTATCTGACCCATAATGTTCTGTAAAAGTAACTGAATCACTGAAAGAGCATATGAGTATGTTTACTTGTCTAATCCTTTGCATTAACTTAAATACAGTACCCTTCTGTGCTGTAGAGAGGAAGCCTCCATTTTCAAAGTAGGTACCTTTATGGTAAATATCTAGCTTACTCTGTACTTTGGAAGAAAAGAGAAAAACAAAACCACTTTAAATTAGGAAAAGCAGACAAAACTCATCCTGTTGTTTCTTTACAGAACTTTGTACTCACATGTATGGCCCTTCTGGACATTTTTTATAAGTCTCTGTTTTATTAAATAGCTTAGATTTGGCTTAGGTGTGATACTATCTCCAAGGGATCTCCAATGGTGTTGACAAATTGTTCTTTAAAAGATACAAGGAGCAATTAATGTCTTATTTATCATAGGAGTGGCTTTCAGGGATAGTAATTTTTCACTGTCTTGTATAACACATACCCATTACCACCTGCCTTCTGTTGAAGCAAACACTGAAATAAATGGAAGTGACTGTATTTGTCTTTATCAGCTAACCATACGAGAGATGAAAGACCCACAGAGATCTTTCATTTGAAGGTGGTTTAATCTGTCCTTGCAGGAATTTTGTCATCCTTTGAATAGAGACACCCTGGCAAGACTTCAGAAGCACTCTAACCTCCACAAAACTTAGTTGTGGGGTATCTACTGCATTCACTGAGTACTGCATTAGGCTGCTTGTCAGAATCTAATATTTTTTTTTTTTCATCTGGATTCATTTTCAGTTAATAATACAACTAACAGCTGTTGCCAGGTAAGAGCCACAATGATGCTCTGTTTTTAGTATTTTCTTCTTTGATTCTGAAGATCGTTTCTTTCCGATGGGAGTCCTCAGGGTGAATTTCAAAGCCTTGAAATTAAAAACGATTCATGTAGCTGCTGATGCATATTCCTGGGCAGAAGCAGAATCACAAATCAAAACCAAATGTCCTTTACATTTTCTCTCAAGTCAGCTATTTTACTTAAAAGATCCTAAATTATTAGTGAAAATTTCATTTTTACTAGGGCTGTAGCACACAGGAAGAGTATAAGAGGTAATAGGTAAAAAAGGAGCAGTGCTTTTAAACCCATGTTAGGTGCTAGGATTTTCTAATCTACCTCGTCTTTTCACTCTGTTGCTATCTGTTCTATCTATGGCTAAGAATTTTGTACCATTTGTTGTATGACAAATAACTCCTCCCTGTAGAACATACAAATTGAAGTACTTATTGGTACAAACATATAGAGGAAAATATTTTTTCTTACTACAGAAGAGAAGACTTGGAAGACTGTTTTTTTCAGTACTTGCAGCTTTTGTAGTACTTTTAAAAAGTCATTCGATAATGTTGACTGTGCTGCAAGCTGCCTGCAACTCAAGAGGATATTGAAGCCTGTGTCCCTGTAGTGACATAGCTCAATTCACTTTATATCTGGGGCCTTCTCCAGGGCTTCCTCAACTTACTTGTGCAGAAGGACACTGCAGCATATTCTAACCCGCTGATGTCCCCTGCCCAAATACATGCTTTCTGTCCTCACGGGCAAGCAGGGACTGAGGGTAGTTGTGCTATCTCAGGCATTGCTGGGACATGTGAAGGGAGCAGCCAGCCTTTGAACTGGTGTTCCCTGCAGCTGTGGGCTGCTGCAAATGTGCTCTGCTTGCAGACGTTGTGTGGTACATAATGAACAGAAGATTAGAAGATGGCTGTGTTGGTATTTGTCTTTTGGACTAGTCAAAGTGGAAGGAGACGGACATTTTCAATGATTGCAAGAATCTTCCTACCTAAATGATTCTGTGTTTCTGTGTTAGCATTTCCTTGTGCTGGCCAGTTTCTTAAAACATGGACAATTAAACATCCATATGTCAAATGGCAGGGAAGTCTGTCTGAGGATCACCAGTCCTCATATTCATGGCAGAAAGTATTTCCTATCTGGTGGCAGTCATAGTGGTACTTCTGTGACATTGTAGTGTCATCTGGTTTCATAGGAAGTGCTTCTGATCTTCCACTCCAAAACAGTTTCATATAGATTTAATTTTAAAAGCACAGCAATATATACATGATTTTGTTACTGTTCTGAAGGAATGGCTTGGTGGACCATAGTAGCTCATACTGCAATCCACAATTGCTACATTTTCATTGCACAGTGATGGGCTACTGCGGTGACTTAGAGATCATACAAGTCAGTTTTAGAAAATCTGGTTAAACTGTATTCATTCCAAAGAGATTTTCTTTAACTGTTCAGTGATTTTTTTTCTTCTGAAGTCTAACCTTTCAGTACCGAATCCGAAATTACTAAGACAACAGCACAGAATCTTAACTGTACTTTATTGTCTTTATGTGAGGTTTGTTTCTTTGTTTCAGGGTGTCTTCTTTTTCCTATTAAAAATACAAACAGAAAAAAAACAATCAAATCTATCTGCAGTAGAAAGGAATTTTTTAAAACCCCTATTTTTTCCAATCTCTTTTAAACTATCATATGAAAACATATTTAAATGGTCATTATAGAGTGATTTTTATTATCCTTATAGTTTTAACAGAAAATAACTGGTTAGTGCTGTGGATACTTTGTCTTATAATAAATGGTGAAAAAGGATATTTATTTTTCTTTCCCTGAATCAAGACAAAATTGTCAGTAACATGTTTAGTAGGTATAAAGTTTCAATTAGGAAATAATTAAATAAGGCACCTCTGATTCAAAACTAAACCTCTGATTTGCAAGAATCACCGTTCAGATTGGTAGTCGCAATGTTTTTCAAATAGGTTAGTGTAATTCAAGGGCTTCCCTGTCTAGTGCAAAAGTGAGGAGGTAGAACTTTTCCTATTCATCCACCTGCCTCCTCACCACCACCCCCAACAAAAAAATCCAAACCCCCTTGTGTATGAGAAAATTGCGTTTGTCTTTGAAAAACAATTTCTACTGAAGATTTTCAACTAAACTCATAGTTTGTCTTTTGAATGTATTGCTTTTCCTGCTTGTCAGCTTAGACAATCCATTCCCATATATATTGATAGTTTATGTTCCATGATTCAGTAATTCTTTATGTAGTAGTATGTAATAACCTTATTTTGCTGCTCTCCTTGTTGGAAATTTGCGTGCAGTACTGAGAACACAACATGTAAAGTAATGTGCTAAAAGTTAGAAATTGCAATTGAAAGGTGGTAGGTTAGACTGCTGATAACTCTCTGAATTATGTAGAGCACAAATTCTGCTAACTGGAAGAAAATTAGCTTTCAGAAGTTTGGGATTTTTTTTTAATACATTGCTGATAGCAATGCCTGTAGTTAAGGCTGACTAACAGTTTCCATTATAAGGCATATGGACTTTGCTACATTTTATTATTTAATCTGAAATTATCTGTTATGTAACTGTTGTTATGTCTGGTGATAATGTTAGTTCAGCAAAAGCAGTTTGTAACAATGTGACCAGGGAAGGAAATTAGATTTTTTTTTAGTATTTTTCACATTTCGTAACCATTTTTGGTTTGAAGTAAATGAGTTTGTCAACTGGGAGGAAGATACTTCTGAACTAAAAGGACATAATTTTTTCATAGTAAGATTGCATGAAGGTTTGATAGAGTTCTGAGACTCTGGTCATTTAAACATGACCGAAAGCACCTTTAAAAAGGTTGTCACTGGATTTCCTGAGTGGGCTCCAGCTATGTTAAACAGGGCTAAATAAAAGTGCTAAGCCTTGTGCTGAAGCTGTATAAGGTAGCTACAACAGTACAGTTATTGTCACTTTTTTGAACATGAAGAAGGAAATGGTGAGTCCCAGTTTTAGTTTTACAGGCATTTAATAATTTTGAGCTCCACAGCCTTGCTATTGAGTAGATCTGCAAAAAGTGATTCTTGGAGGCCTTTATGAATGACGTGACTAAGAAACTGCAATAGGTCAGCTCTGGAAATCTTGGAGATATGTCTAAGCAGTTGATAAACCCTGCCCACTATAAACTTAATCAAAGACAAAGATGCTCAAAGGATCTACTGTCAAAGAGAAAAAAAACCCCAAACCCGCATAACAAAACAGGAAGGACAATAGTTTAGCATCTCAAAATCATGGAATTGTTTAGGTTGGAAAAGACCATTAAGTTCATCAAGTCCAACTGTTAACCCAGGACTGCCAGGTCCACCACTAAACCATGTCCCTAAGTACCGCATCTGTGAGTCTTTAAACACCTCCAGGGATGGTGACTTAACCACCTCCCTGGGCAGCATGTTCCAATGCTTGACAAGCCTTTCAGTGAAGGATTTTTTTGTAATATCCAATCTAAACCTCCCCTGGTGCAACTTGAGGCCATTTCCTCTCCTCTTACCACTCATTACTTGGGAAAAGAGACCCCACCTGCCTACAACCTCCTTTCAAGTAGCTTAGAAAGCGACAGGGTCTCCCCTGAGTCTCCTTTTCTCCAGTCTAAACAACCCCAGTTTCTTCAGCCACTCCTCATAAGACTTGTTCTCTAGACCCTTTGTTGCCCATCTTTGGACATGCTTCAACACCTTAGTGTCTTTCTTGTAGTGAGGGACCCCAAACCAAACACAGTATTCAAGATGCATCCTCGGTCCCTTCTGTAGTCCTTCTGGCCACGCTCTTCTCTCATACCAGCCAGGATGCTGTTGGCCTTATTGGCCACCTGGGCATACTGGCAGCTCATGTTCAGCTGGCTTTTGACCAGCACCCCCAGGGCCTTTTCCTCCAGGGGCCTTTCCAGCCACTCTTCCACAAGCCTGTAGCACTGCAAGGGGTTGTTATGACCCAAGTGCAGGACCCGGCACTTCTTGTTGAACCTCATACAGTTGGGCTTGGCCCATTGATGCAGCCTGTCCAGATCGCTCTGTAGAGCCATCCTCTGTTCAAGCAAATCAACATTCCTACCCAACTTGGTGTCATCTGCAAACTTACATAGGGTGCAGTCAATCCGCTTGTCCAGTTTGTTAATAAAAGAAACAGGACTGGCCTCAATACTGAGCCCTGGAGAACAACACTTGTGACCAGTCACCAGCTGCGTTCAACTCTACTCACCACAACTCTTTTGGCCCACCCATCCATCCAGTTTTTTTACCCAGCGAAGAGCGCACCTGTCCAAGCCATGACCAGCCAATTTCTCTAGGAAAATGCTGTGGGAAATGATGTCAAAGGCTTTACTAAAGTCGAGGTAGACAACATCCACAGCCTTTCATCCACTAAGCAGGTCACCTTGTCATAGGAGATCAGGTTAGGCAAGACCTGCCATTCATAAACTCATGCTGACTGGGCCTGATTGCTTGGTTGCCCTAGACCACTTAGACCAGTTTTTATTTTTCTTAAATAACATAAAAATCTCAACTATTATTTAACTAGTTTTTGCTAGTGTCTTCTATTTTAATAGAACAACAGATAGATCAAAAATGAATGTTTTTGGGGAACAAAGAGCTGTTCCCATGTAATACTTTGTAAGTCTATAGACTGATGTCTACAGGTCTGTATTATGTGCTCTTCATTGGCACATGATGTACTTTTGAATCACATTACACACAGCTTCTCCTGTCTTTGTATTCCTAGAAAGATGAGGTGCACTTGTCATTGCATGCCAGCAAAACAAGCTAAGTGGTGCTCATGCTGAAACAGAAACTGTTCTTTCTGCAGTATCTTTATTTTGAAAGTATTTCTACCATCTAGAAGAATGCTTTTTTTGTCTGCAGTTAAATGAAAGTAACAGTTACCTGTGTGTATCTGAACTGGAGCTGCATTTAGGTATTCAAGAAAACTTTTTTTTTTTCTCAGCGTTAAAAAGAATACTGCACTTATGAAGGCAGACAGAACAATCTCATATAGAGATTTAAGATCCTTTATACTAGGATCTTAAAACTTCTAAAGAAATGTTTTGGTTTATAAAAAGAAATTTGCACTATATAGGAAGAATAAATGGTTACTGGTATATTGTAATATCTTGGATCCCAGTTTCAGTTAACCTTCTTGTTTATATCTCCAGTCATTCTGTGCAATACAATATAATGCGATTATAATATCCACTATGAAATCTCTTATCTGCAGCTACTCTCTCAAATGAGATTGTGTGTTTACAGTTATACTCGGCATGATAGAATAAATCAACAAAACCATTCAACAGTAGCTCTGTTTATTAGCAATATACAACCATAGTTCATTACTTTCATAATCCAGACCTATTTGAAGTGGTAGATGCATTTTTTTTTTCCATTTTGTTATTGTTTGTGTGTAATAACTTCTGCAACTTCAAGATAAAGCCCTGATCTTGTAAACAGTTGTGTGGTTGATTACTTTTATTACTAGCCTATATCTACATTGGCTAATGCCCTAGTGTACATGACATGGATTAAGTTAATGCAACTGGATTCTTTTAACTTCTGCAATCTGGAGTGCAACATGTGATCTCCTGCAGTTCATACATATACACAGTCCTGATGTCTCTCTAGGAAAAGGAGAAAAATATTTTCTTGTACGTTAGAATTATCTGCCTTCATTACAAATAAGAGAGGAAACACTGAGGGTGGGTTTATAATATTAAGAAGCATGAGGTACAGAAGCATGCAAAAGCTGTTTCAAAAGGATGGAACATTGGTTATTACCAGTAACAGGATGACTATATTAAAGGATAAAAAGGGGTTTGGGAAATAGATAGGAATGTAGGCGAAACAACTAGTGTACTTTTTGAGAAAGTTAGGAAGCTATTATTTTTAGGATCGCAAGACTGAAAACTATTTTGAATGGGATGTTGAGGAAGTATAAGAATTATCTCAGGGATGGCTATGAACTGTGTGTATTTCAGGTGTCTACATTTAAAAAATGAAATTTTAAGAAACCATGAAAGAAATTACTGCATTAGTCTAGGCAAGGCAGGATGAAATCATGCATGAAGATCTTAGCTGAAGTAGAATTGAAGTATTTCTTTTTAATAGCTATAACTTGTTGGTCTGCGAGGCTAGAGACACATTCCCTTAGGACTGTATTTATGTAAGCAATACCTTTCTTTGAATTTATTTATTTATTTATTTACTTACTTTCTAAGTCATGTACCCTTAGAAAAATCTTGCCTGTCAGATCTCGTACAAAATAAAATAGTCACTGGAACCAAAGATTTTTTTGCCCCTGTTTATGAGTTTCCTCACTTTGAGGCATGAAGTGCACTATAGGTCCTATGAAATGTTCTGTTATCTTATTTTCTGACATACTCTTATTCTCTGATGACTGGAAGTACATTTAATACAGAGTCAAAATCCAGGAATCCAGGCACCCCTTTTTCATTACTACTGTGTGAGTGGACACAATTGTGTTGGTTGTGTAACATGGCTTGGCCTGTGAAATCGTCCATCATTTTAATGCAGACACCTTATGCATTTCTTCTGACAATTCCAATAATTTTTTTATTGAGCAAGTTATATAAATTCTCACCTTTTCTGTTATTAAATAATTCAAATTTTCTATCTCCAGAATTGGTCTTAGTTGGACAAAACATTCTTCTATAATGTCTCTTTGGTGATGAACACTTGCTTACTTTTTCACACCTTAGAAGGTCATGAAATATTTCAGTATGGTTGGATGATACATTAGATTACATAAATGATACCTTGACCAGGTAGTGATTTCGTCTGACATTTTAAAAACACACTGGTCATTGATTTCTTAGAAAATGTTTTTTCACATCATCATTCTCACTTAATACCCATTTTGTGGTTTTTTGTTCTGTCAACTACAAAATGGTTTTATTATTCTCACACAAAAATAGTTGACTTGGTTTCCTTTTCACGTGGACAAACAGGACACCCCTCACATACTAGTAAAGCCAATAGAGTCATGCTAATATATCATAAGCAGAGTCTGACTGTTCTGATTTTACAGTATTTGCTCATAATTATTCATGATGTATATGTTACAGGAAGTCCTTGTGTCAGCTATGATCTTTATCATTCATGTTTTATGTTAATAGTAGGTCATTTCACCTTAGTACTCTTCTTAATGATACCAGTGACTGTCTGGTAATCTTACAGATCTTATGAAACCTATGAAAAACAGTTACAACTTGGATATTCAGGGGGATTTTGTAGTTTAATATGGAGATACATGTGCCTTTAGCTTGCCACTTCATTAATTCTTCTCTCAATAATGTAAACTTGTACATGATGTGTTTTAACTTTTGCCAAATTATCTTTACATAATAGAGGTTGCATTTGATATTGGTACCTGTAACATGATGAAAATCTCCCTCTCTGTTGAGGAGCACTTTGTTCCTCAGTGATTTTGTGTGCTATCATTGCATGTTGTTGAAGAAAACTCATTGTTTTGGAATGTGCATACAGGGCAGGGGACAGGAGGAGAATGTCATATTGACAAAACTCTAGCTTATGTGTTAAATAGTAAGTTTTGCACCAGTCAAATCAGAGCTGAATCAAACCTTTTTCTCTCAGCTGTGAACTCACCTCACTTTTGACATCCTAGGAAGATGCCAAACAGAATTGTGGCTACAGGTGTTTTCCAGAGAAAGATTTCTTCTGCTGTTGGAGAGTGGAATAGCACTCTCAAATAATAAAAAAAAAATTACCTTTTATTTTATTTTTGTCTTCAGTGTAGCAAATTCAGATATTTGTGTATATAAATGAATCCAAGTACAGGAGGTTGTTGGATCAGTGCCTCTGTAGCCCTTTGCTATTCCAGATGACATTACTGCAGTATTACAGCTTGGAAAATCCACAGATGGTCTGATAAATGCAGGTACTTTCCTGTATGGCGCTTTCATTGTCATAATCTGTAAACCAAAGCAAGAGAGTAAAGCTATGATGGAAAGCTAATATTAACTTTAACAAATATTTTTTTTGAGGCAAAACTTTTCTTTTCTGATAAAATATTTGCATTTTCAATTCTCCTAAAGTCAGTTTTGACTCCCAGCCTCACTGTATTGAAAATAACACTAATATTTAAAAAAATAGGTTACATAGTGGTACACAGTTCTTTACAATCTCTTTCCATTGAAATCAGTGGAAGTCTTGAATAATTTGAAGTAAAATTACTGTAGTTTATTAAGTGATGCAGAAAATAACATAGAAAAGAAGCTGACTGTTCTTGTTCTCCTATAGTTGTTGGCCTGACTGCTTTGTCAATAGCAACTGAGTATTATTTGTTCTAGCTTTGATTTAGTTACTTTTTTACTTAATTTTGAAAAATGTGACTTGCAATTAATTGTAAAGGAAGGCATGAAATACTTCCTTTCACTTGAACAAATTGTATGGATCTGTTTAGCTCCTCAGAATTATATCAGCAGCAAGTGGAGCCATCAGTGAAACCACAAGACATGGCAGCTGATTTTGAAAAAGATTAGTCCTTTAAATGTTGATAATACAGAGTTAAGAGAATAATTTATTTTGTTTGATTGCCAGATTAGGTGGGAAAAGAATGGAAGAAATTAATGTCAAATGGGTTTATTTTGTTTCCAGTAGCGTCCTTTAGTGAAGACCTAACTGAAAAAAAAAAAAAAATTTTTGTTCAATCGTTTGTTTGGAGTCTGTGAAAACAAATATATAATTTTGATGCATTCGTAATGCAAAAGTTGAGAAATTGAAGACTAGACTAAAAAAGCTGCCAATAGACAGATGCTGATTTCACAATCCATTTCATCTAGCAAGCGATCATGTAGGAGATGAAATTTAATATTTTCCATTGGTTGAGGTATTTGAGCCTATACTTCCTACATGAAGAATGCCATAGGTATGGCTAGAGTATTATTGTTTTACTGCACTTTCTCTTTACAAATATGGAAGCAGCAATGATTATTTTGGCCAGGAATGAAGGAAAGATTTCTGCAGTGCAATATTTTCTTTTAAGATATCTTCAGAAGTAAAATGTTTAGCTCCATTTTAAGATGATGTTATCTAAAAGTTAGTTTAGTAAAGTTTATTTGCTGTTTAGATTGATTAACCAGGATGAAGAAGCATAGCATTTTGAGGTTTCTCAATGTATAGGTCTTTATTTTAATTATATATCTTTTTAAAATTCTAAACCATGTTATTTTCCTTTGCAAAGTTTTGACTGAACCTCAGAAAATGTTCCTATATACCCATGTCCCAGTCTCTCCTGACACTCTTTTCTTTTGCTTCTATAATTAAATCCACAGTGAAGCAGGGACTAAATGTAGTCTATTTTTCTTTCTTGGTATTTCAGCTTTCTGCGTTAGAGTTTTTTTCACTTCCCTACTGATTCAGGGAGTGTCCCAATCAGAGTAGAACATTTTTATCTGGAACAAATATTCTGTAATCAGTGAAGAATATACATATGAGAGGTGGAACCCCCAGCTCAGATCTGCCTGGTTCAAAGCATTGGTTTTCGCCAAGGCTCACTTCTTCTCAGGTAGCCATCCTCATCAGGCGCTACTGTGAATCTGCTTCTGATTTGTTACTTGTTCCCATCCTAATACTTATCAATTAATTAAACAAATCAATAAATAATTTTATATTGAAGGGAAAAGGTGGCGGTGTGTTTTCCCGTGTTAATAAGCTCTCCTCTGAAAAGGAGATTTGTGGCATTTGTAAGCACATATGCTGTTACACCTGCCTTCTACCTTTTTCATACAACCTCTGTTTTGGGATGAAAGTTCAGTGATTTGCATTTTTTTGTGTCTCATATAATCATATGTATATCATATCACACCAGTATGAAGCTTGCTGTCACCTGAGGGAATATTTTAAAATCTCTCATAATGTATGTTTTCTTATACCACGTGTATACAAACACATAACATTTATACAAATGAACAAATACAGCACCTTCAGTTGTATATTGTGGCGTCAAAACTGGTGCCTTCACTGAACTAAATCCGCTATTTTTACCAGTTTAGTTTTCTGCTTTGTCTGTCTATTTGGACATTTTTTTCTCATTAGCTATTCCCATTTTATACTTCATTTGCTGTTGGTGTTTACAATCCCTTCTCACTTACGCAAAATGACAGGGTCAAGAGTGCTTCTAGCCAGTCTCACCCAATACAGTAATGGCTATTGAAGTCAAAATAATGAAACTTTATAAAACATGCAAAGTTGCTTGTTACTTTATTGAGCTTATTCAGGGGAAATTAAAGGATATATTCTCTGAGATAAATATTTGACTTCCATTTTTTTTTTCATCTAATAATGCTTAAGTGATAGTATTTCTGCTTGTTCCAGATTAATAATGATACTGTAAAAAAAAATAAAAAATCATAAACACATTGAGATAAAAATGAGGAAGAAGTTTGAGCAGTGATTCCTAGAAGTAAAAAAAATGGAAGGCTACAGTAAACTACACTGAAAAAAATGAAAAACTTGACCTTAGATTTCTTAACATTATTTCAAATTTACAACAGTATGTCTTGAAGCAGAATTTAGTGCATTCATTGTGTACAATTTTACATTTCTCCTGCATTTGTTACAGGCAGTTACAGGCAACTGTACTTGTTCAAACACTTCATGAACACTGTTGGTTATTATTCCCAAAGCTTTGGTATATTTCTGTGCTTAAAATTGAGAAATTGTAATCTTTGATGTGTTAATCATGTTTTCAATTTATATGGCCATTTTGAATGTGTAGGTTCCATTATTATTACTGTTCTTTAAAGATCCTTTTTTACTGCCACATATAGGGCTTGATTTTGTATTTTTATACCTTCCTTATCTAAGGCTGAACCAGCGTGGAGTGTCATGTGCCAAAAAAGGAAGGTGAGACAGAACAGTTCAACAGGAAACCTGTTCTCATTCTGCAACTTATTATTATTATTATTACAGTGGGTATGTGCTATATTTTTTATATTCAGAAAGGCTAGCTAATAATCTAATAGTTAAATTCATCACATTTGCATGTAAAATTAACAGTTTGATGGAAATGTTTTAATTTGCTTAAAACAACACTTAAGCGAGTGGCAGGTTATTAATAATTTATTTGACACTACAATTCTGATATAGCGAATTGGAAAACTTTTTTTTTTACACAAGTTAAAAAATAAACATTAATACCGTGACATGAAACTGCAAATTTATGTATTATTTTTAAAGCCTTTCATCTGGAAATGTTATCTTCATTTGGGATTAACATTTGCCTTATATCCTTAGTGGAGTTATTTTCCAGTGGGTAACATTTCTAACACTTCAGAGTATTGTTCCTTTAAAAGATATCCTCAGATAAAATATAATTCCTTCTGAAAAGTTACCATCCTCAGGTAGACCATGTAAAACAAAACCAGACATTTGGGGAAGTGGGGGCATGAAATCTACAGAAGAAAAAGTTGTGTTGTGGACAGTCAAAGGAAGGAGAGGGGTGTGCAGGCTATAAGGAATACAATGGAAGACCGAGGACTCCCAAGGTTATTTCTATTCATGTTACCTTCATAATGCTTTTGACATAAGCCACTACAGAACTGCAGTCTGTTTGCTTATTTGGATTAAACAGAGAACTCATAGGCGAGGTACAAGAAAACAGTAAATCACATACAGCTTGGTGGGAGCTATTTAGCAGAGTGCCATAGGAATCTGCTGTTGAGGGCTTAGGTGTCCATGAGTGCTTGTCAGTCTTTAAAACCCACCCTTTAGAAGCACAGGAGCAGGCAACTGCACTGCATCTGAAGCAAGCGGGGCAGAAGATCAGTTTGGCAGAACAGGGAACTCCCCATGGAGCTCAAGAGGAAAAAGAAACTCCATGAGCTCTGGAAGCAAGGTCTGGCTTCGTAGGAGGATTACAAAGCTGTAGTTCATATATGCAGGGAGAAGACATGAAAGGACAAAGCTCAATTACAATTGAAACTGGCCAGTGTTCTGTCTGCTAACAAGATGGGTTTTTGAAAGCATGTTAACAGCAAGAGGAGGTCTGAAGAAAACATTGGACCAATACTTGTTGAAGATGATCAGATGAATAACAGGGATGAAGGAAAAGCAAAGGCATTCAGTGTGGGTTGTTTGGGGTTTTTTTTGCCTCAGTCTTTAATAATACTGATAGACCTTGAGCTGCCTGGTCCCCTGAGTCCAACGACCATGAGTGTGGGAACAGTGACTTTCCATTTGTGGACACAGGAATTGTAAGGGACCACCTGTACCAGCTGAATGGTCAGAAGTCAATGGTGCCTGATGGGATTCATCCCAGAGTTCTGCAGGAGCTAGCAGATGTTATGGCAGGACTTGATTATCTACTAAGGGTCTTAGAAGTGTGGGAAGATCCCTGCTGACTGGAAGCTAGTCAATGTTATCCAATCTACAAAAAGGGCATAAGAGAAGACCCAGGAACGACAGTCATATTAGTCTAACCTCAGTTCCTGGAAAAATTACAGAGAAGATTACACTGTGTACTAATGAAGTTCATTTAAAGAGTAATGCAATCATCAGGCACAGTCGGCATGGGTTCACAAAGGGAAAGTCCTGTTTAACTAATTTGGCATCCTTCTATGGTAAGGTCACCCACCTGGTGGATGAAAGGAAGGAGGTGGATATCGTTTTTCTTTTCTTGATTTTAGTAAGACTTTTGATACTGTCCCTCACAGCATGCTTCTGGAGGAGTTGTCCAGTTGTGGAATGAGTAGGTTCACAGCGTGCTGGGTGAAGAACTGGCTGAAGGGCAGAGCTCGAAGGGTTGTAGTGAATGGGGCTACATCTGGCTGGTGACTGGTCACAAGCACTGCTCCTCAGGGTCCAATTCTAGGACCAGTTCTTCTCAATGTATTTATCAATGATCAGGATGCAGGCGTTGAATGCACCATTAACAAGTTTGCTGATGATACCAAACTGACAGGTACTGTTGACTCTCTTGAGGGACAAGGAACCTTGCAGAGGGTTCTAGATAGATTGGAGCATTGGGCTGTGATTAATGGGATGAACTTTAAACAGTCCAAATGTCAGATTCTTCACCTAGGATGGAGTAATGCCGGGCACAAATACAAATTGGGAGAGGAGTGGCTGGAGAGCAGCCCCGTAGAAAGGGGTCTGGGGATGCTGGTTGACAGCAGGCTCGTACTGAGCCAGCAGTGTGTCCTGGCAGCCAAGAGGGAAAACTGCATCCTGGGGTGCCTCAAACACCGTGTAGCCAGCTGGTCAAAAGAGGTGATTACCCTGCTGTATTCAGTGTTGGTGCAGCCTTATCATGAATGCCATGTGCAGTTCTGGGCCCTGCAATTTAAGAAAGATGTGAAGGCCCTTGAATGTCCAGAGGAGGGCAACAAAGCTGGTGAAAGGGCTGGAAGGAATGTCCTATGATGAGTGGCTAAGGATCTTTGGGCTTGTCTAGTTTGGAGACAAGGAGGCTGAGGGGCAACCTCATTGCTCTCTGCATCTTCCTGAGGGGGGGAAGGGGAGAGGGAGGTGCTGAGCTCTTGTCCCTGGTATCCATGATAGGACGTGTGGCAATGGTTTAAAGCTGCACCAGGGGAGGTTTAGACTGGACATTATGAAGCGTTTCTTGGCTGAGAGGATTGTCAAGCACTGGGACGGGCTTCCTAGAGAGCAGTGGTTCTCCCAAGCCTGTCAGTGTTGAAGAGGCATTTGGACAATGCCCTTAATGTTTTAACTTTTGGTCAGTCCTGAAGTGGTCAGGTAGATAGACTATGTGATCTTTTATGTCCATTCCAACTGAAATAGCCTATTCTATTCTGTTCTGTTCTTTTCCATTCTATTCTAAAGTATTTCTGTTTTTTGTGATAAGATTAAACTCACAGAATCACAGAATGGTCAGGGTTGGAAGGGACCCCTGGAGATCATCTAGTCCAAGTCCCCTGCTAAAGCAAATTGACCTAGAGCAGGTTGTACAGGATTGTGTCCAGGTGGGTTTTGAATATCTCCAGAGAAAGAGACTCCACAACCTCTCTGGGCAGCCTGTTCCAGTGCTCCATCAACCTCAAGGTAAAGAAGTTTCTCTGCAGAACATGTAAGTTTTTAAACTAAAAAATTCAAAAGTTTTATGTTTAGGAAAGTGTGTAGTTTAATAAAGGAATGTGGAACTTCTCATTTATAATGATTTCATACCTGCAGTATGGAGTAAAGTTTTTTGGTGGTTTATTGGTGGTTACAATGGCTACTTCAGTAGGTACACAATACTTTGTAATTGCTTATTGTAGCTGTATTATAAGGTGAAGGAAGAGCAGAGCCCAGGCTGTAAAACAAATGCATAATTACATAAACTCTTGTGCTACCAGCAAAAAAAAAAACCCAAACCAAAACAAAAAAACCCCAAAAATAAAGAAAAGGAAAGAAAACCAACAAATACATCCAGAGAGAAGAAAGTGTCTTCTACAGAACAAGAAAATTCTTGTGAATGGTAATGCCCAGATGCTCAGCTGATGTGAATCTGGATAGCTACACTGATATCTTAACAAGCAACTGTCTCCCAGTCTGATGCAGCTGCCTTTGAGAACTACTAAGATAAAAGAAAGAAAGAAGACCTACAATTTTGGTGTAAAGCAGCTCTTTTGCAGCACATTTAAGAAGTGCTGACAATATTTTAAAAGCATGATAGGGTCTGCTACCTTTTACTCTGTTAAAGAAATATAACACTTGAAAACATAGAATCATAGAATGGCTTGGGTTGGAAGCTACCTTTAAAGGTCATCTAGTCCAGCCCCCTGGCAGTAAGCAGGGACATCTTCAACGAGATCAGGTTGCTCAAAACCCTGTCCAGCCTGACTTTGAACACTGCTAGTGATGAGGCATGTACAAGCTCTCTACGCAACCGGTTCCAGTGTTTCACCAACCTTACGGTAAAAAAAATTTTCTTCCTGATACGTAATCTAAATCTACCCTCTTTTAGTTTAAAACCATTGCTCCTTGCCCTTTCCGTACTAAAAAGTCTGCCCCCACCTTTCTGTTAAGCCCCCTTCATGCACTGGAAGGCTGCGATAAGGTCTGCCCAGAGCCTTCTCTTCTCCCTCAAGGCTGAACCACCCCAACTCTCTCAGCCATTCCTCATAGGAGAGGGGTTCCTTCCCTCTGATCATTTTTGTGGCCCTCCTCTGGACCTGGTCACACAGGTCCATATCTTTCCCATGCTGAGAACTCCATGGCTGGACACAGTACACCATAAACTAGTCATAATCATCATAAACTAGTAAATAACTAGTAAATAAAACATCATAAACTAGTGTTTATTCTTTATGATACAGTCATAAGCCAACATAGTCAGTTTGCAGTATTTCTTAGATGTTGTCATTAACCCATTTTCTGGGCCGCAGAACGACAGAAATCCTAACATTCTGCTGCATGAAAAGATGGAGTGCAGCTTCGAATTAGGCTTTTATTTGTCCCTAGCACTAAAGGGAAACAACTTTAAGAACACAAAGTTTTGGAAATCCAGTCCCTAATAATAGGAATTTACTGTACTAATTCACGTAAATAGAAAAATGTGGATAGAAGGAGGGACTTTTTTTCTCCAATTTAATAGCCTTTCACACACAGACTTTCACCTCCAGCCAAATTAATTTCTTTCTGACTAAACTGGGTGCTGTCTTTTTAGTTCATTATTGACAAATTCAAGACTAAATGCAAACGAAAAAAATGAGCTAATCAGTTTAACAAAGTTCATTCCTCTGCTGTGTTTAAGTCCAGTATCCTGCCTTTGACAATATCAGTGAGAAGATGCTGTTTAGGGAGAACACATTAGTTTGGGCAATTTCTGTAGTCTGCTCCCATAATACTTTCCTGGCATCCACAACTGTTGCATTAGGGCTGTAATGGGGTGGCACCTTACCTGCTCCTCACACTATCCATTTATGAATCTGTTGTCCATGAGTTTATAAT
The DNA here is from genome assembly GCF_023634085.1 of Falco cherrug. Taxonomy (NCBI): domain Eukaryota; kingdom Metazoa; phylum Chordata; class Aves; order Falconiformes; family Falconidae; genus Falco; species Falco cherrug. Next base: position 10,362,057 of record NC_073699.1, read on the forward strand.
TTTGTGAACCAGCTGGTACTATCCTATGGTAACAAGTTCCAAAAGTTCACTACCTGCATTTTAAAGAAGTATTTTCTGTCTGTTTTAAACCAACCTCTCTTATGAATGTCATCAGTTGTCCTCAATTATATTGCGGTTGAATTTGATGAATAATAATTCTGTGTTTATCTTGTCTTGCATTTTATTACCCAGAAGACCTTACTGTCATCTACTGGCTTGGAGATTTCACTGAATACTTCTTTGTCTTTGAGAAATACTGAATCACAGTACAAATAAAACTGCAAAAATAATATGTTGTAGCAATCCTACTTTTCCTGCAGCAAAATACATTTCCTTCCTGATTCTGTAAAACTCGAGCATCAATTCCTGCTGTTGTGTCAACAGATCAAAGAATGCATAGGCAGGGTTTAGGTAATTTTTCCCTAGTGTATTACCTTACATTTCTGTACACTATAGCTTATCTTTCACATTTCTGGCCAGTTAGCTTCTTAAAGAATTTCTTGCTGGTATAGGTGTTGTCGGTGGTTTGAGTTGTCTTTCTGATATTTACTGTTGTACTGGTTATTTCCCTCTTGGCCTTTTCATAGGCACAATAAATGATAGCTGTTTCTCCCCTGTGACTTGTACCAGACTGAACAGGGTACTTTCTGTATCTGTCAGCTTTCTTCCCACTCCTAGTTTAAATGCTTTTCTGTGACCTATTTCAGAGCCAGCAGTCTGGCTCCATTATCGTTGCAAGTGTAGCCTGACGATTCTGTCCTGGTGTCTCTTGTCTCAAACGTTCTCTGGTTTCTGCTTTGCCTGAATTCTTTCTCTGTACAGCATACTCTCATCTACATAGTGAGATGTACCTCTAATCTGCATCTGAACCTGACAGTATTCCTGGAGATCCTGGACTTGAGTCTCTTGACCCTGAAGGCATGAGTCAACACCAGAGCATCCCTCCTGCACTTTTCTGCGTCACTGATAGCAACATGAAGTATACCTACTGAGTCCTCCCCTGCACCTCCTGACTCTCTAGGCATGTTAGGAGATCTGTGTAACGTTTACACTTAGCAGACAAGTTAATCTCTGTCCTCTCAGATGACATAAAGTTAATTACCTATGTGTCTAATAGTTAAACTTCTCCACTGCCACCACCTGCTTGTGTCTTTCCATCTCTGAAGTCTTGGCGGGAGTGTTCTTGCAGCATCCTGCAAGAGAGCAAAGCAATTACAGCATCAGGGCAGGTCTCAACCAGTGGGTTGGATCCCTTTTTGTCAGCCAGGTGCCCTCCTTTGCTGGGACCTCTGTACTTCTACTTTGTTTGGCCTTGATGTATCCTCAGCTTGAGTATTGTGCCAGTTTCTTGATACTCAAAAAATGACAGATTCTGTTTGGAGGGATCCAGAAAAGCTAACAAGAATGTAAGGACTTCGGAAAAAAAATCTGTAAAGAAATATTGAAAACATTGTCCTTGTTTGGTCAGAAGAAAAAAAGTGACTGGGAAAACATGATAAGAGACTTCAAATATCTGAAAAAGAACTGTAGGAAAAGGAAAATAATTGTTTTCTCTGTCTGTTGCAGATGGAAGTGTTGATTGATTTAGATTGCCAGATTTCATATAATGCCATCCTTTATTTAGGTTTAAAATAAAACCCAAACAAACAACGAACATTAACAAAAACAAAACCCAAACAAAAAAACACCAAACCAACAAAAACCAAACACAAACCCTTCCAACACCTTAAGTTTTACAGGGAAAAAAAAAATCCTATCAGCTAAACAGTTACATGCTGGAATAGGTTATCCAAGAGGGTTTGGAACCTCTTACTATCAGAGGTTCTAAAATCAGATTAAATAACATCTGGTAAGAATTCCTGATGTGAGGTTCTTGAATTTGCGTGGGGGGACATGGGACCTTGTAGCTGTGTGGTGGTGTGTGGAGAGTGAGCAAGGGAGGGAGCGAGTAAAGGAGGGAAGGAGAAAGAGGGAGAGGGCTGAAGTGTGAGGCTGCAACTGGGAAGACCAAGCCCCCCATGGCATGGCTGCTTCCAGCATGGAAGGGAAACCTTCATCTGCTCTGTTAGCCCAGGCTCAAAATGATACTAGTGGGGGAAATGCAGAGCAAACTACCCAGTACCTGGAGTAGCTAAGAGGTACTGTGCTACAAATGTGAGAAATACAGGAACCACAATGGGAAGACTGTCAAGTCAGCTTATGCATGTATGTCTTGTGCTGAAAGCAGCATGCTGTTTATGGCAGTGTTTTCAACTGCCATTTGGATAAACTTGTTTGTTTGAATTTATCCGTAGATATGACAGTAATGGCAGCATGAACCAAAAAGCAAGACTAAGAACAAAGTTCATGAACAATTACAGGATAACATTTTAAAATTCTAAAAGAAATCACTGAGAATAGAATAACAACTACATTAATGAATTAAATGAAGTCAACAAGTACATTATTTGTTGTATGCAGTTTGCGTAAGCCTTCTTGGTAGAGGTGCTTTTTTTTCAATAACGAAGCAACACATGAAATGGCATTAGAAATGAGAAACAGGCTAATCATACGTGTAATGCTACAGGATGTACCATAGCTCCTCCAGGCTTATCTGAGCTGTCGTAAGGAATGCATGGAATATTTACTGTGACTAAGCATTTAAACTGTTAACAGTGTGAGTGATGTTTCTGTAAAGTGGTGGTTTTTTAAGATTTGCAAAAGGCCAAGTTTGTTACTGCACAGACTCTGAAGCCCATCAGCCTACAGTGTTACACGCCTTACCATACTGATATGGTAGTAAAGGCGGGATACGAGAGGAAAGTTAAGATCGTTTATGTCTGCATTTTCATTTCAGTTCTACATTATGGCTGCATAAATATTTGGATAGATGGCTTATAAGAAAAATCAGTTTGCTCTATTAATAGGCATTTTTAAAATACTTCATAAATCTGTTTTTTTCAGCTTAATCAGTAAGTATTGGTGTGCACTGTAATAAAAAATTTCCGTCAGCATGGTGGAAAAATGAAAGATCCATGAAGTACTCTTTCCCCATGAGGGTGTTAGTTTTCTGATTATCTACTAAAGAACACATCTTCATTAGCAAAAAGGACTCGTAAGACGTACTGTCCTTTTTAGCATGTATATCCACAATGTATGTATTTGCCAGTAATAACAACACAAAAACAAAGAAGAACCTGGTATTTTAATATCTGAGTTATTGCTCCTTTACATCGAAGGAGAGCATTTAGATTCAGATCTATTACCTGATTTTTCAAGTAGACAACCCTGTGTGTAAAGAATTCATTCCTGACCATGAATGTGTCAAGTAGTCAGTTCTTAAAAAGATTGAGCCTCAACTGACTTGGATGAGTGTTTTATTAAGATAAAGTTTCTCACTCTGTCAATTCATATGTCATCCTAGCTTAAAAAATTAAAGGGACACCCCCCCCCCCCAAAAAAAAAAAAAACAACCAAAAACAAACAAACAAACAAACAAAAACAAAACAAAACAAAAAACCCTGAGGGGCATTAGTTCTCTGTAAATAGGAAGATCAATGCAGTATAGCACTTGTCTACCCAAGAAACAGCCTGACATAAATGTGACTTGCATGCTATTTGTACTAAGAATAGAGTTACTGGCAACTGTTGATGTGGGTGGCATCCACTTCACAGTTAAGCAATAAATCACATAGACTTTTCATATCCCTTTCTTTTGCATACCTGCAGATGTTCACATAGAAAGCACAAAAAAAGTAAGAATTTTAATCCTATTACAGTTTTTCACAGTTACCTTTTCACACTTCCATGACTAGGTAAAGATTTATGGAGAGTACTTCTTAAAAGCATCAAAAGAAAGAAAGAAAAAAAAAAAAAAAGCATGTTGCAGCTTGTGTATATGTATGTATGTAAAGCATAGAGTGGCTCTAAAGAGAATGGAATATAATTAGAGGATTTGCATAAGAGAGTGATTGCTGCTAAAGTGAATGAGCAGAGCTCGTGTATAAATCGAAATGCATTATTTGTTTTACTGTTTCTTTCAGAATAATGAACATAATTTTTGACAGAATATGAAAATCCAACAAAAAAGTCATAGCAGTATTTCCCTCCTCCCTGTTCTACTGCAGCAAAACCCCTTTATATAAATATTCACTAGTGCAGAAAAACTGAAGCCTTGGATCTTGGGAAAACTGTGTGTCATTCAGCAGCATCCTTTTCTGGCAGACACCTGAAGTTGTCATATCCAAGCTCTTTTAGCTAGGAAGACGGTCACAGTCATATGGGGCCACTGGGATAGAATGAAGGGGAATGAAGGGGGAATTAAAGACTTCCATAAACCATTGCTCATTTTTTAAGTGAGCCAAAAATGTCACACTTCTTTGGATACTGTCCTTTTTGTTTTCCCCTGTGACATTTTTTAAGACTGTCTAATATTGCCAGAATTTTTAATTTGTGTTTTGGCTCTGCACACCAAATACACAAATAACATATTCAAAATGAAGATTATATAAAGGCTCCTGAAATCTGTTTTCTTTCCTGTGTTTAACTGCTAAATTTGTAGCTATTTGGATGCTATATATATTTTTGAGCTTTATCAGGACATTTATATGTGCAATATCTTTGTTGCTCATAGTTTACATAATACAGGTGAAGTAGCTGTGCAGGTGGACTGGTTTACTTCCTTATTCAATAATGAAATTAGGCTGTGATTTTAAACGTACAAAACATGAGTGGATCATACATTAAAGCCAGCCCCAAGTAGAGTACTTAGGGGTCCAGGAGGTAAAATTGTTCTTAATTCTATCCCTTGCCTTGACTACCAATGTAAGGAAAGAAGCAGTGGTATTTATTTCTGTTTATTTAAGATCGAGTGAAGGTTGAAGAACATCACCCATGAAACCTGTTGATGACAATCTCAGCAGTGTTATGATATAGGCTGACTTGAGGAAAAAGGCTTCTGGCAAGAAGGAAAAGTATGAGCCCTGTTAGGAAGAAAGGAAGGCAACAAAGTCAGTGCTGAGATTTCTTATTTCCCCTTCTGCATAGCATAATGCTGGTCTTCACAGTGTAAATGAGAAATCAGTATCATAGATCAGTTACCACACAAGGGAAGTTTATGTAGCTTTAAGCTCCAGATGTTCCTTCAAGTCAGCGAATGCTACCTTAGATCATTCAGCTAACTGAAATGGTGAGTGAAAGCAAGGTAGCCTTTTAGACTGTCAGTGCCTACATGATGAAAAGTTACAGCTAAAAATGAATTACTTGATTTCCATTCAGGAGCAGCTAAGGAACAAAACCTTCTGACAAAATTTAAAGGTAAATAGAAGTACCCTCATGTTCAGAAGGAAGTTGTGTCAAAGTGCCTGACACAAGCCTACAGTGAGTGACCAGTGATACAGCAGGAAAGGAAATTGCCTGCCTTTTAGGCAAGTTTTGGGTGTGGGTTCCCCCCCCCACTTACTCTGAAAAGCACTGTTTTTTTCCAAACTAATAGAGGAAAGGGAGAAGGGTTTATTGTTACAATGTGGTCTGTACTGTGAAACTTGGATAAACTGACAAGTGAATTTTGGCAAAATGCTGTGAAAAAGGAATCAGGCATCTACTTGATACTAAAATGATTACTCACATTTGTGAAACGAAAACAGAGAAGAGATACTGAATATGGTAATGCAGTAGCTGTGCAAATTTGTTTACTTGAAAAGACACTGTGTGGGTTGACTTTTTCTTTAAATCCATTTAGAGGCAAGGTCAATTCCACTGTTTAAATTATAGGAAGCACTAGTGCATCTAGGGAAAGTTACTTTACATAGAAATTACACCTCAGTTAAATATTCCTTTGTAAGTTCCTCAACCAGAATTTCAATTACACTTTGGTTTGTCCTAGCAAGGCATTCAGAATCATTTTAAAAGCCTTGTGGAAGAAAAGTGACCTGTTCCCTTACACTGTGAACATGTAGAGAAAGGGTCAATTTACTTATGTTCTAATCCTAAATGGAAGAAGAAGCTGCTTTTTGGACTATCTGTTGTAATTTGTTATAGGCTGCCTGTTAGATAGCACTTTCTGAAGATGACAGAAGACATTAATTGATTTTGTAGTTCAGTGACACTAGGATAAGTGGTTCTCTCAATCACACAGCTTGGCTTTGAGACTTGTTTTCATTTTTCTTCTTTTTGATTTGAAAGGTTTGTATCAAATATGTAGGAGGCACTTGATGGGAGAACATACCATGCAACACATAATTAGTATGATGAATGTATCAGCCAGTGTCTGCCTTTGGTTAACTTACTGGATTTTAAAGTAAGTGCATTGATGTCCTAGGAGGAAAAGCAGCATGCAGATTGGAGGGAAAAAACAGAAGTAAGTGTCCTTCATTGTAAAGGGTTAATTGGGAACTAGCACTTAGGTATTATACAATGAAAATGAGATTGTTTTGAGCAGCGTTATTGTAAGCGTTGCTTATCAGCCAGTAGCTGATCTTACGTGGTACGTGTAATAGCTCATATAAGATCCTGTATCTGTTTAAAATGTTATATATTCTGTAAACAAATTCCAATTTTTTTCTTGCCCAGAAATTCAGTCCCAGCAACCTTTGGTCTGGTGGCAAATGAATAAACTCACTACACCAGACCCTTTTCCCTTCTCTCCTATTCTCTCCCAAACATGCACAGTCATCTCAACTGTACCGAAGGCAGTGCTGTGACCTGATCCTTGGGGAAGCAGGAGTGGCTTATTTCCAGCTGGTTTTTAAGAACATCTTTGCTGTGTGATGTGACATTTAGCCACTATGTATAGTTCCTTCATCCTTGTCCCTATACTGAAAGGAGAAAACCCCATGTTCTGTAGACACAAATTTATAAGAGACATGGGGAGGAAAAAAAAACCCCACATTAATTTCCTTATTAATATTCCTCCCAATTCTAATAAATAACATCGGGCAATCAATATTAAAAGAAAAAAAATCGTTGACAGTTCCTACACACTACACATATATTAGCAAAGAAAGTTAAAATAAAACCAAATGTTGCTGAAACTAATCATTATATAATAGAATAATCAAGATGAGATGGCTTTGCAAGCCAGTTCCCACCCACTTCAAACCTGTGCATGGTTTAATTTCCACAAACTGTATTTAAATCGATCAGAGAAGAGACTTTTTCTGCATTTATAATGTACTTCATGGCCAGTTCCGCAGTAAGCGTATGCAGTCCTTGAATTTTTATTTTGTTTCATTCTTTCCAGGCTTATATAGCTGTAAGTCAGTGCACTTACACAGAATTCATTCCCGATAGAGTCACTGCAAAGGGTATTACACAAAATTTGGTTTTAACTGTGTCTTGGACTTCTGGCTTTAAAGTGTATTTGTTACCAGATCAGTAATAGGATCTAGCTGCAGAACTAAGTTTTGCTTATATATTGATATTTCTTCAATATTGCATGCTCCAGTGCAATTTCTGCTTTATCTCATGTCTAGTAAGAAAAACACTTTTTAAACTCATCCCTATTTGGGGGTACTGGTAGATGAAAAGCTGGACATGAGCCAGCTGTCTATGTGCACTCGCAGCGCAGAAAACCAACCCTATCCTGGGCTGCAACAAAAGAAGCGTGGCCAGCAAGTCGAGGGAGGTGATTTTCCCTCTCTACTCCACTCTCATAAGACCCCTCCTCATGTACAGGGATGGAGTACTGCATCCAGCCCTGGACTCCTCAGCACAGGAAAGGCATGGATCTGTGTGACCAGGTCCAGTGGAGGGCCGCGTCAGAGGGATGCAGCACCTCTTCTGTGAGGAAAGATTCAGACTTAGGGTTGTTCAGCCTGGAGAAGAGAAAGCTCTTCCAGTACTTAATTGGGGCTTATAAGAAATAAAGATGGCGATGGGGTCAGACTTCTTAGCAGAGACTGTTGCAATAGGACAGGGAATAATGGTTTTAAACTAAAAGAGGGTATTTAGATTAGATATAAGGAAGAAATATTTTTAAGGTGATGTGGTGAAACACTGGAACCGGTTGCCCAGAGAGGTGGTAGATGCCCCATCCCTGACGCTCAAAATCAGGTTGGATGGGGCTCTGAGCAACCAGGTCTTGTTGAAGATGTCCCTGCTCATGTCCGGGGACTTGGACTAGATGACCTTTAAAGGTAGCTTCCAATCCAAACAGTTTGGTGATTTCTATAATTCTATGATTTTTATTTATTTATTTATTTATTTATTTATTTATTTATTTAACCCAATAAAAGCTAAGCCAAACTGGCAATCAGGACACTTCAGTGTCAGAAAAGGCTTATTAAGAAATACTGTGGTCAGTAAGGAAACTATTATAATGGTAACATGGGGAAGGGTGAGTGGAAATGGAAGTCATAGCAGTGATAAATCTAAGGAAATGTGTCAGGACAGATAAAATCTCCTTTTGCTTTAAAGTAGGCGATTTAGCTGTGATCTGTAAAGAGCAAGTTTATATAAAAGTATAGTCACTTCTCAGGACAAGATTCAAGAAGGGAGCCCGACAGATAGCTAGGGGCTAAGCTATCTAACACTTTTAATAAAAAATAACTTTAACAATATAAAGTTAATCTATCACCTTCTAGGCAGCCAGCCTAAGAGACAGGCATGATGACTGAACAGTTTTTCAAGCCAGCATGCTATATTCTGTACTAGCTATAAAAACTACTGTAAAGCTGCCAACAATCACCTGCGGTAGGAAATTGCAATACTCAAGCATTTTAGTTGTGCGCATGCTTGTTTTTCCCACAAAGTCATCAAGATACAAAAATAAGAATTTTGTGACTAAAAAAAATCCCCCTCATGCATTTGAATATATTCAGTTTTCCGTGACAGCTAACAATATTCAGTTAGAAAATACATTCTTGTTGGAAAAGCCTAGATAACTGAAATTAAAATACTTCATACAAATGAGTAATTTAAAAAAAAAAATAATCTTTGAAATGTATTTTATTTTTATATTTATAAGTGGGAATTCAAAATAAAAGAAATTAGTATTATTAAAAGAAACATCTTCAATATTGGTGATCTTTAAAATATTTTTTCATAAGATTCCTGAGGTTGTTTTACTTTCATTCTGACTGTGAATGGGGAAATATTTTACCATTTCAAACTTCTACATACAAACAAATACATTTTCAAAATAACTTGAGATGTCAGAAATAATGTCAAGAATCAGTCGGACACTTTTCTTTGCATTCCTTCAGTGTCCATGAAGGAATAGTAACTGAAGTACTGCTAAGGAATAACTAACTATAAATGATACTATGTTTTATCAATATGTCAGTTTTCACAACTTCCAATGCATGTAGCTAGTAACATCACGCAAACGTACAGTTGAGAACATATTTGAAGGTTGTAAGAGAGAAGGGGATTGAATCTCATCCATTTCTGGGAACAAACTTTATTTAGTTTTTCTACTGAGCAGAAAATAATGAAATTAGAAGAAAAGATAGCTCCATCTGTATTTTCTGATTATGGTTTAAGGAACAGGAATTACATTTCTTATTTCCTATAGGAGAACTGTGGTCATAGTTATGGAAAGCTACTGAGAAATATAGCATGTTTCACATGGACAGATGTTCAAATGCAAAACAAGTTGAGATCATATCTGAAACTAGCAACAGCTTCCCTTTGAAAGAGTAAAATCCATAACTACTTTGCAACAAAAAATTACATATTTTAGCCAGAAAGTGGATTTTGTAACTGAACATGATCAACAGAAACCTATGACTTAAAAATCATATATTTAATTCATGTATCATACAGGTTGTTTCCCATCAGATTACAAATACATTATAGTAATGTGATGCACAGTTCATACAAATTTGAATCAAAAGTGAAAATAAAACTTTACTGGTTAAGGATGTCCTTTCCCTTTAAATCATTGCCAGAAATTTTCTTGCAGCTCAAACTATATAAAGCATAAGACTGGACATTTTATAATTACATTATTTTTAATATTCTTTTTTAACTTTCAGGTATTCTGTAGAAACAGGCCATTATTTTTTGAGACACTTAATGGATGAATTGTTATAGGTAGACAAGTCCTCAGAGCTGTATAATGCCAATTCAGTGTACAACATCCTTGCCTCTGACTTTGTTTCCTGCTTTTTTCATGTTAACTCAGAGATTTTGAATACATTTCTCCAAATTTACTCATCAGGCATTTTATCTTTCCTGGTTTCATGCAAAGTAATACATGAAATTGGGAAAGATAAGTGAACCAACAAATTAGAAACCACTTATTTAGGAGGAGTAATCTGTCTCATCAAAATGCGCAGCTTCACTGCTTATTTTCATTTTCAAAGATTTGTACAGTATTTTACATTTCTCAACCCAATCAATGTAAATTGTAAATAAAAATATTTGTAACTGAAATATTTTCACTTTCAATATGGGCAGTATCAGCTTGCCAGTTCAGAGATGTGGAGAAGGGGGACATTTTGTCCTTTATGTTGAAAAAATTGCACTTCCTTTGCTTCTTTCCTACAGTAAGAAGATGAACTTTACTTTGGAAAATGCAGAATGCTTGAAAACTGAACTCATCTCATGGATGTGAGGGACTGTGCTGAAATTGTAAACCAGGTCCTGTTGTGGTTCAAGATTGTCTCTATGATATAAAAGTGAGGCTCAGAAGAATAGTAAATTGATGTAATGGATGATGCAAGGCAAATTTAGGAGCTGCAGCATTGAACTGACTCCCAACTCTATTCTTTTTTAGCACTGTTTAGCTGTTCTTCTTCTAAATTGCACAGAGTTTAATAAAACGGAAATACACATAGATTTGTTTAGGTTGGAAGAGACCATTAAGATCATTGAGTGCAATCACAAACCTAGTACTGCCAAGTCCACCACTAAATCATGTCCCTAAGCACCACATCTATGAGTCTTTTAAACACCTCCAGGGATGGTGACTCAACCATTTCCCTGGGCAGCCTGTTCCAGTCCTTGACAAACCTTTCAGTGAAGAATTTTTTTGTTAATACCCAGTCTAAACCTCCCCTGGCACAACTTGAGCCCATTTTCTCTTCTCGTATCCCTTGTTACTTGTGAAAACAGACTGACAGCCACCTGCCTACAACCTCCTTTCAGGTAGTTTTAGATAGCAGCAAGGTCCTTCCTAACCCTCCTTTTCTCCAGACTAAACAACCCCAGTTTCCTCAGCCACTTCTCATAAGACTTATGCTCCGGCCCCTTCCCCAGCCCCGTTGCCCTTCGCTGGACTCACCCCAGCACCTCAGTGTCTTTCTTGTAGTGAAAGGGCCCAAACCCAAACACAGAATTGGAGGTGCGGCCTCACCAGTGCTGAGTACAGGGGAATGGTCACTTCCCTAGTCCTGCTGGCCACGCTGTTTCTGATACAAGCCAGGATGCTCTTGGCCTTCTTGGCCACCTGGGCACACTGATGGCTCATATCAGTTGTCTGTTGACTAACACCTCCAGGTCATTTTCTGAGAGTGAGTGAAAGCCATAGTACCAAAGAAGGATGTTAACTGCAGTCATTCAAAATAATTATTTTGTTTTAAATTTACACGTTGGAGGGATTGTTTTGGAAGTTGTATACTAAGGCTTCTGCATAACATTTTCAGTATTTCCCTTGCTGTGATGTCTGTTACAAAATTATGTTTTTGACATTTTGCATATGAATTATGGAAGTCTTCAGAAATTTGGGGGAATCTGTAATCTGTCCAATTTTAAACACCTGAGTAGGTGCTCTCTGAGAACGCTTCAGAGGAGTTATGCCTTTGGGAATTCCTTATTACTCATCATTTCAGTCATACCCAAAGCTGAGCTATGCTGCTTTGGTTTTTTGTAAGTGTACATTTCAAGACATTGCATTTCCTTTTCATGTTTTGAATCATTGCAGAGATGAATAGGCATGATGGGATAAAGCCATACTTGGGCATGAAACAAGTGATTGTCATTTCTAGTTGAGATCCTTATTTATTTATACATTTAAATATAGTTATATAGTTTATACTGGAGAAACCATATCATGCAGCTTTTAAGAATGTGGCGACTCTTCCTTCCCTTCCGTCCAGAATTCCTTGCTGAAGTCAGTTTATTTAACTAGAATTTGGTTTCATTCTTTTGGTTCTGCTAATACTGTTATTATTCTGGTCCACTAATAGGACAGAACACTGCATTCAAGTAGAAGATTGTAAGTGATGACTGAAAACCCATTATCCTTCCAATGTTTTGCCATTTGACAGGTTTGCACCTGCATGTACTTGTTCGAATTATCTCTGCTTTATTATCAGCATCTCAGTCTTTTAGGTGGGGAATGCACCTAATGGTCTGGAAAACTATTTCAGTGTTGCTCAACAGGTGTATGTGAGAAAGAAGTGTGTGGTACAGTAAACTCTTGTTAGTTAGCACCACTGTCAAAAGGGGGAAATATATTTCTGGCTGCCACACTGCAAAATAAGATACCAAATTGGCCTTTCTTCTCATTATATCATTAAAAAAACCAAAACAAAACAACAAAAAAAAATGATAGCACTATCCTATGATAGCATGTTGTTGCGTAATTTTCTTATTAAGGTATCTGTCTTAAACTCGGATTCTGATCTGACTGATTCTCTGCTTATGTAAAAAATAAAAACCTAAAACATAGAAGTATTTATAGTCAGTGATGTGTATTCTAGCCCACCTATATCTCACTAAATTTCAGTTTTAAGGAAAATGTAACAAGAAGCAATGAATTTGTCCTGCAGCTAGGAAGATTCAGGCTAGTCATTAGGGAAAATAGTAATGGGATTGTTAAAGGACTGGAATAGATTGCCTGGTTAAATGATGCCAACTATCTTCAAGGATATCTTTAAAACATGTTAAACCAATAGGCGTCAATAATGTTTCAAATATAGTTTATCCTTCCTTAGGACAGGAAGACTTGTTTCTCTGTGATTCTTTTACTTTATACTTGGGCAGATCCATTTATGGCAGTAAGACTTGGTGTTTGAAACTGATGTTCTAGTAGATGGTAGCCACATAGACATTAAAGACTAATTCAGGCTGATAAATGTGTTGAAGGGGGGATGATAGAGACAATATTACTTTCATTGCTGCCACAGTGATTTTCATGTTGGAATACTGACTCCTTAGCTCGCAGGAAAAGTGAAACTTCCTTAACCCGCTGGAAAACATATTCTGTTTCTTTAAAAATGTGAAATTCAGAGTCTAATGCAGCAGACAAAAAATAACCCAAGAACTGTTGAGGTGACTGAATGGGTGTTTTGAGATGCAGGATTAGCCTAGCCTCGAATTAACATACTTGCTCCTGAGCTGTCTTTGGATGAATGGGCTGAATGGATTGCTGGGAAAGGTAGGTAAAGAACAAAACATGACAACATTAGAAGACAGTAAGCAGAGTTCACCCAGTGGAGGAAGGAGTCTCATATTTCCATCTGACATTTCCAGAAATATATATTTGTCTGTGTCAGACACCTATATATATAAACTCTAGTTGCTCTGAGCATAGTTAGTGAGGTCATAATTTTCAGGATACGGCAAACTATGGAGCATGTAAAGACTTAATTTACAGTGAAAGGTCTCTTTACTCCGTGGCTGCATGAAACTGACAGTGTAGGTACTTATCGTTTGCATAGTACATCTGTAGTAAATTCAGAATGGGATGTATGGGACATCCCATTGAAGCATCAGCTGGTTAGATTTGCTGTGTATCTGGAAAACAGACAGAAATTCTGAAAGCCTGTCTGGATAAAATTTCAGACAGGTTATGCAGAACATTCCTGGAATGGAAAAAAAAAAACAACAACCAGTATGGATGGCAGACCTGATTAGAAATCTGTTCCTTTTTTCCTCAGTTTTTGATTTAAGTCTTGCAGCATTGTTTTCAGCATGAGAGTCTCATTTGTGTAGCTTTGAAAATAGGAGGCTGGAATATCATGTGACAAATATGTTCCTTTTATGACCCTTCTTTCCACAATTGTAAAGGATGGAGGAAGGAGTTGATCATAAGCACGCACACATGTGCATACACAGTGAAGGAGCATGGAATATCCTTCTTATATTTTTTTTCACTTTTCCTTTTTTTAGATGGGTCCTTCTTTTTTGGATGATACTCTTGCATTGCATGCTATGCCCCATATTCCTTTTGCTCAAAGAAACTCATTTTATTAAGCTCATTTTATTGTTTGTAAGCAGGGAAGTGGGAAAATCACTGTGCTACAAACTAAGATAAGTAACCACAGAAGGAAACAAGAAGAAAAAGTGGTCCTTTTACAGTGCAGAAATATTCACCGTTACTGACCTGGTGCAGTGTTTGAGTAATCGAAATACGACTTCTTAACATGAAGAAAAATCTATACAAAATATTTCAGTGGATTTCTCGAGATGAGCTGTGTTCCTGAATAAGCTGTTTGCAAGTGACCCTCTATTATTTAGAATTGCTCAGGTTAAGCTGAAGGACATTGAAAGTTGGTGGAAATTCTTATGCACTTGCATAAGCACTTCTAGAATATCAGAGCATCATTTGTTTGCAACTGTCCATTAAAATATATGCATACTATAATGACGTATTGTTTTGGTTTCCATTTTGCACTATTAAAGATAGACCATATTTCCTCCAGATAAAGAGTAGCCTTAATAATGAGACACAAGTCAAAACACTGTCATAGCTTTCAGACTTAAGGTTATAGCTGCAGGGCTGGCAGTTTAAAAAAAAATATATTACTGGAAGGAAAATAATACAGAAGTCACTGACAGAGTTCAATGATGGAGGTTTTCTAAAGTCCCTTTCCAAAAAAATCGATTGTATCTATATGCAAACAGGTCTTAGTTTGTCTTCAGTTTTCAATTATGCAGTGTTTGCGTTTTATGCTGTTTAGGGCCTGCACTGCACTACTAAGCCTTGTAAGACTACCACAGCTGATGTTTTTCCTAACCTTTACAAGCAATTAGTTCTGAAGACGTTTTAAAATAAAATTACTTAAAATGTTTCTTTACATTACAATCCTTGTTAAATGATCTGTATTATTTGTTTTATTTCATGTTGGGTGTTCTCTTTTGATGTCCATCTGTTGGGAGTTGTGCTTGTTCTCCAAGTACACAGTGAGAAATCGTAAGATTGGCATGCTTTTGCATAAGGAGTTTGTGTTTAATGTCAGAGACCACAAGGGTCCTTCCATGGAGACCAATCTTTAGCGACAGATAACCTTCACATTATTATGTTCTCACTGGCAGTAGCTAGACAAGAAGAACACAGTTGTCTAGAGAGGTAAGGCTGGAAATAGCTTAATGGGAAGATTCACTAGGGTTCAAAAACATTTCTGAGAGCAAATCTGGAAGTTTTGGCTTACAGAGGCATACTGGTACAATTGTGGGTTTGACTTTCTTGGAAAACGATAGCCATGCAATCACAGGTCATTAGGAAATGTTCTACTTCAGTTTTGAGTCCTTTGTAGTACAACATGGAGAAGCAGGGCTCCAGCCTGTGGATCACTGTTCATGGAAGGACTAAAATAAAGCTCTGGAATTAAGTCTTTAAGATACTATGTGCAGGTGAAGAAAAAATTAAGCTCTTCTTGGAGTTTGGGGGAAGGTTAAGTCGTTCATATATTTTCTTACTATTTGCTCAGTATGTTCCTTTGAATATTGCACTCAGTAAACTCAGTAAACAGATCTATAATTGCCAAGATGTTCTTGTGTCATTATAGAATATGGATTTAATTCATAAATCCCAGGTACTGACAAGTCAGTCTTTTTATATGCCTTTATAATAAAAATAGTCTTGCCACAGAAAATGAAAAATGCCTTTGTGACAGATTTATGAGAATTTATGATGTTTATGCAGGACTGTCATACACAGACATGTCTTCACTCCTTTGCTAGAAATAGCTTTCAGAAATGTCTCTAGGAACACTTAGGTGGAATTGGGATGGCGTTAAAAAAGGTTCCTCCCGTGTTAAGTACGGAAAGCTCAAATGAATAGTGAGAACTTGTAAAATGCAGAGTACGACCACAGATACTTCGAGGGAAGCCACCGTGTATCTCTGGACTCTAAAGCGTAGCACACTTGCTGATATCAAGACATAATGGTATTGTATGTATGAACTGCAGCAGTCACGCTCTGAGCAGCAACTTTCTAGAGCTTGAAAATGCAAAGGGAGAATAGCTATGGGTTTGCTTTGGAGTCAGCTGGCCAGAGCTGCTTTTTAGTTGCTCAGTCTTTGCTGTGCATCAAGACTAGTACTTCATGTAAAAATTGGAAGGAGCTGTGGGCCAGAAGCAAGTGCAGCAAATAACCAGTTCAGCTGGTGCTGTGTGAAGCACTGGGTCTGTCGTGGCCATCAGTTCAGCCCAGCACAGGGGAGTCCCAACTGATGGCTCTTACCCAGCACTGATGTGGAAGATGGACTGACCAAGTGATAGGCCACCACAGGTCTGTTTGGACTATGGTTCTAAGTGTTCTGCTAACTATTTAGTCATATTATTTATGCAGTCGTTACTATTATTGATAGTTAATGAGTGGTAGCACTATCCATGATATGATTACAATAATTGATGGAACGCCTGTTCCTCTGGTTTTGTACTGTAGGGTTTAGCAAGACTAAGCACTTTCCCCTGTTTTACACGGCAAGACTGAATCTTTAAATCTGTCCTTCGCATTCTTCTGAAAATCATTTTCTAAGATACAGGAAACTAATGCTGAAGTCAGTATTTTGAAATATCATTGCCCAGTGTTAGGTATGATTTCTCAGGGATAAGTGGACATACTGAATTGCAAGCCATGTTTTAAAAGGGCCATTTTCAGGCATTTATGGTTGAAAATTATGCCTTTTATCTATATTGTCTTGCTATCATGTAAACTATTGTGTTAGGGCTCCCTCTTCTCCTCCCTCCTCTGAGTGAGATGAAAAGTAGATTTAATGCTTCGAGAGGACTTTTAGAAACCTTTACTATCTTGTTCTTGGGGGGGAGGTGGGGGAAAAATGTTCAAAGCTGAGTAATATAGCCATGTCCTTTGCAAACTATGTATGTATAAACCATTAAATTATCTTAAGCTTCTGAGGATGTACGTGTCATTGTCCATTTGATAAATGACATCTCTTGAAAAGGGTAATAAAAGTCTGTTTTCCAATCTTGCTGTAAATGGCTTCTGCAAAACAGTTCATAAAAAAACCCGAGTAATATTGTGTTACTGTAATGGATCACCATGAGAAAGTTTTATGCATGTCAAAATATGTTTTAAGGTTTACTGTTCAGATTCCTAACAGTCAGAATACAACTTTTTACTAAGTCTTCGAAAGTATTTAAAAGGATTTATTAGGATAGTATATCCTCTGAGGTCAAGCTGACAATTGTCCTATATACACAGGAAAACTTTCCTCATTAAAAGGGAGTTTTGCAAGTGTACATGAAGTTCTAATCAAAATCAAGATATAAATGGGTAACCTCTACTGGTGCTAAAGCAGCTACTATGCACCATTGCAACTTTCTGGTCAAGTATATATTGTAAGTTATTTTTTCTAACATAACCAGCAGATTACTCAAATTCAGCAGGAAATAGCTGTATCATTTATTCAAACACGAAATACCTTAAAACACGTATGCTTCATTTTAATTTTCACTTTCTTGAGAGTTACAACGAGTAAGTTTCACAAATAACTGTACTAGCTCCAGGAAATAAATTGTTCTTTGTAGGTATTTCCTGACTTAGACCTATTTAATTTTCAATGTTTGGGTTAATTTACAACAGCTGAGCTTCAGGGAGTCAAAATTTTCTTTGTTAAGCTCCCACTGCTCATTTACTTGCAGTTTGTCTCAGAACATGCAGTTCCGAATTTCTCCATGAGAGTTTCATTAGCACCAGCACTGCTTGTAAAGTCTCTTTTTGTAATTACTCCTGGTTGTATATTTGAGCATCACTTTGTGCCTGTAGCACATAATGGGTTTCACTTGTATGCTGGGCTTTCTCCAATAAGACGAGATGGTGAAAGACCCTGGACAGTCTGAAATTTAAACATGAAATAAAAATACCAGGTTGGAAGTAGAGGTAGAGAGATTTGAATGGAATTGCCTGTTCCTAAGAGGAAGCAAATGGCCCAAATAGGCATGCAGTCTGTGTGGCCTGTTCCTGACCTTAAAACACAGATTCACAAATACATATTTTACTCTTCAGCTGTGATTTTAGAGATACTATGGTATAAAGAAATGGTAATTATTGCCCAGATTCTCAGGAGCTGTAACAGCAACCTTACTCATATAAGACAGTGCTCCCTGATAGAGGGGGCCCCTTGCCATTAACACCTGCAGAGCGAAAACTCATCAACTAGATTACTAGATTGACAACTAATCGTGGTAAGAAGCTTTCTGCCTAAAAATAAAAGGTAAGATTCTTTACCAATTTAAATTAGTGTTGCTTCATTATCCTGAGTTGAAGTATGTGGTTTTATATCAGATCAAGATCAACAGTGTGAGGTCCTGCTCACCTTCATCATGTATGTACTTCAAGAAGATCTTAAGAAGGGTGGACAGGAAGAACGCTTGACAGTTCCAAACATGGCAAGCCATAACTGCCGCATTTTCTCTACGGGGAAAGCTCTTGTCCACTCTGATTAGGGTTGCCTATGTCTGGCCTCCTGATACTATGGATTTTTATAGTTTCTTTTCTGGTATATGAGGTGAAATGCTCTTTTATTTACATATCAGATACTGTATATGTAGGTACCTGTGAATTGCATTAGGTATACTGTTTCATATTACCTCAGGCCATTTTGGAGATTTAGAAAACAGCTACATATATAGAGAAAGTCTTGCTGTTGTAGATTAAATTCAGAGGAAAGACTTTCTCTATGGGCATATACAAAGAAAACACTGGGTAAATAAAAATGGTGAAGGATTTAGAGTGAAAACTACTACACTGCTGTGAATCTGTTTTATTTTGTCATAATAATTAAAAGCAGGGAGTACTTATATATAGCCCTTGACACAGTGTTCAAGAACAATTAGGTCAAGAATAATAATTTAGCCTTGGGATAGGTACTTAAGCAAAGTGAAGGACTGGATTTTAAATAGACAGCCTACTTCCTTATGAACTTCTAAAAACTTTCTTACCCCTCCTAAATGTTAGCAGAAAAATGCATATTTTTTTTTTTTTTTGGCTTTCATATTCAAAAGATACAGTAATAGTCTAATTTCAGGTCAACCATGTTAAATCAGGCGTCTTGTTTTTATTGGAAGTTTATTTTCTATTGATTGTTTTAACTTCATTAGTAAGTTTGAATGAACCTTCACATCATTAGTTAGAACATGCATTTGGTAAAAAATCATTGACTCTTTGTACCAAATTATAAATCAAGGTAGACCTATTATCTTTTGTCTAAGTTATCTTACAGTGGGCTTTTGATATGAAATGGAGAAATCAGAAATAAGTTTAGAAAATTTTATGATCTTCTGAAAGGGCAGACAGAGGGTAATGAAGTCCACTTTTCTGATTGATTCCAGGCCCTCATGAGGCAAGTATTTGCATTAGAAAGAATGCTAGAGAAAGGAAGAAGTTCTCTGACACTGCATTAGTCTATTATCATGCCCTGTATAGGTCACAAATTCATTATCCAGACAAGTAAACTATTGAAAATATAACTTTTAGGAAAACCATATTTTAAAAATTTAAGTGGAATTTCCCAAGCCCTTTTTTATTTCATTTGTTACAATTTCAAAAATATTTGTATCTATAAAAAAATCTGTATTTCATCTCTTCATCTTTGGTCATGCTGTTTTTTCAAAACCGTCTTTCAATAGTATCCTAAAATAATATTGAATTGCATTCCAGTCAGTAAAAATTTCCTTGTGGAAATTTTCTAGAAGATTGAAACAGCTGATGTTGGTTCACTGCAAGTTTGAAATATTATAGTATCTTATGTTGACAGTAAGATAACCAAATTATATAAAGGTTTGAGACATTTGAAAGGTCCCAGTTAAAAAGGCTTATTTAAATTTTAATCAAATTGGTGTGTTTCAAACTGAGCTTGAAAAGGTGTGTTTTTACATTTCTTATGCAACTATATAAATACTGCATTTATCAGAAGGGGGCATGCATGTTACTGTAGTTTATTAAGATGTTGCTGATCAAGGAAATGAAGTCATTAAGTTGACAGGTTTCCTTATTTTCTTAGAGAAATAATTGAAACCTGAAGGAACAAAGCAAAGGTTATTCCTGCATTTTTCAATGGTTGTACATGAGAATGGTAGGTAGGAAGAGGAAAAGAAAAGAGGATATTTTAGGTTTTTTTCCTTTTTCACAGAACCCAGCATAGAAATTTGTAATATATGGTGTATAAAACTGTGGTACTTGTGTGACTTGTGGTTCATCCAGTTGTATAACTCTCCTTACTGTGGGTGGGATCTTTGACAATGTCCTGGCTTTCCCAGGGCTAATAACAAAATGTATGTGGAGTTATTCCTGAGTTATTCTTGCTACAGTAGGAACTTTCAGGAGTCAGCACTTGTATTAAAAATTTTTGCTATGTCTAAATTCAGAATAATTTCAAATGGAGGCAAGCTTCAGTTTCAAATCAAGAGGTGTTCAATGCTAATACGTACACCAGAGTCTGACCACCTTGCAGAATAATGTATTCAGTCAAATCGAAAAGAGAAAAATAACTTTTTAAAATCGTGTCTTGTCATGGAATTGTCATACTTTATGTTTTGTGTGACCTTATTTTGATGCTTTTTAATTTATCGTAGTGTGGAGGTTCCTCTTTCTTCACTAATTCAGTAGTCATTTTCTTCATAGCAGTGCACTGTAGCAATGGAACAACACAGACTTCTGGTTTCAGCCAACTGTAGGATTTATTATACCTCTAGGCAGAGATTTATCTTTTCTCTTACTAGATCAGTATCTAACTCTCAGGTCAAT
Source organism: Falco cherrug (assembly GCF_023634085.1). Lineage (NCBI taxonomy): Eukaryota > Metazoa > Chordata > Aves > Falconiformes > Falconidae > Falco > Falco cherrug. Next base: position 10,382,917 of record NC_073699.1, read on the forward strand.
AAATCCTGACTGAATCTCAGTAGAAGCCAATTGCTACCTATTATGTCATCTAATAGACAAAGATTTTGTGAGCGCTGGGTCTAAGTAAGAAAATAAGATTTGTGAATTTTCATATATTCACATATCAGAAGTTTATTATACTGTTTCTTTTTTTATTTACATAGCTTCATGGGTTTTGTGTGCATCAGAACATTATGAAAACTGTGGTACACTTAATTCAAAAATATCTGTTTGTGATCTACTGTGGTTCCTGAGTCAGCATACTGTTTATCCAGAGTGCAGTTCCTAGACATTTTTTCTCCTACAGGGAGTTTGAACGATTATTTTTCATTGTTTGAATAGATCGAGATTTTGTACAAGTACTGAAGTTTCAATTAATTTATAAATTTTTGGTGATTAAAATGTTTTGACTTGGGTTTTGTTTGTGGGTTTGTTGTGGTTGTTGGGGTTTTTGGTTGGTTGGTTGGTTGGTTTTTGGTTGTTGTCCCATCTGCCCGCCCACCCTGTAGGGAAACCAATTAAGTCCTATTTGTAAGGTAGTATCTGTAGTAGTAATATATACGTATGGGTGTATATATATATTTACACTCTGGTATCTAGCACTGAAGACTTTCCAAAATGAAGAAATTTTGCTGATGTTATTTGCTGTTTGTCGAATCTGATGATTTTACTTTGAAGCGATGTTAGCTTGCATGGCTACTATCATAACATGTCAAGGAGAAATGGTTTCATTGTAATTCAAGTACCTAGGTTACTTGGAAAGTGTTTCACATTTCCATATGGACACCAGTCTCATTGTATTTCATTTGCACTTTACAAACAAACATACTTCAATGCTGAGTAAGGTTGTGCTCTAAATGACTGATAACAATTATAAATTATGCTGTACTGCTATAAATTTCTTAATGAGTTATGCATGGGTCAGTGAAGCATTGTGGTTGAGTGCGATGCTCATGGGTACATAATGAGCATCACAGGGAGAAAAGAACACAACCACCATGTAAATGTTTGGTCTGTAGGTTAAGCCAGTTTTCTTAAGCAACCTATCTTAAACAGATAATCTGAATCATATGTCTTGACCTTGTCTGTCAGTTGTAATTAATTTAGTCAGCAGATTAAATTTCATCCAAATGTGGAATCTTTTCAAGATTTGTATGTTGCATTCAGTTTTTTAATTAGCCAGACACTGTTTTAACCCTATTTGAAAGTTCTTTTGTCATGACTATAGGGTCATTGTCTCTCTTCTTGTCCTTCTTATTGAGGTGATTTACTTTGAATAGAAACCACAATATTACTGAACATAATGGGAAACTATGTTAATTATCTCCAATTATTTAGATACATTTTCATGTACTCAACAAAGACAAAAAGTTTAATTTGCCTAAATGTATAATTTAATAATAGTAGATGAGAAATAGGAAGTCAAGTCTGTGGCTCCATCTTTATTTTTCGTTCCATTATGAAGAAAGTAACAAGTAGCTTTGGATTAGGAGTGAGATATTAGCAGCTTTAACCTTCAGCTGTCTATTATTTTGTCATTTTCATTCAAGCTATAAATTGAATACATTTTCCTGTAGGCTGAAAGTAAGCGACATTACAAGAAGCAATGTTTGATAACTGGCAGTCAATACAATTTCTGTTTTAAAAGAGAGGTATTTCCAAGCTTGTGAATATAAGCAATTAGGTTTCCAGGCGGTTTTAAGCTCTTTCATGTCAAATGGGATTTCCTTTGAGAAGATTCCCATACTTAGTTTCCATCTGCTATGTTCAAAGGTTGCTGAGCGCATCCCCTTTTTACTTGTTTAGTTCATCTCATGTCATAAGTCTGTTCCTTCTCACCAAGGATTAAATACACCTATAAGAAGTTTATATCTGAAGAAATCACACTTAATGTACAATTTCCTCCCTTGGAGCATTCTTTGCCTTTGCCTTATCTTCACACTCATATAATTTGCTTGGTTCCTCTGCTTGTCTACCTGACAAGTCCTCTGTTACGGAGAAGTCCTCAATATCTAAGCAGCATTAAGGTATCTGTTGGTCATGTATATCTGTATCTAGGTATGCTTCATACATACTACTTGAACATAATATTTTACGTATTTCATTATACGACCAGCAGTCTTTTGAAGAAAGTTACCTTCCCCTAACACACACACACACACATGCCACCTCCCCAGTTCGAGTACAAATTCTTCTTTGGTTTTTAAATACATTTTTAACTGAATTGTCAAAGGAGAAAAATACATTTTCAACACAGCAGTAGCATTATACTGCTCTAGGCTTGCCTCATGCTGCTTTATATACACCTTCTGCATTTACAGGAACATGTCAGAGTTTGACCACTGTGGTGTTTGTGTTGGGGAATCAGGCCATTTAGCCCTGTTTGCTCCTAAACCATACGTTTCTTCAGAACTGTAGAAATGCCACTAATTCAGATTCAGTTCCAAGGAAATCACAAGTCAGCGCAAAACCACTGAAGTGCCTTCTGTTATAAATTGAGGTATTTCATCATGCACAGTTATACAGAGAGCTAGTATATAGTTGCATGTTGCTGCTAGACACAACAATCTTTTTACTCAAATCAGTCTGTCTTTAAGGCTTTCTTCAGCTCCTCCATACCTCATCTTCAATGTTTTGTGTTTAAAAAAAAAAAATCTTCAATAACGGAGAAGCAATTTTAGGAGAGGTCAAAACCACTCAGGTAGGGTATTTGCTTGAAGAAATGTTCAAATTATTTTGCTGTCTGAAAATTCATAGGAACTTATGTGCAATTTATACTTCAAAAGAAAAAACTTGTACATTTTCAGGACATAACATATTGATAAATGATTTCTGAAAATGGAGGAATTAGGCCCTTTTTTCCTGTTTTTCACCATGAATTTTTAACTCTTCTAGAAACAGGATTAGATTAATGAAGAACTGTAATTACTGTCCAGTCTGAAAACTAGGGAGGGTGATGGATTCTTCGTGAATAAAGAAACGTATAAGGAAATCTGTAGAATGTAAGCATGTGTCAGTCTTCTGAAAGGCCAAGCAAAATGAAATCTGTAACATAAGGCTGGCCAATTTAGGCAAAAAGAAAAAAGAAAAATAGAGGAGCTGTGAAAGAATTCAACCAGTACAAAAATAAAAATAGCAATGATGTCTTTCCATGTGTTTTTCTGGGAAACGGGTCATGGTAAAGAAACCAGATTTCTTTGTTTTATGAAATTGCAAGTTATATTGAAAAAGATAACTGCCATGTCACATGACATTCTAGTTTAATAGAAAGCAGTAAGCAGTAGCAACAAAGCACATATTAAATGCCTATGAACTAGCTACCTAGGAGTAAGCAAAAAGTTGTCAAGGAAAAATCGTCATGCAAGGAAAAGATTCCACCAGAGCTCTACATGGATCAAAGTAAGAGCAACCCTATTTAGCTTCTTTCTGTGGGGATTAAAAGTAAACATAAGATTACCGCTGATAAAATTTTTAGATGACACAAAAATGGCAGGATGATAAATAAAGATGAGAACAGTGCTTTCTGTCAAAATGATCCAGGTTGTTTGATAACCTGTGCCACAATAAAGGCAACACCCTACGATTAGAGCTGAGGAGATTGAGGCAGTATCCAGGAGAACTGTGTAAACTAAGAATAACACAGCTCAAAAGGAGTTTCCAAAGAACTAAAAGCAGTAATAAGCAAAAAAGCCCGAAACAAAACAAAAAAAGCCCAACACAACTCTTAAATAGATTCTTTAGATATTGTAAAAATATCAGGAAAGTGAAATTTACATCAGTTTGGTGCTGGGAAGGGGGGGTGATGTTAGCATTATTGAAATATGAATTTAGTTTTTCTGTATTTTTACAAAATTTTGGAAAACTGAAAAGAACAAGTAACACTTGAGTGGGAGAAAAGGCTATAGAGTTATTTTTTTTTTGGCAGTTTATTAGAAAGGTTAGCTTCATAAGAATATAGCAGTACCTTTACAAGGAGAAATACTGGGAACTAATAGTCTGAAAGAGGGCAGCAAGAGTCAATGGTTTGAAATTGAAAGTGCATGCTAGCAAATCAAGGGTAGACCTTTGACTTGATGATTAATGTCTGGAATATTCACTCAAGGAAACAGGTGATACTTTCTACCTCTTGATCAGTTCATTTCAAAATTACGTGCTTTCAGGACGATGTGCTGTAGCCGAAATCAAACTGCCAGGTTCAGTGCAGTGGTAGTTCAGTTAATGGCCTCAGTTCTACAGAAGATCTGGTGGTCCCATTTGGCTTTTAACAGTTAATCCGTCAGATAAAGAATTCATCATTAAGCTTTAATATCTTGGTATTTTTAAAGAATGTGGATGCATCAAATGGCATAAACTATATTAAAAATGTTAGCTAAACTTTGATTTCATTCCAAGGTGTTGCTTAAAAAAGTCTCCGTTTTGAAGATTCAAATTACTACAAATGCTGTACCTAATTAGATGTTAAGCCATGTAATGTATTTTATAGTAATGTGTTTGGGAAAAAAATACTGCTTTGTTAAATAGAAAAAGAAATGGCCAGGTTTCTGGCTTCCAGTGACTCCTGCCCACCTCTCGAGCTGTCAAGTGGTGGCTACCCAGTGCTGACTTCTCTTAGAGAATCTGAAAATATTTTTGGAAGCTGAAGACTACTTCTTTTCTTACAGGCCAGTTCATGCCTGTTTCTTTGTGGATGGATACGGAAGCTTGTTTCCTTTGACTAGAAAATATTGTGAAGAATTGATAGTGTCTGTCTTACCAGACCCAACTTAATCTAATGACTCTGTAATTTACTTCATTGTTATTATGACAGCACACCTCATTCTGTTGCATTTCCACTGACTGTTTCTGTTAAAATACGTTCCCATCCTGTCTGTACTACAATCTAACAACTCTTTTACTTGCCATGATTAGCTCCCCTCTGCTACTTTTAAACACAGAAAAAAGTATTTATACACAGGACTTCAAGTTGCAGCCATACAGCCTGCCAGATACTACTGGAGTTGCATGTGTAACTCAGGTTTACAGTCCAACCTGCACAGAGGTCCTCAGACAGTAAAACCGTGTCTGTACAGCTCAACAGAATAAATTAAAAGACTCCTATACCTTTACAGCTATAGAAAGCCACACCAGGCATAGGTTTGCTAGAAGAGTTTGGGTTGTGAATAGATAATGAGGTCTGCATCAAAAAAAGTCACTTTTGTTTAAATGCTAAATCGCTTGAAAAGTTTGATGCAGATGTCTAGGCCAGAGTGAAAAGTTGATGTTTACAGGAATGGCAAGACTCACAGTGGCATAAACAAAAGTCCACTACCACTAAATCCAGAAAATATCTCTTCCATAGCATAATAATTTGAAAGTAGCAGCAATCTGAAGACAATGGGAGAACCACAACAGTTCAGTGGAAAAACATCCCTGATAGTAATGTCCTGCTGAATAAACCAGCCTACATGATGTGGAGAGAAAGGTAAAATACTGTGAGCCATGCTAACTGAAACAGAGCTGGCAAACCTGGCATCCATATACATATGCTTCAGCTATTGGCAAGAGAAAAAATGACAGCTTCCTGCTCAAATAGCGTGGTCACTTGCATGGTATCTATAAATATTCTTTTGATTTGCAGCAATTGCATATGGCAGATTAGAGTGTCTTGTCTGCATTCTGGGAGGCAGCATGGCAGCAAATTATTAATTCGATTCATTTGAATAGGCTTTGCATTATGAAAAGAGTGGAAGATGCTATGATTACATTTGGCATCAATGCAATTGCCACAAAAAACGGTGTATTTTCCACTCAGTATGTGAAGCTTTCTTCAGTTTCCTTAATTCAGGAGGTTTCAGCAGAAAACTTTTTCAATTTCTAAATTCAGGCTGTTATTCAAGATTTTTGAGGTGGCTTTATTTACTAACAGTGAATTGCAACCTGCAGCCTGATCTAGGTGAACCTACTTTAGCAGAGGGGTTGGACTAGATGATTTCTAGAGGTCCCTTCCAACCCTGACCATTCAGTGATTCTGTGAATAGACTGTTAGTTTTTTTCATTAATTAATTAATTGATTAATTGATTAATTTATTGATATGCTTATTTATTTATTTCCTGGGGGTGTCCATTGTAATATAATGTCTGGTAAATCCACCGCTTCTTTTAATACCAAATGAACACTCATCTAACCTACTTATTTAAAACTCTTTACTATTTTATTTTTTAAATATTCATATTTTTCAGCAATTTCTATTTTATTACAGCAGTTGTCTTTCCGTGATGGAGTAATGTATTTTATTTCAATGGTAATTTTCCTTAAGAAAGGGCATAGTGTCTTCAGTACTATAATCATGACCATAGAAGAAAGTTGACCACTAATTGTCATGACTATAGTGCTTTGACTTTTAGCTATGAAGAGTCTAGTGATGTCCCTGTAGACGAACAAAATGTATGCTTTTAGTTACATAAAGCATAATTGACTCAAAAACCTAGATTAAAAACATCTATGTTATAGAAGCATTCAGTATGTGGAGTATGACCATGATATCTCTACTGCACATTCCGTTTACAGTTATAGTTCAAACTAAATCACAAATCCAATTCTAAGTCTATTGGCATTTCTAGATTCAAAGTTTATTTTAATATTTTTTTAAAAAAAGAAATGCATCTGCTGACTTGTACTTGCTCAATATTTATCTCAAAATGCAAACCCCATACTTCTTTCTCTTAAACAAGATGTATCTAATTCTTTCAGGATGGAGTAGTACTAGATTTTGAAATGTATTTGAATGTATACAATATATTAAAAATATTGTTACAGTAAAATTGCCTAATATCCTAACATATTCTAAAGGAAAGCCGGTATAAAAATAGAGCTTTTATTCACAAAGTAAAAATACTAATGAAATTATTCTCTGCAACAGTTCACTTCCCTCAGTAATTAGTAAAACCACACAATTAAATAGATACTTTAAATTATATTTGAACCATTTAGTGGTTGTGATCATGACAAGACAGGTATGTAAGAAACTAGAATATGGAGAATCTAGTATGACCGACTGGTCCTTCATAAAATCTCTGGTGACCAGGAGCAGGATCCAACAAGAGAATGGAAATTTTGCAAACAAAAAAAAAATCAATTGCCCATGACAAACTAACTTGTCATTAAAGTGGAGCTGATTTGTTCTGTTCTTTGTTGTTGTTGGTTTGGGTTTTTTTTTTCCACTAGATAGAAAACCTTTGAGCTCAAAATGTTAAAATGAACCATGGTTTATTCTGGGAAGGTTCCATTCACACATCATGCAGGAGTAGGCTGTAAGGTAAAGCTGACTGAAATTCTGCAATGGTTACTGAATGTAAAAGAAGTTCTTGTTTTGTATAAGTAATAAGATAAATTACTTCAAGTGTACTATACTGTCAGGTAAGTACATAGTTAAATACTTCATTAAATGCATAGTTGGGCACTTGGCTGTGGCAGACTTTTCTTAATAATTGTCTGCACTTGAATTTAAAAGTGTTCATTTGTATGGTCTCAGTTACAGTTGAGCCTTCTGTTGTATCTCTTTTTACATGCAAGTAAAATGGTTCTTCACAGAATGCTAAAAAAGACAACATAACACATTGTCAGATGCTGCAGAGCATAGAGGTATCTTAAAGAAAACTGGGGGAGGGGGGATGGGGTGGGGGTGGGAAGGAAGGGATTGACTGCAGTTCAGCATCCAGAATAAAGTCAGAGAGCCTGAATGGAGAAGGAAGTAAAACTTGCCAAAAATAAACTTATTTTCAGGGCTTTCTCAAATCCACAGGTGTTGGGTAAAAGGAAGGAGAACGAGCTATCCACAGTAGTAGACATATCAGTCTTTCATCTAAATGTTCTGTGGCAGTTTTGTCTGATGTTTAAAGGACAAGTGCAGGACCATCATGAAGAAATTTCCTGATTGCAAGTAGTTGTGAGGAATTGTCAGTACAGAGGAAGAAACTTACATCTTTGAGGGCAAGACAAGGACAACATAAGGAAATTTAATAGTGTTAACATAAGGAAATTTAATAGTATTATATAGTAAAGGATTATGTTGCGGGTCTAATAAGAAGACTGTCTGGATGATGCTGTTAGTTGTATTGTTTAGTTTTAGTTAGTTCTGTGAGGAGCAGGGAGTTGGGACTCCATGATCGTTAGAGGCCCCTTCCAACTCAAAATATTTTGTCATTCTACAGAAATTCTGGTTTCATTAATTTTGAAGTATCATTAGAGGAGCATGTCCTGGGTGTATTAGTCAAACAGAGATGAATCAGATGAATCACCTGTGTGATGTAATTGGGGGGGGGGGGGGGAAGTTGTAATTAGAAAAGGTGGTGACAAAATCTCATCTGGAATATAGGTAGCTTTCTGGTCATCCGTGGTCAAGGAAGATAAGTTCAAATTGGAAAAAGTGCTTTCCAAGACTGTAGAAACAGTCAGAGAAAAAAACCAAAAGTGGTGGTGATATAGATGTGAATAAATTTAGCCAAGAAGTCAGAAGAAAAGCTGTGTTCTGGGAGATCCTTCAATGTGGGAAAATGCATCTCACATAATTCTAAGATAGAAATAGGTATGACTAAACTCAGCAGACCAGAGGTCCAGAACTGTGTCTCCTTCTCACTTCCATTCCAATAGATCTCAGTCTCCATGTTGCATGTGATTCTTGACATAATAGTCAAACTTCTGCAAAAATTCTTTACTTAATACCTGAAACAGGGCGGGGTGTCCCTGTAATGATGTCTGTATCTCACTTTTTTTTTCCCCTTGCTTTCCTTTCTTAGTAAAGATGAATAAATATTGGAAACTTAGCTGAAAAGTAGTCAGTTAACAGGGTCACAGTGCTGCCTAACAAATATGAGGCAAAATTAAGGCTGTGTTTAAATTTAAAAAGCCTCTGACAGTTTTCTTTTTCAGTTTCTTTCCTCACCATTTTAGACAGAGAGATGTCTCAATATGAATTTCCTGTCTTCTCGTGGGATGTATAGGAGCCCCTGCCAAGTATGTTCAAGATACTCAGGTGCAATTCCTCCTTTAGAAGGAGCATTGCTTGAGCATTTCAGATTGTGTTATAGGAAACGGGAACTGAGAAAGTTCTCCTTACACCTTTTGGCGTCATTAGAGAAATTTGAAAGTATGTATAATTCTAGTGCTATACTGCCGGAAGAGTTGGTGGAGCTGCTAGTGACAAGGATGGAGCATTAGGGTCCTCACAGTAGTTACATACTTTATACTGATCTAATTTTAGGATGTATATATGTATATGCAATCGAGAAAAAACTGAATCTTCCCATATCTCCTTTCCTGCAGCAGCAAAAAAATGTGATCTGTTTCAAATTGAAATGGAAGGGGTTTTTTTAAAAAAAAAATTCCTATACTCCATGCATATTCATAAACATTAAGTGTTCTAATAAATTTGGTTTCAATGTGAAAAAAATGAAGCAATTTATTTGAAAAATGTCAAAGCAGGACATTTTTAATTTTCATACTTTTCGATATTCTGATCTTTAGTAAAATGAATTTTCAGGACAATAGTATCAGATTTTGTGAACATATTGATTCTGATGAAACTACAGATTTAAGTTGCATCAGTACTATTTATCCAAATGTCTCCATACCTTTCTGTTATAGTATGTATAAATTATGATTAATCTCAGTATATCAAGGTGAAATTTGTGATAAAAGGTTTGTTTCTAACTGTGTCATTTAAAGGAAAAATCACTGATTAACTAAAACAGACTGGTATACTATTTTTCGCCAACTTGTCCAGAATCTGTGCTTTTTATGAAAAGGAACTTACAGGGCAAAACTGTGTTAAAATAATTCTGAGTCTTCATTGATACTTTGCAATGTTATTATTTTTTTATAGTTCTACTTATTTATGTGTTACTTGTTTTCAGAATAGAATGGAAACAATGGTATAAGCTACATGAAAACTTCCATTTTATATGAAACAATGGCTAAATGGTTTTACTGAAGAAATGCAAAGTAATTTTAAAGCACAAGAAAAGTAGTGTTCTGGAGGTCACTATCTGCATCATCTAAGACCGTGGGAACCAAAGAACTTGAGAATCATGCTCTACGTTATGTACATGTACAATCATGGTTGTCTAGAAGAGCAAGGATCATCTTCTTAAGTCGCTTTGTGCTAATGGCTATTAAATGTTTAAAAATTTACCCAGAAGCAACATCTGATCATGCTGTGGTATATTTTCTTACTAATTGTAACAGCCACTCAGTTTAAGAATCCAAACCCAAGTTATGTTAAAATTTTAGGTTTTGAAAATTTAATGTTAATAGATTTGGCATTTCACATGTTTGTTTATTTCTGTATAACTCACTGCAGTCTGTCAATGTCTTTTACGTACTGGTGAGCTCAGAGCTGGACTTGGCACTCCAGATGTGGCCTCACTAGTGGTGAGCAGAGCAGGATCCCATCCCTTGACCTGCTGGCAATGCTTTTCATAATGTAGCCCAGGATGCCATTTGTCCTGTTTGCTGCAAAGGCATGTTGCTGGTTCATGTCCAACTTGAAGGAATCTCTAGAGCCTTTTTCTGAAAAGCTGCTTCCCAGCTAGTCTGTCCGTGGCATGTACTGGTTCCCTGGCACAGGACTTGAGATTTCCCCTTATTGAACTCCATGAGGTTTCTGTCAGCCTGTGAGCAAAGAAATTAGCAGGGACTGATTTACAAAGTCTCCGATAACTGAAACTGAGCCCACAAAGTTAACTGTTCCTTTGTTGTAATCTTTGCTTCTGCGTATGCAATTGACTAAATGTTTTAAAAAAAATTCTGATGGTGATGGATAAAAATAATAGTATTTTAGGATTTCTCATTTTTGGGTTTCTCTCTGTACTGTAGCAAAAAAGGTAATAGCTTATCTTTCACATTACAGACAAGTATTAGGTAAATCACACTTATGAACATAAATACATATGATTGACTTACCAAATAAGAAAGTATAGCTTTTTGAGGTTTGTCAAATAGTAATAATAAAGTTTAGATTTTGTGTAGTTTTAAGAGGTATGTCATATTTTAATTCAGAAACCAACATTACTTAAAAGGAATTTCTGTCTTCTTCAGTGGGGTAAGAGTTCCCATTTATTAATATTTCTACTAAGTAGCTATTTAAATAATATGAGCTATTTAAATAAAATATAAATAATAAACACTGGAGTTTTGGCAATGGAATTTCATATAAGATGGATCGATTATTAATTTAATAGTTGTTGTAATATATCTGATTTTAATTTCTTCATACCCTCAAGCAAGTTGATTGTTTAGCAGCATCTGGCATTGTTATATATATATAAGACAAAAACAATAAAGCCAGCTTATTTTGATTGTAGAAAAGCTTTGCATTTCCAGACAACGTGCCACGCTTCACCTTTCCTGAAAAGAAGGGTTGTTCCCAGCCTTTCCTCTTGCTTGGACAAGCTAATCCTGATCTCTCTTTTGTTTCTTTGTTTTCTTTCTATCACAGGAGTCATCAGGACTGCCTTGCACAACATGGACAGGGAAGCCAGAGAGCATTATTCCGTTGTCATTCAAGCCAAAGATATGGCTGGGCAGGTCGGAGGGCTTTCAGGGTCAACAACTGTAAATATCACACTCACTGATGTCAACGACAATCCACCCAGGTTTCCTCAGAGTATGTACAATTTCAGCATATAACTGATTTGAAAATCGTGTTGATTTTCAGTGGAGTAAGAAGCTATTATTGAAATCCAGTGTGTATTCACATTCATGGGGACAAGGCAGCTTGGGAAGTGTTTGAGTTCACCAATATCTTTCAGTTTTCCAGTGTTTTCAGATGAAGCACAGAGATGGCATAGCTAGAATATTGAAACCAGCGAAGATTTCTTTCAGTTAAACACTGAGAGTGAGATGGGTGGCAAAGGAATACTTTTATTGTATGTGGATTATTCTCCAGTCCTTTTTGAATGTATATTTCAATAACTGTTTGATTTTGATCCCAAAACTGAATTATGTTGTTCCCATGGTAGACAACAAGACGTAACATTAAAAGATTTAATCCAGCATACCTTTGGCTGCCTCCATACATATCTACCAATTTTTTTCTTCTGTTTCTTTTTCTACACCCATGCAAACTTTTAGGACCACTTTTTACATTGCAGATGATCAAAACCTAAGCTGTTTCTCACTGTTCTTGAGCTGTGGTGAAGTCCTGCCTTTATCCTAGTTAAATGAATTGTCAATGTTGATGTCAAACTGAATGTTCACACATGCGTATATGGAAAGTATATGCTAGAATACTCTTAGAATATCTTAATATGACCACTAATAGGAAATTCATTTCTGTCAAACTCGTTGGGTGCACATTGATCTGACACAGCAGCTGGAGTCTTGTAGGAATTCTGATTTCAGTCAACACTTTATTTAAGTCTTCTGGAATGTAATTGCGTAGCTAAACCTACTTTCCTTTGCAGATTGGCTCAAGGCCAATAAGAGTATTTTAATCTGTTCTCAGATACTGTGTGAGCCCTTGTAGAACATAATGGACTGGTAGCTATAGGTACATCCAGCAGGAAATGCATTAAGCTGTTTGAAAGAAGATTTATAAACAGTAATAGAGATCACAAAGCTCTGGGGAAAAATAGAGCTCCCTGACAATTATACATTATGTAAAATCTGGTCACGCAGTAAAAAGGCTCGTTAAAAGAGTTATAGAAATGAGTACTTTCTTTGTGCCTCACAAAGACATAAAAACATAAAGACTTTGAAACACAGTCTTAAATAAAGTATATTTGGTTTTATGTTCCACAGAATTGTCATTGCATCCATCACTCTATTTAATACTTCCTAACTATTGGAAAGGCAAAAGGTAAGGCATATCCTTGAACAAATATAGCATCTAAAACAGTTAAAGTAGAAAAAATGTCCTCAATTTCCTGCAAACTCAGAGACAAATGGATCCCTACATATCAAGTGTCTAGAATTGGCCTCCTTTATTTTGAATGGAAGGTTTGGATATTAAACTGACTGGCAGGCAAAAATGTGTGTTGGCACATATATATATTTCTTCATCTGTTTCAATATTTTTTTGCAAATGGAGGAAATATAAAATGTTCAGGTCATATGCTATACATTTTAAGGGATTCTAATAACTGCAAAAAATAACATTGAAAACTACAAAACATCATTTCACATTTAATGAAAACTTATCAACTAATAAACAAAAATAAAAAAGGTATTTTAACATTTATCATTTTTAAAAAATATTAATACTAGAATAAGTCTTGTAGAATACAAACATTTTTTGTATCTTTCCTTACACAGGATCCCTATACCACAGTTATGACTTCTTGTTTACTCATTTTCAACAAGTATAATTTAAACCCTTTGCAAAAAAACGGTAGCTATTTGTTAGTAATACAGAACAAAAGTATAAATGATCTAAAGTCAGGCCATCTTAGCATCATGAACTATTACAGTAATATACGAGTATTGCGCTAATAGAAATAACTTCACTGTTTATTTTTCTTCTCTTTTCTTTGTATGCCATGATTTTCAGTTAAATTTCTCTTCAATTTCCTTATTAGACGGAATGCTAAATGAGACTTACTGAGGCTTGTCACATTCAGAATTGAATTCAAGGGAAGTGCTAACCAAAACTGCATATATCAAGTGTATAACCCTGGGCACAGGCTGAGCCTCAGCTAAACAGCAGACTTTCTTTTGGTTAGTCTCCTTTTCTCCGTTACCATACTTGTGAGTTTTGAATCTGACTCTTAACTGTATGATTACTTTACTTGAGAACATGCTGGGAAGCCCATCTTATTGATGCTTTTATTATTCGTTTTATCTAGAAATATGCTTTATTGTATATATTTAAAAGATCCTACCTTTCTGACTGTAGTAGATCAGCGTTCATTAGAGATGCATATGGAGTAAGGTATGCAGGATTTGTTCCCCTTAAATAAACACATTAAAAATCTCTTTAAAACTTGGAAATAGAGGTTGTGAATATATCTGCTTAAATGAATTTACTGTGTTTTTTTCTGTACTCACTCTAAATATAGATGACTTTCTTTCAAAGAAATTATAAACAGAAGAGCTACAGTTTTCCAAAATATCAAAAAGTCTAGGAGGAAGAATATGAAACATTGCTGCATAATTTTATCAGTCTGATGGTTGCAGTTCTGAAATATATGGTAATTACAATCTCTGGAATAGGAAACATAGCTGAACAATTCTGCTTGCAAAACACAGTAGTATGTGGGAGAAGTAGGCAAGGGGTTGTGAATTCAGCAGGAGAATAACCTGAAACCTCGAATACATTTTACTTATCAATGACTTTAGTGCATCTTTTACAATACTGATTTCTTTTTCTTCTTCACGACAAATTTCCTTTATTTGGAGAGTTCAGTTCTAAATGAACTATCTATTTAATGCAACCTGACAGACAATGATCTGCATGGGAAGATTTTTGCTTTTCAATAATCAGCATGTCTCAGTTCTTGTTAGTTTTACCACTGATGGAAATACTTGGCTGAATGGCTGAGGGCCCTAATTTCATAGTCATAAATTTATTTCAGTAATTTGATAGAAAATGTTCCATCTACTGATGACACTGTTATCAGCTTTGAGTTACATCAGACTTTTTTGTGTAGTTTTCTTTCATTAATTCTCTCTGGTCTTGTTTAAGATGAATACATTCTGTATGTTGTGCTTTGTTTAGGATGAATAGATTCTGATTGCATCAAGATCATCACACTAGGCAGATGCTTCCAATGACATGTTTTATAAATCAAGTGCTAATGATTACACTCTGGACAGTGTGTAGGAGATATGTAGTTTTTGTGTGTATAGTCTGATTTTACAAGGAAATAACTTATCTGATGCCTCATTTGTAGATTTCATTGTTTGATACATCTAGCTCAGATCTTTAGGATAAATCAGAATTTAAATACACGTCATGACTTCAAACATTTTTTTATAACGCTTGGTTGTTTCATGGCAGTATATAATGTGAGATTATGTATATGCATTATTAGTTTTGCCTCATTTTTTACAGTGTCATTGTATGAAAACTACACAGCCATGTTTAAATAGGAATGTTGTATGAAGATATTCCAGTTAGTTCTGAAAAAGTAAACTCCCATCCCAGAAGTAGGCATTAACTCTGTTCTGTGCTACTAAGGTGTCTCCTATCCAGCCTTGTTAATATAACTCATCAGCTAATTAAGTGCCAAAGTATCTGCTGTTCATTTTCTTTTGGAATTTAAACTCCAATACGGTCCTTTCCTTATCCCCAGTTCCACATACTACACCAACTCTACGAATCCCATAGGTAACTGCCAGCACCCTCTCACGCCCCGCTACCATGCATTGTAGACTTTCCTGCCCTCCACTGGTGACTAGTCCGGCACTATCTGCCTGTTGATTGATGAGTAAAGCGGAATTTTCTTTGATTCTCTTGTAGCAGGTCTTCCTCCTCTATTCAGCCAGTAATTGTTAAAAGAATGTAGAATAATGTTTTTGAGGCCTCTGCCCTTTTGTTGGATTTGGCTGAAATAGGACAGGGCTTCCAAGTTACTGGACACTATTGCATTAAAATAATTACGGAAGCTGTATGTCCTCAGGAAACTCAGATTTAAAACAGCACAAAAAAAGTACATGATAACTGATTTGGTTTAAGATTGCTGGCATCTGATCAAGTGCAACTTTGTAAATTAGATTTTGTTCGTCCCTAGTAATCTAGCTCCCTGTTTATTACAACATTTATGTGATGATGGTGAGTCCAGAAATGATCCAGTGTCCAGGGATTATTAGATAGCATTTCATTCCAGAAATTGTTCTGTATGTAAATGTTACTTATTTATTGAGATTTTTTTCATTATATTTAGAATAATGCCTTTTTTATATTTCATACTACAACACGTACTACAATTGTCATTATTCCCAATAGCTACTAGATAAAATACACTAAAGGAAAAATGTATCGGGAATGAACAGAAACCCAAGTCTCAGTTATTGGTGAAGAGATGCTCAGGTCTTTTAGTAAGACTTTAAATCAGGCTAAAGGGACATGTAGAAAGTTGATTTAAAGCCAGATTTGCACAGACCCCTAGTATTTTCTTCTTCAGAAGATTTATTCCTGCATATAACTTTATTACCTTTCTTCAAAAGTGAAGTTACCAATTCTGGAAATTTTATTTTATTCTCATTTTTTTCCTTCCTGTGTTCCACAGATAAGGTTTTTGTACTACCATATTCAATGTTTGTTTCTGCAGGTGGTTCACAATTTAGGATATCCTTTTCTGGAAATACAGTTTACATATTAACAACATTTTTTTTTCATATATGTGTTCCAGGATGTCTAAGGAAATATAGATTATAATCATATTGTTTGCTTATTTTTTCTATCTGTAAGTTTTAGGGAGGATCACTCTTCCTTTCTAGTGGCTAGACAAAGCCAGCTTCAGAAATAGCTCTTCATGTAAATAGTAGACTGGATGGGCCTGGTGTGCATGATCGACTTACTGAAATGCAGCTATTAATATCTCATTAAGAGATAAAATGAGTAATGTATATGTACATGCCAGGGAGAATGCCAGGCAATTAGATAATTCTATGCAAAAAGGAAATACAGCAGCCTATATAAATATATTTTATGTCCAAAGCAGCTATTACTTAAAAATGAAATGTAGATTATTTTCAGTACTTTTTTTTTGCGAACTTTTTTTTTTTTTTAATGAAATTTACTCAAATTGTGAAATTGAGTAATGAGATGTAAAGGATTTAAAGGGTGGACTCTCATGAGAGAATTTAAGGGCTATTCAAAGACAATTCCTTTTCCTGTGCTTTTAAAACACCTCTAGTTAATACCAGGAGTTTTCTGCAAAACTGAATTCTTGCCCAACATGCTAATCTCATCTAACTTGAAACATAAATATTACTCCAGAACATTTTAGTATATTACTAGGAAATCTTAAACAGGAGTGGAACTTGGATATAAAAAAAGACATAGAAATAATTTGTAACCTGGAAATTCTAGCTGTTAGTGCTGATCAGATGTAAACAGTATTTCAGTATATACTCTTTTTTAACATTATAATGGTATCTACATAAATCAGGTTTCATTTATTTGTGTAAGGAAAGAAAGGTAGCAAGATTTTCTTTTGTTAAGAATGTTGTTAGGGCTGTATTTAAGGCTGCTGTAAAAATCTGGCAAGGCATTTCATAGGGTGTATACATTTTAGAAGCTGTATTCTTTGGTTATAGTACCTATTCACATAATAGCATTATTCTGGTGCTAATGAGTATTTTGCTTCTCTCATGTTCTTAAAGCCAGAATATTTTTTTCAATTAATTGTGTTTATGAAGTGTGTGCTCAGGTTCCAAAGTGAATGACCAGTGAGTGACACTTCCTTTGCAAGTACGGTTGGTGCTCATTATACTGATTTTCTGCCTTTACAGAGAATCATCACAAATCTCCAGGCCCCTCGACCTTAATTGTTCTTTATTTAGAAATAGCTAAAGTGTCACATCAGAAACTGAATTTGGTGTAGGTAAATATGAGCTAGAAAGCTTCCATTTCTGTCAGTTTTCAGAACACGTGTTTCCTTCTGACTGTGACAGCCAGGAATGCATGTAAAGGGTGAAAAATGCTATTATATGCTTATATTAGCTGGTGAAGGTGTGTGACTTGAACGTGTCAGGTCAAGAGACAACAGCTGTTTGTCTTAAATGTAAGATAAATATAGTTGTTTCTTGATTCTCCAGAAGTATTTAGAATCACCTGCCTAGCAAGGCTGCTGCACAAGGACAACAGGCTGTTTAAAAAGCAGCTAGCATCAATAATGTCCTGAGAAAACAGTGTGGTAAAAAGGATAATCCTCAGTGATCTGAGTGATTTTGTAAAATTTCTCTTACATTTTATCTTTCTAATATCCTAGAATCAATAATTCATCTATGGTATGCCTAAAGAGAGGGGCATGTGAGATGAGGATTACATTACTTAAGAGGTGGTGATGTACTAAGTACCAAATAGAGTTAAGAAATAAAGTATATGTATCTTTGAGTTTATGCTTCTATAGACTGGAAAATGTGTGAAGTGCTTTGTTTAATTGTCTTCTTACTATGTTTGTGAAAAGATTGATGTGTTCTCATATTTGCACAATATTTGAAATTAAAGCTACAAAATTGTGTCATTTATCTCTGAAATCTGATACAAGTGGTTTAACGACATTTGACTACATAGGAAGTTTAATAATACACTGTTTCCTGGGCAGAATGAGTGTGATTCCCATAATCAGATTTTTTCTGCAAAAAGTAAACAAAGTACATGTAATACTGTTCAAGAGTAATTAAGTTTCTGATTTTAAAACTCTCCTTTAAAAAGAATTCACAACAATAAAACTTGATCACAGAATTGTTTACGGAATTCAAATAGAAAGGGGAGCTGGGAGGGACAAAAATATATTATTTCGAAGTCTGACTAACTATTTGTAGAATGTACTTGTTCTGTATACTGAGTTTTAATGCCAGCTATGTGCATCAACTTTATTCCTAACAGCACAGTGGAGTCAAGCAGTGTTTTTTATTTTGCTTGACTGAGTATTGTCTACAAAGATTTCTATGTATAAGGTAGACGGTTCACTACATATACCATCCATATCAAAATAATTTTGAAATACTCTAGATAGAAAAAAAATATTTATTTTGTTTCTATAAGGGTTCTGAATGAGGCAGGAATGTTTTTGAGAATGAGAGGGGTTGTTTGTTTTGGTTTTTTTACTGAGTGGAGAATTTGGAGCAGGATCACTCCATTTTAAGGATTGTTCTTCAGAACTGCCTTCATTTTCACATCCTTTATGAAGCTTAACCCCAGTGGGAGCCCGATCCTCGCTGTGCTAATGCCAGGGAAAATCAAACAAAGAAACACCACCAAACACAGTCTGAATGGAGTGTATCACTTTCACAGGTGTTGCTATTGCTCTCTGCTGACCCAAGATGCCTGATGTAGCTGTGGTCCCCCCTTTAAATGGCATGGAATATTCTCAACACAGCACAATTATAGAGACTGCTACAGATCATGCCCAACCATTAAGTTGCTTATTAGTGATAATTATGGGGTGTATATGTTATTTTTCCCATGTCATTTGCATAGAAAAAAATATGTATTTGGGTGTTCAGTACCTACAGGGAAGTAATGAATCTGAAAATCCAAGAAACCAGTTTCTCCTCTGTTTCTGCTTTTACCCATGAGTGGCATAAACGTCACACTTTTTACAGCTTAGAATACTTCTGATCTCTGAGAATTAGTCAGAATGTTCTCAGGTACTTTTAGTTACTGTCTCTAAAGGCAATGTTGCATGGAACATAAATTAAACTCGTGATTATAATCTTGATTATAATCGTGATTATAACTCACAAACATAATTCCCAGTTCACACTGAGATGTAAAAAGCAGGGACATGGGGATGCGCAAGTCTTCTTCCAACCAGAGGAGTCTATTGCATCTAAGAAGAATGGTTTTTTTTCTAAATTGACCCAAGAGTGTTGTGTTCTCCAGAGTTTCAAGGCAAGCAAAGTGTCATGACTTTTGAAGATTGTTTTAGTGTCATATTTGCAAATAAGCAGTAACTTCACTTACAATGCAACTGTTTTTTGAAAGTGCAAAAGCACTCTTTTTTTGACAGGGAAGGATAATCCAAACCTCACATGTTAAAAATTTCTTCCTTAGTTTAGCTGTATGAAAGGGATGTCGTCATCAAAAAGAGTGGTTAGAACAAAGCAGATACAAGATTGACTTACTTTTCTGGAATTGTCAAAGCGACTGTATTCATAATGATGATGTGTTAAAATTGGGTTCATTATATTAAAAATAAACATAGTAAAGAAAGATGTAACAAATGTCCAAAACATGCTGTGAGAAATGGACTTCTGAAAAAACTGCAGTCTTAAAAGAGAAATTCAGAATAATCTATTACATGTAATGAAAACAAGCAGCTCTGCGAAATGAAGAATAACTTTGTAATAGAAAGCCACCAAGCAAGCTGAGCACAGTCCACAGCTGGAGCTGTGCTGTAGTTTTATCAAAGATGGCTGGCGGTAAAATGTGAGATGTAACTGGACAAATGCCAGGTGTGTATATATATATATATTCATGTGAGACCTCCACTAGGTGATCTGACCCAAAACCTTGCTTATCAAAGGTTCAGACAGATCAAGTTGCTAAGGGCCTTATCTAGGCAAGTTTGGAAAGGTTCTTTTCAGGTCCTTTTCTGCAAAGCTGCTTTACAGGCAGTTGGCCTCAAGCGTGTACTGGTGAATGGCATTGTTCCTGCCCCAGTGCTGTCACTGAACGCTGTGACGCTCCTGTTAGCCTGTTCCTCCACACTGTCCAGATCTCTTTGAACAGCAGCCCTGCCCTCCAGCGTACTGACAACTTTTTGCCAAGTCGGTATTGTCCACTCGCTTGTTGTGAGTACATGCAACCCATCGTTCAAGTCATTAATTAAGACATGAAATAGTTTTGGCCACAGTTTTTATTCCTGAATAAGTACTGTTCATTGGCTGCCAGTTGAGTTTTGTGCTCATAATCATCAGATTTTAAGCCTGGTTCACTGTTCCATTTATTTTTCATATTTTATCAATTTGGCTTATAACTGAGTATTTAGCTAGTTGTAAGTTCAAGCAAACTTTATGTAGCCCTTCAATATACGTTTAGGATATGGTGGTATTTTATGTTAAGACAATCAGTTGCTGTGTTTATCGATTTGCTAGTAGATAGAAAAAGACATCAGTGTATGAGCTGTGCCGTATGAATGAACAGCATTCTGTTGGTTCACCACCAAGCAATATTTATAATGTTACTAAAAAGATACATTGGATAAACAAATAACAAGCGGGACAAATAATTACTTATTTCTCTATTAATTCAGTATTATACTTCTCCTCCCTTTGTTAAGTAAGGCAATTCCTACGATTCAAGAGGTCATTATAATCCCTAAAAGTAAGTAAAAATTATCAACAGAATAGATTAGTAAATAAAATAAATGAAATAACATGCTTATTGAGCTGAAATAAATACTTTTGCACATCCTTTTTTGAGATTCTCAGACACAGAAATTGTTTTTCTGGGAATAAAACACAGCATTATATGTTGCCTCTAGGCTAATAGAAATGAGAAGTAAATTTTTCTAGAGATCAATAAATTGATTTTGTATTATAATGACAGGTAAGTCATATAGTTTATTGGAAGAAAGATGAAGATCACCGCAGTGTACTTGAACAATGTTTCAGCTAGCATAAAGTCCTGCAAAGGACTGTCCCATACAGTACATTAAATGGAAAAGAGTATTAATTTACTCATTTCATGAGCTAAGTGAACACATCTGCAGTGATTGGTAACGTAACATTGAGATCCAAATCAACCTCTACAGAGTCTTGATCCGTAAGCCACGAGGCAGCTCCTCTAGAACAATTTAGAGCATCCCTAAGACCGTTTGAGATTCCTGCTTTACAACAGTTCCTGGAAGGCGGTGAGGCTGGGAACGTGGGAACAATCTGTTCCACTCGGACAGATTTGGTAGAACAGTTTTGATACAGACTGCTACCTGATCCTCAGGGCTCTCAACTTTCCAACCAACTTTTAGAGGGTTGAAAGAGACTTATAGCTTACAATAAAGAACGATAAAATCGCAGTATACACATCCCACATTATTTTTAATTTGTATAAAAAATTATTCAGTGCCCAAGGAAATTTTCAATTCAGTCTTTAGTCAGTTCCTCTACTTTCCAGTTATAAAGTTTACAATGTTTTAGTAAGAACATTTCCAATTTCCACCACTAGTCTAAATAAATGTCTATAATATGTTCTATCTAACCTTCCTGTTGCTGAATTTTATCCTCTTATGCACTTGTTGGTTTTAGATAATATTGTTTGTAATTATCTACCTGGCTCATGTCTGTATGAGACATCTTCAGGCTGTCTCTGTGAAGCAGTGGTTAAATACTTGTTGGGAGACATTTCTGACCTTATGATCTAAGAGTTTATATTTTTTTAACAGATTCCTTTTCATTCCATTCATTTTTTGGAAACTTCTCAGTTCTACAAATACCAACAGATTATTAATGAGTGATTTCAAAATTTGTTTTGCTTGACATTTTACTGTTTCATAATGTTTGATGCTGGTATCAGTAAAATGATTTTCTGAAACAGATGGCTAACACTTGGGGTGTGATTATAAACCAGAGTGTAGTGTCATGTGGATATATTTGAACTAGCTTGACTATTTGGAAGTCTCTAATTAGTTCACCCTATCATATGGTTTATAACACTTCCAGTTCCTGAAGTGGCTTGATTATATAACATATGCTTTATGGCCTCTACATAACATATTCTTTATGGCCTCTAACTTTTCCTTTTTTGAATGCATTAGTAAGAGCAAAAGTATCAAAAGACCACATGTCACATTTATTTTAACAATAAGTAAATTCCAAAATGAATCTCATCCCATCACTATGAATTTACGTATGAAATAAAGCAACCAGCAATATTAAAGTGTCAATTGAGATCATCTGTAAGCACGAAGCACTGCAAAGGAGTGTATGACAGAGCATTTATTTGGAAGATTGTGAAGAGAGCTTTTATATGCATATCAAAGAATTAACTATGCTTTTTAATTGACTCAACTACTAAGCAATTTTCCTGTTACATCAGTGACAGTATTTTCTTTTTTTACATTTTAAATTATCCTATTTCTTTGGTTCTGCTGGACATTTGTTGTTTCCCTTGAGGTTTCCCTAATGCACGGTAACATTTTTTATTTTCCTAGTTTCCTTTTGGACTAACGAAGTCTAGTGCACTCATCTGTCCTTCTCATACTGCTATTTGTGTAGTAGTATTATCAGCTAGTATTACAATAACAATTCAAGACTATAAATAGGTTTAGGAACCGTTGCATGAGGAATTAGAGAAATTTATTATAAAATCCTCTGTTTTCTAACAGGTGTCTAAAGTTAGTTTTATTCTAGTGATAACATCTATTCCCTTTGCAGTTGCACTTCTGTAGATTCATTATTTCTTCAATCATCCAACAGATTATGGTTTTCTGCCATAATGCTGGTTTAATCTCTGAATTTGATTTAAAATTTGCCTTTCTTTTTTCTGCGTGCTTACTGAGGGCACCTCTGCAGTCATGCCAGCTGCTTTAAACTCAGCAAACTGTAAAAATGTTAGCCTTCATGTGTATTATCCTCTGATCCACTGTCCTGCGCCTCAGTGTTGCACTATTGCGTTAACTATTGCAGAATGCCTAAGATAAATATAGAAGATAATTCTGTAGACTTTCAGAAAATATGCAATAACAGAAGTTGTTATTTTGGTCTCTTTTCTGTGTTGGTGGTTGGCCTGTGATGTAAACTGTGCAGACTACTGGGGAGAGATTTGGATGGGGGGTTGTGTGACAGGGGTGGTATGTGCACACCTATTGAATGCATATTCTCCTCTTCAGTGCTGGTAGGTTTCAGCATCCCTACTGTGCTGCAACACTAGCATTATTGGATAACATATCTTTGAGATGTCTTTCTGTCCTAGTTTCAATGGAAATCGAGGTTTATGTATTCACATTGTGTTTGTTTGCCACTTTTTTCTCCTTGTGGCACCGTTCTGTCCCCCAGGCAACCTTGTACCTGTGAGTAGATTTAATCTGAAAGGATAGAGACAGTTAAGAAAATTATCTTAAAAAAAAGAAAAAAAAAAGTAATAATTAACCTACAGGTTATAAAAACACTGAAAGGATGTCATGGTTGTTATGGATGCTTTTTATGGGTACAATAGGGTAATACTTTAATGTACCCATTATGTTGATTTTCCTTTACCATGGATACCAATTGAAATGTATGTGCAAAGTTTTTTGTGCTGCAACAATACCACTACAAAGTGGTAATGGTAAAAATATTCATGTTTGTTACGTTTTCCTGTAGAAAAAAAAAATGCGTTGATTCAGTGTTGCAAAATGTTGATGCAGTGTTGCAAAACTGATCAGATTTCAGAAAAACAAATGAGACAAAGATTTTCCAGCTCACAAGTACTCTTTTAACTACTCATTTGATGGTATGTTGGTGAAAATAAAGACATTTTTGGTTATGAAGAAGATAAACTTTTAAAAGTACTGGTGTGAAGTAATCTTCTAATTTCTGTGATATGTGATGAACAGCAAATGTAATTGTGAAAACCAAAATCTTGTATTAGTTAATTTGGATTTTGAATAGGGAAGGAAAGCATCCCAAGTAAAATACAATTCTCTTTCCAATTCTTTCAGGAATCTAAATAAGTTCATAGGTTTATTTGTCAGTTTGGCATATTAAATATTCTTCTGTTTACTCAGAAGTGTAACAAGCACATAACAGTTCTCTAGTTTGGCTAGAAAATGTCCAAGCTATTGTGGTGTTTGTTTTTTCCCCCCTCAGAACATTATCAGCTGTATGTTCCTGAATCAGCTCAAGTTGGATCAGCAGTTGGCAAAATCAAGGCAAATGATGCAGACACTGGTTCAAATGCAGATATGAAATACACAATCATAAATGGTGATGGCTCTGGAGTGTTCTCTATATCTACTGACAAAGAAACAAGGGAAGGAATCCTTTCCCTGAAGAAGGTAAGCAATAGACTTCGAACGTTCCCTGTGTATGTAATTAAAACATAACGATGAATGCTGAATAAGCAGATACCATGATGAAACTATTTTACTGTGTTAATCTATTGAACCATGAACTTCATCAGTGTAAGCTTCTCCACATTGCTTCCTGAGGCACTCTAAATCTTTGCAGGAAAGCAGGGAGAAAATAAATCCAAGGAAGGAAACAGTTACCTAAATCTTCTGTGCTTTTTGAATAATAATATCTAATAGTTATAATAAATTAAATCTTATGGAATTTTTGATGAAGATAGTTTATTTTTTCTGAATGATGGTTTCACATGTTACATATCTCTGAAAGAAATAAAATTTGGCTGGAACTTGTACTGTTGTCCCCAAACTGCATGAATCTTGATATAGAAAGTTTATATGTGGCAATGGATGTATAATTCAGTTTTCATGGACTTACTCTTCAACTTACTTGCCCGCTCACAACTAAATGGTCAAGTATTGTGCACTGTTTAGTGTAAATACCAATTTTTTTATAAAGACGCAAAATATAACTGAGCCAAGCCATCACACAGTTATCATTTATACAGATTTCCTATATTTATCCCAGTCTATTTAAACTATTAATTATAAAGTGCTCTTGCTATTTAATTTCATTCTTAACTGAATTCCATGCGCAAATCTAATTCCATAGATATTCCTCTTCATATTATGTCTTCTGAACTGAGGTCATGGTGAACATTTCCTGAAGTGTCTGCCAACTTACGCTAATGTTCTGTGGCTAGATTTAAATTTACTTTTACAATAACCTAGAGAGATGGGCTATTATATTTAAGTATTTTTTTAAAAAAATCCTTTCCTAAAAAGAGAAATTTCCAAAAAAAGTGGAAATTTCATTCTTCACAGGGACTAACAGACATAAATTAAAATTCTCACATGGATTTGTTCTTATTGAGTCTTGTAGGCATCGATTATAGTCATACAGCCTAAAAAAGAAAAATGACTTTGTCTTCATATTTGGTAATGGTATTCTGGGCCTGATCAACAGTAAGAGGAATGAAAACCAGAGAAATGTAGGAAAAGAGAATAAATAAAAACTGTCATAATGAATGTGGGTTTTTACATCTGAATAGATATGTATGTGTGTACATTTTTATTTAACATCTTAAAAAAATATTTTGTATCTGAAGGAAATGCTATTTTTATAATTCAGAATGATTTATAAATGGTTCCTGTCTCTCCCAGTATCTTTAGAAGCTTTAATTCAGTATCTTTTGTAAAGGTTGCCTAATGCCGATCTCTTTCAGCCACATTAAAAGAAACGGGTTTTTTTATACCTTTGAACTCATTTCCTCTTGGCCTTGGTGTAGCTAATGCCATAAACTGTTACTTCTTCTTCAAAATGAGCATTGTTCTTTGTTTAGGAGTTCACCGTGACTATTGTTCATTAGATACAACATTTATGCATATTGAGAACATGAAGCAGAAAGGAAGAATT
Source organism: Falco cherrug (assembly GCF_023634085.1). Taxonomy (NCBI): domain Eukaryota; kingdom Metazoa; phylum Chordata; class Aves; order Falconiformes; family Falconidae; genus Falco; species Falco cherrug. Next base: position 10,409,027 of record NC_073699.1, read on the forward strand.
TGCAAGAAAGAGTCCATGCATAAAAAGTATAAAATCATATTTCTTACATTTTTTGGCAGACAAAATAGCTTCAGAGAAATTTTCACTGTGTTTTAGAATATGACAAAAGCATATGTTACCTGTTCTTATACATACACATGACAGTGATTTGAGTCATTTTCCCATCAAGACAAGAATGGGTACATTTTGTTTACATAGTGTTGTATTTCAGTTGAGCAGAAATTCAGCACTTAAAGCTAAATGAATTGGTGTGGTATACCTCTATTCTTTCTTTCCTCAGAGAAGTTATAATATCACCTTGTACAGTACAAAATGGAGATAGCATTTTTTTTCCTCAGATCTTGTATGCCGTTCAATAAGTATTTAATATACTGTGTGCTTTAATTACTTTTAATTGAGATTGGGTTTGAAGCTGAATTAGTTTGATAGCCTACTCAAAACAGATAATCCCCAGTAAGAACAGAATCAGTTTTGTTTCATATATCAGATGCCAATACCTTCTGTAACAGTACAATAGAATTATTTGTCATTTAACACTTCTTTAGCAGAATTCATAGTATACACGTCAGAAAAAGCCAGAAGTAAATACATTGTGTCTGAAGATCTGAAGTTTTCCTCAAACCTTTCGAAGCTTCACTTATCTGAGGTTCTGATACAAAAATCACATTTCTCAGCACCTCCATACTAGGCTGTTCAACAGGCATGTGAAGTCTGTGACTGTTGGAAGGAATCTTTTCTAGTCTCATTCTGGGATAACCCAAAGTGTCTGGTACTTTCACTGTCTCCCGTATTGACAAGCCCTGTCTCAAAGATCCTGCCACAATGGGTCCATTGCAAATTGTCATGAAGGATTTCCCCTTTGCCTCATGCAATTCCTTGTTTGAGTTGAAGACTAGAAGAAACCAAAACAAAATAGCATACTGAAAGCCATTACTCTCTGGATCCTTCAGAGAATGACTCGTCGGCATGTTCCCCCCTTGTGACTTTCAGATAAGTATGCTAGAACTTTTCTGACCTCAGGTCAGCAAGTATCATTCAGGCTTCCCAGAAAAAAATATGTGAACAGCCCATGTCGCTTCCATTTTGTGTAGTGAGACTGGAAATGTTCAGGGATAAACTATTTGCTTCTAAAATTCTGCTATCCCATTTCGGAGTCTGATATTAGAAACACAGACTGCAGTATAAAGAAAAGCAGCGTTTTCTAGTTAGCTCTGTGACTGTTCACTTGAGCTACATCTGGTATTTTCAGTTTTTCATGAAAATCATGACAACCAGTGAATACATACTGCAGATACGCAGGTAATTGTCATGGAAGGACATTCTTTGGGAAAACAGAAATGTGAACAGAATTCTGTTCAGGTCCATCTAAAATTTAAAAGTTCTGTTTCCTTTCCAGGAAAGATTTAATAATCTTCAGTGTTGGGACAATTTTAATTAAATCTAGAAATTATGTAGACTTCTAGAGGGACAGGAAAGTGCTGCCTCTCACTTTATAGCTACAGCTAATGACTGAGATAGGTGACTGATAGTCAAGGCCTCTCTGTGAGTTAAATGAGGGAGAATTTAAACTTTCGGTTTTACACATTACAAGTGAACATCTTTACTAGTCATTTATTTGAGTATTTACTTCTCTTGGGGAGAGCAAGAGATCAGACAGGGCAGAGCCGCATCTTTCTTTTTGTCTGTTGGGATTTAAATGAGTCCTACAGTGAATCTGGTGGGGTAGTTGAAATATTTCCTTTGTAAATATAAATTATTTTGCATTAGCATCTTCATGCCCAAATTTTTGCTGATTTGGAATACCTTAGGTATTTTAAGCCGAATGTTATGATTAATAGTTTACTAACAAACAAAAAAAAAAAAAAAAAAAAGGGAATAAAGACCTCCTACTGGTAAACACCTCAGATCATACAAACACCTCAGAAATAATGGATGAGTCTATAAGCAAATTTCTTAGCACAGCATTAGAGAGGCTATAAATGGCATCCCGATTTTTCTTCAAATGTAAGATAAATGTCAATTTTAGCACATGCACAATGTTTAAGTTGAAACCCAGCAAAATACAGCTCTGTAAATTCAAATTGCAACCAGATTTCATTTTTTTAATGTTTTATCAGAAGTAAAAGTGATGTAACACCTGGAATTCTGAGTTATACAAAGTTGTGGAGTATCACAGGGCTTGCTTTGCTTGTAAGTCTCCTTATTTCTCCTCAGGAGAGAACAATAAAAAAGGAATATATATTTTGTATATACACACACACACACACATATATATATACACACACACATATAAATAAAAAATGTGACCTCTAGTAATAGAAGTACTTAGTATAGTCTGTGTATTTTCTGTCTAAAATAGCTCAGTGTTGAAAATAGTGGGGTTTAACCTCTCTGAGTCACAGGGCAGAAGAGTAAGTTCTTTTTCTCTTACGTCTCAGTATCTGATTCTTTAATTCAGAAATGTTATGGGAAGAAGAAGAAGAAGAAGAAAGAAAATGAAAGTAAAAAACTGTTTTGGCTCTCGTTGAAATGTTAGCTTTTGCTCATTACCTGAATGAATTATTCTTGTATTTCTAGAGGAAAAAAAAAGTTTTGGTATTGTCTGATTGAATAACTACACAAAAAAAAAAAAAAAAAAAAAAAAAAAAAAGAAAACCAGACTTTGTGTTATTCCTCTTGTGTTTTCTGGGAGAAATTAATTTTCCTGTACAACCTAATCCAGTCATCGTCAGTATAAACTTAAGTTAATTTTCAAAAAAGGCATATTTTTTATAATTTGCAATCCTGTTGTAATCTTGTTTAATATTAGAATATATATGCTTCAGATAGAATTTACTAAACATATTTCTTTATGAACTGATATAATTGAGTGTTGTGCCTTTCCCCCCACCCCCGTAATAGTAAGAGATTTATCAGGCTATGGTAAATTTCTATGGTTTACATTCAGAAAAAGGAGACAGAGAAAGCAAATTACAAGTCGCATACTGTTAGGGTTAAGAGAATGAATTAATTGTCCTTCAATATACAGAGGAGAAATCAAAGAAACACATAACATATATAAGTCCTGACCAACTATTTTTCTTATACATCATAGCCAAATTTACTGTAGAATTTATCTACAAAACACATACTGACATTGAAAAATCCACACATTGAGTTCCTCATATTTCTTGCCTTCAGTACCACTTTTCTACTCTTTGGGGTGGTAGGAAATACCAGTTTAGCCTTGATTGAAGGCTTGAATACTTGTACCGAGTTCTGTTCAGGCAGGCTGTCAGGTCCGCACAGAACAATACTGGTCTTAGTGCAATTCTGCCATGCCATAATATCATAGTAATTTGTATTCTAAAAAAGAACTCCACATGTATGCAACTTCTTTTAGTGTTATGCTTCTGTTCTGAAACTGGTGTGTGTGTGTGTGTGTATATATATATGTACAAACTATCTGCTTTGTTCAGTATGATAATAAATATTAATCTACCTCTCCGTCTTTATAAATTGGCTGAAGCCAGAAATTTGTAACTCAGTAAGTATTGAGGTGTCTCTCATCAAGAATGAGTGCTTTTCCGCAATGTAGAAGCATTTTTAAAAGATAGCAATCTGAAACATGAAATCTGTCCTATGACTGCCTGGAATTAAAGTGTTTCTTTAAAAAGCTTTTTCAGTAATTGGAACAGACAATATATTAAAAAAATAATAATTTCTCCCATGAAAGTCTCAATGGGCTCTCTATGAAAAGTAGTCAGTTACTTTAGTGAGACTGAAGAAAACAACTTAAAATAGTTGTGGTCCTGTAAACATGGGTCCCAGTAAAAACATTGCTTAATTCTGTATCTGCTAAAGGTACTTCATTACTTGCATACTTTTAAGGTAAATATCCTTTTAGTCCCCTCTACTGCATAACTATCTGACAGTGAAAGAGTTGAGAGTTGGGTGTGTCATGTTGATCTACCTTGCATAAGACAGTGTAAAAGCATGCTAATGTAGTGTTAAATTAACATATCAAGTCAGTAAAATTAGTTCACAATAATCTGAAAATCAGCCAAATTGGGGAGATGAAATTTTCACGTGTAAATAGCAAGCTAGAAATGGGACTGCTAAGAAAGAACATATCCATGCTGTGTGATACATGAGTGAGACCCCCAGCTTCTTCCTTCCTGGTGGAGAGGTAGGGTTCCTAGTAGGAATCCATTGGTTTAAATAACAGGGCAGTGTTAAAGTGGCAGTGGCATTTCTGGTGGATGTACAGCTGGGGATGTGCCTTCTGTTGTGTTTTATTCAAACTTTAGTCCCTGTAGAAGGCACGTCCCCAGCTGCAGTCTTTCTTCCCATTTGTGATGGTATAATCCATGTACAGCACAGCAGTACGTGGTAAGACAGGCTGAAGAGTTGTCTTTCTCATTGCTGGTGAAGAATTGAAAAGAAAGTGGTCTAGAATTTAGGGATGCACCCTTTCTGATTAGAAAAGCACAGAAGCACGTGTTTAGGCTATTCCTACACATTTAAGTTCCTGTCTCTTAATGATAACTGTATTCCTGCAAGGAGTTGCTTTTTTCAATTTAAGAGAAGAGATGCCCAAAAGAATTTTAGTGTCCTTATCACTGTCTATTAAACATGTTAATTGAAGTTAGGAAGTTAATTTAATTTGGGATACATCAGTCTCTACCTTTTTCGGTATTTATCATTGACCAAAGGTGACAAAACCCAGAGACTTAATAGTATCACGGAAGAGGAATCTAAGGCTCACTCTAAACCCCAAGTTCTTCCAAAACTGGTACCTTGCCCATAGTTCTGTTGTAGAGAACACCTGAATCCATCCTGCTTCATGTATATCCTTCTACTTACAAGGTGTGACAGTTGCTGCCAGAATGTCACAGAATATTGTCCCTCTCCAGTAACACGAGGAAATGTGGTTTAAGTTAAATGGAGAAGATGCAGGTAGGTTGCTAACAGGCTAAACTGAAGCACAGAATGGCACTGATAAATCTTTTTTTCTGCCAACAGCCGCTCAACTATGAAAAAAAGAAATCATATACACTTAATATAGAAGGAGCAAATACTCACCTTGATTTCCGCTTTTCACACTTGGGACCATTCAAAGATGTAACAATGCTGAAGGTCATTGTTGGCGATGTGGATGAACCTCCGCTCTTCACTATGCCTTCCTATGTCATGGAAGTTTATGAAAACGCGAAGATTGGGACTGCTGTTGGCACAGTAACAGCACAAGATCCTGACACTGCCAACAGTTTAGTGAGGTATAGTAAATCCATATTATATGAGATTGAATTCCAGTAGCTAAAGGATTAATGACATCAGGGATATATGAAACTATGTCTTTTATTTTAGTACCTAAAGGGAAACACATGTCAGAACAGTGTCATTATCACTCTGTATGGATTTGATTTAATAATATAATCTTTGACCTTTTGTTGGTTTACACTAAAATTGTCATCTAGCCTCTGAGCAAAGGTCTGTGTGCATTAGTTCTGTAACAGCACCTCCAAACGGCTCATAGAACAAGGCCGGTGTGCTACCACATGATATAAAATGGTGCATTTCACTGGCCTGCTGCCAGTCAGCATCCTGCTACTAGTTGTAAATCTATTCAGGATCATAATGCTGTTTTCCCCCTGGCATGCTAGTATTGTTCTGGCCCTCTGCACGCTTGCCACACTGTAGCTGTCCAGGTGCTTCTGCAGGACAGGAACTGGATTAGGTATGCCTTTCCTCACAGGCAGACAGTACAATTTTTGCAAAATTGTGTTTGAGGAGGAAGCCATTATTTTGTAATATGCTTCAGTTTTAGTGGGGTATCAAAAGAATAGAATGGGTGTAATAATGTACCCCACTGATGTTGCTAAGGGTATGTCATATCATTTCCAATTACAAAAACTAGGGCAAAGCGAAGTACTGAGAAGCAAGGACTTGAAGATCACATACATCATTTGAAAATTAAATGAATATGTGACATACCAGGAAGGAAATACTTTCGTAGTCTTTTTAATGGAATTCTAAAATAAAATGTTCTTGTTAAAAAGAAAAAGAACATAAAAGAAAGGAAGATTTCTGTGTTGCTGCTTTGGCCAGAATACTTCTTATAATAACAGAACTGGCTTGGAAACAGGTCATGGTCTGAACTAAGGACAGAAATGAAGCTGGAAATACCCCCCAACAGCAAGCCTGGAAAAGCACTGATGCCATAAATATATATATTGATGTTAATTTGACTTATTATAAACATAAAAGCATTTAGTTTTAACTTTGAACACTCTGGAATTAGAGTTTGAATTCACTGCTGGTTTTGGGTAAAGTTTTCAATTACATGTTTTTGGCTATTATAGGATCCAATGACATTTTTTACTGGCTTCATTTGTGGGATGAGTTGCTTTCTAAACTGACATGCAGTGTGATAATTTTGTAGAACAATACATGAATATTTGTCTTGAAGGTGGTAGTGGATTTAATTTTTTTCCAAAAATAAATTATTCATGGAAACATATTTGATGCTATTCCTTTTTATGACATAATGGTGTAACCTTTGTAGAAATCATATGAGTATATAGTTGGAAAACAGTTTTTCTTAAGCTAATTGGGCATTTTCAGTCTCTTTACTGAGTTGATATCTGCTGGGTATGTAATAGTCTTGGTATGATGAAACAACTTTTTTCAGAACAGTGAAAGTATCAGGTTTTTATGGTTCTCTTGTGCTAATAGTCTTAAGACTCAAAATGTTTAGTGTCAGACGATCAATATATACAATTTCTTAGTGACAAGTTGTATCCTTTGAAAAATTGCCACTATGGTATTTGTGTCTAAATTGTAACATAAATAAGAAAATTTCACTAAAAATAACTGCCAAGTACCTGTATTTTTAAACTATAATTCTGAAAAAACAACAGTCAGACAGGTTAGCTGTCATGGTAGTTTGGGAGTAGGAAGGGCAAGTACAGATTTTACTAATTTCTCCATTCAACTGGCTGTGGTCCTAAGAGTTGTGTCCAGAAGAGGGTAAGACAACCATCATAAAAAGGAAGCAGCAGCAGTTTGTAGAAGACTTGGAAGGCAGAAATAGAAACAGGCAGTAACTTGGAGAAAGAGGGATTAGAAAGAAAAATATTGCCAAATATTTTACTTTTTGTATTGCCCTTTTTTTTTTTTTTTTTCCCCCAAACACGAATTTGTAACCAGCGATTGAGGGCAGAATGTTAAATATGTACTTTATTCAAATAGTTGAAGAGAAAAATTGTCCTTACCTTTGTCTATCCTGTCGTCCCCCGCCCCCCGCCCACCCCTTGAAGCTTCTTTTTACATTGTTCCTTCTATCTTGCTCTCTTTCAATGTGGAAAAAAATAAAGTGGGAGCAGAACTTACTAAATTGTGAAGCTCTGAAAGGAGCCAGCCTTCAGTTACATGTTGGAGGGGCTCGGCAAGGGCAGTAGCAGCTGAGCTATCCTTGGTGTATTGTTATATTGGGAGCGGGTCCGCTCTCTAGCCAGGCTTTATCACCTCGGTGGAACTGGCAGTGAATGTCGTTTGTGAGCGTGCGGGCTTTTTTATGAAGACGCTGATCCTCTAAGGCCTGGACTAACACCTTGGTGCATGGAACCGTGAAGAGGCACCAAGCCGGGCTGGTGTGCCCTCAGGTTCTCCTGGAGCTTCCTCCTGCAGGAGGAGAAGGGCTGCCCTGGGAACAGGCAGCTTTAACCCCCTTTCCCCTCACCTCACTTAGCACACAAACACTGAGACAGTGAAGAAGGGCTTTGTGTTAAGATTTGCCTGTGGCTGGGGAAACTATGGGTCGGAAATTATGGGTTGGAAACTGCCCACAACCTGGGAAACAACCCAGGCTGAGCTGCTGCTCTGCCAAAGGCAGAGTCCTGCTCCGCGCTCTGCTCACGGCTCGGGGGAGGCGGTTTTTCTCAGAAACACTGCACTTATGTCCTTCTTTGCTGGTCTGCAAGAAATGCCTCCACTGTTCATCTGAAACCCTGGTGAGTCTGAAAGATAGTCTGAGGGTAATGAGATCATGCCTATCCTTCGTTTCCACAGAATTCCTAGTTCATTGAAAATAAAAATAGTGACCGTAACAATAAAACCAGCAAGAGTCAGTGTAACTTTCTCAGAAAGCACAGATCACACAGACAAGATAGCTGCAGGTAGGACTCGCACGGCTGATCTGTGTGGAGCAGGGGAGTAATGGTTCCTCAGCCAAATGGCTCAGACACATCTCCAAATGCTACAAGTCTACAGGACAAGCTACAGAGCAGTGATTTGCTTAAGTTTTTTCCTAATCCACCTGTGCATCCTTTCCACTTTATGAGGATGCTTTTTGCTGTGTATGAGATTGATAAAGCATTAGGCATACACAGTTGCAACCATATCACCTCTTTGCTGCCTCGTTGCTAAAAGAGATACAGTACTGTGCTTTCTACACTGCCCAGTTAAGTAACAGTTTACTTTGGTGGCAACAATAATTCTTATAACCAGAATAATAGAGGAATAGTTACAGTAATTAAAAATGATGAGGGAAAATATTTTTTTTAAAAAAAAAGTTGAGCTAAACCCAAAAATAAATAACAACCTCTATTGTTATCAGTAGAGAGGGAAGTGAAGGCTTTTTTTGTCCTTATTTCCTCACTGCAATTTCATCACAGTGAAATTTCAGCTTGTTCCTGATCTGAGCAGTCTTCAGAGGGCACTGATTTTGTGCCGGTGCTTGTACTACTATTTTACTCTTCCAACCCCAGCAAAAGAACCTCTGTGATAACAAATGGAACTATTACAGACTTCTTTCATTCAAACATTATCTGGTTGGTGATTTGGACTGGTTTAAATGGTTTTTCTTTTTAAGTGGATTTTTTTTTTCCAAGTAAATAGAAACGCATTTTCGTGGAAAAATTTAAAAAATGCTATGTTTTGAAATAAACTATTATTATTCTATTGAAATAAAAGCAAAAATAATCGTAGAAAGCTTAAAACTCAAAGACATTAAAACTTCAGCATTTATTATTTTAAAGGTTTTTGAAGTAATTTAAAGACACTTGAAAAACTGTGTTCTAAATCAACAGAAAACATCCCAAATTGTAACTCATTTGCAGGGATTACTGCCTTGTTGGAATATTTTTGAGAAACTAATCCTCTTTCATTGCATTGTGTCAAGTAGTCTGCTTGCATACCATAATCTTTTGTTGCTTGAAAAGGTCAGGCTTAAGTCCCGTAGAATACGAAAGAAAGCGTGACTATTACGTGCTCAAATTATAATTTTACCTTAGAATATTATTAAATTTAAATCTCTCCATACTTACTTATAAACCTTTTTTGCTTCCTGAACCCACACAGAGAAGACTTCTGTGGAGATTAGGGGGTGAAAAGAGGCTTTAATTTGGAAGTTGTATGTGTGCATTGGGTGCAGCCCTAGGCTGCTAGTACTGCCTCAGGGCAGCAGTTAGTGCCTGTTGAAACTGCCATCTTCCTGTAGGTGCTTCTTGGGTGGTGACTCCTTCTAGCCACAACACATACTTGCGATGATCCTTGCAGCTTTCTGGCTGCATCTGGTATGTTTTCAGTGAAGTGGTTTTCAGAAAAAATAATGTTGCTGCTGTTCACCAAGCCTCCTCTGAGTTCGTGATTCAGAAAAGAGCGAACAGTTTTAAGACCATGATGCTTTCTGAAGCTCTGAATTATAACTATAATAAATTCACTATAATAGTGAAAACAGTTGCATGACATGGGCAAGTTCGCTTATATTAACTTGATCCCAGTTTGATCCTGTCCTGTGAGGAACTGAAAGTATTTGTTAACACTATAGCCTGGTAAGAGTAGTTTTAGACAAGTCAGTCATGCTGTTACAGAAGTACTGTAACATCAACTTACTCCTTTTGCTGCTGCTGTGCAATCTTTGTCATGCAGTGGTACAGGAGGCAAATAACTGTTCTGAGCACTAATGATAGGGCCTCTGTCCCCTTTGCTTATTTCTTACTCCCATTTATTATGTTTGACTTAGGTTGTTTGCATTTCTTGGCAGGAATGGTTTCTTCCCAGCTGTTTAACAGAAGACTTCTGGCAAACAGGGCATGGATACTGATCAGAACTCTGCGTGTGATCGTAGTGTCAAACGATATGAAATATAAACACCTTCCCTTTTCAGAATGACGTGTATCATGGCATGGTTAAAAATAAACTTATGTTTTGTGGGATCCTTGGAAGGTTGATTAGGTTTTGTTATATTAATACATTGGAATTCAAAATGTTTTTATGTTGGACCCTAACCAGTCTGTAATCTACTTTACTGTAATGGATTTTATTCACTAGGAAATTGATTAGCTATAGGAAACTGAAGTAGTCTTAGTGCCTTCCTGATGTCATTAGAAAATTAACTTCTTTCTTCATTGTGCTCTAGACACCACTGCTCAAAAAGCAGTGACACACAGAAGAAATAAATACGAAACATAAAGGTGCACACAGTTATCTTTTATAGAAAATAATAGTTTTACTTCTGGAAAGGCAGAACCAGCCAACCAACAACAAAACAATAAAAACGGAATAGCCACAAAAATAACCAAGAGTCAGAAAAAGTGCTTGTGTGTGTGTGAATATCAGACTTTTAATTTTGTGCTGTTAGTGAAGAATACAAGTACAATCTCAATGCTGTTTCTGGCTTCTCACTTTTCTAATGGTTTTATGGTATTGCCTTATAATGGGCAATGTATCATAATGGTTATGATACATGTATGCACTAATGAGTACAAAAATATGCTTTCCAACACCATACCTTGTATCTAGAAGCTATAATGAATTCAGAGTTGCCTTACCCTGGTTTGATTTAAATTGACATCCTTCTCTTCCTTTCTTTCAGCTAGAATACTGAACAATTCATGAATGACAAGTACATAGGATTATAACAATTAATGTGGTGTAAGAAATTGTTCTTTGACTCCTGCATCAGGCAAAGGAACTTATTTTAACTTTTGCTGCATTGGTAGTAAAAGACAGGTATAGATTTTCTGGCATCAGCCATTAGAAAGTCATGTTAATTTTCAGTAAATGGTATTTTAAGAGGCATGTTCATATGTAGATGAAAGAACATACCCATGAAGTTTCATGTATTCCTATTATTATTTCTGACAACCTTAAAGACATAACATGTCATGGAGGATTCTGGTTATAGTCTGTTTTTCTGATGTGAAGTTTGTATTTACTAGAGGTAGAATAAGACCTAACTTTTGATTCAAACTCAGTCACTCAAATTTTGGTCACACAGTATCAGTGTATTAACTGAAGGGAGGTGCAGGAGAGAGCGGTGGGGGGTGGGAGGGTATAATGCAAATTGTATTTTTAAATATTTTCTTTTCTTCCTGTTCTCTGAGATCAGTATCAGTTACTACACCACTCCCCCCCCCCCCCGTCAGTAGGGAGAGAGGATAATTTATTTTCCTTGCTGAAAAACCTAAAAGCCTTTTCACTTAGTTGTGTTCATTTGTCTTACTTGCTCTTTGAATGTCATATAAGTGAAATAAGGTCAATTTTTTTTCTCCTGTCCTGTGCACAGGATGCTGTTAGGTGTACTTACAGCAGCCTACTGAGATGGGTGCCATCATATAGAGTGACTGTCCCTCCCTCACATCCCCAATGGAGGAACATCCCCTCCCAGATCCTGCCAGTCCTGTGCTTGTGGAGGCAAAGGCAGATATCTGTCCTCCACTCTGCTCAGACCCTGGAAGCATGATAGTGTCATAATCCTGTGATCAACACCTACAGAGACAGGCTAATATCTTCCCAGGGTATGGGAGTGGCTCACAGTTAGTTAGCAGACAGGGGCTCTGTCTTCCTCCTCCATCTCACCTCCTTCATTCATTTGCTTTCTGTATTCCTCCAGTATCCTTCTTCTCTAAGATTGTCATTAAATCAGAACAGAAAAAGAATGCTCTAGTTTGAATGGCTAAAGACAGAGGGGAGTTTTTCTCCAATTTCTTCTCTGATGCTCTGTCTTCACAGGGAGGAACCATTTTAAAACCTTTCTTGGTAGTGTTGAGGTGAGAGACCTGTTGCAGATTTTTCTCCTTGAGCCCTCAAATTATTTTTGATTCTTGTCAAGCAATGTGGCCCAGGCCTCCCACATACAAAAATGTCCATCCCTCTCTCTGCAGGAACTGGTAAGCTGTTCTGACAGCTGTTCTGACTAGGAAGCATCCAGCTCGGGATGGTGGTCAAAATCTCACAGAAACCAGAACCACCTCCATCCCTCACTTACAGCTGTGAGATAAAACGCTGACAGATCATCTTTGTGTGGTGACTCTGAGAGCCTGATTTTTCATGCCAGGACATCATCTTTATGTTTCTATAATTTCCACAGGTTTCAGAATGCCTTCAGTATTTAAAAATCTTTTGTGTTTTTAGAGTCAGTCTTCATATCTGAACATCTCTGTAATGTGGTCTTCTGATAGGGACATTCAACTCCAGTAAATAGGCCTACATCTATCAATTTTGGTTTTATTTGGTTTAGTCTTTAGTAGAAGGAGGGGGAAAAAAAAGAATATGTAAGTAGAATACTATTCTTTAGCTAGTAAAACTTTTAGGAACAAAAAATTATTCTCTTGTAACACTTACTGCACCTTTATTTCTTAGCAGCATTGGAATCTGAAGTTAATCTCTCCAAATAAAAGGTAACTTCAGTATAACAGTTCAGCCATCAACACATCTACGTGAAATGCATTTGGGCAGTTGCAGTCAGGAAAAGAAGACAAACCTTTATCTTGCTTTCACTTCTGAATTACGTCTCTAAGGATGTGGGCTGTTCTTAACCTACATTTACTGGCAGAATCAGCTAGAAAAGATGATCAGTAGTTAAAACATGCAGACAGAAATTGTCAGCTAGAAAAGATGGGTGTACATAAATGGCTCATTTCCTTCAAACAAACAGCATGCCCATTTTCCAGTGTCCAAGGTGAGCAGTGTGCTAGCAATGCATAAGGGATGGGAATGAGAACAGGATCAGGAAGCCAACCTCTGCATGCAATGCAAACCAGTAGTGGCTACCTCTCCCAGGCTTTGCTGGGAGGCAGCAGCTCAGTGCTTGCAATTTCCCCATGCCTCTCGGCATCCGCCACCTCACATTTCTAGGACAAGGAGAGGAGAGGCTACCACTTTGCTGAGCTGAGATTTTGGTATGAGGTGAACCAGGAGTCCCATATGGGAGACAACAAGGTACTGCTGGTCAGCTGATGGATCTCAGATGGCAGCCAGCACCCCAGCTAACCCAGTGGGAACAGCGTATCAAACCGAGTTACTGCAAATGCTCCAAGAGGAACGGTATTTTTCTCAAGTTATGCTATGCCTGTCTGAAAAAAACCCGAAGGAATGGTAAACAGAGAGATTACATTCTCTAAGCTGTCTTTAAATGTATTACATTTTCACAACTGGAAAGCACAGTTAAAGGCTGTAGCTCTCAGTCGTAGCCTTCTGCTGAGGAGCTCTGGAACATCTAATGTCTCCTTAATCTACCAGACATGCTGCAGGGAGAAAATTGGTTACCTGCTGTACTGGCAGCCAGCTTCTGACTCACACATCACAATTGCTTAACTCTCCAGGAGAAGTTTGTTTGAACTATGGAGAAACGGATTGATCCTGGAAGGGAGATAGTGTAGTGCAGGACAGTCATGACAACGAAATGTCACCCCACTGCTTCATTCAGCATCAAGGGGATTCTGCTTGTTCCCCAGCTCATGAGGAGTGCTGCTGCCAGGAGGCAGAGAGAAGATAAAAGGCACGCACCAGAACTATGTCCCACCATGGGCCATGTCTTGTTGCACTCCAGCTGGCCAAACACAGAGCTGCAGCTGGTCAGTTCTCTCACTGTTCGTCCTGGTATACCACTCTCCCTCACCCTGTGCAGCTGTTGCTTACGCTTCTTTTTCTAAGTTTCTTTTGTTTGTTTGTTTTTATTTTAAGAAAAAATTGTCTCTATAGTTTCAGTCTGAGCACTTGTTTCTGAGAAAGTTCATTTGCTTAAATTTTAACTATTTATTTATTAATATTAATATTATTATTATTTTAATTATTGTTTATTATTAACAGATTTCCCTATAATGGCATTTGATTTCTAATTGGTAGGTCTTTAGGTGGTGTGTGCAATTGGTTTGACGGAGAATCTATCCTCTTCCCATGACCTTCTTTAAGTGCTGCTTTGTAATCGGTTTCACATGTTATTAGAGAGCTGGCTATTTACCTATGTCTCAGTAGAAAAGCCCAAAGAAGTACTGTGACCTGTGAATCCACATCTGGCTGAAATGTGGCTTTGGAAGTTCATAGAATCACAGAATGGTTTGAATTGGAAGAGACCTTAAAGATCATGTAGTTCCACCCCCGCTGCCATGGGCAGGGACACCTTCCACCACACCAGGTTGCTCAAAGCCCCGTCCAGCCTGACCTGAATGCTTCCAGGGATGGGGCAACCACAGCTTCTCTGGGCAGCCTGTTCTGGTGCCTCACCACCCTCACAGTAAAGAATTTCTTCCTAATATCTAATCTAAATCTACCCTCTTTTAATTTAAAACTATTACCCCTTGTCTTGTCACTACAGGCCCTACTAAAAAGTCTGTGCCCACCTTTCTTGTAGGCTCCCTTGTGGTGCTAGAAGGCCACTATGAGGTCTCCCCAGAGCCTTCTCTTCTCCAGGCTGAAAACCCCCAACTCTCTCAGCCTGTCTTCATAGGAGAGGTGCTCCAGCCCTCTGATCATCTTTGTGGCCTTACTCTGGACTTGATCCAACAGGTCCGTGGCCTTCTTATGTTGGGGGCCCCAGGGCTGAACACAGTGCTCCAGGTGGGGCCTCACAAGAACAAAATAGAGGGGGGGAATCACTTCCCTTGACCTGCTGCTCAGGCTTCTTTTGTTCATTGCCTTAAGTTCATTAAGTTTATATCATCTTAAGTTTATTAGCAATGACAGGTTTGTGGCAGGGTGGAAATTTCTAAAAGAGTTCTTGTTTATAGTTGGTAAATAGGGTAATAAAAAGAAATAGCATAATGAAAGGATAAGCTAAAGACTTGATTAAAAACAAACAAAACCACAAGTTAAAAACTTAAAACTATTTAAAAACTCAAACTCACGTCTCCCTCTTAAAACACAATAGTGGAGAAAGACATACTGGAATAGTAACAGACTATTCTGCCACGTGTCTCTCAAGTGACAAACTGATGTTAATAATATCTTAAGACTGAATAATTTAGGGAGAGGCATTCTGAAAATGCTTATGCGTTTTAGCTTCAGAAGCCCTCCTAAAAGTTTTGGAAATCATTAATGTCCCTAAACTCCATTTTAAGCTTTTAAACCTTCTCCCTTTTTAAGCAGCCTCTGTATTAATAGAGCCTGACTACTTTAATACTGCAAACTGGTTTATATGCCAGGAGTGCCCTTCTGCCTAAGACCCATCTCGCATATATATATTTTTCTGTTTCCTAATTCCTGCAAATGCTTTTAGTTTTCAATAAAAATGGTGGGAATATCTGTCACCACTGAACCACTGCTTCACTAAAGACTGGAAGCAAGGGATGATGTCACAGGAGCCAGGGGCTCGCTTTGGTCCTGTGTTGCAGCTGGCTGAGACTGAGTTAATTACCCCATAGCAGCCCTCAGAGTGCTGTGCTTTGTCTTGGTAGCTAGAGTGGTCTTGATAGTGGCTAGCGCTTTGGCTGCTGCTGAGCAGTGCTCCCAGAGCATCGGGGCTGTCTGTCTGACATTCCTCACCTCACCAGTTGGCTGGGGGTGGGCAGGATCTTGGGAGGGGACAAGCCAGGACAACTGCTCCAAACTGACCAAAGGGATATTCCATATCATATGATGTCTGCTCAGCAACAAAAGCTAAGAGAAAGGAGGAGGAAGGAGGGATATTTGTTACTTACGATGTTTGTCTTCTGGGGCAACTGCTATGTGTACTGAAGCCCTGCTTCCTGGGAAGTGGCCGGACATTGCCTGCTGATGGGGAATAGAGAGTAACATTTTTTGTTTTCCTTTGCTTCCACGTGCAACCTTTGCTTTTGTTTATTAAATTGCTTTTATCCTGACCCACAAGTTTTTCCATCTTATTTTCCCCCCCTGCCATTTTTCTGAGGAAAGGAGTGATAGAGCAGCTTGGTGGGCACCTGGTGTCCAGCCAAGGTCAAACCACCACAGGTCAGAAGCTGGAATAATGACATGGGTGGTAATTGGAGATGCCCTTCTGTTGAGTGACTCTGCCTAATAAAAAAGGTGGTACATGTTGCACTTCCCACTGCTTTCAGGATCGAGTTTTGGTATTTAATTTCCTTCGTATTCTCTTCAGGTAGTGTAACTAATAGGTTTTCTATATTCATGATCCTTTTTAATGAAGTTTCTTTAAGATTGGTTTCTGTTGCTGGTTTGGACACAAACAGTTCATGGAGAGCTGTTTATCTAGGCATGTCTTGTTATTAAGTCTCTTTATTAACATCCGCTATGCAACTCAGATGTGCTGATTCAATGATTAAAAGTATGCTAATTCACACCGCATTGTCATGAGTAAAAGTAAACTAATGTCTGCAATGAATATTATGAATTCATTTGTAAATGAATGCATTCTGAGAAGAAACAGTCAACTGAATTAAGGTGAAAATTCACTTTTGAACTAACTCTGAAATTCAAAACTTGCACTATAGCTTTTTGCGGTCTAGAAAAAGCATTGAAAAACAGCTCAACAGAGGTGGAAGGAAGGGTAGGAGGGGAAGGGTATGACTATCTTTGTTGCCACTGTTATCTAGCTGAAAGTAAGTTTTTTACTAGGTGAAATAAATGTAGATGCCTAAGGAAACCATCATTGGCTCTGGAATATGCTATATTCATGCATGTACCTGGTCTCTATTCTCAACATGTTGATAAATCAGTGGCTAATACTTATAAAGGCCTAAAATGTTAAGGACTTTTTAAATACAGTGAAACTTGTTCTAATTGAGTGGCTCTTACATGTGACAGAAATGGGTGGCTCTACCAAGGGAGGTTCTTGTACAAAATATTTTTAGAGCTCTTGTGATCAGTCCTTTGGACTAGGGTTCCTTGTTCTTCTATTGTGTGGGAGTATCTTCTGCAATTTGTTTTACTGAGACATTCATGGAGGTTGGAAAGCACAGCAGTGCAAATGGCTGCTTTGGATATGATGCACAAAGCAATTGTAAGAAAGGATCTGGAGTAATGGAGGAGAACTGAACATTGTAACGGGAATGCATAAGAAAGGGCCACACTTATTCACAATCAAGAGACATGTGTCAAGCTGCAAATGTTTCAGTGTCTGTGACTGTATGCACACAAAGGGGAAATGCTACTGTGGGTAAATTAGAAACTTTTTTCATTATTCTACTGTTACTGGAATTAAAAGGGTTAGTGAAATAAGTTACCTTAGGATCACTTTATTTCCATTAGTGACACAGAAAATACAACTGAAATTATTCATCCAGTACTAAGTTCTTTAAACTGAGAACTTTGAGCTTCTATAGAATACATTTAAATAACTGATTTAGAAAAAGGTGTTCATATTTAAAACACTAAGACCATCTTTTACTATCAGCCTATGAAAACAAAGTGTTAGGTAGTCACAGTTCATAACAGAATCAAACTTCAGTTATTCTACACAAAATTCATATTTGGGACAAATATTTGTCATTTTAATTCTGTCCTTTACTCAGAGGGGGAGGTAATGATTAGCTGTAAGTCACACACACATACACAAGCAGCTGAGTATTCTTACTGCTTTAAGTTTTTTTCTCATTTCAGCCCAGTTTGAAATCAGGTCTATTTTTAAGCTACCATCTAAAGTACTAAATAGCCCTATTTTTTTGGTTCTGTGATCAGCTCAATACTGACTTTCAGAGCAGTCATTGTGCCTGATGTTGATAACAAGTAGACAATGTCCGCAGTAATAAATGTTTGCAAGGGCAAGACTCTTGTATTATAAATTGTTTTGGATTTGCAGTACACATTCCATAAGAACGGTCAGTGAAGCATTTTTTTTTTCTTTAGCAATAATTCTTATCGTTACCAGGAGACCCCTAGAGTCAAGAAAAACAAGGCTGTTTCAGGAGAGAAGGAATTAAATTTTATCATTGCATAACTGATTGTAAGCTCCACCAGTGATGGGTCTCCTAGAAAAACTGAGGGACAATTATGCTTCCTATGCTTCCCGTCAGCATTCCAGTTCATCATGGAAAACACATTTGTGTATATGTGCACTCCCCATCTTGCCCAGCACAACCGAACTTTCATTATTTCTGCCATATTGCAGGCAGAGATAGGCAGTATAGTCAAGATGTTCCAACTCTTTGTCATAGCTCAGGTTCCCTACACTGTCAAGCATAAGGTTTAAGGCATGGGGGAGATTTCTTCACCTGATGCATGCATCTTCTGTAAAAAGTTCAAATCTCAACATAACTCCATGGCAAGCATGGCAACTTTATGGACTTTTAGAGTTTGATAGCACTGTCTCCAAAGTTTTTGTAATTAATAAAAGGTAAGGCTAGTCGTGCACATCAGATACAACTTTTCTGCAAATATTGGCACAATCTTTCAGAACATTTCCATGACAAATACACTTGGAGAACCCGAAAATCTGTGCTTCATGGAAGACTGAGACCTGCAGAGACTGGAAAAATGAATAGCTTTGACATTGACATGCAGGTCCTGATTCCCAAATAAAGATGTGTGGGTAGCCTGGGCCAATACTGGCACATAAAATAATGCCAGCAAGATAGTTGTGTGGTCCTTTTTTGTTTGTTTGTTTTGTAATGGGTCCTCGGAGTATTCCAATATTCCTCTAAAGCAACATAATTTTTCTTGGACAGCTGTAACATTCAGTTTGTGACTATCAGTGACTGATGAATGTTGATCAAGAGTGCTTTCTTAATTCATCTCCTTAGTTTACTGAGCACTAAGAAGCATACCAACTTTTGTAAGGGTGCCTGCATGCCCACTGCGATTCAACACTTAGAAATTCAGCAATTTTTTGTTGTTTTTTTCTGGCAACATAATTGTTTTGATTTTTTTCTTTTTTCGTCCAATTTGGGACATGCTGATTAAATAATGTCCTCTGAAAAAATATTTCCTGAATTAAAATTTTAAAAATGGTTGCCCCATCCCCTGCATAATCAAGATCTTGCCAGTCTGTTTTCAGTATGGAGACAGTTGTAATCTGTTACTTGTTCGAAGCAACTTCAGCTGCCATCTTGCACATCCAAAGTGTCTTTATTGAGCACTTCTGGTGTAGTTTAAAATGGAGTATTCTCAGGTGCTGGTAGTTAATGACCTGAACGTAGGTTCTCACTGTAGCTCAGATAGGGAACAACAAGTTAAATCCTTACTCTAGGGAAACATAAAATGGGTGGGAACTGAGGTCTGCTGTCTCTCCAACAGCTGCCACAGTCATATGTGAACAGCTTCACTCTTCACAATGTTGAATGGAAACACAGAGAGCAAGCCAGAAGGAAAGATGAGCTAGCCTAGTTTTGGCTGCTTTAATTTCCAGCGCGTGACCTACAGTTCTTTAATTGCTGAAAATACTAGAAGCGTGAAAAGAAATACTTGCATGCCACAAGCCAAAATAGCATATTGTAAGGCAGATCTACAATACTTCTTGCAGAGGGGGGGAAGCGGATTCAGGTTCTCTCCAAGAAGGAACCACCAACAACCTCCTAACCTAAGTCATGAAGTCCTAGCTGGCTTTTCCACTGAGTGTCCTTAACTTTTGACCAGTTAAGATGCCTCAGTTAAATTGCTGCCTTCTCCTCTGGTGCTTTATTTCTTTTGCTTTTTCACATGTCATATCTTACTTCAATAAGTCATTCAATGAAAAGTTTGTTTGCTTGTTTGTTTTTACTTTCCACAAACAGTCTTTCTAAGTACATTGTGAGAGAAGTAAAACTGAAGTTATTTTTAACTTTTTTGAGCCTGACAGCTTTTATATGTACCGCTCTTTTTATTAGTTGGCAGTTACACTTTTGGTGATGTAAAAATAAGAGCAATTGGATGGGACAAATAAATCATTTTGACCTATATAGAGCATCCATATGTTAAAAACTTCACGGAATGAAAGCAGGGCTGACAAATTATCAGGTAAAAGCAAATATGGTATATAAAAGACTTAGAATCTTTTTCCTTATTTGTTTCATCAAGTCTGAAGTTAATGAAGAAGGCTTGATAGGGTCTGTAATTGCTTCATTTGTTAAAACTTGTTGTAAATGTCTCCAGCTTTGAGAAATAAATGTCATATAAATCTCTCCTCCTGTATTCCATCCCTCTGCTTCCATTACCCATTTCAAGGCGTTTACTGTCCCCGCTAGGCAAAGTGCCCGGGAGCTAAGGGAGATAAGTGGGGCTGCTTAGTTCTGCCTGTAGGCTGGGGTCACCTGCAGCTCTGGGAATCAGCTGGTTTAGCTACTAGTCTCTAATGGCTCTGTTCGAAACGGCTTGTGTCATCATGGCATCAACTTCATGTCAGAGAGACATGCTTCACGACAGGTACTAGGACTAAGCACACTGGTTTGCAGTGACAAGCAAACAAGCAGAAGAATAATGTCTTAATATCGTTCTGGGTTTTTTTCTGCTTTTCCAGCTTATGATTTTATACGTGTAACTTACCTTTGACAGGATTGTATACTGCTGTGTAAAATATCACCTGTTAGCAATTCATAGCTTTGTGATTCATGGTGGAAAACTTACTATGTATAAAAAACCTTGTAAAATTATGAAAGAAATGAGCTATCATGTTACTTCAGGTGTCTCCATAATGTAGAGCTTTTGTGGGGTGTTTTTAAAAATGTCTATGATTTTAAAAACTTGGAAGTAATATTTTCATGTAGCTTTCTGATGCTTTGGATTATACATACTACAATGAGTGTATATTTATTGTTGTATTTCTTCATAGGTATTTCATTGATCATAACACAGAAGAAGATAGGTATTTCACCATTGATGCCAGTACTGGGACCATTAAGACTGCCAAGATCTTTGACAGAGAGGAGACGCCTTGGTGCAACATCACAGTGGCTGCTTCTGAGATAGGTAAATAATGTATTTGGCACATAGTATTAATTTTTTTTTTTAAGAAAATAATACTTTTCGGTGTTTAAGAAACACTGTCCTCAGATGTTCTTCTTAACACCATGGGATTTTTAGTGAATTTGGATAAAGGGGAGTTTTCTCTGTGTGCATAAATTCCCTAATTCCACAAAACAAATAAACAAACCCACCCCCCCACCCCCCCATGCCTGTGTGGTTCCACCTGTGCAAATTTACCATGTTTTTCTGTATGTGATAAAAGGCTGTCAGTTACCCAGGAACAGTTCCAAGCGTCAGTGTCCTAAAATCAACAGCTTGTCCCATTTTGTTTCGTATTTCACGTATCTTAGAAGATAACGCTATGTAGTACTGTGTGAGAAATATATCCCTCCTTGATTCTGCTGTTAACCTGTTTTAGCGAATTGCATGTTAAATATGCTAATATTAATTTATATCTGTCAGGTGCCTAGTAGCTGCTGTTTATGGGGGTATACCTCTGGCCTTTTAATAGGCAAGTTGCCAAATAAAGATACAATAAATACTTGCCTGTGCATTTGAAATGCCTCAAAATCTGATGAATTTCCGTTGCCTCGGATAAGCCAAGTCAAGAGCAGTCAAGAATGTCTGACTGAGTAGTCCCAGATAAATATTTTTGCATGAGGCAAGGACAATTTAAAGAACATTTCAGTTACCTTTTTATTACAGGGTCTTTTTTTTTGGCACTTTTTAAAGTTTCAAAGTTAAACTCAACAAAGGAAATGAAAAAAAACCCCAACCTGGATCAATAGAACTAGTTCTGCTAAGTACTCTTCACGACACTCTTTCAGCGGCAGTGATTTTGATCAAAACTGTGAATCTTTATATATATTCCTTTGTGTTTTCTTTTTTATCTTTTTTTGTGTGTGTGTGTATTCTGTCATTGCCAGATGACATAATACAGGTTTTACCTGTACGAGGTGCCACTGACATTATTGAGTGCCCTCTGCTTTTACCTCTGGGTTTCACCTCTGTTTCATCTCCAGGTTAAAATGGAATCTGTTCTGCTGCTACATCACTAACACATGTTACAGAATTTACATCATGTATATCTTTTATAAGGACAACAGATTGTTTCTTATTAGTTTGCCTGATTTCACAACTAACTTGATATTTTGAACTAAGTAATTTTCTATTGTAAATAGTAAAATCTTGAGTCTTATGGTTAGTGCTTTAAAAAAGGTAACCACTGACACTTCAGTGTGCTTAAGTGTCTTTGTATATGCCGTGTTATTTCAGTGCAGGATGAAATAAAATATAATTGAAGCCTTAGCATAAGCAGGTGCTTAGTAAGTGTTAATTTGCATTAAGATTTAAAAGCCGCATTGGGAGATACTGAAAAAAGGAGTAGTCACTAGTCTTTTTTGGAAGCCATCCAATTGTAAATATTTTGCAGAAATAAATTTCAAGAGCATTAAACTTCAGTGTAGATTTCTACACATTGTTTATTTCACATAATCAAATGAGTGGTAGTACATACCATGCTGAAAGAATAGAATGGAAAGGGGAGAAGGATTATGTTTATAACTAAAAGAGAATGGAATGAATAATGAGGATGAAATTCCTTTTATTTTTAAGACAGCCTGCTTAGAATTCTCCATTCCAGGTGCAGTTTTTTACAGAAAAACAGAGATATTTTTTTTTTCTCCCTCACTTTGCCTTTCTTACTTTTAAAGTTGGGGTTGGAAAGATAAGTAAATCTATAATGTCGGTTATGAATAAAAGGAAGAGGCAGCAGCGAAGAAGAGATGGGTGGCAGGCAGACTGACAGGCAGCCTAAATCATGGGCAGCCTGTCCTTTTGTCTACTTCTCTGGCCATTTTCTTGCCTATAGTAATTTGAAAATTGCAACACTGCTGTACTCTTCTAAAATCACTGTAAAATCAGTAATTGGTTCTGCAATGGGAAATGGAGCATGTGTTCTGTATAGAGCAAGGCCAGA
Organism: Falco cherrug; assembly: GCF_023634085.1. Lineage (NCBI taxonomy): Eukaryota > Metazoa > Chordata > Aves > Falconiformes > Falconidae > Falco > Falco cherrug. The sequence goes on from NC_073699.1 coordinate 10,432,062, forward strand.
ACTCTTATGTTAGATGCTACCTATCCCGTATCTACAGCCTTTGATGGCATTCACTTTCAGGTCCGTGCACAAGGAATTCCACAACTAAGACCAAAGCTGACAACTAGGTGGAAGGCTATAACCAGATTATTATTTAGCTGTGAGCGTGGCAGTGTTCAGGTTCATGTGACATGGTAGAAGGTATTTGTAGCTTCTGGCACCATTTGCTTAAGCCAGGAATATAGCAGAATCTGCACAGCCCAGAAAGACTGTACTGTGTCAACAGAAAGAGGTGCTCTGCTCAAATATTATTATGGTTATAGTTAGTTTCTTGAAGTGTTTTCCTCTGTTGACTTCATGCCTGCTTCGCTGACACAGTTGTTCCTAGAGATCATCCTTTGGGCAGGTCTTTGTAGCTGTGTTTACTTTGTGCAAAAAAAATTTGAGTGAACATTCTGTTTCTACCCTCGAATGTACAATATCCTCATGCTTCAGCCTTATTGTTTCTGAACCTTTCATAAGACATTTACTTTCATTTTTAGTCTCCGTATGTGATATATACTCTGCACTGATCAAATGTCCCCTCTGCAATCAGTGGAAGTTCTACCAGTCCCCTCCGTGAGAGTAATGTTGATGTAATGATGAGTGATTTTTTCTGATTATGCAGCTACTTCCTAAAGCACACCAGAGTTCATTGCCATGAGAACAGGTCAGGCAATCCTTTTTTTTTTTTAACATGCACTTTTCTTTAACAGTAGTATACAATGAGGAAGAATAGGATTTTGGTGTCCAGGGCACAGCACTGAAGCTACTGCTTTGATTGTTTCAGTACTAGTACTTCCTGAAAACTCCTTGTGGCATTAGGGAATAAGAAAAGTGATAAAATAATATTATATGTTATACTGAAGGATCTACAGACCATGGTTGGGGCAGGGGGAAGAACTACAAATTGATGGTGATAAGATTGTAAAATACAGTTTCACATGGAATTATTCACACTTCATTAGCTTGTTAGACATCTTTCAAAAAGTTTATGAGAGAGTTTTTAGAAGAGGAAGGAGATAGAATTTAACACTATTAAAGGCTTTTGACCAGGTTTTTGGACAAGTGTAATGGAAATGGGAAAGTACAGCGCCAGTGCACAAAGTTCTATAACAGAACAAAGACTGATTTAGAGGAAAGGAATACAGTCATGGTAACTGGTTGTTTCCTTTGGGAGTGGAAGAAGTTATGGCTGAGCTATTTTAAGGGCTGGTGTAGGGTCTGTCAATTAGAATACTTTGTAATGATAGCACACAATGATAGGAAGTGATTCAGATTCCCAAATAACCTCCCCGGCTGCTAAAAATGAAGGAAGAGTGAGAGATACTCATGCAGGAACAAGACACATGGAAGTATGGGCTAGATAAATGGATAGTGAAGAGGATTGAAAACTGTCTGAAATGGCAGGCTCAAAGGGTTTGATCAGCAGACCAAAGCGCAGCTGGAGGCCAATCACTACGCAGTTTGCGAATGACACAAAGTGAAAGTAATGGCTGATACACCAGAGGGTCATGCTGCCATCCAGAGGGATCTCAGCAGGCTGGAGAAATGGGTGAACAGGAACCCTTTGAAGTTCAGTAATAGGAAATGCAAAGTTCAGCACCTGGAGAGGAATGATCCCGTGCCCCAGGACACATGCAGCGCCAACTGACTGGAGAGCAGCTTTTTCAAAAAAAAAGTACTCGGATGGAGGTCCTGGTGGATGCAAGCTGGACATGAACCAGCTATGTGCCCTTGTGGCAAAGGTGGCTCACGGTGTCCTGCACTGTGTGAGGAAGGGTATTGCCAACAGGGTGAGGGAGGTGATCCTTCAGCAGCACTGGTGAGACCACACATGAATGCTGGGTCCAGATTTGGTACCCCAGTACGAGAAGGGCATGGAGCAACTGGACTAAGTCCAGTGAAGGGGCATGAAATCATTAAGAACTGGAGCATCTGTCATATGAGGAGAGGCTGAAAGAGTTGGGACTGTTCAGTTTGGAGATGAGAAGGCCCAGAAGGAGTTTATCATATGTTTAAGTACCTGATAGGGGTTAGTAAAGAAGATTAGTAAAGATGAGAAGACTCATCTGAGTATTACCCAGTGAGATGACAGGAGGCAATGTGCATTAATTGAAATAGAGCAGATTCCATTTAAGCATAAGAAAATGTTATTACCGTGGGATTAGTCAAAAATTGGGACAGGTCACCTAGAGAGGTTATAGAGTCTCTGTTCTTGGAGATACTGAAAACCCAACTGGACATGGCCCAGAGCAATGTACACTAGCTGACCCAGTTTGACCAGGGGAATTGGACTTGCTCATCTATGGAGGTGCCTGCCAACCTCAAGGATTCTGTGATTTTTGTGATATTGGGAGCTATGTGTGGAATGTGGGGAAGAAAAAGGACAACTACTTCTCACGAATTGTGATGTATTCTCAAAGAAAATAGGTGACTGTAAAAGTAAGTGTGTGTGATTCAATTAAGGTTTCTCTCTAGCATGTAGTAGTGCTGATAACAGAGGCAAAAGTAACAATAATAGCAAAATCTCAAATCACAGCCCCTGTAAGAGAAAGGTGGCACTAAAAAATGGATGGGCTTCTGCCTGTTCGAAAGCCAATTTCAGTTAGAAAAATAAACATGTACTTCAAAGTTTTCAAAGCAGTGCTGCAAATAGGAAAAATAGTATCCTTGAAGTCTTTGGGCTCAATAAGAAGGAATGAAAGCTGCGGGGTGGGATAAACACTGGCAATTGAAGGAATCGGAGAATGGCTTGGTTTGAGAATCAAAGTGAGGATTATAGCTTTAACTAGAAATTTCTAGTTAGAAATATAGCAAGGAGGACTGTGTCAGGAAACTCCTTTTAGGTATTTCTTCTACCATCTGAACCGACTGTGTTCAATATCTGCTCAGTAGACACAGCAAACCATTTCTAGATACGGTGTTCAGATGATGTTAACATCAAGAGATTACTGGGATTCATAAAGTACTGGACATTTAGGTGGATAATAAGAACATCTGTGGTTATATTAAGAAACATGATTTTTTGAAAGCAAGGGAAGTGCTTATATTTCAGGGCAGATCTAAAAGTTCATATTCAGACATTTAGAAGATAGTTTCTAGTGGGAATTTTTGACATACTACTCTTATGCAAGTGGTAAGTATACCAGTGTGTAAAATAGATTTGTGGGTTTACTAGCACATTGTTCTGTTTGGGTGAAGTTGTGATGTTCCTGTGTGTGTTCAAAATGTTCTGCGATGGCTGAGAATGAAAAAAACAGATAATTTCCCACTATTTACCTAAAGGACCAACTTGAATACAATGAATGCACAAACTTGTCTTTGAAGGGTCCCTAAAGCATTCCTAATCTGTAAAGCCATGGAGAGGCTGTGGAGAACAGGAAAACTGAAATAATAGGGTTCATGCCAGATTCTGTCAGGCCTCCTAAACTTAAAGAAATTATAGCAAGAGACACTAAAAAATGACCATATGGAAGGATACCACATGTACAGAGCCTTGATACCACCATGTATTAGAAATCAAAACACTTAAGAGACATCATTATGCAATTGATTTTACAGAAAAAAACTCCAAAACTCTAAGGCTGTCAGACTCAATCAGATATTGGAATAAAACCCAAAGATATTTGTCATTGTTTATATGTCTTCTTTATTTGCTTTGCCATGCATATTCCTCATACTAGCTTCAGCAGGGGAGAAGATACGAAAGTGTTGAATTAAAGCAACCCTTCATTGACAAAATATGCAATACCCAGTAACGTGGTCTTGAAAATATCCCAGGAAAATACAGTCATTACAAAAAATAGACAAAGAATTAACTTTCAGAGGTATTTTCACAGAGGGCAAATAAGCCCTATTCAGAATTTAAATATGTGAAAAGGCAGGACAGATTATAAGAATAATAGTTTGATGTAGTTTTCAAGAATTAGGGTAAAAACTTTAAAAATTCCATGTTCTAATTATATGATAAGCATTTTTTTCATCAGTAAGTTTTGTTAGGAACAGAAACAGTAACAGAGAGATATAGTTATATAACTCAGAGAAAAACAAGATGCACAGAGAAATAATAATTTTCAGCAGTGACATATAAAATCTCCTGATATTTTGAATAAATAATGAAAGCTCTATTATTACATTTTAAAAAAAAAACCAACAGATTAAGTATATAATTATAGTGAGGTGCAGTTATATCTTTAATTTAGATGCACAGGGATATTGCCACCTCATACTGCCATTAGTGAAGAGCTAATTATGAGAAGACTTTGTCAGTTCTTGTTCATGTTTTATGGTTCCATTGCAGGAGAAAAGACATTCCTAAGATTTTGGTTGGAGATTAAAATATATGTTACTTTCGATAGCACTACATGACTGTCATGGAGAATGAGAACTGAAGATAAGAGTGGAGTTGTAAAGTAAACAATAAACCTGTTCATGCCATTAAGAGGCACAGTGATTTATTTTAAAAAAGTAATAATAATCAAAAGACAAAAATGCATAATTTATTTCTGTTGATTTTAAAATGTACAAAACCAACATACACATTGCCTGAAGGAAATAAGTCTATGGAGTAGTACTACCTGGTGGTGTACAGCATTGAAAGAATTAGAAAAGAACAACAATTTTATTTTCTCATTTAATTTTTTTTTTCCCATAATCAAGAGTAACTTTAATGCCTTGTGTCAAATAATTTTCAGAAAAAGGAACCCTTTTCAAGATCTAAAAGAAAGTAATCTAAATCAACAAAATGCTGTTATAGTGTTACAGTCTCGTAACCCTCTGTATCTGGTGGACACCAGGATGATTGTTTAATACCATTGAGTTTGTTTCTATCTTTGTGTCTTAGTTTTTCCTTGAAGTGATTTTTTTCTTACAATTAATATAAAATTTCCTTATGCTGATTTTCTGTCTATAATTTTTTCTCAAAACTAGTTTGTTTGTTTTTTAAACAATTCAGAGTACACTTGAAAAATGAAATCCCCTCTTTTTTTTTTAACATCAGTACAGGGAAATTCTGTCATATGTATTGCTTTCTACATTTATGATTATCTCTGTAGGTACATTACAGAAACAGACATAAAAGTGTTACCTTAAACCCAGTCCCCACCAAGAAAAAAATCACACTCGTTCTTCATCTTTGACCTCACTTGCACTCTCTCTGCTAGCTCAGTTTCAGAAAGTTTTGGTGTTGGAAATAACTACTTTATTCTTCCAAGAAACAGAATCTTCCACAAAAGTAGTTCTCTAAAAGTGGGCCAGATTAGAAAAGACCTTAAAAACTACAGGGTCTGAGTTTTAAGACTGTTTTGATCATGGAGTAATGACAAACTGAATATCTGGTATCTTTTTAATGGTGAGAGCTAGACACAGTACTTGTACCCTGTCCAAACTTTCCAATAATGCAGTTTATTTTCAGCTTTTGCAAATTGCCTTCTAATGGACCATAAAGGTAGAATAATATGATTTTTAGCAGAATCTGCTGTTCTTGTAAACGTACGTACCAATGCAATAAGGAAAAACTATTGCTTTATCGCTAAAACTGTCTCAAAAAATCCCAGTTGTCAAAACACAGCTAGTTCTCCATCCTGCTCAAGAAGTGATGCTTCTAATTCCAGGTTCAATGTTTATTTTCCTGTTTATTTTTATTTAGTCATTGGCTTCTAGGCATGATGGATTTTCTTATCTTCTATATCTTAGAGGAAGGGTATGATGAAGATAATCCTACGTTGTCATCTGAAGATGGTGTAGGGTATAGCTCCTCCTGGCAATCAAGGTGGGTCCCCAAAGAAGAGACAGTCTTTGGGATCATGTAACATTTCCCTGTTCTGGGCTTTGTCAGTCAGTACCAGAATCTCAAAACAGATATTTCTGGCCACAGAATTAGTATATTTTGTGGTGCCTTGATCTACTCAGGAGTTGAGCACCAGTGTTGTCTATGAGCTGCAGAATTTTGCTTGCATTAAGGCAGAGGGAGTTGCCAGCTTGAGAGTGCTAGATCTGTTTGCTGCAGTGCTATTATTCTTACTATTGCTCCTGTTGCTACTGCTGCTACCACTACTAGCATGATTCAAGAGAAGTGATCAGTACCTTCAGGTCTGTGTTCATCAGTGAGAAGTCAGATTTTTACTGTAAGAAAAAATGAAACAATTTCTAGCCAACTTCAGGTAACAATATTTAAAAGTACCCACTACCTTAATAAAGCAGAATAGAACATTACAGTTATTACTAGAGTCTGCATAATCTTCTCCTTGCCAGTTTATTGCATATACACCATTCTGAATTAAACTTAGTATTTTCTGAATATTACTGCTCTCATTTACATACTAGAAATTGTTTCCTCATTTTAGTTCTGTTTATGTAGTATATTTTATTCTTCCTAGACCTATGTTTAGTCTTCTAATGTGTCAAAACTAGTCATTATTAGAGAAGCGTGATGAGTGCTTCTGCTTCTCTTTTTAAAAATACTGGAATAGATAGATGACTTAACTTCCTAAGTATTGCCTTGCCTTATTAGGTCTCAAAAAGATGTCAAAATAAGAAAAAAAAAAGTTGTTATTGTATTAATTAAGATCAATGTTTAATATTGATGATGCAAAAGCACAGACATTCGTTGTAATCCTACACTAGGTGAACATTTTGTTCTAGGTCACAAAACCATGTAAAATGACTCTTTTTTTTTTTTTTCTAAAATCCTTCTCTCTAAAAGTAATTCAAGCTGTCTCTGGGTTAAATTATTAACTCAGTTTTCATAATAGTTTAACTATTCCATTCTAACTTAAAAACCAACCAAACAAACATACAAACAAAAAACCCAACCCAACAAACAAACAAAAAGCAAAAAACCAAAACCACAAAAGTGTTGATGTCAGGAATGTTATTCTGAATGTCACTTAGAATTTATGTCAATTTTTTTTCATAAAGCCCATGGGAATTTTGTTAATACAAAAAGGAATTCTCAGACAACAGTTGCTATTAAAAAGCTTTCTTCTTAAATAGGGGTTTTAAAAGTTTGCTCACAGAAATTAATGGAAGAGTAGATTCAAGACCTTAGGCTGCCTGTTGATAGGGACTTCTGTAAGTTTGCAGAGAACTTGCTGGTGGAGGGGTTGATAGTGAAATTGATTCACTTTACAGATATTTAGTATACTTGCAAAAGAACAATTTATTCTGGGAAAAATCTCAAGCATAAGAAAGCAAGTCCCTAGTGTAGCTGAATTGGAGCAATATTTCTGCTTCAGTTGCCCCTTAAAACAGTGAGCATTCACTCTGAAAAACCTACTTTTGAGGCACAATGCTGCTGGGACACAGAACGTATCTGGCTGTTTTATAATGCACAGGCCTGAACTGCATGTCAGCACTGGTTATCTTAAAACTGGAAATCTGCCAAACCGCTGCAAGAAATTTGCCTAATTAACAAAAACGTACTACTAAAAGGACCAGGTATTTGAGTGGTTTGGAGACTGCAAGTCAGTTGTACACCCGAAAAAGATTGGAACTTATATTTATTTTATAATAAAACAAGAAAACCGAGCCTAAAAAACCCCAATTTATAAAGCCCTTCTTAATTCATTCTCATTCTCTCCCCCCATTATAAACCATGCTATTGTCTTGCATGTGAATCCATGTAGTTTACGCAATTTGACAAACTTCAAGACTGTTTTGGCAAGTGGTGTTAATACCTTCTCTGTTAGCATTTTGTAGTAAGTAGGCTGTCCATATGGAGATTTGCCTGTAAATGTCAATGATCCTAAGGTAACTGCTTCCAGTTAGTAATGCACTAAGAACTCTTTTGAACTGGAAAAGTATTTATGAATTCTTTGTACTGCAAAGCAGCTGCAGAACACATGAAGGTAAATTCTCTGAATCCCATAAATTCTCTGTGAAATTAATGCAAATTTAACAGACTAGAGAGCAAGAATGCATTGGGTGGTAGTGACAGGCATACAAGAGGGCACATTCAAGGTGGGGCAGAGGTCTGATACACTGTACTGAAACATGTACCATTTTTTTGCCACACATTGGACTAAAGCATTTGCTTTTCCTTCCCCAGTAGCTATTCCAAACATGCTGGACCTATAGAACAGTTCTCTCAGGTACCCTCTGCCCTGTGCTCTTCCTGTTGTTCTGCTCCCTTCCTCTCAGATGTATTATGCTCCCTTACAGCTTTGAAGGTGGCCCTTCTTTGAGAGGAGACTGGACCAGTGACCTCCAGAAGCCCCTTTCAACTAAGATTTTTCAGTGATCCTGTAATTATCTGATAATCACAACTTTTTTTTTTTTTTTTTTTTTTTTTTTTTTCCTGGCAAAAGTTTCTTTGGGTCTTCTCAAGTATTAAAATCTTCAGTTCCTTCACTATAGTTTATGAAGCTATGCCCAAATGGATTTATTCATCCTTAACCCTTTACTGTGATCTCTGCCTTCTGTCTCCTTTTTATGCTTTTGTGTGCTCTCTCTTTATCTGCTTTGTGTCCTTTCTTTAATTTATACCACTTCCTAGGTCATGTACCTCACAAACTATGTGAGAGCCTCCCGAACAGAGCCTTGAGAACAAAGCTCCTTTGAACCACAGGTCATCTCTAGATCAACTATTGCTAGGTATCATGTTCAGTAATTGTAAGTAGAGGAGTTTTGGAATTGGATTGTCTGGTAACATTGACAGAGGAGGTTACCTACATGAGTTTGTGAGCTGTGTTCCAGTGAGCAGTAAAAATATTCAATCTCGACTGCTTGTGCTGGTCTGCACAATCTCATGAGCTACATCCAGGGGAGGACCAAACATCTTTTTATGTTTGCTCATACTGCAAAGGGTCTCGTGCAGAGGAGATTGCTTTCTTCAGTAATAAAAGTAAAGGTAGAGGAATGGTTCCTTTCTCCCAACTGCTTAGTGAACCGCCAGCTGTCATTCTTCCTCACCTTCACTTTATATATTCTTAGCATTTTAACATCCCTCAAAGTTTTCCACTAAAAATGTTTTCTGGATAGCAATGGAAAGCCTCAGTCTTGCATGAACACAATTAAGAAAGCCTACTGTAGTCCCTTAGTTCAGTAGTTATAAAGATATTCGTGTTTTGGAGTAAAATGGAAAATATCAATGGTCAAGGAAAAATTCATCAAGAGAATGAATTTTGAAGTCTATAAATGTTTTCTGAGTGTGTTCTTCTAACTTCTAATGCTAATGTTAATTGGGAATAGAGGTTCCTTTATTATCTACCTTAAGTCTCCCTTTTCTATTGGGTTTTTTAATCTTTCTGTTCCCATTTTATGAGAATAATTGACTAAGTTCCAGAAATGAATTAAAAGCATGAGATGAACTTAGACATATTAGTTAAAAAGAGAATGTGAAAAATCTGAAGAGAACTTCTAAACCCCAGGCTCTTTGACTAGTATACCTGATGAAAATCGAGAAGGATAAATCTCTCACTTTGTCAAAAGAAACTTCAACATTCTCAAATATTCTTTCAGTGGGAGGCTGCATTACTGGTGACTTTGAAGACAAACATGAGTTTTTCAGAATTCTAAGCAGAGGCCATTAAAGGTGTGACAAATCTGAGGCATTTTACAGATGACCCTTTTTGACAGAAACATGATGTGGATTAATTAAGAGCAAAATAACCAAGGGAAATTTTTTTCTTTGAATGAGCACACACAGGGACACGCAGTTTTAAAATGTCAGTCTGTAAGGAATGTAACCCCATTGCTCCATCTTGTTATCTTGTTGCATTTCAAGGAGTGACTTTGCCATCTTCTACTGGTAGTTTCATTTAATTGGTGAAAGTAAAATTAAGTTTGTCATATAACCAATTCATTCTTCTACAGACTTCAGAAGGTGTATGTTAGCTGATTATAAAAAAGTTTGAATATATAATTCTTTCAACAAAAATAAATTTTCTTAGTAATAAGAACAAGGGAGTTACGGATTAAAAAAATAAAATAAAATGTTTTTTTTTTCCCCATTTTATCATGCAAAGTGTATTCTCATTGAAAGGATTCTATTTCTTGTGCTTTTTGAGGGTGAGCTCTCATGAAAGTATAGATCATAGCTTAAGACACTGTTACTTCAACATTGTTTTCTTACTGGCATGTCACTGCTAAAGCAAGACTCATTAACTGCTTTGTGTAACAGCATAATAACTTCTAAGGAAGTGGAACTCAAGCTTGGGAAAGGTTTATATGTGCCTATGCATTCATATTTTCTTATTATTTTGGTATTTTATTCCCAAAACTCTTTAAGGGACTGATAAAAAGCTTTTACTATTTTCCGTATCAGATTTTATTCAATATTGTGATGACACTTTCACATTCATAACAAAGAAATTGACCGTTTCTTAGCACACAGTGTGACAGTATGCAATAACTCCAACCACTTTCTCCTACCTCAGTTCCAGAGTAACTTGCATTTATATTGATATAACAGTGACTTCAAGACTCATTCCATACTTTCCACCATCTTTTTATTTATTTTTGGATATGGTTAATGAACCACAGCGAACAACCACTATTAGCATCTTGCTACCTAAATTTTGGCAGGTGTGTCTAATTCTTACACAGTTATTGTGCTAAGAAACCGTGTTTAAATTGAGGATGTTGTGGAATAGTGAGTGTTTCAAAAGGCTTAATACCCCCTGTGTATTTTGCAGACAATCCTGGGCTAGTGAGCCATGTTCCAGTTGGTGTTAGAATCCTGGACGTCAATGACAACCCTCCAGAACTTGCCAGAGAGTATGATGTAGTGGTCTGTGAGAATGCAAAGCCTGGTCAGGTAACTTTCACACCTATCGTTCTCCCAGTGAGAAACAATTATTACTTCATTTGTTAATGCCACATATGAAAGAAGTTTGATTCAGGGAACACATGTCATAATTCCTTCTGATCTCATTTTTGTATTTCATGTTTTATTCAACTTTTTAATTGAATTAGGCTGAAGGAAGAAGATTTGGAAATTTCTTCAATATATCTCTCTTGTTGCTGCAAAAAAATATCTAAACTATCTTCAGTAGACAGGCAAAACTTTAATTTTGTCAGATAAGTGATGGAGTTTGACAAACCACTATTATGAAGAAAATGTATGAAGCAGATTTAACATCTCTCATCTAAGTGCCGCATGGTAGCAAGGTTTCAAACACACTCACTACAATGTCTGGTTAACATAGCTGCCATCCTCGCTCTACTTGGTGATTGCCGTTGTCTGTACAGTGTCATTATGGAAAAGATGTTGAATAGGTTTTTCACAACTGTTAAGATGGGGAGGGTCAGAACTGAGACTGAATAGCTGAATCACATTCCAGCGACTGCTCCTGTGATCAATAAACTTCATTGCAGTCCATGGTTTGACAATTTTACCAAGTGCTTTTGCTTTAGCAAAAAAAAATAAATAAATAAATCTATGTTCATAGATTGAGCTTTTACCCAGCATTCTGTGCTGGTTTTGCGTTGTTAGGTTGTAAGGTGCAGTTGTGAGCTCATATCTTCCATGAGGAATATATTACTAGTAGTAAAGTTTTCTCAGCAAATATGTAAAAGCAGTGTACATAAATGCGTAGTGGCATATTTCTGGTTTTAGTGTTGAGACTATATAAATGCTGTTCTTTGTTGGACTGCAGGCTGACCAAAATTATCTTCTCTAACAGTGGCCAAAAGCTGACACCTGAGAGTATAAGAACATGGCAAGCGTGTTTGATACTTACCCCAAGTACTTGCACAGATTATTTCCTATCCAAACATGGTTTCTGGTTTTAATAATCCTTTAATAACCATCGCATATGAATCTGTCTAACTTTTCCTAATAAACATAAACTTTTGATGTATACTACCTCATGCATCAAGGAATTTTGCAGTTTAATTCCATGTTTCAGAAAGACCTAGCATCTTCTTTCTTTTTTTCCACTTTTTTTTAATCTTCCCATGCTGTCTTCAATCAATATTTACCAGTTCTTGTGTTGGGGCTGGGGGGAGGGAGAGAGAGAGATAGGGAGCAGTTGATCCCCATTTATTATCTCTGTGCCATTCATAAATCTCTAGCACATTGCTCCTCAGCCATCTCTTGTCCAGACTGAAAAGTCCTACTTAACTTGGACAAGCTGTGATAAAAAGCCCTTTTAGACTTTTGATCATTTATCTTCCTCTCCTCTAAACTTTCTCCAACTCCTCTCTATTCACCTTGAGATGGGGAATCATGATTCAGGATGCAGGTATGCCGTGGTTTATAATTCTTATCATAGTTCATGCTTCACAGTATATGAGGATCTCTGCTTTGTTCTCTATTCCTTTCCTAGCAATTTCTAACAGTGGCTTTGCTTTTTAACCACTAGTAAGCACTGAACGCAAAAAAACTGCCTGCCATAACGCCAGTATCATTAGAAGTAATGGTCGGCTCATGATCATCGTCATGTATGTGAAGTTAAGACTTTATGTCTATGTGTTTTGAATTTCACCTGGGTTTTTATTGCCTGGCTACTGAGTATTGGAAGGTCTTTAGTGCCAGCTCTTCCTCTTTTCTTCCTTGAACAACTCAGTATCATAAGTCAATTTGGTGGCCTGATTATTCACAGTCTTTATAAGCTGTTAATTGTTACACTGACCAGCAAGTGGCCTAGCATAAATCTGTGTGGAACAGGAAATCTCTGTGACTTCCTCTTCGGGTGGAACAGACCATTTACAGGAGAGACCCTGTTTTCTGTCTTTTGAGCAATTACCTGTGCTGGGACCTTCCCTCCTATCTCATGACTGCATAGTTTTCCTCAGTGCTCTTAGTGAGACACCTTACTCAAAGCTTTTGAAAATCTAAGTAGGTCTGTCTATCAACTGAATATCTCTAATTAACATGCTTATTAAACTAAAAATAATGTTCTGAACACCTCAAATCAAGCCAAATACAGAAGAATTAAAACTTTTAAAGGACTAATTAAAAAAAATAACATCTCTTAAGCATTTATTGCGATTTGCAATTGCTTTCAACATAATCTGATATTTTTAAAATTACATGATTTAACAATCATTGTTAAAATGTTATAATTAATAATAAGCTAAAGCATGCAGTGGAGCTAGCACAGAAATTCTCTGTTTGATGGGGCTGTTGCTGTTGGTGAGTAGCTAATGTTTCTTATTAGAAAAGTTTTAACTCTCCAGTAATAGCTCTCCAAATGGAATTTGAGTGAGATATTTAAAGGATAAAAAAATTTTACTGTAAAAGCATTTGCTCCTGATTTGGGTCAGTGTTGTATTTCTCTCTGAGCTACTGTTGCAAGTGAATGACTCCTGGCCTCTAGCATTGCAGTTTAACAGCCAAGATTACCACTAGCATGAAGGACTCTACAAGCAGCAGTTTAATATGGAAGGCTGGATCAGCATGCTGTTGTATTCTTAAACTAACAGGACTCCCTTACATACATGAAATACACTAATTTTTATTTGCATTGCACAACAAGGCTTCAGAAAAGATTGTGGTACCATTGCACTGTACAAAAAAGCAAAACTAAAAACAAAACACAAAAGTACATGGCACTTACTCAGAAGATCTTACTATCTAGTTTAAAAAAGAAAATTACAATGTTCAACAAATATTAAGGAGGGACAAATAAACAAGGATTACAGAACAAGACAAGTGTTCCATATTCTAAAAAGCATGCCCAGCTGGATGGTTTTGAATCACTGAAAAGGCAGTATTTAGCCTGAGTTATCTGTCATCTTGTGAGAATGATTCATAAGATTTATCACTAAAGAACAAGTTCTGTCAGATACTGCCAGGCACTTTTGCTTGACTAGTGCTTTGAGACTGGGATCTAGCCCTGCATGACTTGCAGGAGTACGTACTTCATTCCTCAGCACATCTGTTTTGAATTAATTGTATGCAAGATAAACTAACCAATACTTCCTCATTGGAAGCCTTTTTGTGTTTGCTTGTTTGTTTTCAGAAGAGGCTTCTATGGAAAGAAATTACAGTATCATTTAATTGCACAGCCTCTATCTCCTGCTTCTTTTTACCTCCGCAGCTCAATTTATTTACTTTAAAAAACCCAAGAAAACCCAACAAAAAACAATAAAACTTAAGGAACTAAGTGCTTAAAGGAACCCCTCTAAGGAATGTCGAACAGAAAATGCTTGTGAGAAGATGGTAATTTCCACACTGCAGTGACAGCTTTAGTCCCGTAGCAGTCAACTTGTTGAGAAGATACACTAAGTGTCTCCAGCAGCTTCCAGGTGATTGCCTGGTAGATACTGTATATTAAAGTAGATAAAGCAGCTGTGATTTGATCTTAGATGGCATTCAGACATGGAGAACTCTTGACTTAGAAATGTACTGATTTTGTGAATGATTGTGAAATTTAGCCAATGTAGGAAAAGAAAATTCTGCCATCTTCCACAAAATGAACTTGTAAATTAAATTTTCCTTTTCTTTAAATGCTTTGTTCTGGAAAGTGAAGGAGTGAATCATTGACAGTTTTCTGAATGTTTCAGTGTTTGTCCTGGCAGAGTATAAACGTATTAAAATAGGTTAGATTAAAATCTAACTATAACTGTTAGCCATAGTCACTATATCTCTCCAAAGATAACATTTTTTCTGGGTGTTTTTCAGAGGAGTAATAGAAGAAGTTGTGATAGCGGTGAAATGTCATTTTCCTGACACTATCCATCACTGTAAATTAACACACAGGTGTGTATATGTGTACACACTGTACACACATGCACACACACACACACAAACACAAACAACTTTTGTAGAATCAGGGTGTATAAATATTGCGCTTCCAACATGAGCTACCTCACTCTGGATGCTGTTATTTCTGATAGTCAAAGGAAATCAATGTTAGCTGGCAGGGAATGCCTCTGCTATAAGCTTTTTGTGTGTATATTTACTTGTTTATTGATTCACTTCTGAAAAGGATCTGAGTAGAATTTAGCACCTGCTGTCTATCGGCTTCAATTAGCTCTCCTCTGTTCTTGAAATTCTCTCTTTTCTTACTAACTCTTCCCTTTAAATAATAGCGTAATCCTTTAGTTTCATTGCTGCACTGCTGTGGACTGAGCTTTACAGCAGCTGAGGTGCTATGTTTAAATTTTTATTTTAAACAGCTTTGGTAAGGTGCATGTTAATGTCTGCTGATAGACCATTAATTAGTTAACCTATTAGTTAGAAAGGTGTTAACAGTACATTTGGGTGTCAAGAGGACACACTTGTTCCTCACCTCTGAATGAATGTCTTTTAGAAATCTTTTCCTTAGAAAGCAAGAGCCGTTTCTGAAGGAGTGTGAACTTTGTATAAAGATGTATCTGTCAAAAATATTTTGACCTGTGCTATTACACATACAGTGTCTATTTTCCACATGGAAAACTATGATTTCTGTACCATCTGGTGCTATACTTTTTACATACATTGATGAATTCAGGGGATGTAGACAGTATGTTTTGTTAAGATTTAAAATTAGTTTTAAAACCAAATAAATCTCAAACCAGTCTTGTGGCACTGAGGCCTTGATCAAAGGTATTTTTGTTGCAAAATGGCATGTTCTTGAAGCAAGATTCTGTGAAAGTTTTATGTAAGAGGGCAACAAGACAGCAACAGGACAGAAGTTTTATCTACTAGGCTGTCAAATAAAAGCTGAAGATGCATGGCACAATGTTATATTTGATAAACAGCACTGTGGATTTGTAAACAATACTTAATACATTAGTATATTTTTAAATGTCTTAACTGAATTTTTTGCAGTTATGTGCAGTATTTTACAGTACTTTTAGTATTTGAGTAATTATAGAAACAATCTTTTGAAAATATTCTTCCATCAACTTTTTTTTTTTTTTTTTTAATGTTACTTTGCCTCATAGCATTTCAACATTATTAAGTAATCTATAGCTAAGGTAATCTTATATTTCTGTTTTATATGTCAGTTGTTTTAATAACAAATTATAACACCTTTCCAAAATCCATTAGAGAACAAGTAGCTTTTGCCGAACTCCTTCACCCATATTGCCATGACTGATAAACTACATGATTATAGATGTTTCAGGTTTATCTTATTCTGCTTCAGTTCAGCAAAAAAGTATTACAACAGGTTTTTAAAATATTCTCTGCAATTATTCATCAGTATTGTTAATTCTCTCAGGTGTGTATAGTCAATATAAAGTTCTGTATTGTATAAGGACAATGGAACAAGCACTGTACTCTGTTGGCTTTAAAATGTATTTGTTTTGCCTCTTTTGTGTGAATGGAGGTAGAGAACTGTGTGCTGTCTTTTAAAACAGACCATACAACTTGAGCCCACACTGTTTATGCTTAAGTTTCAGTCCAGACAGACTGCAGCTCAACACTGCACAGAAAAATTCTCATGAAAAAAGCACTTTCCCTCTGCCTTTTGCGTTTCCCTCAGGATATCTATCAGCTCTGTGCAGCAGTCTGTGTGGGCTTCACTGCCTATATCACAAGAACGACTTTTTATGAAATTCTACTATAGCACTTGAGCTTCCAGACCCAGCATGAAAATGAAAGCAGAGGTAGAATTATTGCTTGGTCACACATTCCAAAAGCTTAGCTCAGTTTTAGTAGAAAGTAAATTTTAAAAACCACTAGGGCTTTTGAATGCAAAGGTCCCACCTTTCAAAATTCCTCTGCTATACATGGTTGCTACACCTAATTCTGTTCCTTTTGACCAAACAAAACTAAACCCAGGAGTGGCTGCTGTTCTTCCTCTTCTGTTCTGCAGCTATTTAAAACTGATTCATAGCAGGAGTTTTAAACAGAGAGCTGGTATTATACACCTTCCATTTTGGTTAAACGTTTATTTTTGCTAACCGATACTGAAGCGTATCCAATTATCAGGGTGGCAAGCAGGTGATGCTCCTCATAGACCATCCTGGTTCAGGCTGAATTGTCGCTCTGTAGAAACAGATATGTAGGTGAAACTGTAATTGTGAAAGCCACCAGGATGCCACACAGATGGTGAAAATCTCCGTACCAAGTCCTGACCATACCAGAATGTCAGAAAGTATAGATGCTTTAGATGCTTCTACCAGGCTCTGAAGTGTGGTTGCGAAAGTGTTCCATGCTAGAGAAATCAGGGTAATGGCCCAGTCATTGGTCGAATTTAGCAGCAGTCAAGTAGAATATTGAAATAAGCCAAGTTTGAACATCCTGCTGAGGTCAGGCACTATTTGGGTCAACTTCAAATTTCAACACATTCACTGTTAATTTTTATTTCAGGTAATTCAGACTATCACTGCAACTGACAAAGATAACTCTGCAAATGGGGCAAGATTCCATTTTTCCCTTGATGAAGGGCTTTCTTTGAATCCCAACTTTACTCTAAGGGACAATGAAGGTAAATCAAACTCACAAATCTCAAAGAAATGGGTCTCTGTTTCATCTGGGATGTCTCTTCGAACAGTACTATTTCCATACGTTCCTCAGAAGAAGGGGAAAAGTGTAATCTGTCACCATAGAACAGGCTTATATCAAGGACATGGTGTATAACATATATTGCAAACTATGAGTAATCAGATACTGCATTTTATTTTTATATTGCATTTTATTTCAGAATGTATACTTCATACATTCAGGAATGTTTTTAAAAAGTGGATTCATGAAAAAAGATGTTGGCAATTTGATCTATTTCTAGGTGAATAGCACTGAGTGGGTAGTGTCAAGGTTGTTGCCGGTTATTGCTTAAAGGAGAAAGTAAGAATTTAAGGGGCATAAAAAAAGTTGAATTTCATGCTTACTTTTACAGACATGATACCAAGAGCATCATTGCTTCCTGGATGATAGTCTATCATTTCATGCCCTTCCTAATAAAGTGTGCATAAAAAATACTATCAGAAATTCATAGCAGATAGGCCCAGAAGGAAAAGGGCCTTTAGAGTCACCCAGCCAAGTGGTTTTGAACATTTCTTGAATCAAAGAACCACCCAGCCTTTCAAAAAAAAAACCCCAGATCAGCCTTACTCTTCGTTGAGTATTGTTTCATGGTTTCCATTTTGCAGCCTGATGAAAATGAGAGTAAACTTTTTACTACTTATCTGTAGCTTTTCGCCTGACCTTTTGTGTGTGTCTGTGTTGTGGTTTTGTTTGTGTGCATGTGTGGAAGTGCCAGGGCTTGGCTTTATTTTACAGTGTTTTTTTGCACTAGTGCCGTGGAAAGCATTCTGAATTCTTACAGATCACTACTCATCTGTAATGGCTGAAAAGCATTAACTCCATCGTTGGTACATATGGTACATACAGGGTTAAGTAAAGCATTCTTCACCAATATTTTTTATCTGTTTATAAAACCTTTCAGGGAAGGTGACTGCATAATCTTCCTAAAGAATCTGTTCCAATGTTTAACTAACAGCAGAAAAAAAAAATCATGTCATGCTATTTATTCAGACTAGATTCATGGCCTTCATATTCTGGTTCCAAAAGTGATCAGTCCAATATGTATCAAAATTTAATGTATTAACATATTAAAAATATTCTTTAAGTGATGACTCCAGCACTTTCCCAGATTACTATATCAATTCTATTCAGATCATGATGGAGTGTTACAGCAAAAGCCAGAGGATTTTTCCTGAAATAAAGGAAGTGTACTGTTGTGTATTTTTGTATTTGCGTCTAAGAGTAAGATAAACTCATCGAGTACTGGGCAGTGGTCTCATGCGGGAGACCATGGCCACGTTCATCTCAATAGAAGAAACTTACATCAAGACATGCTTTTGAATAATTTTTATTAAAATCGTGGTTCATGATGAAGTAGATATTTTATGGTTTTGAACATGTTTTAATTGGGATCTATACTATATGTGTTTATAACAAGTGGAAAATTTAGTTTTATAATTTAAGGACTGCATGTCAGCATAAGTTATCTACTTACACAGCTTTATAGGACGGTGAGAACTTTTCATAACTCTCTTATGTGGCAGTGTCACACTTTGGATATAAGTATGCAGCAGTAAATGCTTGCTGCTTTCTTATTACCCCCCTGAGAGCAGTGAGCAGTGACTTTACCACCAACAGCAGAAGACAGTGTTTGGACTATCCTGAGTTGGATTTGGTACCAGAAGGTAGGGGAAGGAACTGGGAAAGGTGTCCTTTTAAGGTAGAGGCCTGTTGTGCATTATGTTTTTATTTCACCTAAGGAGATAAAAAAATTAAGTATGCATTTCCAGTAGCATCTTGCATAAAACTTGTACACATACAGAGACTTCAGAAACACAGCTTCAAATTTGCCCATGCAATTAATACAAGTTTAACTCAAATCATAACAAGAAATTTATCTTAAAAAGCAAAGCATCGTCACTGTTTTGCTCGACACATGACTGTTTGATTGTACTGTTTAAACACAGCCCTTTGTTGGGAACTTTTCTTTGTGATACCATCTATATGTAAAATATCAATGGGACACTTACAAAGTGCATTCACAATATCCAGTTCTCTAGCATTTACAACTTTCATCATTATCATCTATTTCTATTCAGAAATGGAATTTCTGTTAATCTTTGGTCTAGAAAATATCTGAGAGATGGTGGTCAGAAGAGGCTTTTCTTATGTCTGTGACAAGTTTGCACTTTTGAAAACTCATGGGTTTGACCGTTAGCTGTTAAAATAATCAGAATGCCCTTAACACAAGACAGCCGCTATTTTTACCTTTGAATTTAATAATTCTGTGAAGGCTGGTATTCTTGGAGGGTTACAGTTATTTGTTATGTTATGTTTCTTTAAAGAAAAAAAAAAATACAGCAGTTACCTTAAGAGAGTTTTCAATAATGTTTTGCAGAATGATAAAAATCTTGATGTCATGTTGAAAGTGGTAGTCAGTGGTAGCTGTATCTGTCACTGCAAAGCTAAATTTCTCTTGCAGTCATTTTTGTATCTAGTCATCCTCTCCCTTTATTTCTTCAGGAAAATGGATTAATTTCACAAAAATCTCAGTAGGTATTTTCTTCCCTTGTTTTCATAACTGAGAACAACAGAATTCTGCTCTTTGAGCCCAAATACACTGTTATGCGAATGTTCCCCTACTCCATGATCATCAATAGAGCAACAAGATCAAAAGACTCTACAACAGTGAATTGGGTCTTTAAATATTAACATTTATATCTATGCACTTTGACTGAAATCTAGAGAACTTGCAGAAGATTCTGTAATTTGTCCATACCTACCTGTATAGACTGCAGCAATATACAATCTCAGCATGTGTATGATTCAGGTTAATAAAATTCTCTATCTTCAGCAGAGGAAACAGCTATTAAAGCATCAGTCCAGATAGTTGATCATATGACAAGTGAAACTTTTTATCTCCTGGGCCTCAGCTTGTGCTTTTACTCAGTGACAATCCACAATGTTAAAGCTCCAGCCTTTGAATGTGTACCCTCATAATGCAGAGCTTAAAACCCTCAGGGAAATGTAGGTCAGGAGACAGCCACCGGGCTATATGAAATACACAGTCCAGCAGAACCTGCTGCTTGGATCACCTTCTGTATTCTGCTGGTATTTACATTTTTTCATTTAAAAAACAAAACCAGAAAAAAACAGACTACGATACTTTTTTTCCCTACTGGCTAGATTCTTAAGCTACAGTTGATTATTGTTATTTGAGGTTTTCTTGTATATGACAAAGTACTATTCAGAGGGACTAAATACTTAAAGAGTATGAACAAGAAAGAGCACAGCCAACAAAATGATGCACTATCTGTACACATGTAAGCAAGACGGAAGAGCTGCAATAGAATTTCTTTGCTATACAAGGAAGACACGTTAAGTTGTAATAATTTCCTGCAATTTTAGAAAGCAAACCCAGGGAAAAAGCCTTTTTGTTTGGGAATTGTACTTATGAAGGCTTTTCATTGAAAACAGGGCTGTTTGCAATTTATTCTATCCAGAAGAATGTTGCAATTTCTATTAAAACCTGAGAAGCCAAACACTTTTTTTTTTATCTGGAGATTCTCTTATGTTGCATTTCACATGCTAAGTAACTCAGCTCATTGTTATCTGTGTTCTTCTTACTTTGTTTTTTAGGATGTTATCATAGATAATTTTTTTAATGTTTTTTTCACTTTTGTGAAATATCTCAAATTTACATTTTTTTTGCCTAATCAGAAATATGTTCTTTTGGATGTTTTATTAAAAACTTGCCAGGGCAATATGAAACTAAAACCACCTTCTGTTGGGGAATCAGAGGAAAAATGAAAGAACTTCTTCCCAATAGAGCTGCCTCTGAGTACTGAGTTTTTAAAATTAGACATTTTTATCCTGAAAGGATCATAATAGTTTTCCAGATCCTTAAAGAATCAATATATTTGTCAAAATTTGTTAGCTTGATGAAAATGCATGTGAGCATATGTCATTGTTATGATATCCCCAACCGTTTATATATAGATACACATATTTGCATAAGCTATTTCTCTGTGAGTTTAAAAAATCCATTGCCTCTTTCTGCCTGTTTAGTTCCCTGTTAAAGACCTCTTTCAGATGTTACGCAGCAATTTTCAGGGACCTGGCAAAAGACTGAACCCTTAGAGAATAGTGCATGTAGGTGCAGGAGAACATTTATGAATTGTATGCACTGTAAAGCACTGTTTTTCCACTGGTATTTTTTGTCACACAATGTACAGTATACCGTGGATGCTCCATTGGGTATTGTAAATTTCCTGGACCGTAAGTGTTTGTGCAGAGACTGTGCACATTCACTCAACAGCCCCAATACGATTTGTACATTCTCTAACTGTAATAAATTGAGACGGTCAACTTCTAAAAGTAGACAGAGTTTACCTTACTTGCAAGGAAGAACAACTCCCTAGAGAACGCTTAGCATTTTTTCTCCTCTCCTTTTATTTCTTCAGGACAGAGGTTTCATTTCACAAAAATATTTGCAGTTTTATTTTTTCCCTCTGCTCACTTTTCTCAAAGATCTGGCCCTTTGAAAATTACCCATTGCTGGAGAATGTTGTGGAGTTGGAACAAAGGTAGGACATTTTTCTGATACTATCCTTTTGGATATTCCTTTTTCTTAATGTTAAGCCGCAAGATACTTTAATACCCACAGAAGTAGAGACCTAGTTTACTATAAAATCTGGAGCACAATTAGTTCAATGGCATCTGTATAAAATGAAATTTGTAATGTGTTCATCCACCCATGCCTGTGATGCAAATTAACGTTTTTCTTGTGTCACAGATCAAAAATGAGTAAAACCAAAATCAATTTTACTTGGCATTGCTGTTATTTAGGAAGAGACCAACATCCAGAGAGTATTTCACCCAGCATGAATTCCCGTGCAGAAGTTTCTGTTTAACTGTCTTCCCTGACATGTGCAAAATTCTCTCCAACCATATTGCAGAAGACATCTGTAGCAGGCCAGACTTCTGGGCTTTAAAGTTGCAAATAAACATGCCAGATCGTGACAATGTCTAAGTTCCTTTAGAGTGTCTGGTGGTGTCAAAAAAAGATCAGGTTGAAACCCCCTGGTTTGCAGCCCAACATGAGCAGGAAACAGCTACGTATTTTCCTGCCTTCATTTACATCAGGGTGGCATCCTGGCTCTGGTTATGTAGTATTGCAAGTTACTACTGCCCTTCCATGAAATTTCATCCTGTAAAGACTACAAGTTGTAACTTGGGAAAAATGGTATCTGAGAAAGCGCAAAGTTAGCATTATGCATGGTGGCTGTAAGTACAGCCCATAGAAATGCTGTTACTCTAAACGGGTTGAATGCCTGAGCAGGTTTTATCACATAATCAGCGTATGAAGATAAAAAAGGAATTGTACCATGAGTACAAAGGATATGAAACCGTGACTAGCTACCATAGAGGGAGGCATTTTTCTTCCTCAGACCTCTGCAACATCTTTTGATCATTTTTTCATTGGAGAAAGTTCTATCATTTAAAAAAGATTGATCTGATAGTTAAGTTACAGCATAGCGTATAGGTTCTTCATGCATTTCTTTCCAGTGCTGTTACCTGCTGGTGTTTTACAAACAAGTGCATAAGCAAATAACTGTGTTTCAGACCAAAAAGTCTTCTATGTTGCTTTTAATTTTTGCTACTCCCTGAACTAGAAATTGGCGAGAGCTTTTTGCCCGTTGGCAATAGCTTTGAAATTAGCACAAAAGAAAATAATTTACAAGAGTTATCGGTAAAGAAATTAAACAGATATGCCTATCAATATAGTGCCACATAAACAAACAAACTGGTCTGACTTTAGAAGTATAAGAAATGCAAATCATTCCAGTGTACTTTCATTGGGTTTAGTTAGTTATGACTTCTCAGAAAATTTATAGAAGTTGAACTGCTGATATAAGCAGAGCTGAAAATTAAGACCTCTTGAGCTATAAAAAGGTTTTTACTCTATTTTTTGCTTCCATTTCTCTTGTGTCTACCTGTAATGCATAAAATGTCAAAGGAATTCTCAAATTGTGAATAATAAATGAGTATCCTCCAGAGTGCTCCGGTAGTCACCTTCCATGGTGTTTTCATTGTATCTCAGCTGTCTTGATTTTCCTATGCCCTCTTTTGTTACAAAGCTATGTAAAAAAGGCAGAGATGACAGAAAGAGGAATGCGATAAAGCCTTGTATAAAGCGTGCAGTCTGGCTTAACAAACTACATCTTCGGAGTGTGAAGAGCTGCTGTGTTAGAGCTGTGCAGAATTTCCCATGTGTAACCTCAAATTCACTTGAGATGAATCTGAAGTTCTAATTGCCGTATTTGCAAAGCACAGCCCAAATATGAGAAAGTTTAGATCATGAAATGGGGCAATGTGTGCCACAAGGAACCGGATAAATTTTCTTTCCCTATGCTGGAGCTGTTAATTTCCCTTAGCAGTCAGCCCTTTCATCTCCAGCGAGTCCTAGTTCTTATCGTATTTCTCAGAGGTGAAGTTTACAGTTTAAATATTTTGAGATAAAAAGGCCTTGCCTTCCAGGTCTAGAAGAGTCAGATTTGTTGTTTTCATCATCCTAGTGCTACTGCTGCTGTCCTATACACTTGTCTTCCCTGTCTATCTGCTGTATCTGTTTTCAGGTATCAAAGGAGTTTCTCAATCCATGACCCCTGTCCTCCCTTTCAATCTAGTTTTATTGCTGTAACTTTCCCACCTCCTCAGTAAACGCTTGCGTACATCATCAGCATCAGTCTTCATACTTGACTGCCTGTAGCTTTTACAGTTTCTGGGATTTTTTTGGTTTCATACTAAGGTCCTTCTCTTAAAAGTTCTGCCTTTTTAGCTTCTCTCTCAATGGGTCCTCCAATAGTTTTTGATAAGGAATGTAAACAATAAAAACATGGAAGCTTAGAACATCAGAACAGCTGTGAGGATGCAGTTAGTGCTGTATATTGGCTAAATTTTTATTATCCATTTTGTTGAACCTTTACATACATTTATCCTCAAGAATAGAGCTCTGACTAGAACATTAGAGACATGATTTCTGTATTATGCCGATGTCATTAGCTTTGATCATCTTCCACGATCCTTGATTCTCAGTGATCTTTGGAAAATCACTTCTTAGACACAGTTTCCTTCTCTGTTAAAATGTTAGAGATCTAAGTTGTAAAATATTCTAAACAACTTAATGAAAAAGAGTAGTACTTGAGGGCTGAGTTACTTTCCAGTGACTGACTTATATGTACACACAGGCATACACAAAGAGTTACTGTATCTGACTCTAATAGTGAAAGTAATAGTGAGAATTAAAACCTCTGATGCTATTGGGAACTAAAAATTTCCATGTCAGTGTCTTAAGAGAGTTATGGTCATACTTTTTATTTTCATTCAAATTTCTGAAATTGCATTGAAGGAAAAGCTTTACATTTGTTTTTTGAGAATGCTTATAATTGCGTATGTTGTTAGAGAATCTCCTGCTATGTGTCATGTAACACCTGTTTCTACAGAAATCTATTTACTACTCAAGAGAATACAACCAAGATAAATTCACCGTGGCAAATTTTTGAAATTAAAAATTTGAATCTGGCTTCTTCTTTGCCTAAAATTATGCCTTATACTAATATTTAGTTTTATGATGTTAAAGATATAAGAAAAACAATTTAATGTTAAATAAACAAATACAATGCTAAAATAAAAAAATGCCTGTTTTTTCAATCTGTACTTATTTTGTGTGGTATAAAAATGTCAGTTCATTGTTTGGCAAGACCTTCCACCCCAGAGAAGTGTGGTTTAATTATAGCTCTTCTGATTTTATTTTTTTTTTTTACTGGAACATTTGAATTATTTACTTTGTCTGTGTTGTCATTTTGGTATTTTCTTTGTATTTTTCTCACAGTGTTTATTTATCATCCTTACAATTTTTCCCCCATCTGTCCACAGTTAGCCTTATAGCATACATGCTCACATGTCAATGCCCTTTCCTTTACGTCTTCACCAGTAGTCTGTGCTTAAATCATTTCGTTACTGCTAGGTTACTGCTCAGGAATCCTCAGTTTGTCTTCATTATATTTGGTCTCTGATGCTTTTCTTTTCAGCCAGCATTTTCATCGCTGCTTCTGTAGCTGTATGGTGATACTGGATCCTTCACTCTTTTTTAGATTTATGCCAGAGAATGAAAGGAAGAAGTTACTCATTCCTGCTCAGATTTGAATACTGGGTCTTCTTTGGGTATAAGCCCAGGAAGATTCACATGGACAAAGTTTTGTAGGATTTTCTTACTTACATGAACAAAGTACCCGAACTGAAGAGTTTGGGGCTTCTAGACACTAACAGAAAATAGAGTATTAAGCAGAAGTGAAAGACTGTTCTGATTATTAGTAATAACACTTCATGTCACCTTTTGAATTTAGCAGTATAAGATCTGTGATGTTTTTCCTTTGGGATGAGAGACATGAGAGTTTTTAATACTAATGCTTTGCTCATGGAGATAGTGTTACTACCAACAGGGAATTACATTTCAAGTTGAGTTCTTCAACATATCCTTCGGTTTTTAAGGTATTATTTCTGGATAACTTTGTTGTGTGATCGTCATCATCTCATTTGTTGTAACTTGAAATATAATTCTCCTTAAAACTGTCACTTCTTCGAAATTGCTTTCTCTTTCTGTGCCAAAAAGTGCATATGGGCAGTGTTGTACTTCTCTAATGACTTCAATGGGATTTTTAGGTGACCACACAGACTTGTTTATTGTGGCAGTATTGTTGCTGAGAAAAAAGAACAGCAATCCACAAAGTAAAACAGGACTATGACTGTTCTCTTGCAATGAAGCTCAATAACCCAGGCTGTGTACGTTACATAGCGCTTGGCCTTGTACCTCCTCTGGACCCTGTGTAGTACCCAATGGAGCTCAGCTTTTATTATAATTTTTTTTTTCTCTTCTGAATTTATGAAATAATGTTGAAGTTGTATTGCAACCCAAAAGAGCGGGGTTAGCATGTCACAAAAGGAAGTTATGGGCTGCAGAGTGTGTAGCGCACAAGGTCGTGTAGGGACGTTAAAGGATCTACAGGCTGTTCGAATGATGTTGAAGCACTGTGTAAAATAGAGGGAGACAAACCTGGTGCACTCTTGTCCATACTGCCTGCTGGGAAGGGTCTTGGTGTATGTCATTAACTCTGACTGCGGTTGCGCGTTACGTGAGAGAGTCCTAGTTGGCTCAGACATACAAAATACCAAGGAGAGTGCTAAACTTCAGCAGTGTGAACAGTTGGTGTTCCAGGGATCACGCTTGCTCCCCAGCCTTGTTTTGTTTAACAACCTGCAACTGCAGAAGATAAAAAGAGAAATTGTTAGAGAAGAGCCCTGCTAATAATCTGTAATAAGTTGCATTTCAAGGAAGGAAAGCAATCATACGCTGGATTCTGAACAGCTAGAAAGTCAGTGGAGTTTTTCATGCATATGGAGGAAGTGGTGATGAAGCTTGTTTCCTAATGTAGAAAGGCAGAAGCAGCAGACATCACCTCATATATATATACTGCAAACATTAACTCCTTTTTATGGAAAATATGTATTCATTTGAAATTCCATACTAATCACAGATATGTGAGGTTTTTTTCTGCTTTTGGGCTGTATCTAGAGCTCAATCTGCCATTGCTTTGGCAGCAGACAGGCAGACCAGCAGGTTATTTTGTATTCTATGGTGGTTTCCCTATTTGAAACACTGAAGATTTTATCTGTGTCTTCCAGCAATATTAGGGAAGTTGAGAGTGACAGTCTAGCACAAAGAAATGGGCAAGATATTGTTAAAAAAAGCAAGCAAAAGATTTTTATGTGACATTGTGTAGCAGAAAGATAAAACAGCTGCTTACTTTGCCCCCTGATTATACCAATTATGTATTCAAAAATTAAAAGACTTGCAGGCAATCTACATCTGTTTAAACTGTACCTCTGTAATCCATGTTCCGTAAGATTATTTGCTTGTTATAGGAGTATTTTGAAATAGATCACTGAGCTATTGTTCGTGTACTGCATTTAATTAAAAGTGGAAGGCCAGACATGTATTAAAGAGCAAGCTGGTCCAAATTTTTAAAACAAGACTTGGAGTTTTCTGGGTTTTTTTAGAATTTTTTAATTTTAGAATTAGACTGGCAGAGCCTAGTAGGGCTTCCATGGGTGGGCATATTCTGTAATTATGGTCGTAAGACCACTGCTCACTCTGCTTTAGGGGAGAGTTTTCTTTCTACGATAAAAGCAATCTGAATTTCAGTGATTATCAAGCTTGATTTCTTCAGTGAATTGACTCAATTCTGTCACAGAACACTTTGTTCCCTAGTCTAATTGCAGAAAATGTGGAAATAATTGATTTCTTAACAATAAGATAATGAAAAAAAGCAGCATTAATGAGAATACTACAGTATGTTTTTATAAGGTTTCACAAGCCCAGAATAAGCAATATTAGGAGAACAGCTAAAGTTCTGCAGTTTTTGTAAAAATGGTAGAAATATTTGTGCATGTCATATTCTGTAGGTATATAGGAATTATTTCCAGAACCCTACACCAAAGGAAAATACTGGTTTACTGGACATCTTTTGATCAGCTCTGTGTTCGGGTTCTTCCGCAGGTTATTGAAAACACTTTAGTGTGTGTATGTGTGTGTGTGTGTGTGTGTGTAATAGCTTTGTAAGGAAAACAGTATATTTTGCCATAGGTATTTTATAATCTCTATGGAAATACAATTTCCACAGTGTAATGATCTTACTTTGTGTAGATTTTTTCAGATGAAAGAATTATATGTTCATCTCAATACAGTTCCAAAAAGGGTCTGTAAACGGAATTATTATAAAAGGCTTTATAAGTGGCTGGTGTCACGCCTCTAAAGAGGAAGTTGGCATGAATCTTGGGGTTCAGTCATAAAAACTATACCTTGACATGAACAAGTGGAAGAGAAATTCAAGGCCTGCTGAGAATAAATAGATAAATAAATACATAAATAGAAGTAATATTTTGCACCCCCTGCAAGCAAGAAAAAAACTTAATGAGTTTATAAAAAACAGCATGCTAGACATTTTCAAGAATATAAGTTAGGGGAGTGGAGAATAAAAGCTAATGAACTTCAGTGCAGTGGAACCTGATGTTCTTGGCTCAGCAGCAAGGGTATCACTTCCCACCTCATATGGATTTCTTGTGTGAAACCTGTTGCTAAATATATTATGTTATGATATTATGCTGATACGGGGCTATACCACCGGTTTTTCTCAGTATCACTGTCAGATGATACGCAAAAGCAAAATGTTGAGAGAAGTGAGTTAAAATGAATTTTAAAATTTGGCACAGAGCTTGATAGAAGATGTGGCGTGAAGAGTAG
Source organism: Falco cherrug (assembly GCF_023634085.1). Classification (NCBI taxonomy): domain Eukaryota; kingdom Metazoa; phylum Chordata; class Aves; order Falconiformes; family Falconidae; genus Falco; species Falco cherrug. The sequence continues at coordinate 10,460,786 of NC_073699.1, forward strand.
TCACCTAGTAAACAGTATCCAGTTTAAACAAAACCCACTCCTCCATTCAAATATGCAAGTTATCAGTCCTGTGGGCTAAAATATGCCACACTATCTGTGTTGTTGCACTAGATTTTCACAAAGTGCCACAGACATAATAAATCCACTTAATGCTGTACCTACAGTGGTAAGGAAATAGAAGAAATGTTCTGGTTTGTAAAAGGAAGAGAAACCCAGCAGATGTATTTCTGCATTTACCACCCCTGTGGTGTTTGCTAAAAAACTCCAAACCCACAACCCCACAATTTAACTGTGTAGCTGTTAATCATGGACAAGCATTACAGGTACATTTCTTCCAATGTGTCTTCCATTTCTCAGTCCCCATCTCTCTCTTTCTCCACAGCTGCTCATGTCTGATTTCTCACTGTCTCAATTTTTGATTTCTCTGTAGGCTCTTATTCAGAGGTCAATACTGTTAAAGTGGTGGCAACAGACTGGAATTAAATTTTAGACATATGAAAATAAGATTTAACTATACATTCTTGTAGCATTTCTTCCCACGCACTCTCTTTATGCCCCTTGAATTCTTGGACTTAAAGGAATACAGGTGGCAGCTTACTATTCTAATTAGTGTCTATAAATTCTCTTGCAATTTGTGTGTAATAAGCATTACAATTCTCATTGACTGTAATATATGCCATATGAACCTGTGGGTAACATTATGGTGACAACATCTTACATCACTATCTCCCCTTTGCTTACTTATCTTTAACCTCTACCAGTTCAGAACATGTAATATCTGCTTTTTTCCTCTTTCCTTCCCTTCCTCCATCCCCCTTCCCTGCCCTTGCCCTTCTTCCTGACCTCTCCACAGCATGAGTCTTTGGCCACTGTCCTTTCTGATGTTTTTTGAAAGCTCACTTGATCTATAAAGCCTATCAGAAACAGTAAAACAGGAAAGTTTAACTTTTACTAAATACTTTTTATAATTCTTCTAAGAATCAAGGGGATGTTATTAAATTATATGTTGTGGATTAATTATACAGATATCCTCAGAATTCCAGATATTCACATTTACAAGGGTCCATATTCTACCAACAGCATAACATGGGATTAAAACACTTGCAAACTGGGCCTAAAATGTTTGCCAAAGTACATTTTGACTCTAAGAAAAGTACATGAGCTTAAATAATCCTATTTATGTAATACTAATTACTTTCTCCTGCCTCTTCTTTTTCCTCATTGGCCACATATGCTTCCTGACAATTTTTAATTCTAGATTGTGCATTTTTACAGATTAGGACTGCCTAGTTTTAAGATGCCTTATGCTTCTACTCAACAGGAAATGTATGGTCCATAACATTATTTGGTTTTTTCTTCATTAAAATGATATTCTGGTTTTGATATTCGTAGATAATACAGCCAGTATCCTGACAAGACGAAGGAGATACAGTCGAACCACTCAAGATATCTATTACCTCCCAGTGTTGATTTCTGATGGTGGAGTGCCCCCTCTCAGCAGCAGCAGTACTCTCACAATTAGGGTTTGTGTGTGTGAAAGAGATGGAAGAGTAAGAACTTGCCATGCTGAAGCTTTCCTCTCCTCAGCTGGCTTGAGCACAGGAGCTTTAATCGCAATCCTGCTCTGTGTCATCATTCTTCTTGGTAAGCCACTTTTATTATTAAGTAATGCTATCCTTCCACTGGCTTTCTGAATGTGACAGGGCAGAAATTTTTAATACAACCTGTTTCTGAACCAGAGGCTGGCTGGTAGTAGTAGGTAATTAGAAGTATATAGCTGTGATTACAGGGAAGAGGTTTAGATAAAATTAATAGGAAAAATGCCTTTAAAGTACATTTGTGAATATTTAGAATCCACTAGGAACACTGGAAATTTTTTCAGAGGTTATCAAATAATTAGCACTGCAGGTCTTTTTTCTGTAATTTGGAACGTTCTCAAAAAGCCACTGGCTCTAATTCCATGTCTTAAAACAGTGTGAAAAATGATAGAAGATAGATGAGGAAAGCTTTTTTTTTAAAATGCATTACACTGTAAGAAGCACCATTAGCACTGTACAAAAGCCATTTCTTAATTACCTTAGTGGGATAAGCCGATAGGAATGCACACCATAATCCACAGGGGCAAGGGACATATGAGACTATAAGATGACTCCATTAGATAAATGCCATTGCAAGTGCATTTTCTCTTGAGTTCTTTTTCATTTTTTTGCCCAGGCCAGTTTGAGTGTTACCCATTAGTTAATATACTTTCTGTTTTTTTCTGGCAGAGGCATAACTTGCTGGGTACATATCTCTGTACTGCTCGTGTTTTCTGCATTCTTACAGAGATGTCAAGAAATAATGGGAATTACAGCGTGACCCACATTGGAAAATTTGAGGATATTTTTTTCCCAAAGGCTCTACGTTCTCTAAGGACTACTTTCCTTACAGCTTATGTCAGAACTTCCTCGTCAGAAAGCTGTTCTAAAATTTATAGTACCGCATTTAGTTTTATAGTCTTATATTTTATCATACAAGTTTGACTATTCCTAAAATAAAAAATAAACCTTTTATATTTCAGTTCAGTATATATGCTAAATACTGTTTTTAATGAAGCCTGAAAGCCCTTAACAACGCTTTTGAAAAATGTCAGCTCTGGTTACTAATTTCTCCTTTAACTGAAAGAATGTTGTCCCCTTTTATGTCCTTTATGAGACCCCTAATGATCCAACTAGTGGATTCCATTATCGGCTCAAGAAACCCCAGCAATGCCCGCAAAGAAAATACACTGTAGAAGAGTGCTCTTTACTGACCCTTTGGGAGACCAGGCTGTATCGGAAGTTCGTAGTTGCAGTACAGCATTATTAATTTTCCCCTTAGTTGTGTGGTCTCAGCCTGTTGCACTTTGGCATGTTGCTGTGCATGGATTTCATGGGTTCTTTCCAGGCATACAGTAATTATGTTCAGGTGACCCATTACAAAACAAAGGCATTGCTCACTTAGGAATATAAGTACGCTCTTTTCCAGATTGGATAAGTTTGGTGACCCTTTGTTACAGACGTGTGCCTGATGTAAATGGTTCCAAATACCAAGATTAGCCTGAAAATATTACACCTCTGTATTTGTGACTTAGTGCCTGCTTTTTCTTCAGTGTATATCTACTTACATCAGATGTAAACTTTAAACCTACTCTAATATCTGCAGTTTTCTCTTTAGCAATTGTGGTCCTTTTCATCACCCTAAGACGTAGCAAGAAGGAGCCTCTGATCATTTCAGAAGAAGATGTTCGGGAAAATGTTGTGACATATGATGATGAGGGTGGTGGAGAAGAAGACACAGAAGCATTTGACATCACAGCACTGCGGAATCCATCAGCTGCTGAGGAGCTAAAATACCGGAGGGATATTCGTCCTGAAGTGAAGCCTGTGCCCAGGCATCATCCCTCCTCAAGTCTTGACAGTATAGATGTTCAGGAGTTCATTAAACAAAGACTGGCAGAGGCTGATCTGGACCCCAGCGTGCCCCCGTATGACTCCTTACAGACATATGCCTATGAGGGTCATAGATCAGAAGCTGGATCTATCAGCTCTCTGGATTCAGCCACAACACACTCTGACCAGGATTACAATTACCTTGGAGACTGGGGACCTGAGTTCAAGAAGCTAGCTGAACTCTATGGGGAAATAGAATCAGAAAGAACAACTTAGTTGTAATTCCCGGAACAGAGAAGTCCCTAAACAACTGGAGATAAAATGACAGCAACGATAACAAAAAATGAATACAGTACTTGGAACTGAGCAAGTTGTATGCAGTTACTGTAGAACAAGTGCCCTTTTCGTATGTGAAACTGGGTTCTCCAATTGGAAGAAGGTCAAATTTTGAAAAATACAGAAAAAAAGAAGCTATTGTCCCTTGTGTATATTTTTTAATTGCTCAATGAAGTCTGTGGTACTGTATCTGTAACAATACCTAAAGTAAAGCCAAGCAATGACATTTTTATTGCAATATGCTTACCATCTCCAAGCTACAGTAAATTTATGGTCATGCCTGTTTAGGAAGATAGCTAACGGGGGAGCAATTCTCTTGCAGGTGGTTGTGATTTTGCATTTCTAGCTACGCTCTAGGCCTTGTGATCCCAATGTGAGGTAGCCAGTGGAGTTTACTACCAGTGTGAGAAGCGCTAACAGTCTGTTTGCTTTACAGAAGGGATCAGCCAATACTGTCCTCTTAAATAAACGGTCCTGTGATGATTTAATCTTATTGAATAATCAGGTTGCCTTGAGATGGTGTCATTTCATTATGCCCTTCATAATCTTTTCATCCATGACCAGCTAACGGAGGGGAGGCATCATTAGCTGTTAGCTCAAACATGGCTCTAGACTATAACACCAGACCTGCTCTGTTACTGCGTGCTAGAGGAACTGCTGTTTCCAGTGTTGTGTTTTTTGGTTTTGTCTTTTCACGGGAACATCGTTCATTTAAATGGAATGGGTCCAGCGTACACTTTATGCAGCAAAGCAGATGAAGCATAGGCTCTTTCAATAAAAACAACAATGGCAGCACCATTAAACTATACAGTTGTTTGGTTCACTGTGCTTCACTTACGTCAGTAGATGAAGCTTTTCAAGACTTTTTTCTGGTCTTAGTCCAGAAGCTACAACAGTCAGTTTAAAACAGAGTTCTTAATCATAATGTCTTTCTATTCCCTGTGTAACTAAAAGCAAAATAGAACTACTAGTAAGATACTGGGATAGCAAAAAATAAAACAAAGAGAATAAGATGATGATGCTTTTTTCATTTTAGTTCAATCTAGTGGTATTTAATTTTCCCTAGAGTAATTTCCAGCTAAGAGCAAGCTTTTTTCTCCCTATTTGAAGCATCATGGGAGCTTGGGAACATTATAAGTCAGTGGAGTAAGAAAAAAAATAAAAGTGTGTCATTATTGTGGTTCCTATGGATTAAGTAAATTGCTTTTCTATGTTAGTAACTTTTTAGCATTGCAGAACTGCTAAACAGTTCTGCCTAGCACTTCAGGCTGTTTAAGACCTAATCCAGCAAATTCTTAGGTTTTCCCCTGTTTTGTTTGAAACTTTAACCTTTTGTTTGTCTTTCTTGTGATAGTACTATGAGAGGACCAGGAGCTCAGAATAAAAAAATATCCAAGAAAGGTTATGACCTATAAGGCTCACCATCTATGGCAGTCTTCTGCTTCTAAGAAAATTGAAGCCTCACTTAGGAAAGTGGACTTCTTGCAGTATGCATCTTAGGGGGAACTGTGCAGAGCAGAAGCTGTGTACTGTTTTTTCAGTCCCTGGGCTGGTGTGGACAGTGATACAGATCTGTACACTCCGCTGGATTCCTTCCTATACATTTTAGGTGCCACTTACCTTCAGCTTAGTAGAGAAGGGTCTGTATTTATTGCTGACCTACTGTAGGCCACACAGGTGAACCAGAAGCCTTCCCTTCTTTACTGTGTGGTTGAGTAGGTCCTAGACGTGACTGAAATTTCTGATCAGTTATACTTTTCAGGATTTTTAATTTTTTTTTTATGAACTCTGTCCTGAGATGCTTTTGGTTTAAACAGCCTTCTGGAGAAACTAGCAAGTAGCTTTGTAAGAAACTTTTCAAACTCTAAAAAGTATTAGTTGCACTATAGTTTCAGAATTTGTTTTTACTATACTGTTTTGTTTGCAACTTGAAAATGGTAATGTTTCCCTTTTTGTCAACATCTGAACCCACAAGGCAATTTAGAGAGGAAAAAAACCCAGACCCTAAAATGTCCTGCTGATGGTTTAAAAGTAGTTTAATAATCTGTGTTCAGATTTATTTAAGTATTTATTTTTTTTATTTTCACCAAATACAAAATCTTCTAGAAATGCATTTATGGAGGCATTCTCATTGTAGACTAAAGTTAAACAGATACATTAATGTAGTGTTATACTCAAGCTGATAATGGTTTATGTATTGTATTTTTGGGGGGTAGAATTAGGATATGTTTCAGTTTTGTCCCAAATGAAGCAACTACTAGTGGCAGGATTTTATGAGGAGAAATTTTCTTTTGATTTAGAATGCTCTCGCTTTATGCCAACATGTGAATCTTTATATTGTATGAATAGAGTGCTAAGAAGAAAATCTTTCAGCATTAGTAGTACCATGGGCCATAATACTTTGTAGCACATCTGCATGAAAACTGCATTCATTGTTGTATTGTAATTTTGAGAGCCAGGTATTAGTTTTCTTTATGTCTCTTCCCTCTGGCCCTACACCGAAGCAGGGAAAATGAGTTGTGTTTTGTGCTTTAAGCAGTGTTCCCACCATTGTTTTATTTTTATTTGCATCATAGAACATCCAGGCTTAAAGCCAACAGAAGTGCAGTGATGTAAGCAAATAACCACTCCTTATGCTCACGATCTTTTTAAGTTAATGAGAGAAGGAGGTCATATCTCAGAGAAACAAGAATCTCCTTTTCACCGTTCCTGGTGCCCTTTCCTGCTGTACAGCACGTGCATCATAACCACAGCCCCAGGAATTCTGAATCCTTTAAAACTCTGCAGGGTTATTGAGACGCTGCTTCAGTGATACTGCGGTGTGTACTGTTTGGTATGTCCTATCCACAGTGATCACCAAATGTGCTTTTCTATCATGATACGTCTGCATGCTTGCTATGCTTACTGTTTTTTACTCAAATACACATCACAGTGCCGTGTTGTTTGCATGACAAATAGCAGAATATTAAATCTTCAGGGCCATAGAAAAAGGCCTCACGGTGCAGAAAGAACAGGTTTACAGATTTCTTTTCCTGATCCCACAATTTTTTCCTTTGGTCCTTTGTATCCTAGAAACAAATGTAAGCTGTATTTGAGAATTTCTACATTAACATTGATTAAACTAGAAGAAAAATAACACTGTATGCTATGGAGGGCATGATCATTTTGTAGCATTGCTGATTTAAACAAAGTATACATTCAGTGAAAGTATGGTGGGAAACTCTTTCCTAGTTTATAGTTACATTTGATTGTATAGACTTTGCTTAAAGCTTTCATGGATCTTTTGTGTACTCATATTCCCAAATATTTTCCTCTTAGCCTAAATGCCGCTTAACAACTAAATGCTGAAAACTGCCAGTTTTACTTACGCTGGAAGATACAGAGTACAGTTAAATGGCACATACACATAAAGTGGTGCTTAAGGGCTTTTCTGATTTACAATTTTATTTCTGCAACAACTATCCAACTAATTGTACATTTACACCAAATTAATTAGTTGCATTCTTCAAACAAACCCTCTTTCTTGTAATGGTGAGGGCACTCAGTACGCTGTAATCTTGACACATCATCTGGGAAAATTGCCTGTATTTTAAAATGTGAAAATATGTTGTCAACTTAACACCAGTCAAAAACTTCAATTAATACACTTCAAAGACAAGAAAGAGCTTGAATTCAACTGGCATTAGATTAAGATTCATATATTGAAAACAAATTAATTTGGTTATCAGTCTTACCATTTATTACATACACATAGAAGACTGTAAAAGTTGAAAGTAATTTCACTCTGTTATGCACTTTATTTTTGCATTCTTCTTAGAAAACCAAAATAATTGTAAACAATTTTTATTTTGAATTCTGATGCAGTTGTTTAATTTGTGAATACTGCAAGAAAATGTCTATGTGAAAATATTATCACTGGTATTTAAAAGCAATTACAAAAATTTCTGTGATCTAAGGCTTTGTAAAATCATCCTTTAGAAAACCTAACTATTGGACCAGTCTGGAATTAACCAAACTCATAGACTTACACAAAGGTTAACAAAGGAAATATTCTAAATGCAGAGAAGAATATGAAATTATGCTGCCTAGGGTTACTTTATGGATTATAAAGTTCTGAGACCTTGTACTTGCAGTACATATAAATGGCACAGTGCATTCTAAGGAACGTTAGGAGCATATTGGGCCATCCTTATTTTTCCAAAGTCTCCAAAAATACTTATATTTTTTTTAACAAAAGAGTAATGTAAAGTATACCTCCTTATGCAAGTAATTGTTACATTTTGTTTTAATAAACAAAAGGGACAAAATCCTTTATTCGTATTTTTCAAATAAAATATGGTCTTTGCTACGGTGATGGGTTATTGTATTCCTCATCACAGCTAGAATGGGTTACTTTCTCTTCACTCCTGTATGTTATACTCAGCAAAGAACTCTGTCCTTTAAGAATCAGATCTGATACAGCAGTATTAATGAGGTCAATGTCAGAAATGGTATGGTAACTAACTACATTTTAACACCTGGTATAGTCACTCAGTTGTGTCACTATTTCAAAGACTGTTCTACATTATTATTGCTACAGATGGGTAGGGGGAGAGAGAGACACCAAGAGATACCCTGCAACAGACTGCACTATAACTGCTAAATGGTTCGTTATTTTTACTTGTGGCACCTATTCCACTCCAGCCATCACTCTCCTAAAACTAAGATACATCATTATAGGATGAATACATTATCCACATGAGTGAGTTAGGGAATTGCACATCTATGAATCCAGATTGGTGTTAACAACCGGAGTTGTTATCTGAAGTTGACACACAATAGAAGGGAAAAAGCAGGCAAGGACATTCACAATGATGAAGCTCAGGCTTGCACAGGAATCATTCATAATTTCTCAAAAGAATTGACAGGCTTTACCAACAACTTACATTTTGGAAAATACAGGGATTACGGCTCACAAGGAACTTGTTGCATGCAAAAGCTTCTTTCCCAGACTGACATAAAATTCAAAAATAAAGCTAAGGCTGACAGGAGATGAAAGTGCAATTTTGTTATAGCACCTTACTCGCTCCTCTTTATTGCCTGCAGGCCGGTTTATATTGTGTGCCATCATACTGTGCAATTCCTGTATAAGCCTCACCACATCCCCAGGAAAAAAAAATATGGTAAAATAGTATTTACAAGACAAATATTGTCAGTGTGAATCTCAGTGCAAGTTCAGAGGAGGAGCTAGTGGTTTTGTGGGGGAGTTTTTTGTCCTCATATGCAGTGTTTCTTTCTAAAGAACATTTATAAAGATTTTAGATCATCTAAGATTCATTGAAGTTTCTTTTGGTTTGTTGGGGTGGTTTTTGTTGGGTTTTTTTGTTTGGTTTGGTTTGGTTTTTTGGTTGGTTGGTTGTTGTTTGGTTTTTACAAAGCTTACTATCTTCGTATATTATTGTTAAATTAAATTTTAGGTTGCTTGAAGTCCATACTACTCCTTCTACGCATGGTAAACATAGCTACAGAGAGTCTTCAAAAGCTAGAAAGTTTTGCTTATGAATTTAGTAGACGTTTTCTGTGGGCTTCGCAATTCTGTTTAGTGTTTTTGTGTTGTGTAACTCCTCACAAATACATTAACGCAACTCAACCTTTAATTTAATCAAGAAGGCCCTGAAGATCCAAGAAACTCCTTCCACACTAGCTGCCTCTAAATTTGGTTTGTTCTGGAAGTACATGCAGTAGAGCATATTATAGCTAGTGGGCGGTTGGTACCAGCAGAAACATTCTCATCCAGCAAGGCAACCTTCAAAGGGGAAAAAGGACAGTGGGATTAGGACTTTTAGAGGATTATAGGGCACACAGAGCTTGAAAGGTGTTAGATTCCTAGCCAGGACTGAACAAAATCTGGGTCCATGTTGGTTCTTGTCATCATGTATGTTCAATGTCCAAATAGCTGGTGAGCTTGAGGGAAAGCCCAATAAAGGTTCATGTAAATAAATGAACTGTTCAAATATCTGAGCTGCCACATCTTCTGCTAGAGTTGTGGATAGGAATGGATCAGTTTGTCAGCCTTACAGTGTGAACACAATTTTGAGGCATGCTGCCATTCTAATATACACCTTTACCTGACACATTAACTTTTTGGAAACAAATTACATTGCTCTTCACTTTTTTCTGAACATTGTACATTGTTTACTTAAACTCTGAATTAATATCCATGTTCTTTAGAAGTAATGCTTTCCTGTGTCTTCAGAATTGATTTGGAGACCAAGAACCTTCAAGAAAAATTCAGCCCTGCTTTGAAGTGTCATGCAGAGCATATCTAACAACAAACATCATGATAGGATTTGGGTTGGGCACTAATCAAATACTGGTTGTGTACAAAAAGTTCACTCATACTAAGCAAACTAATTTTTTGTTATTTTGGTCCTACTGATTTAAAACTGCTGAAAGTGTAAAGGTACATGAAAATATACACCTCCTGATGATGACACGAAGACTATGTTTGGTTTTCTTAAAAAAGAAGTAAAGCTCACAATCTGTACTATTTGCAACACTTTGAACTCACTCTTTTTGTTCAAACTTGTATTTCCTAGTTAGTTTCAATACTTTGTGCTACATAAATTTTCAACTGGGAAATGGATGAGTGATTCAGAGATTAAAATCTTTTTAATCTCTAGCTGCTATAACTATTAAAAAAAGACTGAAATTGAAAACTACTGTATTTATGAAAGAAATTGGATTATCAGCTCTGAAAAGCAAGTCACTTGAATATGATGATGCTAATAATAAAATTAACAGTGTTCTTCTTCTTTCTTACTTGTTTTTATCATAAAGCACCAAATTAGAAATTGTGGTGCCATTTCTTCTATTGTATGTCTCTAAAATGTTTCAAACTTGACATATAAACAGAACATCTCTTTGAATGAGGTGTCTGTTAGTTCTGTTTTGTCCATCCCAAGACAGATTTTTTTCAAAAATTGTTTCATACAGAGAATTCTTTTAATGTAGAATGCCAAAGTATCTTTTCAAGCATTAACTAATTTAGTTATATAACGGCAAATACGAGATTTTTCTGAGAGAAGGAGATGAAAGGCAAACTAAATCTTAAATCTTGTGTGAGGAAAACAAATTTAGACTCTTCAGGCAGATCTGAAACCACCATCCCGTAAGCATATTGTATCCTATGTAGTAGCATTATTAAAAAATGAAAATACCCCTCTCTAGCAATCACTTCATATTGTGTCTTGATTTTCCAAATGAATATTTCTTGTGGCTCTGTCATGCTTTTTTCAATAGTATTTTATTGCTTCAGTAAGACTCACTAAATTTTTGTGAGAAATTTTCTTCTAATTTCCTCAGAACATTAAGAAGTTACTTCTGTTGAATTTGATGGGAAGTCTGTCAGAAGGACTGTTCTCTGACAAAGTCGAGCTTCTCATGAAAATCTGCAAGGACTAATCAATAAGAGTGGTCAAAGCACGTTATCCTGGATGTGGAAGATTGGCTTCAGAGCAGAATGTTAGATGGGAATCTCCCAGTTCAATTATCCCTTTATCATAATCCCACATCACAAATTTAATGGAATTTTTACTGATTTCTTAATCAGTATTTTTCAGTAAAACAGCATTCTTATTTTCTGTCAAGCTCTGTGGGGCTGAGTGATCCTGAAAACGTGAATTATGTATTGTTCACTTTATATCCCCCTTTATTCTTTCATGTTGTTTTCTTTCTTTTCTACCCCCAATGGCCCCCTCTTTGTGCTGGATGCTTGAAGCACTGTAGTATAATAATTTATCTTAAGAATGTCAGGGGAATCTAGGAATAAAACTTCATCTCCCTGAAAAATGGAAACATTTATCAGTGCTATGTGATGCCAAATGTACTAATCTTCATTTTTTTACTCTGGGGCAAACATTTTAATGGAACATTACATAGCCCAATTCCTTACCTTTTCCCTGTGCATAATAATACAACATTCAAACCAGTTTCTGTGATAATTTAAACAATCTTGGTGTTATTAACCATTTATATTGGGCAAGACCCTAGTGTCCTAGGTCACATAGAAAATGACATTAGTTGTGTAAAGCATTTCTGGCTTAAAAGGCAAGTTTTCTAAATCCAGTGTTCCAAAGCAAAGATTTGTAAGGGAGGGAGGGATTGTAGGAAGCATGAAGAGCAGTGGAAGGACAATAGAGTAGATGATAGCAAGTATCAAAGGGCAGAGACAATTACTGGTGAAAAGTAGAGGAATGAAGCTGGGTTAATTAACATTGGTAATATACAGCTGTGGTCTGGCTTCAGGGCTGGCGGATTGGCCGATGTAGATAAGGTGCAGCTGTGGCTGGTTCTGTTAAGTGGTTGAGAGCCAGTGAAGAGAGAGCAGCCGAGGAAGAAGCAGAGACAAGGGAGAGAACACATGCCCTGGATGAGGTGAGGAGAAGGCAGCAGAGGGACTGTATGAAGAGTGTGTTGGTATGAGATGGTAAAAGACCTTATTGTAGCTTGATAGTTTGGAGAGTGCTGTGACAATTGGTGCCCTGTGTGAGGCGTTCAGATTATGAGACTAAGCGATAGCAGTGATGGTTGTGCTGGGAGATGTTTGAAGTCTTGAATAGTAACAGCGGTGCTCAATGTAGCAGAGACAGGTAGGGACAGCCTGGGATCCAGATCACATTGAGATAGGTGGGAAGAGCCTGGGGATCTGGATCAGACACCAGTAAAGGTGAGCTGTTGGGATCAAAGAGAAGGAAGCCTGACTGCTGCGGAGTTAAGAGACTGAGGGTAACAGGCAGTAGCGACAGAGTACACGGCCAGGTGGTCCAGCGGGAGCAGGTCCAGCTAGACAGTGGTGATGGCTGTGCCGGGGGAAGGAGCAGGAGCAGTGTGGTGCCACAGGTGGCTCCCAGTGTTGCTGCTGCTGCTTGGCCTGGCGGTATTCTTGCCAGTGTTTGTGTGCTTGTTGAAGGTGTCTCCACTTGTAGAAGTGGGTGACCACAAGGGTGTTAAGAAGTTTTTTGGGCCACAGAATGATGTGTTAGTACTGTATTCTAGATCTGCTGTTTCTGAAAGCTCACTCAGTTTACTGTCCAGTGTGACCCAAGAGGTGATAGGACAAGGCACTATAAATTCATCAGAACCACCCTCTGAAGAAATCAAATTCCCAGATGCTACAAAAGCAGATAAGAAGAAAGGTGATCAACCTGCAGAAGATGAAAAGCCCAAGATAAAAGTGAAGAAGGAATAAGAGTATGAGTTCAGGGACAAGTTGTCCAAACTATATGAAAAGCTTATTTGTAAAGAGTTTGTGGTGGTTGGTAAAAACATGAGTTATGAAATGTCCCTGACTTTTTTTTTTCTTCTTAACAAGTTGTCCAGACTGCATGAGAAGTTATTTTTAAAAAGGTTATGATGATTGTTAAATACCTGAGGTATGAAATGTTAAAAAGGAAAAGGGGGGAACTATAGAGGACTGTATAAAAATATATTTGTAAAAAGATTGTAATGATTGTTAAAAGCGTAAGGTATGCAATATTTTTTTAAAAAAAAAGGGGGGGGGGGGGGAGTTGTAGAGGAATGAAGCTGGGTTAATTAGCATTGATAATGTACAACCGTGGGTTGGTATCAGGGGTGGTGGGTTGGCTGATGTAGATAAGGTGCAGGTGTGGCTGGTTCTGTTAAGTGGTTGAGAGCCAGTGAAGAGAGAGCAGCCGAGGAAGAAACAAGAGCAGAGAGAGCGAGCCCTGGATGAGGCGAGATGAGGAGAAGGCAGCAGAAGAACTGGCATGAAGAGCGTGTTAGTATGAGATGGTAAAAGACCTTGTTGCAGCTTGATAGTTTGGAGAGTGCTGTGACAGTGAAACAATCTGAGATTAGTCATACAATCAATAAAATACGTAGTGACACAGGACAGATCTTTCAGTAATGTATTACAATTATTACTGTAAGGCTTTATGAGTTAATACTACAATATTTTGACATTTTCTGCAAGATTTATGGCATAGTCATAAATAATACAAAATCATGTGATATGTAATGGGGATAGATCATGAATTCAGAAAAAATACAGTGGAAAAAGAAACACTTAAATGTTTATTTGTGTTTCTTTCCACTATTCAGCTAATTTGTATATACACTAATTTGTATTGCTGATATTGTAAGTACCCCACATTGCTGCATCAGTCAGGTACATGCAGATTCCCACTGGTATGCTTAGGCTTTTCGCTTGCTGATTTTACACATGGATTTTGAAAATATTTAGTTTGTTCTGCTGGAAGCTTTGGACTGTACTTTTGTAATGAAAAACTACTGCATTTTTTTACTTCTGGAGCAGAATTTTAATTTTTTGATAAAGATTTCACGTGGCAAGAACAGTGACTGTAGCCACACAGAGGGCTGCTGGTGAAAATGGTCATGTGTCTACTTAGAGGAATGTATTACTTTTTGCCTGACTTGTGTCCACACAAAATATTGGCAGAGTGCACAAGGCATTGAAGAAAGCTTCTGTCATGATGTACATAAAACCTCTGACTCTTTTCCAGCTCTTTCATGTCTAACCAAATTTTAGATTGAGTTTAATATGATTTTTTATCATACTTTTTTAGCTTGTGTGGAAAAAAGTCCAAAGAATACAGACATAATTTAAAACATGGAACATAAATGCACAATATGTTCACCTTATGCTATATTCAGCTTACTGTCAAAGCTTTATCCCTACAAGAAGAAAGTGAGAAGGGGCAAAGTCTTTGGCTAGTTTGGACCTTCAACTTCTACATTGGCTTCTCAACTGTCATGTCTTTGAAATGATAATTTTAACGTGTATGTACAAAGGTGCAGCATCTCAACTGAAAAGTAAGTTACTTTGGACAGCAGACTTGAACTCAGGCTGCTTCTTGCCAAGTTATATTTTAGAAGGGAAGAACACCTTATGAGAGGATGAGTCAGATGATAGAAACATACCAATTTAAGTGTGTGGAAGGGGTACTTGGTGTCTTGTAGAGTTTTTACATGGTTCTGATAGCCAAGAAGATGGTGCTATGATTTGTTCCAGTGGAAAAGAAAACATTTGCCCTCTGAAAGTAAAAAAACTTTTCCTTGTTTGCAAGGTGTTTTATGTCAGAAATTACTGCAACTTGAAAGGATTCATCCTGAATGCAAGAGCTTGTGATGGTCAATCTGCCTCTTTGCACCTTCTGCAGCTGCTGTTGATGGTGCAGTCTGTATGGTTCTTCGTATTGCTAAGGAGCATCCCATTCTTGACAGACTTTTAATAAAAGTATGATGGTAAATTTATTTGGTTAAAAAAATTACCATGAAATACTGAACATTTCAGTTCAAGGTCACTAGTTCCTATTTGAAATGGAAATGAGAAATGCAAACATGATTATCACCAAATGACTGCTGCTTTACATGAAATTTGTTTGTAAATCTCACTTTAGTGTTAGCACAGAAAACCTGCGTGATAACATTGCCAAAGAGATAGTCTGATCACCATATTCCTGTCTACTCCTTATTCTGAGTTTCTTTTTTGACTTTGAGGATTTGACAAGTGTTGCTGTAAACAAACCTATCCAATTTTCAAATAATAACACTGTGGCTATATTCAGCACAGTGTTACATCTCTAGCTTCCATCCTAACTACATCACTGGTGGTGTTTCCACGCTGGAGTGGGACACTGTCATGCCTTGGCAGCTATCAATATCTGAATACATCTTTCTACAGAGCTCATCAAAAAGTAAACTTGTTCTGTCTGAATACAGAATGTAACTCAATTTTTGTCTGTTTGATTTATGTAAAATACAGCTTAAAATGTCAGCTCCTCTCATCATGTAATTAAAGTTTAGCAATGTTGCTTCCACTATTGTGAAGTAGAACCTGAATCAAGACATTTCACAATTAAAAATCAAAGAAAATGGCCAAATAATATAAAAATATGGTGACAATATTATCAGCCATGTAATGAATAAGGAGCAAATGGTAGAAAAGTTTTTTATGTAGAGGATTGTTCAGTGGCCTCTGAATGGTCGCTGGTAATAAGAATTATTATAGCTCTGTTGTGGAAAAAACTGTGAACAAATCATGCTGCTGGATCCTCAGCATACAGGACTTTTGTGTACTCTAAAGGCCACAAATGAGAATGGCGTTGTTAAATGGGAAATTCCCAGAACATTTTTTATTTATATGGTAGTATCACCTAAAGAATTTCTGGATGATCAGGATGTGATCTTCTTAGTGTTGAATAATTTGCTACCTCAGGGACCCTAGCATCTACACAAGGCTGAAAAGAGCTGTCATCCAGCTAATGACAGAAACAACATGAATGGAATAAAGAATAATTGGTCATGTTTTATACTTGAAGGTCAAGAGACAGCATAACTAAGGGGAAGAGAAGACTGAGTAATTTCCAAGAGAAATAGGATAAATAACTTGATGAATCTGAATGGTAGAATATTTCTAGCTATCTACAATGGAAAACTTAGGGGTGAGCAAAAGTCCTTGATACAGTTTTTTTGAAACATGATAAAGGATAACTTCACAATACACACAGGAAAGAGGAATAACCATATGGAATCCATTAATAATGGACATGAAACTTTAGTTCATTTAGTGATAAGAAAGTACTTTGTATATATAATGATGTAGAATCAAGGCCAAATATTTTGTTAGTAAGAAGTGTAACAGTGGAAGAAAACTTGTTCCTTGAGCTTAGTATAATAAAAGTGAAATTCTGTTCCATGGAAATGAAATGTAAACAATCTTTTCCTGTCTCTGCCATTGTTTCCCTATCTGTCCTTAAGCAAATAACCTAATATATGCCTATTAGCAAGCAACTTACTTGTATTTCTTCCAGTGTGTAACTAATTAGTCCTGACTGTTCAGATTTGCTTGCCTGAAATCAATTATTTCCATATCAATATACACGAAATAGAAGATGCTAAAATGAAAGGTGCTGAAGCATCCTGGTGATGATTTCTACTAATATTCTGGAACGTAAAACTAGGTGATTTAGGAGCTCAACTTTAATGTCCAGTTTTGAAAATCCCTTTTTGTTAAGTGCTTTAAGAACTTGGGATGGAAGTGCTAGAAAAAATCAAATTCTTCCTGTTTTATTCTTAACGTGTTTCTAAAAGGTGTCTAGAAACTGTCACAAACAACAAAATCAAGTACACACAGCAATTCATAGGATAAGTGAGGGAAAAGTAAATCTAGTTTACGTAGAAGGCTTATCTACTAGAATTTCTTGAAGGCATCAATAAGCCTTTGAATAAGAATAATCTGATTGATATAGCACACTTGGATTTCCAATAAGCTTTTGACAAGGTCCTTCATCAAACCTGTTAGGGAATGACATGATCCTGAAAACCGATTTAATAACAAGAAACAAGGTACAGGAGTACTTTGTAAGGTTTCTCACTGTAAAGAATGCCGTTAGGCACTATGCTAAGACTGGAATTGCTTGATAGAGTCAAAGGTAGTCTAGAAAAGCAAACTGTGAAGACTTGCAAAGTAATCAATGGTTACTTACTGCATGTACTGAAGTGGATAAAACTGAAATAAATGCAAGTTAATGAGCAAAGGCAAAACCTACCCAAAATGCACCTGCATCATGAGCTCATAATAAATTGCTATTACTCAGGGAGGATATTTTGAGCTCTTTTTTTTAATCTAAATATCTGCTAAGCATTCATCAAAAGCAATATAAATAAATCTGATGTTAAGAATTACTAAGCAGAAGTAGAAAGCCCATTAGAAAATGTCATTATGCTACTTTGGAAACCCAGAGTGATTCCACATTTCGACTACTCAGTAAAACAATCTGGTCCCATAGGAAAACTAGAGAAAGCATGCAGAAATCAAGAACAATGTTCAAAGATATGGAATAGCACTCATCTCAAATTTTAAAAGTTAGGACTCTTCAATATGAAAGAAATTACTGATGAGAATAACAAATTATGAAAATAAATTATAATATTAGAACTGTCACGCAGGAAATAAAAAAATTACTATTTTTTCACAGTTGAACAACTAGGAACCATAAAATGAGCTTTTAGTTAACAGATTTAGAATAAACAAAAGTAGATACTTTTCCACATGGTATAGAACTGAGTGATAAAAGTCATGTTGTGGATACAGAGATGATCTTTTCTACACCAGATGTGGCTTTGGAAGTCACACAGCTGCAATTTCTTGTTAGGTACAGTGTTTCTGCCTGCACTTCCCTCCTAGGGTTGTTTTTAAAAACTCCTTCAACCCAAAGAAATTTTGCCTAGTGGCAATGGAAAAAGAACCTGGATTCTGGCAAAGGAAAGAGATACTAAAAATAAGACCAAATGACTATAGGGGTAAAACCGGTTCCAGTCTTCCATGCCTAATGCTTTGGAATATGAAGAAACCATTGAATAATTTCCAACCCTATAATACTTACCTCCATCCCCTCCTGTATCTTTAAAATTTGCCTGTCACACAGTTACAGATGTAGTTCATGAACCTTCTTCAGCTGTCTTGGTTCATCTGTAGTTAACACCGGTCATGAAAATGAACCTGCAAGTCCATTTAAAACCCAATGAATTATGAAACTGAAGTCAAAGAACTGCTGGCCTCTACTCATCCTTATACTACCCACAACCACCTATTATCCTATTCAGCATGCTCTGAAGTGAGTCATTACTTAACTAAATTACTGAGAGCTGAAATTAGAGAGCAATGATATAAAATAATCAGAGAATCAGTTTTAAAGAGAAATAGAAATGTGAACCATTATATTTCTCAACTACTAATCACATCTCCTCTGACATGCATAGGGTTCTTTCATATTATGCTTGAGATTGTAGCTAACAAAGTACCTGGTTCGTAACTTCGCTATGTGCTTTGTTCCCTATCAGGGTAATTCAAAGAAAACTTTTACATTAAAGATTGCTACTATATATGTTAAAACTTCAGAAATTCAAAGCAAACCTAGACAACTGTTTAAATCCATCTATTGTTGAAGTGGTAATTGAGAAGAATGCATTGAGCTATCACATATTTTGTTGTGATAATTTGCAAGAAAGGAAATTCAAATTTTAAGCATACAAACTTAGAATTTTTACATTACCCATGTAATAAGGTAATAAATTATTCATATTATGTGTAAGAATAGGAATTTGCTTCTTACTTGTAAATTAGTGAGTGGTTTTATTAAATTACTCCTCTTTTTTCCAGTACCTAAATTTGTTAAAGAAACTACTCATATTACCTGATAATATTTTATACTGTCTATGTAATAATAGACTGCTTTGCATAAAAAAAAATAAATCAAATGCTGCTTACTGAGGAAAAAAGTCATACATGCCATTCAACAGAACATAGCATAATCAGTATAATAAAATATATGTATGGTACTTGGATTATAAAAGTCTCTGAAAATCTTTATGTATACATATGTGTAACTATATATACATATAATGTAAATACCTTGTATCTTATAATTCTTCCTTTTGCAGAATGAAGACTGCATTTCATGCATACTTAGAGTTTATTGATACCACACTGAGATTTTGTGGGGGACTGATTTTGTTGCAGTGAGCTCTGTATTCCTTCCTACTTGATATGTGGAACATTTGTTTCTTGTATTTAAATTTTATCAGGATACACCAGCTTATGTCTAACTTACAGCATTTTATTAGTTCAGTCAATGTCACTTGCAAATGGGACAGGTACCACCCATGGTTAGCAACTTATTTATTTATGCCGAACTTGCAACAATATACTGGTCACAATAGTCATATAATCCAGTTTAGTCACGGGCATTTAATTTGCTTCTGCACAAAATGCAAGAGAAAATTTTGCTCATATAAATAAATACCTTTGCCTATTTTATTTAGAATATTCTAGGAACACCAGAAAAATAAAAGCCTTATATTACAAGGTTCTGATTATAGATCCAATTTTACTCAGTAAAGCAGATCAACACCTTCCACAGACTCACACCACACATAAACACCCTTCATATACTGTTCCATTTAAAAAAAATTAAATGTATGGTAAAATTAATAACTTGATTTGAATTAAGAGTTTAAACTACTGACAAACAGTATTTTAAAGAGAGAAGCCAAAAGTCATAGCATAGCAACAAATTCTGTACAGTTGTATCAAATTTACACAGCTTTTATCCTTCTGCTGAAAAGCTTCAATACATCATCTTTACTATTGTGTTTATTTGGTAGAACCAAGGACTTCTGTTGCATCAAACTGGGGAGAGAAAAAAACAAACAAACAAACAAAGCAAGCTTTGTGTTTGGTGATCTATACTGACTGGGATATTAATTCTAAGTCATTTGGGGTGACATTGGAGCCAGATTTCTGTGTGATGTATTCATATTCACATATCTCTGTCTGTTTTTTAGCATTCTTGCATGAACTGCAGGACTGAAGGGACCACTTCATTCTTGGATGGCTCACCGGCTCTGCTACTTCCATTTGAAATAACAGGCTCAGATTGTCTCTCAGTTCAAAGATGCTGTCCTGATAGTCTTCCTGGGGGAAAAATGTTTTGCATTCCAAGATGCAGGGAGCAGATTAGGAAAGAAATGACAGCGGGTGGTATGTGCTAGAGGCATTTATTTTTCTTTTTTAACAGATACTGTTCCAATCTATGTTTTAACCATGACTGATGCCTCTACATTATTAAAGACCCTTACAGAGCATTATGGAATATTATGTATAGGAAAAATATGAGTGATGTGTGAAATTCAAGTGTCTTGTATTCAAAAATTTCCTATTCTAACCACTGCAGATAAGCCAAAATGCAGGTAACTGTCTATAAATCAAGGCTGTGGTATTAGAAGAGATAATGATGGGTTTTTTCCTTCTGTCCTGCAAAAACACAGTGGCAAGCTGACCTACATCAGGATATTGCTGTTCCTGAAGCCTATATTTTCTGTGGATGGGCATGATGAGCTATCTTTTGTGTATTGCTGGATGGAGCAAAACTGCTTCCCAGCAGGGCTTTAAAAATGAATTTTTGCTCTTAGTCACATATCCAACTGCTATGTGTTCACACTGTTGCCAGCTATACAACAATAAGAAAGGGGGTTTTGTATGATGACAAAAAGAAGTCACCCAATGCAACACTTGGGAGTTATGGCTGTTAACTTCTTATCATGTTTCATGGCGGGAACATATGCATGAGGAAATCAGGAGCTCTGCTTTCAGCAGCCTTCTCCTTATCACTACACCTGGGAGTTAAAGATTCATTTAGGTTGTCTGGTACTTAGACTTCTGTCTAACAGGAGGCTTTTTTTTATTTCTTGGCCTCAAGACTGAGGGGACAAGTCCAGGTTCCCCTTATGCAATTCCACTGGCTAGTTTTATTATTTGTTTTTTATTTGTAAGTAAATTTAAACCTATTGCATTTTCTGATTTTGCTCTCAGTCATGGCAGAAATAGAAGTAAATAGGAAATTTAGAGCAGAAAAATGATTTTTTAACTTCTCTGTTTTTCTTACATTCTTCAGTTAGTGCAAAATAAATCACTAGCAACTAAGATGCTTTAAAAGATCTCATGATTAATTTTTGCTATATAGTTTGGGCAGACAGCTAATGATTTATGTGAATGCGTTCTTTAAACTTGACGATGCGCTGGGGTCAGCCCCTATCCCAGTGACACTGTAGCGGGGCCAGCCTCCAAATGCCCACAGCCCTGGCCTTAATGGCCATGGGCCTCTCCAAGCCAGGCCCACTTGTAGGCCCACACTCATCCGGTCCCCGTCCTGTCCCTGTCCCCAGGGAGGTGCCTGATGCCCAGGACTGGGGCTGCCCCAGTGCCCCCCCTGACTGCCCTTATCCTGGCTGGGGAGTAGAATGGGCTGTGGCTGCCAGGCCCCGCCATCACCCACCGCATGCCCCTCAGCACCTGAAGAGTCCTTTTAGATCAATGAGTGGATTATGAACGTTTTCATAGACTTACCAAGTCCCTTCTTTAAATTTGTTTTCCTGTCCAGTCTGCCCTTAGTTCTTGGTAGACCGCTGTGGTAGGTTGACCTGGCCCAGCGGCCAGACACCCATACGGCCGCTCTCATTCTTCCTCCTTAACAGGACTGGGGGAAGAAATACGACAGAAAAACTTGTGGGGGGAAGATAAAGACAAGGAGATCACTGACCAGTTGCTGCCACAGGCAAAACCTACACAACTTGGGGAAAATTAATTTAATGTACTGTCAATCAAAAATTGTGAAGGATGGTGAAAAACAAAAACAAAAGCAGGGTCCGGTCGGTCCATCTCAGTTCCTCTCTGCCACTCCGTTCTCCTCACACTTTTCCTCTGCCCCGGGCCCGTGGGGGTGTCTGTGCGGGGGCGCCCGGAGCCCCCTGCCCCCTCCCGCTGCCCCCTCGGGGCTGGCCGGGCTGTTTCTCACCCCGTTGCCCTCAGCCCTGGCTGCCGGGCACCGTTTTGCCCTTTCTCAGCCCGGCTTTCCCCGAGGCGCCCGCCCGTGGCTGCGGGGCTCAGCGGTGCCCTGCGCTGGGGCCGGTGGAGCCGCCTGCAACCGCCTGGAACTGGCTGTGCCCGGCTGGAACCAGCTGGAGCCAGCTGTGCCCTGCACAGGGCATCCCTGCCACCGCCACACAGGGGCCGCTACCACAGACCCCATTGCTATCAAAACCTGGACAGCAGGACCCAGTATGGCTGTGTTTTTAATACAAATCACTGACTTTTCTGTTACACTGGATCCTGCATGATTTCCAAAAGACTTTTTTTTTTTCTTTCTTTTTTCCCTAATCTCAGCCATAACTTATTCAATCTAACCTCTACAAATGTCAATAGGAGCATTACTGCCCTTTGGACTGGGCTTTGAACAAACTGTGCCTACAACTTGTAGTCGTAATAGTATCATCTCACATCTAGCAGCCAGACAGTAAGTGCTCTCTGACGATGCAGTGTTTACCTAATTATTCTTTATTTTGTTGCTTTAAATAGAGCTTGAGGTCAGCTGATGTGATTTAATACATCTAGCTCAGAGAATATGTTCATTGGTTTTTTGCTTGGTAACAAAGCCAAGATACCAAACAGGACTGCACAGCTGAAAAATCTTGCATTGCCTCCACACCACTAGATTTTGCCATTCCTATGAACCTCAAACTAAATCTGAAGAAGCACAAACAGAAGTGTTATCAATTTCTCAGTGTGACTAAAGATAGAAGAACATCTAAAACATAACTTGACATGAGAAAAGCTACTATGCACACAAGAATAATGCATCTCTCTGTACTGAAACAATGACCCCCTAAGGCTTGCCCACTATTACAGCAGTACTGTGGAAGAATGATAAAATCACATAATGGTTGGTGTTGGAAGGGGCCTTAAAGATCATCTAGTTCTAACCCCTGCCATAGGCAGGGACACCTTCCACCACACCAGGTTGCTCAAAGCCCCATCCAGCCTGGCCTGAACACTTCCAGGGATGGGGCATCCACATCTTCTCTGGGCAGCTTGTTCCAGAGCCTCACCACTCTTCATAGCAAAGAATTTCTTCCTTCTATATGATCTAATTCACCCTCTTTTAGTTTAAAGCCATTCCCCCTTGTCCTGTCACTACACAACCTTGTAAAAAGTCCATGTCCAGCTTTCTTCTTGTCCCACTTGAGGTACTGGAAGGCTGCACTAAGCTCTCCCCAGAGCCTTCTCTTCTCCAAGCTGAACAACCCCAACTTCCTCAGCCTGTCTACATAGGAGAGGTGCTCCAGCCCTCTGATCATCTTCGTGGCCCTCCTCTGGACTCACTTCAACAGGTCCATGGCCGCCTTATGTTGGGGGCCCCAGAGCTGAACACAGTACACCAAGTGGCGTCTCACAAGGGTGGAGTAGAGGAGGAAAATTACCTCACTCGACCTGCTGCTCAGGCTTCTTTTTATACAGCCCAGGATATGGTTGGCTTTCTGGGCTGCAAGTGCATATTGCCAGGCCATGTTGATATTCCCACCCACCAACACCCACAGGTCTTTCTCCTCAGGGCTGCTTTCAATCCATTCTCCATCCAGCCTGTATTTGTACTTAGGATTGCCCTGACCCATGTGCAAGGTCTTGCACTTGGCCTTGTTGAACTTCATGAGGTTCACACAGGCCCACCTCTCCAGCCTGTCAAGATCCCTCTGGATGGCATCACTTCCGTCCAGCTGGTGGACTAAACTTGCTGAGGGTGCACTCAATCCCAGTGTCCATGTTACCAACAAAGATGTTGAACCACTCTGGTCCCAGTACAGAACCCTGAGGAGTACCACTTGTCACTGTTCTCCACTTGGGTATCAAGCTGTTGAACACGACTCCTTGAATGTGACCATCCAGCCAATTCCTCATCCACCAAGTGGTCCATCCATCTAAGCCATCTATACTACATAACATATATTGAGAGCATAGTACATTAACTGCTTCCTGAGTAAGTCGGTACTAGATACCACCACTCATAATGGTGTTTGCTATAAGACAACGTACTTTTTATTTCAGGCATGGCAAAAGATATTCTCTTTGTCCTTTAAATCTAGTTGCTTAGAATGTTCTATAAAACTCCAGGTAGAATTGTGCAGAGAACAACTAGAAACATTTTAGTTGTAACTAGAAATTCTTTCTTTACTTTATTTTAAACATTGCCTCCTTTACCTCTCATTTTCCACAGCAGTGATCAAGCCTCTCAAAAAAACTCTTGTAACACATTTCAGATAGTTTCAGTCGTTTTTGCTTCACTTGATAGAAATTGCTATTCCCATGTGTTTTGTTAGCTATGTAGTCATGCAGCACATTTGAAGCTTGAATTAAAAATCCATTTTTTTCCCCTGAACAAGATTCATAAATAAAAAATATAATCTTTGAATAAAATTCAGGTATTGCACTGAAGGGAAAAGGCTTTCTATGTTAACACTGTCAAAAATAAAATTCAAGTATTGCACTGAAGGGAAAAGGCTTTATATGTTAACACTGTCAAGACTCAATGATGCATAGTAAAATGTCTCCGCAAGCAATGAAATTCAGATTTCAAGTTAAGTTCTCTGACTTTCGTTTAAAAAAACTACAGCAGCTGACTTAGTTTGATAAGGATTTCAGTCAGTATCAGTTCAATTTTAGTATGTAGGTCTGCTGAATAGAAAAGCCCCAAACATGTAGGCTGCTTTTGTGTACCTTAAATCGTCACTCAGAGGGTTGTCCCGCTGCCCTAGAGGAAACCACTTTCAGAACATTATATCTGAGAGACACAGCAATGTGACATCTAAATGCATCCATTTATCATGCACACATTTTTCCTCCCCTCTAACTCTAAACCTAATTCAGGAGGTATTACCCTACTTCATCCTCATACACTTAGCCAACTGTGAATGATAAAGAAATGAAGACTAATACCAATCATTGGAATCTCGTTAAAATGAACTACTGAATGCCATCTAATGACGTCTATTCTTGCAGCTGTCAAAGGAATGCAATTGTTCAGATTATGGGTGGTCTTTCCAAGTTGGCACTAGTAGTTCTGTTAGCTCCCTTGAAAAAACACTGACAATTATACATATTCAGACCATATCAGCTAGGCATTTTAAGGAAGGCACCCATACTCAGTTCTTTTTCATTCTTTGTGCCTGAACAAACTCTGGGTAGATAGGTATCTAACCCTGCTCAATAGCAAGACGTTAGGATAACTCTGTGTATCCTCCTGGGAAAATGGAAATTCTTTACTGCTCAAGTGTTCAAGTACCATACCGATGTAATACTTAAAACTGAAATGTGTTAAGGTGCACCTGCTGTTTCAATGACAGCAATTTTATTTTAAACTTTTGCTTTTAGAATGTAATTAGGTTTTTGTGAATTTAATTGCTCTTTTTTGCTACTTTGTCCATCTCTGTTCAAAAGACCACTACAAATGAAACAAGTTTAAAGACAAAAGTAGATTAGAAAGAATTGCCTTGATTATACATCTAGTCCTGTTAAAAAAAAAATTTAAAAAAATGAATTAACGTGCTACAGAAGTTCAAAACTTGCTTGATTCCCTAGACAGTTTTCCTAACAAAAGTAATATCTCAAGTTCTGGGAAGCGTAGCCACTTTCATAAATCCACTGATTTTAAGAGTAAAAATAGGTCAAATTCAGCTGATAAGATAATTAATTGTACCAATTTGCAGAGCTGAGTTGGAGAAACAATGTCTGTCCTGCTATATTCATCTTTGGTTCTGTGAACTGATTATATATCAGATAGACACACAAAACACTTGGAAAATTACAGCTGCTTAAATCATGTTTCTGTGTTGATACAACACAATTTCCTTGTTTTTTCACTACTGTGTTTACTTAAGACAGACACAGTGGTTTTGCTTATTATGCCAATAAAGTTGAAACTGTTTCTGTGCACTTGTTGGCCTCTTGTAGCTGAAAGTAGCTGACAGCTTTAAAATCCTTTAGTTGATTAGAGAGTGACCCTTTGCCTGGCATTGATTTTAGGATTTAGAGTTTATTAGCAGGTCACCAGGGTTGGTTGGTTTTTGGTTTTTTTTTTGCTATGTGTTGTTGGTAATTACCCAACTCCTTGAATAACCAAATACTAAACCCAATCAGAATTAATGCTGATCTCTTTTAAAAGGTTTTAGTGCTTCTTTTTCCTTTGTATGATTACATGATTGCATGAATTCTCATGCATATACTAGTACTTTAATATATATTTCATGCTTATGTGGTAGCTCTATAATTTTTTTTAATTTTTTTTTTTAATAAAGGAGTGCAGGTAAAAAAGAAACAGTGACTGAGAGTGGATTTTAGTTAAAGACTAATCCATATTAAAGGCTTTGAATAAAAAAAGCCAGAGGAAAAATATCTAATGATATTTACTGAAAGAAAAGCTCATACAATGATTTGCAGCATGCCATATCACTCCCTCCTGAAGACAGAACCAGAGTGACAGGTTATCTGTATGGTACTTACATGGAAAGAACATTCAATGAATAAAGCACAAGGGAAAACAGAGTAGTTATGGTCTGCAGACTGCTGGCCATAGCATGGCTGTGTACAAAGCTTTGATTGATGGGGTTAGAAGCAGAGTGCTATGCAGAGCATCTAACAACCATGTAAACAACCAAATGAAAATGATACTGTTGAACACAGTTTGCAATATCTCCTTGTTTGGTGCAGTATGTCTGCTTCATAAGTGCCCCGATAGTCTGGCATTACTGAGCTTGAAAATACTGAATAGCAAAAGATTGTGGTCCAATTCCCACAGAAAAGTATTCAACGCATTTTTTTCAGTTTTGACTGTGACCTTCAGCTGCTGTTCACTGAACAGTTTCCTGACCAGTTCTGCATCCATTTGATTGAGTTTTCACCCAGGTTATGTTACCCTAACTTGCCCTGGAATGTCACATAAAATACTATCCCAGACTTTACTAGTGTCTAAATATGTGAAACCTATTCTTTGTTCATTAAAGGCAATGCATTGCCTAAGATGGAAATTTGATTAGGCAGAGAAATGTCTTCACTGACAAGGTGGTGACTGATAGTCAACATCTTTTTTAAAATTTTTTAAGATGTTTTCAACTAGTATGTAGTATTATTTGCTTCAAAGTTCTGCTAAAAATTGGGCCTCAATTGAATGATATATAGTATTTTGAGTCTTTTTTGTTTCTTTCTTTCAGACAGGCCAAGAAATTCCAGTTTTCTGAGACATTATGTATCTTTCATTAATTTTCAAAATAGAAACTAATGGATACTAATGGATAATAGATACTAATGGATAATAGAAACTAGTGGAAGGGCTTTGACCCTTTCTTATAAAAGTAGTTAGTGACTTTCCTACTGAATTTTCTAGTGAGTAAAGAGAATGAAGATATTACTTTGATTTTTGGTCCTAACATGCATGTTATAATTCAGAATTCAATATCTACTTTGTTGTCTGTATTCAAGTGAGGTTTCTGAAACAAACTTATGGTACAGACATCTTGGTCTCTCACTAAGGGTCCCATCTTCTTCCAAAATAGGTATTTTGAATCTGTGCTTTTAATACAGTTTCTTTAAGAAATTCTTGGTTGTTTCTGATAATTTTTTACTTTAGACTAGGTGTGTTCCTTCTGAGGAAGGAAGGTGATCTACCATGACCCAGAACCTTACAGAAAGTCTATCTTCCTCTATATTCTTGACCTTTGAGCAGAAGGATGTATCCCTGAAATACATCACCCTTTGGCTGGTATTTATTTGCCTATCTTACGAATCTGAGAAATTGGTATTCTTTAGAATAATAGTCCAGTCATGTGATTTATGCCACCAGTCTAAGGCTGAATGAGTTAGGTTATAATTTTGGCTATGTATTAAGGTGTACAGATCCTCTTTTTTCTTTTTTCTTCATAATATGTTGCACATTGTTGTATGCTTGCTCGTCTAACATGTTAAGTGGACCAGTTTACTAGCTTTCTTCTTGTTATCTTCATTGCAGATAGTCCTGATCCAGGATACCATTACTTCCTCCTTGTGCAGACATTTCTCTGTGCTTTGCAATCTTATACCAGTAAGCCAAGTTTACAGTTCTTCTGTAAGGCAATATGCCATACTCTGCAAGGCATGGTCCAAGAGCTACAACTGTTTAGGTTCCTTACACATTTTCAGGCACTTTCTTTACTTGTTGATTTTTAACTTTGCTGATATTGATTATTCTCTCATAATTTATCTCCCCTCTTTTCCTTTTCTGCCTCTCCATACTTGCCCATAATTTTGGTTTTCTCCATATTTTCTTGTTTTGCAAAATGGCAAGTGTAACCCTGCTCCGGGCAAGAAATATGTGGTAAGGCCCCACAAAATAGTGCTAATGAAGCTATATTAGAAACAGAAGAATAACAGTAATAAGACATAGTCAATTAGTTCTTCTGATGAGTGCAACCCTGGCAACATACAAACGCAGCTCTGACCAAACTTGTGTCTCTACACACTGTAGTATTATGCAGATATAAGCTGGACAGGGGAAAGTATATCTTTGCAGGCTCATGGACATTTCTGTCTCCATATTCTTGATTTCATGCATGCTATCCATATGACTAGAAAGCGATCACCTTTATATGTGGAAGGGGCCAAATAATATCCTAATTCGGAATATGCATGTAATCAAATCTGATGCATGCTTGTACACATATCAATTTCTGCATTGTGTCCTTAGCAAAAGTATGCTTCTTGAGTCCTGATCTTAGCAAGCACCATTTTGTGCCTTGAGCTACCTTTTAAATCTTCAGGAATGGTAGGATCATCTGCCTTTTCTAATTAATATAGTTATTGTGTGGTTTGTTTTCGCATGCAGTCACTCTCTTTAACATGCTGACAATGCTGTATCTGTTAAGATACTCATTTCGGGGGTTACCTTAGGAGTGGCTGTATTTTAAAAGCTGGTTGACAAAACCA
The DNA here is from genome assembly GCF_023634085.1 of Falco cherrug. NCBI lineage: Eukaryota > Metazoa > Chordata > Aves > Falconiformes > Falconidae > Falco > Falco cherrug. The sequence goes on from NC_073699.1 coordinate 10,489,898, forward strand.
ACCAACCAACCAAAAAAACAACTCCAATCCCCCCCCCCCCCCAAAAAAAAAAAAATCATTTCCACCATACTTTCATTTCCACCTGTCTTGCTAATCTGCAGATCTGCAGAAGATAACCTTTAAAATTTTCAGCTGCATTTCTTTTTACTTAAGCATACATATTCATTTAATTAAGCATTCACTAAACAGGTCTTGTACTATGTATAAGTTCTAGTGCATGATCACCTCTCTGCAAAAAAGCAGAAGTTGTTTGACAGAACCCCCTAAACATTTAAGTAATATAAACCATAGGATGAGATTATAGTCTGTATCTGCTATGTCTGACCTTGGTGGGTTGATCTTGGCTGGCTGCTGGGTGTCCACCAAGCTGCTTTCTCACTCCCTCCTTGGCAACACTGGGAGAAAGTAAGTATGTGGTCAAGACAAGGACAGGGAGATTGCTCAACAATTACCATCACAGGCAAAACAGAATCAAAGGGGAAAATTAATTTAACTTATTGCTAATTAAAAAATAAAGTAGGATAGTGAGAAACAAAAACAAAACTAAAAACATCTTCTCCACAGCCTCCTTCTTCCCACACTCAACTTCACTCATTCATTCCCAACTCTTCCACCTTTTCTACCCCTGAGTGACTAAAGGGGATGAGTAATGGGGCTTAGAGTTCAGAACAGTTCAGAGCAGCTCCTCTCTGCCCCTCCTTCCTTCTCATTCTGTTCCCTTGTTCCAGTGCATGGTCCTTCCCGTGAAGTACAGTCCTCCATGAACTGTTCCTATGTGGGCTGTTCCCATGGGCTGTAGGTTTTCAAGAGCTGCTCCAGCATGGGTCCTTTCCACAGGGTACCATCCTTCAGGAACATATTGCTCCATGGGTCCCGCACAGGCCACAGCTCCTCCCAGAAAACCTACTCCTGCATGGGTTCCTCTCCATGGGTTGCAGTCCCTGCCAGGAGCTTGCTCCAGCACGGGCTCTCCATGGGCTGCAGGTTCCTTCAGGACACATCCACCTGGTGCTGTGTAGCCTCCACAGGCTGCAGGGTGGATATTTGCTCCATTGTGGTCTTCCATGGTCTGTAGAGGGACAATGCGCTTCACCATGGTCTTGTTCATGGGCTGCAGGGGAGTCTCTGCTCCACCACGTGGAGCACCTCCTCTCCATCTTTCTTCACAGACCTTGGTGTCTGTTGGACTGTCTCTCACATTTTTCTTGCTCCTCTTTCTCAAAGCTGCTGTGCAGTGGTTTTTACCCTTTCACACCTTTATCAAAGAGGTGCCACCAGCATTGCTGATGGGCTCAGCTTTGGCCAGCGGAGGGTCTGTTCTGGAGCCACTGGAGCTGGCTCTGTCTGACATGGCAGCAGCTCCTGGTCTCTTCTCACAGAAGCAATCACCCCTTTTAGTGCCCCCAGCTACCAAAACCTCACAACATAAACCAAATGCACTGATTCTTCTCTCTTGCTTTCAATGAATAAACTGACAGCAATGGTCTCTGTGATTTATTTTTTTTTTTTTTTGCTGGCTTGTCTCTGTCACTAAATGGCATAAAGCAACAGTCTCATTTGATTGCTATGGGAATTCATGTAATATTTGCATCATGTTTTGAATATTTGGTTTTAGTCTGGGCATCATTAATTAGAAAAATTAGCAATTACAACTTTTCTATATTCTTATTCTGTTTTCCTTTGCTATCCTAGAGAAATATAGATTGCATTTTCCTCCACTTGTTTCTGTAACTTGTTTCAAAATAAAAATACTTTTTCATGTATTGGGGAAAATGTAATAAATGCAGTAACTGTTTTGACACATACTTTAAATTATGAGGTAAGAACTGTAATTTTGAAAAAAAGATATTTTTTTTTACCATATAAGTATGTGTTGAATGATCTGACACAGGGAGGAGAATTAAATACTTTATTAAGAAAGATTAAATTTGTTTATAATTCCTCTGGTGAAAGAGCATTTATCATTCCTCCCTACCCTCCCACATCTTTTCATCCTGAACTATAATCCCATCATTTGCTTGACTGTCTCTCTTGAACTTTGGTTTACTCATGGACATTTGGTTACTTGGACATTTGGTTTACTCATGCAGTGTAAAAAGAATTAAGCTGGAGCACCCACCCGGGTGGGATCCCTTTGCCTTAGAGTCCTCGCTTCTTTACCTTTTGTTTGTCTGAATAATACAGGCAGCAGCATTTATGAGCCTAATCAGGTCACATCAGTTAATGGACTGTCCTTGTCACAGACCAGACTTTCTCTTTAGATGCAGAAGGGAATCACTTCAATGATAGACCATTTGGACAGAAGATCTCCCCTCCTCTGCAGCTCTTCTCTCCAAACCATCACTGATTTTAATAAATATGATCTCTTTTTTTCTTTGAGTCAGTGAGCTAGTAACAACCTATGATGTGTCATTTTCTATTACATTATGCCATTTGTGTACTGGTATCTTAAGCATGGCATAAGATACCATTGTACAGCTGCAGAACTACTGTTTATTGCTATAGACCATTGCAATGAAAGGCAGAGTACTGCTTTTTAAAGCTTTTTTTTCTTACGTTTTGCATGTTTTGATGCAGAAAAGCAATTAAATTCTAGGTATATAGGCCTATAGCATTTATATTAATGATGTATTCACAACATACAATTATAATACATTTAGACTACACTGAGAGGATGTGATCCTTGATTTTAATATGAAAAGGTATCAGCTAAATTTTTGCCATTGACTTAGTAGAACAGGGTTTCATTCTTCAATTTTATTGAGATGCAGATTAACATTTAAGATGTCTTGGAAAGAAACATAATTGAAAGAGGATTAAACATCTGTTCCAGCACTGCTCACTTATGATTTCAGTGGTAACTCTGGTATCTTATGCAATATTTTCCTGTAGTTTTTCAAAACTCTAAGCCTGTTTCCACTCTTACTTCCCGACAAGACAATTTTATATCTGGAGTACCAGCTTCTTTTACACAGATAGGGAGGATGTTCAGAATGCCATAAAGTGAATGCATCCTCAGAGACTGAATGTAACAGACTAAATCTAGGTAATTGCTACTGAAAATCTTAATTGTGGTTGATTCCAAGACAAATTATAAAAGTATCTTTAAACTTCAAAGATTAAAATTAAAAGGTGATGTTCACTTCATAAGCTCAAGATGGTTAGCAGACTAGCTGACATGTCATAAGTCAAATATTTAAATTTTAAATTATTCTGTAAGTTATAAAATGAATAACTATTTCTGAAGTCTTTGTTGATTGCCAGGTTTATTCCTGGTATGTGACTGGTTTTCTTTAGCTGTTTCTAGTCTTTGCTATTAAAAAAGCATGAAGGTGCGTATACCACTACAGGATGCCTTCCCATATCAGATTAAACATATGTATATATGCATTTTACAACAACATATTGTAATACAATTGTATATATACAAAATACTAGTGCTATTTTATATCTCAGGATAAGGAAATAGTATGAGCTCAGAAAACTATGAACTTCTTGATTGAACATAGGCAGATTTTTGAGTGATCCATTCCCACCACCACTGTATTGTTAGCACTTCTGTTTGCATCCAAAAGACGGCAGGTATACAGAAACACATTACCAAATTAGATGGAATAGATCTCTTCCATAAAAGCAGTCACACTTCTGAAACTCAGATTATTATCTGAAAACTGAATTTCACATGCAGGTAGGCAGAGAATTCTCATTTCACCTTCCATGTTGAAAAACTAATGGGTCACATTTTTTGTAGATGCCAAAATTATGTGTTTGTGCAGCATGGATGAATTAATAGTTGTTGTTTTTTTTTTAATTATTTAGATGTTTTACAGAAACTTAGCTTTTATATTTAGTATGCTGTAATGCATGGGTAACCAAACGCCTTGTAGGACCTATATGTATTGAATTTACCTCTTGAAATACTTTACATAACAGGACCTACTTCAATTGAAACTTACATAATTGTAGCGCAACCAGAGGAATGCATGTGACTGACATCTTTGTAATATATCATTCATCCTCTCATCTCTTTTATTTTACAAAATTCCTTGCCTATATCTTTTTTTTTTTGCTACTTATGATAGATGCCTGTTTATTTTGTCTTATAGAAGAAAATCAAAACTCATGCAGTTCTTTTCAACTTTAGTGATTTCCTGTCTCTACTGGTTAGTGGTATTATTAAAGTAAAACCAACTGATACAGCTAGACTCCATATTAGTGCTCTATAAATCCTTTTTATCCTGTTAATTTCTGTTTTAACCATCAGCTAAGGAGGAGCAAAATGATGTGCAAGTGATACTTTGCACAGTTATGCAAAACAAGCATAAATAAATCAAATTAAAGCTCCGGTGGTTGAGCAAACACTAAACAAAACCCCTGCTAGACCTTCCCCAAACCAGACCCTCCAGTGGAGAGGAAAAGCATGGGGAACAAGCATAGGTAGCTCTCATTTTCCTCACAGCTATACAATTAATTCACTCAACCTCCTGGATGGCTAGCTTCTCTTGAAAGGTTTGTTGCATAATGAACATTTGCTTGACATGTGGAAAATAATAACAACTCTCATCCCTTACCTATTTTCCATCAAAAGACTGTAGCTTCTGTGATTTTTTAATATGATTCTGCTTCTCCCTTCACAAGGCATCCTCCCCTCCTACTCCTCACCCTGATTGTGGTCTACCAGCTGTCTTCCTTCTTCTTGGATTGCCACAGGTAGATTGAAGGCACTTTGATGACTGACCCTTTTGCAGTCTTTAACTTTGCCCACATGACTTCTTTCTCTGGTGGACACTTCCACTGCTTCAGCTATTACTGGCCATGGATTGGTTTGCTGTCCTTAATTTCTTCAAAATTAAATAAATGCACACTAGTTGTAATCGTTTCCAAAGCAATATAGTAAGAAGTAATTTTTCCTGGAAATTCTCAAAATGTTCACTTGGCTGTCCAAATCAAGCCTGAAATTTGTTGTTTCTTTCAAGAGTGATGAACAAACCAACCGCCTGAATAGATGGAGGTTTCAGTGCAAGTGTTTTATCCCAGGAGTTCTTTTAAGAGTCCATAGTTGTAAATGTTTTGTTGTCTGTTCTGCTTCAAGATCGCAAAGAGCTTTTCGGACTGTTATCTAAAGCTATGTATATCAGATAGAAAATATGTGCACATATAAGTATACAGGCTATATGTCAGTCTTTTCACTTTCAAGAGTTGTTTGTGAATACAAACATTGTAATTTTATACACAATGCAGCATACTTCTGAAATGTTAAGGTTCTGAATTTGCCAGTCATCTCTTCTTCCCTAGGACTACACTGGTGAGTGAAATATGTTAGCTTAAATATTGTTGTAGCTCATTAATCATAAAATATAAAGCACCAATTTACATATTTTCACTAAAGATTAGTGGTCTAATCTATGAAATCATGCCTGTGTTGGTATTATTAACTGAAGGACGACTTGAACCTGTTGGCAATGAGAATCTAGAGACAGAACTGCAGGCATTGCTGACACCATTCCTTCTTTAGGAGTCATCTCATTTCAATGTAAAAATCAGTGAAAAGGCTCAGGTGGTAGCTCACCAATAGGAAAGTGTTGTTACCCTTCTGTACTTCTCACTTTCACTTATCCTTCTTCATTACTCGTTCCTTTAAAGGTTCTCTGCCTCCAGTGTGCTTGCTTACTGATCTGCCCTGGATGCCTGATACTTCATGGCTTATCAGTCATCTGTCCTCTTTTATGTTTTACAAAACTGTTTTCCAAAGACCCAGATACATTTTGCATATTGTCATATGAACTGTTGTTATGAAGATTTCTTGGGTTATAGCCTCCATAAGAAAGTCTGAAGCAGTTAGGCAACAGTTTCAGAGTTTTGGGAATGTTTCTTGTCCTTATTTTGTCTTCCATCTCTTGACTACTTTTTGAACTAAAGATACAACCTTCAATATTAAATATACATATAAAAAAAGTGGAAATTCTAGAGAATTGCAGATTTTCAGGGAACAAGAAATGCATATCTTTACAATAACTACATTCTAAGAGCTAGAAAGACAGAGAAAGGTCATATTTCAAAAGTAAAAATTTAAATTATTCCAGACCTGCAACTTGTATAGATAAATCTAGGGTACTTTATAGATAAATCTAATTTTTCCATTAAGTCTTTTCAATATTACCTTCTCCTGGAAATAGGTCTAATTTTCTGAGATTCTCAGATGCTATGTAATATCTACATCAGACTGTAAGAGACATTTCTGGGTATGTGTGGGTAAGAGATGAGGAATTGGTCTTGGTGCTTTGACTGTCACTATTAATTTTCCTGACGCTGTTTGCTTACTGTTAATTATACATGTACTGGTTAGGATGTTAGGGATGTCAGACCAGGTTTGCTGGAATGGTAAGTAAAGTTGCAACAAACTCAGGGGAATGAAAACACTGAATAAGTAAAAGGTTGTTATTTATAATAGATGGGGCTTCTAAAGTGATATTGATTTAGAAAAGACTCACTTGACAAGAAATATCACTGTGTTGTTAAGCAATATTAATCACCAGATGGTGGTGGATTTTTTTAAAAAAGTGTTCATTTGATAGTATTATTACTAAAGTCCAATCTAGGATACAATACATGACACCCAAATGAAATATTTGCAGAAACCTTCCAGAACACTTATGGTTCTTTGTAATGTTAGTTCCCTCCAAAGACAACAGGTAAATCTTGGTTTCTTTGCACAGTTTCATCCAGTTATTTTTAATTCTGAAGACAGAATATCAAGTATTACTAGCAGAACACAAGCCCAAGTGAGCTGAAATTTAACTCTTTCCCTTTAACTTTGCATTCTTATGGGAAAGTGCCAAACATATTCAAATAAAACTAGAGGTTGGGTTTTAAGTTCATTTAAGCTCTTGCTGTTGCTCCACTGAGTGAATTTATAGCAGTATTGGCATGGAAAGAAGACCCCAGACATTGTACTTTCCCTTTGTCATGAATACGCTAAGAGAGTTTTTTCTTTCATTTGGTTCCTCTATTCTTTTATAGCACTTATAGCTCAGCAGGATGTCAGTATAGCACCATGTCTGGTCTTGATTCATCTTAAATTGTTTATTGTACTAGCCATGAAACAGTCCAGTGACTAAAATCTACCAGCAAAATCAGATGGTGGTTTTTGCTAAACTACAGGCCTTGTTCACTACTGTTAATCTCTGCATTTATTCAAACTGTTTTTACTAAACTCTTCAATCTAATGCTTAATGGTTTGAGCTAATACTTACCTATCCTTTATCCGATGGTACTTCCCTATTTCATTTATATCAAATATCCAGCATACAATGATAAGAAAACCATTTTTAAAGTATAGAATAGCAGACCAAATGGAAAAGAAGCACCCTGAAAAACATCAACATAAAAAGAGCTGCAGTTGAGCATTTTTTATTATTGGTGCGCTGTGTGGGTGTGATTTTACCTGGAATAGCAGTGGTTTCTGCTGTATCAATATAGGCCATAACGATACCACCAGTATCACTAGTAATTTCATGGTTCTCTGTATGAGATATATTTCCTTTTTGCTCATAACAAACTTCTGAACATAATATCAGGGAGTATGCAGGTTACACCTAGTGTTTTTAAGATCCAGAATACCTCAAAGGACTAGGATGAGGAGAAGATGAGATGCTTCTTCCAAGTTGCCTAGCAGAATTGACCTAAGCCCCCTTAAATATCTGAATTTTCAGAAATCAGACATGAATATTGCACTTTATATTTTTACCTGTGTAGGCTAATATAAAACAATCTTATTCTGGTCTTTATTCTTCTTATCTTGCTGAGAGAAAGATCCAAAGTTCAACACTCCCCATGACCCAAGGTATTTAAAATGTGATATTTTCCACATAAAGAAACACAGAGTAGCTGGGAATGTTCTCCTGCTTAGGATTTCTGTCAAAGATGGTATTAGCGTTATCGCCTACTTGAGGCTATGGTTCTCATTTTTTGTTTAGGTTTTGTCCTAAAAACCATCTGTTCCAAGGTTTGTGCACTGGTTCTAAGTGTATTTAAAAAGTGCTGGAGGATACTTGCTTCTCTTTCGCTATATTCTTCTGCTTAAAAAAAAGAATGTCTGTTCTTTATCATATTAGGGCTACTTTGAACAACTGAAACACTTGTTTCCTGTGCTTTCTCTAATTATTAAAAATGGCTCCATATATTACTTTCTACATTGTTCTTATAAGCTTTTACTAACAATTTTGTCATTTTTCAGATTAATTTACTAGAAACATACATATGCATATTATATATACGTATACACATATACGGAAAGAATCACATATGCTTCTAGACAGAGGATTTCCAAAAATATACAAACCTGTAAGCTATGGCTGGTAATGAAAAAAATGAATGGACAGATTTGCTAATGATGAACACTGATGTAGCTCATAATTTAGCCTTACTCAGTTGTGTGACTGCCTTTATCAGACTTATTTTAAGGAGAGACTTAAATTGAGAGGTGACTGTGTCATCTAGTACCATAGCAATGTTCTAGCCAAATGTTTCTGCATTTACTGCTATCATTTAATAGGTTTGACTCACACCGAGCATGTCAACAAAATCTTTGTGCTGGCTGGCAGTAGAGGTTTCGTTTTGCCTTTCCTTCTGGACTGGCTTTCTGCTAGACCACAGTCTGTTCAGAAGTGCAGTCCTTGCCTTACAGGAATATTGGAAGTGACAGTGACAGCATTCTCACCACTATTCATATGCACCAGCTGGGTACCTCTCATGGCCTTGCAAGTCCTGGTTCTAAGTAAGAAGATGAAGTGATAAAAGGAACTAACTTGCCTTGATGTCAGCCATGGTTAGATACACAGATCCAAAAAGAAATAAATATGAACCTCTTATTATGAGGTATATAACAGATACACCTGCATCATATAACCACCTGTAAATTAATGCACTAGTAGAGGCAGATCAAACAGGACCAAGGAAAAAATACGTTTAAGGGAAAGCCTGACCCTAAAATCCTTTAGTGTTTTAATTTTGTCATGAGTACTGGCTACCAAAACTGAACCTTTATTTTCTTCATAAAGATAGATGACTTCCTATGAAAGTACTAGATTTGGGAAACCAGCTTTCTGTGGTGTCATACTACATCTAAATTAATATAAAATCTTTTGTTTCAATACTATGATGCAGTGAAGAAACTCCAGAAAGATCAATACCACTGTATAAACACCTTAAAAAAAAATCTCCCTAGGGCTGTAGCTACAAATACCTGTGTTTCTGTGTCCCAGGATTCAGTTGTACCTTTTACTATGCAACCCAGTTATAGCTCAGAAACTTGATGCATTGTTTAGACTCTTGAGAAGATTTCCAAATGGAAAAAAAACTCCACTATAATTAGCTTCTTTTCTTTCTGGAAGTTTCATCTCTTGTAGATTAAAAATCCTTTAATTTGGTAGGCATTTGTAACAAGTAAAACAATTATTTTCTGTGGGTTTTTTTCCTGGATTCAACTAGATTATTTACCATCAGTAAAACATTAATACATTTTTTCTTACTTTACAAATCCAAACTCAGAAAGATTGTGATTTTTTGGGGTTTTTTTTAAATACATATGCCTTCATTTTAAGTTTCATCTTTTTTTTTTTTTAAAAAAATATAATTCTTTAGAGGTATATTAAGTATTAATCTATGTAATATTAGTAATTGATTTTTATCAGTCTTGTCTTGTGAAGCTGCATTATTTAGTGGAACTGAGAAGGAAATAGAGTCTGTTATTCTATCATGAATGAAAAATTATGATCCTACTTTAAGGCACTGAAAAGTTCATGAGTTAGGAATGGGTCTTTTTCTCTTGGTGAGTACACATCTTTTACTTTCAAAATCAGCAGTAAGGTATCACATACTAACATTTCTTAGAGTTTATAAAGATCATTTTTTCACCTGGACATGTTAATGTAATTTCTGTCTACATGTTTCTGACAGTAAACCTTATGGCATCCTGCAATTAACATAAAAGCCTGCCGGTGTCTTGCCTGTGTATCCCATTGCTTTTCCTAAAGCAGGAAAATATGATCTGCTAAACAGAAAATTTATGCTCATTTTGTAACACCATTACAGCTCTTCCACTTAGGACGGTACCTAAAACCTCAATATATAGACTAAAAGAATGATCAGGGACAATACACGACTATATTATTTTCTCTTCATTTTAATGGGTAAACAGCATTCATGCTCACCCTCATTAGCAGACATGACAAAATAGTTATATAAAAAACTTCTTTTAGCACAGTGTCAGATATGAATTATGGAAAATGTCAGCAATTACTGACAAAAGTACATAATCCTTCTATGTAAAGTAATGAACACAGAGATTTCTTGTAAATAATTTACATTTTAAAGAAATTCAGTATTCTTTTAGTATGTCTGTCTAAGTATATTCAAATATTAACAACAGAAGTTAAAAAAAATTGTATATTTTATAAGAGCTCTGCACTTCCACAACTGCTTCTAAGCAAAGGATTTTAAAATATTTAGGGCAAATTACACAAAAACATGTGATTGACACAGGAGTCAAAGTCTCATTTTCAAATGTCTAGGTAGGCGAGAGCACCTAAACATGCAGATGGGGCCTAGACAGAGTTGCAAATATTGGCTTGTGATGTGTTTACTAATTAATCACTTGGACTATTATCCATTAGTTATGCAAAGCCTAAGGGAGTCACTTGAGCTGCATGACATGTACCTGAATAAAGAGATATCATCCTACTTTACAAACAGGAAAAATAAATAATATACAATACATTTTCTATGAGCTTTCTGGTTTAGGGCAGCATTAAGTAAGTTCTGAACTCCTATGGGCAAAACACAGATGCACACATGACAATATATTCTCCAGAAACCGGTGAAAAGACACAAAAGGTCTCATTTCCTTTCTTGGAGATGAACAACACAGTCTTAATATTCTGTGAATGGGCCTTCCTTGGAAATTACTTCTATATGCAATTTATATCTAAATTCTGTTTAGCCTGGCCTGACATTATCGAGAAAAACTAGATGAGAAATCTGTCCAACAGTTTTGCTTGACTAACCCAATGGACTTCTGCAAGGATAAAAATATGTAGTAGACAAAATTTAGGCTGACTGATCCAGTCAGGCTAAAAGATTTTAAGTATTACTATTTAGGATACCTCATTAAAAAAAACAAACAAACAAACAAAAAAAAACAATCAAGCAAACAAAAAAACCTCCAAACCAGTCCCTTCTATACAAAAAAAATCAAACCTATGCTTTTGCCCCATTATGCGATATTTCAACTAACAGACTCTTGAAGCTGAGAGGGCAAACGTGACAGACCCTTTTACATTGCTTAATGCACTGCCAGAGACTCTCAGGCATTAAAATGATTATCACATGATAAGGCTACATGTAGAAGTAATTGGTCTGACCCACAAACGCAGAGCACTACCTCAGTTTTGTTTACCTATTGGTAACAGCAAAACACTCACATCTAAAATAAACCAAGTCCACAATGAAGGGGCAGAGATAGAACACTTTCTTCCATGCTCTGCAAAACACGTTCAAGCAATTAGGCTGAGAAGTAGCTTAATTTATGAAATTATTGTTTACATACTAGTTTGGAAGGGCCAGACACTAGGGAATGATTGACAGAAGGTTTAGTGGGTATGGAGACACTTGCAAAGATCCTGGGCATAAAACACATTTGCCTGTGGAGCATTAAATGTGAGCAGTAGAAGCAAAACTTTACAGAAGCCTGACAATTAAAATGAATTTTTCTCCTCTTTCTTCACAGCTTTATTTTCTTCTTCTTCCTACCCCCAGCATCCCTGGGCAGTCCATGTGATGCTTTGGTTAGTACTAACAACAGTAGGAAAAAACAAGCAAGCAAAAGACTTCTAGCATTTTAGAAAGAAAACAACAAAAATAAGAATGCATATAAACAGAGAAGCAAGAAATGAAGATGCGCTTGTTGTGATATGATACCATAAGATCAATTATTCAGAAGAATCAAGAGAACGGGCTAAAAGCATAGATAGAAAACAATAACAACAAAAGGAGACAGGTAAAAAACCCCACATCATCACTGTGCCTGCATAATTTTACCTGGCTTATATAAATACTTCTATGGACCGTCTCATTTTCTGTATGAGGCCACAATATGACCATAGTACATCAAGGAAGAAGGCAGCATTTCTCTGTCACTGCTTGAAACAGTTCTTCAATAATTAAATAGCCATGACCTGAAGCTCATCAGGCCTTTAGAGCATTATAAATAGCTCTGGTAATGATAGGTTAAAGGCCTGGGTGGGTGGAGACCTCAGAAACAGGTTAAGTGCAAGTCTGCTTCAGAGCTGATTCTTTAGATATTGCCTCTAGAAGTGTAGGGTTTGCTACCAGAGGTTTTGTGCAGTTTAACATGGAGGTTATACTACTGATAACATTTGATTACCATTGGGCCTATCAGCATTATTTAACCACCAGGCCATACTACAGCAGTTGCTGTACAAAATTTCCAAAAACAACTTCCCTGCCCCATTCTTAAACCTAGGGTGTTACTAATCAAAAATCAGAAAGTATAGTTTTGAAATTGAAATGCAGAATTGAGACTGCAGAAGATTTCCTTTTCATGCATTGCTATAAAACACTGGGGAGTTTCATACCACCTAGCTTTAAGCACTTTGAGATCAGAGGCTAGCATGCACACATTCTGCTGGAAGGCAGAGAGCCTCCACCACGGAGTAATTTCACATAGGAGCCAGTTATGTGTCCCAAATCATTCACTAGATGATGCTCTTTCTCTTGTTTATACATAGGTCCCAGACAGACTAGCCACTAGGCATATTAATTGGCTGGGTTGTTATGCTTTCCTGATGCCTTAATTTATGCAGCAGGATGAACTACTGTTACACAGCAAGCAGAAAATGTATTAATACAAAGGAAAAGGGAACAGGTTCACTGCACCAGTGAATGAACACAAGTGAATGAAAAAAAAAATCAGTAGATCTTAATATTGGCTAGCATTTCTAAGGGTAATATAAAGGATTTTTATAGTGGTGTTCATGTTATTACCTTTGATAAATTTAGATTGGTAGGTCATAGACAGAAGAGTTCAGACATTCTTAAAGTAGACGTCTTGAAGACAGCTGACCAACCCTTATGGCCCAGTTATACACAACTTAAGTTTCCTGAACTTGATCTTTTGTATACCTGATTCTATATGCTGAATTCCTCTTGACTCAGAAGTGTCTGTACTCTGTCTGTGTACTAGTGTTGATTTTCTTGTTTTCATCTATGCATCTGCAGGTGGCTGAGTAATTACAGCCCAGGTTCTAGTTGCTACTCTGCAGGAACCACGGTCAGGCAAAAAGGAGCAAGATAAGCCTGTAAATAGCAGCCAAGTAGAATTGCAATCTGTAGATTTTTAGAACTGTATATATGAGTGCCTTGGGACACGTGATATCTCAAATAAGAAGGCAGCAAAAACATACAGCTGACTTTTTATTATAACTAGACAGAGAGGCAGATACAGGCTTTGCTGCACCACTTGAAGGCATATAAATGAAGAAATCTTTCCTCTGTGATCTAAAAGGCTCTAGAAATACTTTATTCAGTACAGCTAGCTCAGTGGGAAACCTCCAGCAGCAGCTGCATTATGGTTGGGCAGATAGGTTAAAGCAAATAATATTCATTTAAGCAACCTTATTGCTACTATTAAAATTTTCCTACCATCACAATTCACATTTGTTCTTTTTTTCCTGATCATTCTCTATGCTGACCTGTATAGTCAGAAGGACAGGCTGGCAAGGGCCTAAGAAAGGAACTAGCTGTCTTCAAAGTAAGCAAAGTTAAAAAAAACCCAGCTTGATGAAATATCCCTTTTTTATTTTTTTAATGTGAAATACTATTCTTAATATTTTTTTTTCATGATGGTATATTATTTTATCCAGCCCCTAGATCTTGAAATTCTCCCCTTCATGCTGCATTCTTAGTCTGCACAGAAAATGTCATGTACCTCTATTCTAAAAGGAGCTTTCTTTTGCCAAGAAAGGTGAATTATTATATATTTAGAAGATATTCAAAGATGGTAAAGATTCAGACTACAAAGAAAAATCTCCAGTTCAACGTGAATGTGGCTTTTTGCTTTGCTGGGATTTCACTTCTCTGATCTTTCAGTATGTTCCTGTCAAATGCCATTTTGCACAATCTGTAAGGAGTAGAGGTAGCCCATCAGCAGGGTGATCCAGGTCTTTTCTGTGGGGCTCACAGAGGATGCCAGTTGGTTACACCCTGCAGCTGACAGTCTCCAAGCTGGAGTCTCTCACATGATTAAGGCTCTAACACTACACTTCAGAGGGTGGAATGGAAAGTGGTGATAAGGCATGAGTTTAATTCATGGAAAGTATGATTTTTTCACATTATTTTTGCAACTGATGCTAAAATATGCAGCAATGTTTTTTTTTGGGTGGCTGCATCTCATTCTTGTCAGTTGCATCAAATACAGTCTTCCAGAGGGGAAAAACGGAATACTTTCTGCAGTCAGTAAGTATATAGAACACCCACTTATTCAGATTCCCATGTTGAGTCGAAATCTTAATTTTGCAACAACATAAATCTTGTTAGTTTACACTTCCCACTGAAAGCTGGGACCCCCAGGTAGATTCTCTCCAGTGGCTCTGCTGTAGAAAAGTAGCTATGAGAAGATAATGGATTCTGTATCTGTCATCTCTCATTAGATAAATAAATACATAGTTCAGAAGACTATTAAAAAAAAAAAAAAAAAGGCTGCTTGATTAGTAAGTGCTTTCTCGTGCTAGATTCTTGATGCTTATATAGATCTAAATTAATCTCCTGGGACCATGACTTTATCTGACAGATCTGTTCTTCATCTGCAGTTCCCGTTTTAGCTTTGTTTTGCTACATGGTCTTGCTTGTGAAACATTTCCCCAAAAAAGCCACTAGGGGAAACATCAGATAATACATGTTTTAAAATGAAATTATGCAATTGATAACTGTCTGTCTGCTACAAATAACCTGACAAGCAATGGTCTGGATCATCAGGTTTGTGCCTCTGTTTTATGTCAGCATTTTGCTACTGAATTCAAGATAGATAGACTAGTGGTAAAATTCTTAAATATGATGCAAGAAGGCAAAGACTCCAACTGTAAACTTTTTGTAACTTCTGAAAAGGAATTTCTTCATTGAATATATGTGTCATAAAAAACAACACATACAATTTTGGTAGCTGATTTGTGGAGTGAGAAGAAAAATAGTAATGATGCCTAAGTTAAAACAGTAGATGGATCACAGAGTAGTCAGCAGTTGGTGCTGCCAGGAACACATTAAAGTTGCCTTCTGTCTGAACTAGCCGTTGCTTAAGGGATGATTATTGAAAACTGAAATCAGTAACATAACAATCACTGAAAATCATAATTTTCCTCTTCCATTTAATGCTTTCAAACCTCAACTCAGGGTACCTGAGGACTGCACCTCTGGAGCTGAAGGAAATAGTATATGTATATTAAACCTGTTGCTGTTTCAAAGTGTAATAACCTGAAAGATCAATCAGAAATTCTGCATACTTGTTGAAACCAAGAGAGTTTCTGGTTGTTCTTTTAGGTTATTACACTGTTAGTAAATATATCTGAGCTGTGAAATCACTTACAAAGGTAATTGCTATTAATAAATATACTTATACTACTAATATTATACATGCAATGTAAACAAGATGTTATTTTGTCTGGGTGGGGTTTTGGGGTTTTTTTTGTTTGTTTGTTTTTTTCACTCTTGTAACTCATACGACTATTGCAAGGTAGAAAGAGGATGCAGGTTTGTCAAAAAAGGGAAATCTGTATCCTGTTACTGCTAAGGCCAGAAGTCTGAGACTATTGTGAGAGAAAAGTTGCAGAGGAAAGTAGGAAGAGTGGGGACTTTTTTACAGGTGAGATTACAAATGTATATAATAATATTTTCTCTATTAATTTACCAGGAAGGTCAACCAGTTATTTTGACAATGAGGTTGGCACAGAATACTGAAAGACTGTAATTCATCACTTAATTAAATCCTAAATAATTGCACAAAATATTAATATTATGTCTTACTAATGGAAAATATCTTGGTGCATAGGAATAATATGCTTTTTAATAATCTTTTCTTGGTAAAATATTAAGCAATACATGAAATATATTAACATGAAGAACTTTGTAGTGTTCCACTTTCTATATAGATACAACTCTAGAATTTTTTCCTGACTTGAAATTTTGTACTCATTCGTTTATTCTTCATGCTAATCTGGAACAAACATAGTCAGTATGTAAAAGAAAGCCTTATTTGAATAATATGATACTTTGTATACCTTATAGGACTCATGTTCTTCCTCCTGGGATTTCAAAAAGGGATGCTCAGCTGTAATTAATGAAAGCAGAAAGGTTGCTTCTCTCCTGTGATGATTTTGTTTCTTTATAGGGATGAATATCGGTGAAGAAAGTTCACAAATAAGATTACATCAGCTAGAAATAGGCAAATTTGATCTAGTTAGTCATAATGTTAAGGTTGGGGGAGAAAAGAAGAAAAAACATTTATTATCATTACTATCACAAACTACCTAATTCCCTTGTCTTGCAGTGCTTAGAGGCAGAGGCATAACACTAATAGAAGTGGAAAGGATAGATGCATTAAAGAATGAAAAATTTTGCACCAAATGTTTTCAAACTAAGTGGTAAAACTGTAATGTGTTGTTGAAACACTCTTTTTGGAAGGCTTTTGTAAATACTGATGGTACGCTCAAAGCTATACAAAATGTGAAACAGTAGATGGAGGCTTGCTCTTATGGTGCAATTTGAACAATAAAAAAAAGAAGTCTAATTCAAACTGCTCCTTCTGCTCAGAAGATTCAGCAACAACAGAGTAAATGTGACTTCACTGATGTTCTGTATTTACCTGATAGAGAAGAAAACCTATAAAGCATGGATTACCTATTCTTAATTTAACACATGAGCAGGCAACACAGTGAATAAGGCACCAGTATTGACATCACAAATGTAACCCAGGTTTTTTCTCAGTAGCTCGTGGTTCATTTGTCTGAAGGTAATGTCTTCCAGATACCCCTGTGTTCCCTTATAAGCTGGCAACTTGGGCCAAACTCATGTTTGTAACCAAGCAAGAGTAACCAAGACTTCAGAGATGTTCTGAGTCATCCTGTTGCTTTCTATCTTTCTTGGTTTATTAATATTTTTCTTTATAATCTTTCTAAAACTCCTCATAGGGAAACTTCCAACTGCATGATACTATATTTTGGCTAGCGTGGTAAACGGTAACTGTAGGAAGATGTAAAATGCAATTAGGCTCCTTTTGCATTATTTTCATGTATGTCTATACATTTTCTTATCGTTTGAATGTTAAGGAGGGTCTTGGATGCAGTGACGTAATAAAAATAATAAGGTGGAATAGGAGAATGCCCTTGTGCTATCTAGTATACAGCATACAATAGGTAAGAAGGTAAGAGTGAGAAAACTCGCTCAAACTGAGAAGAGCAGGGAACATCCTGAAACTCCACATTTACTATGCTATATTGTAGTTGTCCTTCTATTGCAGCATAATAGCAAAACACCAATTTCAGGTTGTTTTACTCATTACACGACATCCTGAAAGACTAGTTGAACTCTTTCACTAGAAACTCCTTAAAAGTCTCTGGTTTGGTTTGGTCTGTCTGGCAGGTGGGATGAAGCCAAACCTCTGACAGAATTCCAAAAGCAAATTTGAAAAATGAAACAGAACTCTTTTCCAGAGATGTTAAAGTGACTGTTAATGGGTGCTGGAGGAATATCTTCTCTTCTGTACTTATGCAAGTCATAATCACCTCTTGCAAACCCAGAGCTGTGGCTACTTCATTCAAAATAAATTATTGTCATGTTTCTAATAGAAACATAGTGATTCTTTTTTACAATGAAATAACAGAAGACTTTACTACAGATGAAAGTATTCTAGCTTGACTGATGGCTCCAATTTATAAAATCGGTGTTTGGATCAGAAGTAGGTAATGATTAGGTGGCATTTACTAATTTAAGTTCATCAAGGCTTCACATAACATCTTAAAACATAAGACATTATAAATTACGAATGCTTTCCATCTTTCATATGACAGTAAAATCATAGTCATAGCATTTATATATACATACTGGTCATTTTTCCTGCTTAGTAGCAAGAGGAACAACCATACTTCATTACGTTTAGACTTGTTTACAGAACTTACAAAATCACACAGAAATGTTATTTTCCACATTCTTTTCCTTTTAAGTCTGGACTCCCTAAATGATATGATAAATATAAAAGATACTGACTGAACAGTTTCTGTATTACAGGTTCCAATATGAAGTCCTATAGCCTTCACATGGTCAGAGGTAGAAACAAACTCTGTCTGACTAAGCACACAGAAGAGAGGAAGAGATACAGTTTAGTTCTCAGTCATGTCTGTTGTCCTTAACAGTGTTAGGCACCAAGGTCCTGAAGTGACAAGTCCCAAGAGAGCTTTGATGAGGGAAGGTAGAAATAAAATGGAGTGCCTTCCACCTTTCCCATGTTTTTCATTCATTGTTTGTTTTTTATGTTCCTCACCCTCCTTAAAAGGAAAGAGGGTGATCTTATCTGCTTCTGATGTATTTTCAGGATGAGGACTTGCTCTGATTTCACCAAGCATGTCTCTTACCTATGCTAAAGCTTATTCTGGTTCCATCAGATTCCTTTTCCGCCTGCTCTGAGGCTTACTTTGGTGTAAAGAGACATTTCCCTGGCCTGTTCTATATCCTCAGGTCTTATCTTGCAGATTTTACTCTGCTTATATTTTCCCTTGTTTTGCTCATGTTTTCCCTTATATTTCCCACTTGTTTGTGCAACCATACCAGAAGTTTTCATTTGCTCCCTTTGCAGTAATGGATGTTATTTCTATATTTAAACTTAATACTGTTACAAAATGCTATTAGTGGTTCTAGAGTGTTACAAAAAGCTTATATACTATTTCCAGTTACACTGTTTTAGTGTGCTTGTTGGAGTTTCAGGCAAGCAAATATTGATTACCACTTGCGTTGCATGTAACAGGCCTCTGCTTTGGCAGAATATGTGTCAAGGGGGTCTTGGTTCAAGACAGGAGAGAGGGTTATGGGGTCATGCTTGGAATGGAAGGATCTATGTAACACTAGATCCCTGTACAAGATGCTCAATATAGGTGTTGAAACAGGAACGCTATTTCTCCTCCTAGGCACTTTCCACACTTTCTATGGCAGAGAAACTAAAGATGTGTCTACATCACTACCAGGAATACTGCAGATCAGAGTCCCACCTGCCAATAACACAGGTTGTTATGGTTTAACTCATTACAGTGATACGTCATCTGAACAAGAATGACCATGGTGGGCAATGATATATGTAGGATCCCTGAATATCCTCTGTGTGTTAAAGAACATCATGTCACTTTCAAAAATAGTACTGTGCAATTTAGCACGACAAACATTTTGGTGCACTTTTGCTACTCATAAACTGCAACCAAATTTGGAATTTAATGACCTTTCATACTACTACTAGCATTAACCAATTATTCCAATAACACCATATTCTCCATTTTTTTTCTATCCTTCTTGTGTATTTTTTCCACCTGATTGCAACACTCATTCCTTCAACTCAAGCCACAAAATATCTTCTCTCCCAAAGTACCATTCCTATCCCACTTCCCAGACCATGGTTCACCTACTCAATGTACAACAGAAATGCTGTACAACTGGCATATTGAGGGGAAGGGGAAAAGCTTACGCAGGAGCAAGCACATGGAAGAGATGTGCACTGTTCACCTCTTGGCATAGGGCTATGCCAGGATCTAGGGACAGTAACAAGGTTTTACATCCCAGGGGAAGATCTTCTCTGCTCCTCCCTGTCTGATTGTATGACAGGAATTGCTACCAGGGTGTACACGTTGACCAGGTATAACAAAATTTTTAACAAATTTCCAAATGTTTAGAAAAAGAACTATGTAGGCCTTGTAAGATGAGATTTTACCAGTTAAGGTAAAGTTAACTAACAAGCAGTTAAGGGAAGCTGTCTTTCTGGGCAACTTGTCCTCTAGCTGCCTACCTGCAGTGTCTACCTGTCCACTGCCCTCTATGCGGTCTGCTGCTGTCCCCTACTGGAAATGGAATCCCACTGTAATCCCATTAGAGACTTTCTGTGTTATGTCTCATATTTCATTGTCACTTATCAAGTATGTTACATTCCTTAGCTTTTTCTTCACTTTTGATTGTTTTACTATAGCCCTTTCCTTGCTAACATGGCTCTTCTTTTTGCTTTGCCGCTCACTTAGGAGATGGATATGAAGAATATGTGCAAATGCTGTATTACGAAAATGTCTGAACAAAATCTCTGCAAGTTTCAAAACCCACATAGATTGGCATTAAATCTAAGGCAATCTTGCTGAGAGGCAAGGTATGTTAACGTGAGTGCCTTATCACATTCAGAACCTGAATGGGTTTGTGTCCCATCGTTCTGAATGTGAGCAGAAAGAGTTCAAGTTGCCTGCAGTATATTGCATTGATATATTTTCACTGTAGCAGCCTGAAAGATGTAGCTGTTGTTGATAGCATTACATTTATCAACACTTCCATTCCCAATCTGCATTGGCAGTTTCTCTTGATTTTTTTTTTTATCATTGTTTTGTCTAATCAGAAGCCTCTAGCAACTGTTGTCCTTTGAGAGTTTTTCTCACCCTGCCATACTATCTCTTTGCATAGAGTATGTTACAGTCTTAGTTTTCTGTGGTTTTACACATAATGTTGACCTGCAGATATCCTGTACATCCCTTAAAGGTTGGTTTTGTCACAGGCTGAAGCAGCAACTAGAATGTGCTGAACAAATTCAAGGGTGTCTAGCTTTTTAGCTTTTTTTTGACAGCCAAGTACAAAAGTTATAATCCAAAACCACAGCTGTTAACTGAAATGAAAGAAAACCATACTTTAATCTATTTATACCAAAACCAGATCTGAAAGATCATTTTTTCTCATATTTATTTGATTTGAGTAGATCCATTCCCAGTCCACCTGTGCAGGGATTCTATACCCTATGGTTGCTAGGTTATTTCTCTGTGAAAGCAGCCTAGTTTTATAAAAAAACTATTTTGGTTGACAGAGAACGTATGATAGTCCTTTTTCGTCTCATGTACAGCTATGCAGATGTAGTCTCTGAAATTTACACACTCCTATTCATTCAGAGAAGGGGTCTGGGAAACATTAAACTAAACTAACAACCTCCTGACTTAATTGGGAAGTAGTGGAATAATATTCTTGCCAGTGCAAGCTTGGCCAAACAGTTGTCTTCTGTAGTGTCACAAAACAATTTAGCTTGGAGGTGTCATCTCTGTTCTAAATCCCCATTCAAAGCAAGGTCAGCTTGAAAGTTGAGCAACCATTTAACAACCACTTAAATTCCTAGTGGTCAAATGATACATCCCTTAATGCATCTTCTTATGAAGTGGTTCTATTTATTGAATCAATACCATAAGGTATAATTTCGTATGTCATACAAACAGCTAAACAAGAAAAATGACTGTAGCTTATTCTGACCCTTGAGATCAGACAATAATCAACAGCTACATTGGGTTAACAGTATCTTTGAGGCAGTCTGTAACATTTTTTAAGACTTTTTTTTCCTACAGCACCATTGCACTTTCCCATGTACCACCCAATAGACAAGAAAAAAAAAAAAACCACTGTGGCAGATTGTCTGTGAGCCAGATTCTTGTCTTCCTTTTGCTTGCTAGTATAACTGTCTATTGACATGATGCTCACACTACACTAAGCATTTGAGAAGTAATTGTGCCTTCTAATATTTCTTTAAGCTGATAACAATTACTTTTTTTCCTAGCTAGTTGATGTTGTTGTTGCCTTTCATTTTTCTGTAAACTCTTTGAGGAAGGACAGTCTTCCTTTTCTGGGGACAGCTCTTGTCACATTTCTGGTGCTGCTACTGTACAAATATTAAATGAAGACAACAGTGAAACAGTAGGCCTTACATGGCTGTCATGGCTGCTGAAGCACAGCAGCATGTTGTGGTGTTGCAGAGCAAGAAACAACCAAGAATTCATTGTAATAATGCTGGCTTCAGAGAGCATTCAGCTAGAGAATCAAGGGCTTATGTCGCGACGGAGGGAAGACACAGTCACTCAATATGAGTGATCAGCAGACTTCGTTTATTGTCCCTTACAGTCACCTTTTATGCCTTCTTATAATTAGCTCATACATATTACAAAAGTTAAGCTCATTATTGGTTAGTTGCCTAAATATCAAGCCCGCCCCTAGTTTCTCTTCTGTAGTTTTCTGTTCCCACCTGCAACATTCTTTTCCCACCAAAATCTTCCTGTTATTGTGTAACAAGGACAGCCAAAGACAGTGTATTTTGCTTTACTTCAGATAAGCTGAGAGCCATGTGCATTTTTGTCCAGCCAGCTGGACTATGTCTATGTGACCCTTTACAGCTAGCCAGTTATCCACAATTCCCCCGTTTTTATTTTGGGCGACATAGGCTTGGTTGACCATTTTCAATAACAGCGTTTTAACACAGGAAAATACACAGCCAACTTATAAAATCTCAGTTCAGAAGTATAATTCCTGAAATACTTGAAAAATAAAGTTAGCTTGAAGCTTTAACTTAGATGCTCTTTCTGTTCCAGTGATATAAAAAGTTTAAAAAATTCAAAGGTAATTTTAAAGTTCTGAACATGGACTAATGCAAGCTCAAAACCCCAAAAGAAACCAAACTGATGTTTGACTAGGAATATTTGCAAATATTTTAGTGGAAAATCCCTGACCATTAACAATTTTCTGTCCAAATAACAACTGCCCTTATGCAACCAACCAGTCCATACAATTTCTGAAGAATACCTCATTGATATCAAAGAATTAACAAAGGGGAAAAATTAGTTCTAAGCTATATACATTCATAAGTGTTTTTTTCAATAGTTACATACAGATTTACACACTAAGCCATAATGGCTTGTAGGTGATACACACAAGAAGAGTATGTTGCTTATCTGTCTGAATGTCTATGCTAAATTTGACAACTATGCCACAAGCCAAGCCTACATGGGTGCTGTATGTTATGCACGTTCCTTAACGAACAGAAGTATAATAGACAAATTCCCAAGATCTAGTCCCCAACCTAATTATATTATTTTGTAGCCAATTAAGGAAAATAACACAAATGTGCATATCTACATGTGCACACACCTTTTAGTTCAGAACCAATCTGTGATAAAAGGCCTTAGCCTTATGGCATCATCGAATCTTAACGAGTACAGTAATTAAAAATGCAGTCTTACTGTAAGTGCGATTTATGCTGACATTCCCTCAAATGCTACACGTGAGTATTTCTCGCTCAACTGCCTCAAGTTAAAATAGTAGTATTTGTTAATATGTATTAAAAATCATTAATTATCTACAATAGCAGTTGACTTCCATAACACTATGTAAGCAAAAGAGGCTTAAGATGGGTTTTCTGAATACTAACAATTTATTTTAGACTGTCTAAACTCAGGTCTTGAAAGATTTCACTCTGCCAGACGTAGAAACACTGTTGCACTCCAGTTGTGATATCCCTTTTCCCAAGTTGTCACATGCACATCTCGCTCAAGCAACATTATTGTTAAAGTTTCTCTCTGCTACATAAAAGCATATTGCACTTGTAGATATAAAAGACAGCACCCTTACTTAGATTATTACCTTATTACCTCATAACTCTTAGTATCTCTGATTTCATCACTTCAAAAATTCACCAGAAGCAGATAAAACCACAGTATCAGACTAAACTACACCTTAACTGCTGATTCAAATAAAGGCATTCTCTTCAGATACGCCTAATGCTTAAAAATAATTTTGGCTGGTTTTGATCAAGAAAGTATTATTACAATAATGACCAAAAATAATAATCCCGTTTGCAAAATGCCTTTAAGCCAGCCTCCTAGTCCCAACCAATTTCCACATTCAGAATACAGCATAAATACAGAATACAGCATAAATTATCTCCATCAAGGCAAAAAGGCTTCTCTTTAAGCACAGAGATGTTTGATAGTTCAAGGCAGAAACCCATTTCTTGTAGGTGACATCTGAAGCACTTTTTTTTTTTTTTTTTTTTTTTTTTTTTGTGTGGGTTTGTAATCAAGTCCGTATTTTTCCTTGAGAAGCTTAAGCTGTTCCTCTTGTTTCAGGAGTGTTTCCAACTCTGATTTGTCGAATAGGTCCGTATTTCCCAAAGATATCATACATTTCCTCCGCTGTGATTTTATACGGCAGGTTCCGAATATAAAGGGTCCGATTGACCTCTGGGGGCAGCCAGATGTCAGCTCGCTTGGCCGCTTGCATCGCCATGGCGCCGATCGGAGCGGGGGGGGGGGTGCCGCCTCGGAGAGAAACCGCGGCCGGGAAGGGGCCTGCCGGGCTGCGCCGCCGCTCGCCGCTGCCGCGGGGGTCCCGGATGCTATCCCATACGCTAATAACCCGGGTAATGCCTTTTTACAATCTATGTCCCGAACGCTCCGCTTTTCTAAAAAGCATATGAGCGAATCGTACGTCGCTTGTCTCTCCATACCTTCGTCAGCGCTGTTGCAGCCTTTGCGAGACTCCGGCGACGCGTGGCCGGCGGGACCCTCTGTAGGTGCTCCCGGGCGCGGGGACTGTGCCCTTCCGCCTCCTGCGCTGCTTTCGGCACCGGTACCCGAATCTCCGTCGAACCGTGGCTCGCAGGTTCAGCCCTCTCTAGGGTCCCTGTTCGGGCGCCATTTGTCGCGACGGAGGGAAGACACAGTCACTCAATATGAGTGATCAGCAGACTTCGTTTATTGTACCTTACAGTCACCTTTTATGCCTTGTTATAATTAGCTCATACATATTACAAAAGTTAAGCTCATTATTGGTTAGTTGCCTAAATACCAAGCCCACCCCTAGTTTCTCTTCTGTAGTTTTCTGTTCCCACCTGCAACATTCTTTTCCCACCAAAATCTTCCTGTTATTGTGTAACAAGGACAGCGAAAGACAGTGTATTTTGCTTTACTTCAGATAAGCTGAGAGCGATGTGCATTTTTGTCCAGCCAGCTGGACTATGTCTATGTGACCCTTTTCAGCTAGCCAGTTATCCACAGGCTTACTGATGACGTGCATGTGAATTCCCTGATCATATATATTCATTGTAATGCTGCATGAAAAAGGGAAGTAATAACATTAATAAAATGTGTAGCACCTTTTCTTTAAGGGAAACCTTAGACTGACTACGTCTCCAGCATGAATGTTGGAGTATTTGGTAGACATTAATAAAAAAATGCAACATCATAATGAAGTTCAGTAAGAAACGCTTTATTAGCACATCAGAAAAAAACACAAAAGATCAGTAAATTTTATTTCCATGTTAAGAGGCTTAGTCTAAATAGGTTTGAAAAGGTACTAAACAAATACATGGAGATCAAGCAGTGACAATTACAAATAAAAATAAGTGAAATTCAGAGCTCTAGAAGACCCTAAATTAGAAGTGAAGTGGGTAAAGCAGGAGAAAGCTCTGTCTCTAACCAGCAATAATTATCCACTTTTACAGACATAAAGTTGGGCTAGATGCAACTTATGATCTGATCACACAGAGCTTTTCATATGCAACGTACTCGCTATACAAGTGAAACCAAATACCTTCTCTTGCATTATACATATTCAGTAAGCACAAAATTACAAAAACGTTGGGGAAATAATACTTGTTTTCTCTTCTTTTTCTTTTAGAAGTTTCATTCTACATTTACAATGTCACTGACAGCAAAATGTTGCAGCTAAATAAGCAAAGAAGGTATTTCAGATACAACTAACAAGCTATTTTCACAAATAAGAAAGCTTTGGTAGAACACACCCAAATTATGTATTGGAATGAAACCTGAGTCTATTAACATTTTGTAAGAGTACATTTTGTTAGGTGCATAACAGAGAATAATATTTACTCAAGAGTTTGCAATTATAACTTGAAATAAAATAATCTTTTGGTAAATTCGGCTTTGTAAGCTTTCTTGAGGAAATACAGATTAGAACAGACATAATACGTTAAAAATCAAATAACTCTTAAACCTTATGTCAGATGTTTCTAGGGAAAGAAATGAAACATTTGTAATACTTTATAAGCAAATCATTACATTCTAGAATTCTAAAATATTCTGCATTAGTATTTATAATAATTATTATTATACCAACTAGAACAATAGGTCTAAAACACTAAGACAGCTTTATTAGGGGATTATATGGCAGAGGAAATAGGTGTTGTAGGAAAATCCACTCAACTTTGTTTCTCCCCTCATTTTATCTGTCTCACCCTCTCCCCACATAACACCTGCACACCCCACACCCCCACTCCACCACGTCCCCACAAAAGATGACAATTTACTTGTTTTCTTCATGAGTGTGGCTAGTCCATTTCGGGATACCTTTATATTTCTGAGCTTCACAACATCCTTTGTTATGAGGCAAAAATGATTAAGGGACATTGAGAAATACTGTCTGCATTTTAAATTTAAATGAGTTACATATTCTTCCTTGTGGCTACTTATTGGGTGGAATGGGAAGGAGAGCTTTTATGCACATGCAGAAGAGTATTACCAAAAATTTTAATTGGCCAAATAGCTCAGCCTTTCAAAAAACAGTTTTCTTATTCTGCCTGTGGAAGAGGTACTGTGGTGTGAATTTCTTTTTCCCAAATCTAACATTTTTATTGTGCTCTGCCACAATAAAACTTAAGATTGTGTTTTACAACATTTCTTTTGGGTTGTAGTATTTTTCAAAAAAGGTTAAGTTCCAATTCTTCAGAAAAGCTGTCCACAAGCTCTCCAGTAAGGAACATCTGAGAAACATTTGAAAAAGAAAATAAGCTGAGGATGTGAAATTATCTTGTCTTCTGTTGTAAAAAAAAGATTTAAAAAAAATCATTTAAAGAACTGAGGGTAATCACTGACATTCATCCAAGACTACTGCTTGTAAGAAGGAAAACGCAGAACCCAAGAACAGCATTAAAAAACCCAACAAAAAACAACCCAAAATTAGGGATTTAAATGGATTATCCCTTCTGAAAAAAACTCTTGAATAGTAACAGCATTTGAGGCAATCTAGTCACAGGAGTATTGGAAATACTCCTGTTTTGGAACTGGAATTTCCAGTTCTAAATCAGAACCTTTTGTTTTAAAATCAATTGATGCTGGTTTTGTTCTAATTTTTTTTGTTTGTTTGTTTGTAATTTAGGGCCAGAAACTGTCAGAGCAATCCATGCTGCCTAATCTGATATCTGTTTCTTAGAATGGTTGATACAACATTCGTTATTACAAATTTTATTTCTTAAAGAGGATGAGGTGCTGGGGATAAAGGACTTGAGTTTGATTCATTTATATCAAATAGTACCCACCTAAGTGGGACTTATAGCGTAAGCCAATGTTCTACATGAAGGTGTCAGAATCTGTGTTTTGCATAGTAAGATATCTGGATATCTTGGACACAAACCAACAGCTGATATCTAGCATACTAAAAATGAACAACAGTCTAAACAGCCAGCAACAGCTAGCTCTAGAATTTTCCTTCATTTTTGTCTCCGAGATTGTTTTGCAGATGAAATGTTATTGAGTATCATTTTGCCAATAGACAGGGTCAGCACAAAGGTCACAGACACCTAGTTAAAGAAGTGAATTTATCTTTACTTACATTTAAAGCAATAGAATAATCTGTGAAATAAACAGTAAACAAAATAATACAGCAAGAATAAAATCAGACAAGATAACACACCTAATCACTACTACATGTGACAAGCTATAATGGTTAAGAAAGATACATCACCAGTTGCCCTAATACTTCACCATCACCTAGATCTGCAGTTGCTGGGAAAATCCATTTACAGCAAAGATTTGGAGAACATTCCCTGGTAACTGGGAGGTCCTACACAGTACATTCACTTGTAGATGAGGTCTCCAAAGTCACTGTAAGAGGGCCCAGCTTTTGTACTGTGGAATAAACAAGCTCACCTAATTTCAAATGCAGAAACATCTGGTTTCACTCTCCTCTTAAATCCCATCAAAACCTGGCCAGGGCTCAGGGAGGAACCAAGGGAGTTTCCCTTATCTACTTGATTTTAACCACCAGTTTACAAACAAGGCAGTATATCTGGTTTCATAGCCTTGACTACCTGTCTTTAAGCAAGGAAGGATGCTCTGTATCTTTGCTAATGATTATATTCTATCTAAGCTACATCTTTCACTAATGATCATGCATATTCTGCTAATGATTGGACACTGAATATACATATATATAACATTCAGTTAGCAGGTTCATCTAGAGGTCAACTTTGGCTCAGGGCCTGCTGCTCAGTGCATACACTGCAAAATCTCTAGTTAAATTTGCAATTAAAACTAAGTGTCTATATATGTGTTCTATTTTATTATTCAGCTGAAAACCAGTACTTTGCAATATAATAGCAGGTATTGAAATGAGCTTCAAGGGAATCAATACGATTGCTTGTCTTTCTGAATGCCACAATAAGGAAGTTAGATCTTGAATTGTTAGATCTGATGTTTATCATTAATTTGGCTTAATGAATTACTGGAATATTACTTGATCCATTTAACAGTGTAAAAATCTTTGACTCAGGGATCTAGAAGATTTATTATTCCTTTCTTCAGCTCCACAAAAACTTTGGATAAGGACTCAAAAGAAAATATACAAGATAAAGCAGTATACTTATATTTCAAAATTAAATTTACAGATAGGGAAAAGTTTGAAGGTTATTCTAGAAAGGTAATATTTGTGTATCCCATTAGATGTCTTGTCATTCCTAGGTAGTGAAAGTCAAAGCCTCATTCTAGTGAAGCAAGATGCGAAAACCTCAAAACTTTAAGCTGAATGAGAATAGTAAGAACAGAAGGAAAAGAAAATAAAAGGAAGGGCAAATATGAAAAAAAACCCCAACCATGCTGCAAGAAGCAGTAAAGGTTTGGGGTTCCCTCCCCCCTTTATTTTTTAAATAAAGAACAAGATAATGTAATCAAAATAGGGAGGGATAATTTAATGAGCCTTTTCCTGATTCTGAGAGACATCACTACTCATTCAGTGATGTAACAGTGAATGGTTATATTAAACAGTGAAGAGGCTGGACTTACCAAAATAAGTAACAAAACTAAGATGCTTTGGAAGATTCTTCAGAACCAGGATGATTTGTTGTCCACTGACAAAGTAATCTACAAATAGACCTTCACTCAAAGTCATGTGTGCATCCTGTTCTTCAGTAACCTGCCCAGTTATCACGCAGGTGTTTTCAGTAGTTTCAAGCAAAGTCATTGCCTGCCTGGGGACTGTGTTACTCCCCACAAAAGCCACCTGTGCTGCCGCGCACAGAAGAACAAGAAAAAAGCTAAAGCTTCCTACAGTTTGTGCCAAGAGCAGGCAAAACAAGAAGCACTCAGAGCCCGCTTACCATGGCTTTCTAAGAAGGCAAGGCTAGTGAGGCTGCACTCCTCACATGCGATATGTGTTTATGCATATTTCCCTGCCTCAATGATTTTCATGCCAGCTTCAGAGAACTAAGTAATAACTTTTACCCAAATTTGACAATTGAATACAAAGGGTTAGAAATTCCTTCATCATCTAGTATCATCTAGATAAAAGAGGGGACCTTATTAGAGCGAAGGTCTCCCCCCCACCCCGCCAGAAATAATCCCTCCTCTCTCACTGAAAAGTAATACTGCAGCATAAGGCCATTTCATGATAGGCAGGAAGACTCTATAGAGGAGAGATGTTGTAAGTGCAGGAGAATCCTTTGAACCATAAATCTTAATGAAGCCAGGCTTCATTAGTCCTGCTACTCATAGAACTGCTTGTTTCTATAACCACTGGCAAACACACCAGCAAAACAGCCCAGCATGCTGACCAAGGGAAGCAGTCAAGACTGATAGGAGTCTGGCACACGTCACTTCTTCCCTGGAGCAAAATTAAAAAGCCAAGAAGTTGAACTTTGCCATGACACGTTCTTCAAACA
This sequence comes from Falco cherrug, assembly GCF_023634085.1. Classification (NCBI taxonomy): domain Eukaryota; kingdom Metazoa; phylum Chordata; class Aves; order Falconiformes; family Falconidae; genus Falco; species Falco cherrug. The sequence goes on from NC_073699.1 coordinate 10,519,953, forward strand.
CAGTAATTTTGCAACTCTGTGTGAAGCAAATATACTTATGATGAGGAGACTGTTAATAGGGTCAACCTTATTAATGGGCACCAGGCACTGAATACTAGACTAATTTTTAAGCCTAATTAAAAAAAAGAAAAAGTGGAGGGAGGATGAGGTTATTTCTTTGTCCACCAGTTTGTTGCTTAGGAGGTTTGTTAAAACTTTCTCATTCAGTAACTGAGCACTGACATTAGGCCAGATCTGTTTAAGAGCAATTTAGCCAAATAGTATCATTAGCAAAGCCACCTGTTATGTATGCTTGGAAAACTGAATCCAAAGTGCAATAAAGATGCAACTCTTTTGCTAAAACATACTACCCAGATTTCTTGCTCCCATTTTATTGTAATTCGTGACAAAAGAAGCTTTAAAAAGCAAGTTTATTGATTAACACTGAGGGAGTACAGTTAAAGAAAAGGCAGTAGCATCTAGTTAGACCTTCAAATTAGGATGGTCTGTCTTTTGCAGCATATATTAGTTTAATCAATTATATATCGTATTATTTAAACAATTCTGTCTCTCCCTGTCTTTTGACATAAAAAAAAAAAAAGTTGGTTTATTCTACAAAAATGAAGTGCAAGTGTTCCATGGCACTATTGGAATTTTCTGAGGATAGTTGAAAGGGCAAGTGTAGCATGGAAATTTTTGTTGCATTTGATCTTGTGAATCTAACAGGAGTTCTTATTTAACGCTACTATATTTGTATTTTCATTTCTTACCCAGTTTTGGAAATCAGGAACTCCCAAATGTTGGTACATCTCCAGCTTCAAATGTGTACCTAGAACAGATGTAAATGATGTAAAGCTAAGTCTAATGTGAAGCAACCAGTGTCAGGCTGGATTGAAATTAAATAGTTTCAAGACTGAAAAACCTACGATTCCTGTAAGACACCTGAACATGCTAACTGACACCTGCATTCAACAAATCTATTCAGCATGTTTTGGATAGGTGACACTGTGGATCTGGAAACACATTCTGTACTGCAGTAGTTCCCATCAATTCTCACGCAGACATGGCAGAGTGCTCTGCCTCATGACACCCCAAGAATATAAAGTTATTTACTTTGCATCTGTGCAGAGGAGATCCATGGTTGGAGCCCAGCATATGGAAGCTCCACAGCTCATGTCAGCTGAAACCCAAACGAAATGATAACTTTGACAATTATTAAACCCCCCCAACTTTTAAGTGGACTGTTTCTTCTTTTTAACAGCATTTCCATCTCGACATACTGTGATAATAGTAAGCTGCAGCTTGTAAATAGTCTGATTCACTAATAATTTATTTACTGTTCAGTTAGTGAAGTGAATATATTGCCTTGCTCCCAGACATTTTTCATAAAATTGGGATTTCTAAAACTTTAAGCTAAATATAACAGCATATTATGGAGAAGATTGACAAAAGCTAATTCATTACTTATCTTCTGCATCACTAGAATTCAGATAGATCCAATATATGCTGTTCCACCAGGACACAGAGAAACTACATACAGCATGTAATTACTATATTCTGTTACAAGAAAAACAGCTTTTTTACAGTATTGATTCCTTTCGCATTTGTCATTGCTTATTAAACTTTAATTTGGGAGACATCCTTGTCAGTCACTCTGTTTCTCAGATTTAGATCGGACTGTTTACTTTCAGTTAGGTTTCCTATATTCACTGTATGTGATGTCTCAGAAGGAAGAAAGTTGCTGTTCTAATATTTTTTTGAAAGGTACTTTTGAAGTGGCAACAGCATGACTGCAGCCTCCTGTCAGTGTCAACATGAGTAGGAAACAGCATCTGCGGTCATGGGCACCTTAGGTATTTTGAAGAACTTGGTAAACAAAGGTTGGGTATATTTATACCTGCTCTGGTATTTCATCAAAAGTTTTGACTTAGACTTGCTGAACTGGGTAAATCTTCAATGTCCCTGTGATCATCTTAAATGGTCATGGATTGTCATTAGTAAAACATTAATAACTTTATTTGTGGATAAGCTCTTTCAGGAAAGCAAAGATAATGTTGGGAAGAGCTAGTGGAGTGTAGACTGCACTTTAAAGAAATGTTTTATATGACTTCATTCTAGTGCCACATTTCATTTGTCATTATAGATATTAATGTGTGGCTTTTTTTAACAGATAGTAGGATGTTTTATAGAACTTACATTTTACCAAATACCACATAACATTGACCGACTTACTAACTATATTTCTTTTTGTGTTGCTGTAATGCAATATATTAAGAAGCGTTCATTCAAATTTGCTCTAAGAAGACAAGTAAAACATCAAGAATAACTTTCACTTATTTCCAAGAATAATTTTCATTTTCCAAAAGAAATGTTTAAACATGTACCAACCCTTCAAAGAAGGCAAGTACTGTCAGAAATACCAACCTATGTATATGTTTGTGTTGTAATGTATTAACTGAAGCTTAACTTGATACACTTTTATACATGCATAGAGAAATTAGTCTTTAAATTCTTTTTACTTTCAGGACCCCAAACAGTAAAACACCAGGAACTCTCCTAATTGTGTATCTGACAATAAAAATAGTGAATTCACTGAAAATTATTTGAGATAGGGTTCCAGAAAGGTTCTCAAACTGACCTTTTAGTCAATGCCATTATAACAGTTTTGTTTAATCTGTGGGAGTCTGCAGTGCTTGAATTGTTCTGATTTTTGTAATATTTTTAAGTCTACTCATTACTTCTATAAACATAGGGAAGTGAAAGTATCTTTTGCTTCACAGTATTATGAGATGCAGGGATTTTATTTCTGATTTTAGATACTTAACTTGTATAGCTAAATCCAAACTCTTTTCACTGTAAATTCTTAATGTAAATAATGAATGAAAATAGAAATATGCTCCTGTCTTTTTCTGGAGGTCTGTGATGTCAAAAAACCCCAGCTTAAGTATTTTAGTTACATAAACTTAAGTAGTTAAATCTGGACTTTGGTGCTATTCACTTACAGCTCTTACTGTCATCTCCTATGGTCAGGCATAATAAAGTTTACCCTGTTTCTGGTGGCTGACCTTCTAAGATACCACTTCTAAAGTACACGGTAGGGTTTTGAAGATGAGGTAAAGTACATATTACTGTGAAAAGCTGTCAAAGACCTCTGCAGCACAGAAATCCAGATAGAGATCTGATCTGAGGCTCCCAGCAGTAACCATTTGGATGCTTGATGGTGAAAAGGCCCCTGGCATGCGTTCCTCTGAGGAGTCTTGATTGGAACCAGTCGATAGATTGTGCAGAATGAAATTGATGGAGGTGAGAGAGAGAGATGGAGTATCTGTTAGGCATGAAGATTTGCTAGTTAATGTGGTTCTTGCAAGTTCTAAGTTCTGGTGCAGGATTTCTCAGATGACAAAGGTGGCTTTCATTATTTTGTTTTATATCAGGAGAGACTGAGAATCACCTACTTCTGATGTGGGAGCACTTCAGAATACAATCTTCCCTCGGAGTCTTCCGCATCTCACCTAGGAGTCCTTGTTGTAGGAGTATTGTTTCTCTGTCTCTAGTGGAAAAAACAAAAAAGAAAGAAAAAAAAAGAACAGTCTTGTGTTGTCTATCAATTTTTATATCAGGAGTGTGTAAAAACTTTTTAGAGCACAAGAGAATGATCCACAGTGAAAAACCAGTCCAGTGTTGCTGCAAGCTGCATAGGCAGCTTATAGCTGCTGTTTAAGCCTGCAGATGAGATACTTTCAGGGTACTGCCACAGCCCAGTGTGGGGTTTGGGGTGTGCTTTCCCAGCAATGATGCTGCTGTCAGTTACTACCGACCTCTTGGCTGTGGCTTTGTGTAGTCCTGAGCTTTGCTCTAGAAAAGGCACAGGAATGGCTCATCTGTCTGTTAGGACCTCACTGAAGTCCTGTGAAATAACTGAGAAGATTGTAACATGTACTAAAAGTCAAGTGCACGATGTTAGAGGACATTCAGTCTCCTGACAAGAGCTGAATGGTCCCTCAGTTGTCTACTGAAACAATTTGGTGTTATAAAGAGTCTTAATCAGCAAATAAAATACGTATGAAAACAATAATGCTTACTCATCTTAAAAAAAAAAACACAAACAAGTTTGGAAATGTCTAAAATAGAGTACTGAAGTGTTTAATTCTCTAGGTACAGCAATATGTAAATTCTTGCAATACAGCTGCTTTTTAATATCTGTGCACCAACATTTCAAAAGGCTGAGCTACAGGAAACTTTATTGAAGAGCCTATTGTTTTTACCAGTGTTCAGAGTGAAAAGAACAAAGCCAAGGACATAGTTTACATTCTGCATTTAAACAACAGTTGATTAGGTGATAACAGTATTAATTACTCACTGGCAGGCAAACAGGCTAGGTAATCAAAAATATATTTGCTGCAGTGAGGTTTGTATTGTCATGATAAAATAGATGGCAGACACAGCACTTTGGAGAGAATCTGGGAAAACTAGGACTCCTATATAAGTGCAGCAGCGGTACTGCTAGCTGGTAGAGTGATTTCATTACTGCGCCATCGGTGAGTTCCCAGCTTAGGCTGCACCAAGGTATTCTCTACATACCCTCCTACTAGAGGAAATGGCAAAGCTAGCATTATTGTGTAAGTATTGATAAAACATGCACAGAAAATGGTGAAATAATAGATATTATTTCTTAGAAAATTAGAAATAAAGTATTATATTGAAGCTACTGTTAAAACTACATATATATATATATAATTTATTTTTGGGGATAGTATGGCTTGCTGTTTTCTTTTAAGCATATAAAATATACTCTGTGACATTGATACTGTCTGAAAATAAAGCAAAATATTACAATGAAGCAAATCAAGCACCAAAGTAAAATTACAGAAGAATATCACAAACTTCTTAATGAAATCCATGACAATTAATACTTAGCATTTTTATGAATTAACTGCAAATAAGGTGTTATCTGTGGAAGGAAGCTCCAGATCATTCACTTCCACTGATACGTATTTGCATTTCATTGAATCCCTCTTTTCTTTTATGTTAAAAAAATACAGTCCTAATTATGATGAGGTCATAGAAATGTGTTCCTTTCGAAGCACAATCTGAACATCAGATAATATATCTTTATTAACAGTATGTACAGTTGATTTTACTTATAATCCAGTTACAGCTTTCAGAATTTTTATTCAAAATAACCTAAGGTCTCATTATAGCAATGTTATCAGGAAAATAAGTAGTGAAACTAAGTGTTCTGAAAGTTAGCTACGAAGTACGTTTCATAACAAGGAGCTATTGATCACCTCTCCATTCAGATGGCTGAGGTTAAGTGAATCCACATAACTAGCACTTGACTGAGCCTCTTCTGAGCATAGCCCCAGAAGTTAGAGTTCTGCTTACCATTTTCAGGTTTTGCTGGAACTGTAACACTGAGGAATATAATATATTTTCTCATTAAGAAGAATGGGAGGACACTCTGAATCTCAGAAGATAGGAGGAAGAAAAGTCTAATATTTGAGGATACTGCTAGCAAAACTTGCTTTTTTATGGTGCCATCATGTTGTGTACTTTCCTGTTTGTTGGTGTGTTACTTAATCTCAGTTTCTGTTTCACTTTGTCCTGCCAGAGGGAACTCCTCATTTATGTTTCATTTGTGTGTCCAGCTATTAGAATTATTGCATTAATGCCAGGGTCTTGTCACAATTTCAATTACAACAGCTGTTGCATACAAGCAATTAGACATCTATGCAGCAGCTTCCTCGTTGCTGATTACCGTTTACTGTTCTGTTGCTGCAATTAGGCTAATAATTTACACATGTACTGTGCCTTCCATGCATAGGATCTTGTATAATTAACTGCTCATAACCTCTTCCAAGGCAGGTAAGATGCCAATTTATTCACCTTCCCAAGTGGAACAGCTGGCAGAGCCTGCCTGGAGCCTGATTTGCCTACAGAAGGATAAAGGACAGAAGGCAAGTTGCCAAGACCAGTCACACCAAACCTTTTTTTAAACGGAAAAGAATGGAGGGGCAAAGAAAGCCCCTCTGAAATAGATCTTTGCTCATCAAGAGGGCAGAAAAAGTAGTTCAGAGGAAGTTGAAGGAACTTCATTTGTGTAAAAAGGTATTGTGGGATGCTGAGGCCTTTGGGTTTGCTGTCAGAGAGCTGCACAGAACTGTGATACAAGTAAGTGACATAGTCTTCTCTTCCCCTGCATGGATATAGTGATATAAAAAACCCTTTGTACAGTTTTTTGTTTTGTTTTTCTGTAAGAAACAAAGAAAGCAGTCACTCCATTAATCATGGTTACACAGCATTGCTGTATACATATGGGGTTTTATTAGTGCAGATGTTTGGCTGGAAATAAATCATGGATCAGCCTGAATTAACTCTACTTAAAAGTATCAAGCTACTTATAAGATGACATGAGGGAAATGAAGCATTCTCTCCCCCTACAAAATTCAGATTAGTCTAAATGTTTCGGTGTATAATCCCCCACTCTGATTTGTGCCATCAGTCACTGCAGGACAGGATGAGAAAGTGTGTTACACGACCACACTGTGAACTATACTGAATTTCAGCAGTGTTGCCCTGGTTCAAGACTTCACAAAGTGCAGCACAAGCATCCCAGGATTCCTCTCTCCAGGTGTAGTTTGATGAGCCATGGACCTTGGCAGTAAGACTAAGTAAAGAAATTCTCACCAACCCTCATCCTGTCCCTGCACTGGAGTTTGCCTCCCCTCTGCCTTTTCCTGGCAAAGGCCAAAGGGATACCTAGGGAACATCAAGATTACAATGAGTTTACCACGGTAATATTAACCCTTTCCACGACTTTGTTCTTCAGAGTTTGTTTTTTAACCAAGATAATTCAGTGTCTGCTTAAACCATGACAGTCCTTCAAACAGTTGTCTTGACAAAATGAGGGGAAATGTAATGGTACACATAAGCAAGCAGAGGAATAAAAGAGAAACTCTTAAGGTGAACATGCTGCCAAACCCAATCTCATTGAACTGCATCTTCAAATACAGTGATACAGAAAGGATTGAGACAATAAGCAGAGTTATCCTTCTGATGTTTTGGGTTCTGTGCTACCTTCTTTGTAATAAGTGTAATGGTTGTACAAGGTACAAAATAACAGAGGAAACTGTTTCATTTTAAATATGTATGTCACCTTTTAGACCAGTTCAGATCTCATTTATAAACCCATTTACTTTTCATTATTCCATTATATTTCATTATCGTGTGTACTGGAGCCCATATTTTACATAATATTGAATTTTATCAGCATGCTGACCGAAGCCTGGGAATGTAGTCTCTATTCCTTAATTATTAAAAGCATGGAACCTCTTTTAATGTCATTCAATTGAAAATCATCTCTGTTTAATGATATGTAAGTCACTTTCACAAAAAATTTTGCATGCTGAGAAGCTTGTCTTTAGCTTTGCAGAGGTGAAGTAACTGGATGTCTTAGCATACTTCATGCTCATTATTTTTAAAAAAGGTATAGTCTACATGTAATTTTCAAATGTTTTTCTTCTGAGTTTTGGGTGGTGTGTACAGATGTAACACCTGAAATTCAAGATGCAGACTATTAATCACATTTATGATTCCCAGTTGGTGTTTGTATATTTCTTTCTTTTATTTTTTCCCCCAGATGCTAGAAGTAGCTGAAGACTCCTGATTCTTTGAAAAGCCAATTTGGATTAAAACACATATTTTTTTCAGCTCCTTGGAAACTAACAATACTTTTTGGTTACTTTCCATTAAAGGTTACTGACAGGGGACTTAGAGATCTGGTCTAGTGAATAAGACATGGAAATTAAAAGTAGAGATGAGGGTTTTGGAGCCATTTGTGCCACTAGTTTAATCTCTAAAACCTGTTACTGACCTTTTACCTGTCTCTTTAAAGCACTTTCTCAATTTGTATTTATACAAAGCTGATCCCACAGTCATTACCTTAGCTGAAGGGCAGGGTGTAGAGACACAAGCCTTCAGAGCTCATATAATGAGCCGCAACAGTATGAAGTAAAAGCTTTACATTTTCAATTCACTTTGCCAGCATGCATTTGCTGTAATTCACTCCATAAACTGAAAAGTAACTTCAAAATATTGAACAAAATTGGAAGTAAAATAGCATGGAAATTTGTTGTTGATTTTTTTGGTTTTTTTTTTTTTGGTTGGTTGGGGTTTTTTGTTTTTTTTTTTTTTTTTTTAATCCTGCATTTTACATCATGAATGGTAAATAATATGGAAAGTTTTATACATAAATACCTTTCTATATGTTCTGTCACTGTCTGGCCTTCTGTTCTTGCTAGTAGTGCAAGTCTGGCAAACAATACTGTACACAAGATTTCTACCATTCGTTTTCCTCGGGTTGAACTGGATAATTGTGTTGGTAACCTGTGAGATGCTATCACAAGAAATTCCCCTGGCTAGGACTGTAGCAGACTAAATAAGACACTTTTTCCTACATTTTGATGCACATGGACAAGTTACAACTCTTGAGCTGAATAAAAAGACACAGTATTAAGGTGACTTGCTACAAATTACTGTCAGAGACTTTAATTGTTTTGATAATGAATTGGATACTTGTCCTCTCTAGCAGACAGGGAGACTATTCCAGCATAAACAAATGAATTATTCCCGGTGCGCTTATATGATAGCAACAAGATTAGCTTTTACACCCACCCTTTCCTTTGAGGAAGAACCGATTTTGATAATCTTAGCTTTTAATTTTCTAAATGTCAGGGATAGTCCTTTATTAAAGTTTATAGTTGTAGAAGTGTGCCAGAGTTTGTAAGAAAATTTTCATATATATTTCCAGAAATTGAATGTACTATAAAGACTCTGCATCTCCAAAGCTAAAGTTTTGTTGAAAAGGACTAGAAGATTTCAGTTTTATAAACAGAGACTCATAGATCAATTGGTGGGAAAACTAACAATAAAATGAGTTGAAAATAACTGTTCTGCCTGCTTGCTGTATTCTTGATAGAAAGGTCTTTTTTACTAGTCCTACATTCAGTTCAGCAATTTTTCTGAGTTTCAGCAAGCGCCACACCCTTTTTCTGGATCACTAACATCTTTTTTTATCATTCTGTCACTTATGACATTTGTGTATTTATTTGTTCCACTGTTCTCCAGAACGTTTCTTATGCTCTTACACTTTCTTATGCCCTTTTTCGGTCACTGCCTGCTCCCCTGTATGTCAGGAGCATCACTCACTTGAGCAGTCTCATTGGTGCTCTGTGGACATCTCTTCCCCCTGCTCCCTGCTGGGTTCCTGCTAGCTGCCAAGGTTAGCACACAGAACAAGGAAAACAGGAGTGCTCCTCTGCCCAGCCATGCTCTTTAACAGAAAAGATTGACTGTGAGCAAAATAGACGGCATCCATCACAGAAAGCAACATTTGCAACTGGATTTTGAAGGGAAATTAAGTGTGTTATTTCCAAAAATCTTACTTGTCCTCTACATTTAACAATGTGGTGATTCACAGAGATGGCTTTTTTTCTGTGGTGAATTCTGTTTTTGAGGAGTAGGAGGAAAATGTATCTATCTTCAGTTGCATTTAAAACGACAGTACAATCTGATTGCAGTAATTTTGATTCCAAATATATGATTTCTATGGCAGCAGTCTGTGGAAGGTTCATTATATGAATAGCGTAACCATGTTTAACATAGGATATGCTTGTGCTGCTGAGTAGGTAATGTTTCAAAGAAAAGTAACTTTAGAAAAGGGGGAAAAAAAGCATCAGGAAACAAAATATTTTCTAAGACTTCTTCACTTTGGGCAGAGTTGACAGGAAGAAGGAACTTCATCATATCACATGATGGTCCATTACCTGGTAAATGAGCCATAAATGTGCCCACTTGGACAACCAGCTCACACTGCTCTCAAAATCACAGCAAGGTTTTCTCTTGATGAGCCTCACGGGCAGCTATTTTATCCTTTTTTGCCTTAACACTGGTTCCGTGCACTGTGGGATTTTTTCCCACAGCACATTTTGTGATAAAAAAAATGAGAACCAGCTTCAAGCAATAGCCGTTCTGGCACCTGAGGTCAAGCACCAAGATTCTTTTTTCCAAATATCCTGTTGTGCCTCTCGCTTTGGCCAAGTGGCTCCATTTATAGCTATTACCAGCCAGAAAGGATAAAACTCTTGTTCTGTGCTACGGAATAGGTTACTTCAAATATGCAGTGCTTTGCAGGGGTACATGCCAAAAACCATCTGAATGCCAGGCTTGTTATGCTTTGCAAGCTGGATCTTCACCCTCCTGAGCAACATTTGTAGTAGTTTTGCTGTCAGTATTGGCAGATGCCCTGTCTATAGTTTTCATGACAGGAAGGTAACATATACCAGTTGCTTTGGAAATAACTCTTCCAGTATGTGGCAGTATTTCTAGATATGCTGCTATTTATATGTCAATATTTGGTAGGACTTTTTTTTTTTTTTTCAGTAACTGCAAACCAGAAAAATAACCTAATTAATGCTTATCAATCAGAAAGTCTTTCAGATATTTTCTGATTGCTATGAGCAAGACAGACATTCTCCTTAAAACGGCAATGCCCATAGTGATGAACATTGAAAACCTTGTGTTCCAAAGATAACAGCCCTTACTACTTTTCTCAACTCACATGACATGGAATATATACTTAACGTTTCATACAATTGTATGAAAATGTCAAGAAATATATCAAGACTATTGATTTATCGTTTAAAAGTATGGTAAGTATGTCCTATCTTCTGTTGGTTTAAGTATATACAATTTAATTCTAAGCTTACATACTTTAAAATATCTATAATTCATTGGGTCTGTATTTTTTAATATGTCTTAATATATTGGATTTTTTATTTTAATAATATTTTTGTGATAGCTGAATAAGCCTGTTTCTTAACTTTCCCCTCAAATCCAAGTGTAAACAGGTATAAATATTGTTTTAAAGGAAAAGGTATAAATATTAAACAAACTCAAAACTAAGGTAGACAAATATGGAACTAACAAAACATAAAATTTCAGATCATATTCTGTTGGAAGCCCTTACTTGGAGGGTGCCTCCCATGTACCAGAAAGAAAAAAAACCCAAAAGACCCCAAAACCCCAAACTGGACTTTTTTTGAAGAACAGCATTGTTTCTTAGAAGCAAAAGCAAAACTACCTGTTGTGGAATAAGTTGCATGACAATTTTCTGCCTGTAACTTCAAAAAAAGTGATGATCAAAGTAAATATCTAAAATTCTATTTATGCCTGCTACAATGTACTTGTCAAAATGAAATCATTAGATATTTTCAATTATTTACAGCTACTGGGGCTTAACTGGGCCCTCATGATAATTAATACCAGTGACAGTAAAAGAGACACTTTTACTATTTCATTTTCTCACATTTTTCTCCCTTTAGCAAATTATTGAAATACCTGTAAAGAGTAGGATTTTGTTTGTTTGTTTGTTTGTTTGTTTCTTCCCCGCCCCTCCCCTCCCCCCCCCCCCCCATCCCCAGTGATTTTCTAGACTGACCAGGAGATTCACAATCCCTCAACAGCTTCAACAGAATGTATTTGGTCTGGTGTGTTGCGATTGAGTTACAGTGGTCAGGAAATAACACAACACAAATAAAATAGTAAGCAGCAAAAAAGTTTACCATTGGTCAAACTCTACTGTCTGTGCTGTTTTTCCATCCTCCAGAGGCCAGACCACACCGCTCCTTGTCTCTGCTTCATCCAGTTTTTTTCTCCCACACTCCTCAGAGCTATTTAAACACTTTGCTGTAGGATCACAGCTGCACATCATCAAAGGCCACAGCCTATGACCCACTGTCTTCATTTCCCTACACTGGTGTAGTAACACAGTTCATCATATAGATATAGGCTATGGATGAGTACAACAGCCAACTGACCAAACTTGACTGAGACTAGCATCTGAATGAGGAGGTGACTTCCAGGCAACATGACTTCACATCACTGTCATGGTTTAACCCCAGATGGCAACTAAGCACCACCCAGCCATTCGCTCACTCTCTGCCCTGGTGGAATGGGGGAGAGAATCAGAAGGGTAAAAGTGAGAAAACTCATGGGTTGAGAAAAAGTTCAATAAGCAAAGCAAAAGCTGTGCATGCTAGCAAAGCAAAGCAAGGAATTCATTCACCACTCCCCATGGGCAAGCAGGTGTTCGGCCATCCCCAGGGAAGCAGGGCTCCATCACGTAGAATGGTTACTTTGGAAGACAAATGCAGTAACTCTGAAATTCCCCTCTTTCCTTCTGCTTCCCCCAGCTTTAAATGCCGAGCATGACAACATATGGCAGGGGTCCTCAAACTTTTTAACCAGGGGGCCGGCGTGTGGATGAAGTGGCAGGCAGTCATCTGCGGCTGCTTGGTTTCCCTCCCCAACCCCCGGCAGGGGGGGTGGGGGTGGGGGTGGCGAGTGGGGGCGGGGGGGTTCTGTAAATACCGGGGGCCAGATTGAGGACCTTGGGGGGCTGTATCTGGCCCGCGGGCTGTAGTTTGAGGACCCCTGACATATGGTATGGAATATCAGTTTTGTCAGCTGGGGTCAGCTGTCTTACCTGTGTCCTCTCCCAGCATCTTGTGCACCCCCAGCCTACTTGCTGGAGGGGTGGTGTGAGAAGCAGAAAAGACCTTGACTCTGTGTAAGCACTGCTCAACAATAACAAAAACATCCCTGTGTTATCAACGGTGTTTCCAGCACAAACCCAAAACGTAGCCCCATACCTGTTACTATGAAGAAAATTAACTCTTCCCTAGCCCAAACCAGAACAATCACTAAAGAGCACTTAGGCAAAAGGCCTGGTTAAATGCTTTGAATATGTGTAGTGCAAAAGAAGCATGGGATGGCAGCTAGGCAACTGTCCAAGAGGCATCCTTCCATCTGTTGCCAAAGCAGCACTAGCATACTGCTCACTGAAGAGGGAGTCCAGAATCTGCATTATCTTATCAGCGAATATCAGTGCAAGTCATTTCAATGTGTACAAACTAAGCTTGGGGCAAAGTGACTCTTGCAAGTCAAGCACAAGACCATCTAGAGCAGAGGAAAGCCGCATGTGAAAATTAGAAGAGGCTTTTAAAAATGGTTTAAGAAACACTACTCTTTTTATTGAGTAGAAAAAAACAGCCTAACAGTACCAGCTATGCTTCCAAATTTTTAACTTGCAGTGGGATTTCCTGGAGGATAGTTGCATACAACGAAATTTAAAAACTTGCTATTAAAAGTTGGAGGCCTGTTTCCTCAGCCTGTTTACCTCTAGGTCCATATCTATATCAAAAGCAATATGATGTCTTCAGTGCTATTGCTGTATTTCCTTCCAGTTCTGTCACTGCAATACTGAGCAGAAAAAGAATTGTTCCCTGGGACTCAGTCTCTTATGCTTTACTTGGAAACCTTGCAAAGTCATACTAACATGCTAATATATCATAACCATATCCAAACACAATTATAATTTGCAACCTAATGGAGAAGCAGAAAGTCATGCACATCATTTAGAGCCATTTACTTCCCTTTTGTCAGTATTGTTGTAGATACTAATTAATCTTTTTGTCATTCACTCTTGAGATACATGGTGAAGATGTTACAGGTTTGTTCTAATTCAGTTATCTTTACAACAAAGTTGGAAGGGAATATTTACAGCCCAGGATTGCCACTGAAATTGCCCAGAGGTCATACATCTCACCTGCCACTAAGGGCTTGCTGGCCTGACATTTCCTAATGGGCCTTTTGTTCGTAAGATTTCAAGCAGGTATGGAATTGTACCGCTTCACAACAGCTTCCCTTCCTGATACTTTTTTCTAGTGGGTTTCTATTCTTTTGTCCTTCAGAATCTAAACTTTAATTAAAGAATAATTTAAAATTATTCATATTCACTGTAAATATGTTTTATTTATGTTGCTATAATTTCCTTGATGTGAAGTGCTATTGGAAGCATATCTGGTTTTATCTCTCTAGAGACAGTTAATTGTGTTTCTTTCAATGTCACATCTCATCCAGTGTTCTCTTCATCTAGCCACATCAAAGTAAAAAGACCCATGCTCCATACCTTCAAGAATATTTCGTGAAGAGTGATGATGAGTTAGCTATCTTAGTCCGAAAAGACATCTGCAAATGCAGCAAAGATATAAATTATGTCTGCATGAGGAGAGAAACTCACCTAAGTGACTGCTTCTGTTGCCTGCAAGCCAGATGAACTGGAAAAGTTTGTGTTCATGCAGTTTAGAGCTCTTTCTCTTTTAGAGCCAGTTGTGTTCACAGTACCCAGGATAGTACCTTGTCCCATGTGTCTGATTAGGATGCCGCATTGTCAGAACAAATCATGTGAGCTGTCCACAGCCATCATTGACTTTTTTCCAGCACTTGACTATATGTACTCTGCTAAGAGAGTATTCAGGACATCTAAAATTAGATCATTTCCTTCAGAGTGACAACACATCCCTCTACAGGATATTAGGGTTGCCACAGTCTATTGGAAATGGACAAATAAAGAAAAATGACAGAATCATGAGCATGCTTTTGTATCTCATTCAGTAAACATCTGGATTTTCATAGTGGGTTATTTTTTTTTTCCTGACGGTTATGTTATTCTGCTTAGGATGGCCTTTATTGTTATTATCTTTAAGGAAATCTGCTCTGATACTGTTTTGAGGGAGTTAAACAAGACTGAAAGCCTTAGGTAAGCATGATTAAAGTATATCAGTGTAGGTTCATTGGGCAGCAATAACAACTAAACTGCACCAGTGTGAATTTCCTAATGCCAACCGAACTTGAATTCAGCACAGAAGTATTCCTGATAGGTTTGCTAGGGAATGTTTGAGAATATGACAAGTATGCTTCTAAGTTTGCCTCATATTAATAAATTTCCCCTGATATTTTACACATTGATAATCCTGCACCAGTCCAGGCAAGAGGGGCTTTAAATGAAATCCTGTGCTCCATTATGCGGTCTGAATATATCTCCTAGCCTTTCCCATAGGCTGCCTCAAACATTATAGTTGAGAACTAATTCAAACCAGTAAAAGTTAAGTTTTGAGATGGAGAAAGCTGGGAACATTTTAATGAAAAGCAATCAAATATTCTGGTTTCTCAGATCATATTCTTGACTATTGTTTCATTGCAAATATTTTGTTATCACAAGCAGTGGTCACCTCATCAGCTAAGATGATATTAAATATCTTGGGACAGGGGTAGAGGGAGGGGCAAGCCCCACAGTATTTAATTAAGTACTGGCCTTGGTATTTATTTTGAAACAAAACTTTAAAAATAGAGGTTCTCCCTTCTGCTTTCCTCCTTCAAAGTCCCTAATTCCATCTGGCTTTTTTTACTTGTCCCCAGGCCCTTCTGAAAACATCTGTTACTCCCATCTTGATAGCTGCAGTGTCTCTAAGGTGGTATAAGCATGCTTCATTACGGGTGCACGGCAAGGGTAGACATTTGCCAGAATGAAGCTGCAGATGCAGCTTTTAGCCTGCAATTGCCCACTGAACCAAGAATTCCAGTTAAAAAAAAAAAAAAAAAAAAAAAAAAAAAGGATGAATCCCCTCATGAATAATAATTAAATTACCAAGGACTAAGGATACTGGAATTAGCAGAGCTTAAAGACTTCTGTGGTTTTCTTGAATCAAGCTGTCCTTTCATTTAATCTGAAAAAGTGTGTGATATTTGCAAGTAGTTTTCATAGGTGCTAGTTCATATCTAGTAGACCATAACCAGGAAAGTTTGTTCTCATCAGAGCAAAGAATTTGACCATGTAAAGGAAAATTATCCATGTTAAGGATGAAAAGAACAATGTTGCTGTGTGCTGGAAAAATAATAAGTGGTTTCAGAACTCTGATATTTTGTTTGTTTGGTTTTTGATGCTTTTATTTTTAAGAGTAACACCTCTTAAAAGGTTTAATCCCAGGCATCAGCTTTACATTGTGCCTCCTCTTCTTTCATAAATTATCATTTAACTCTCTTAAGAGGAGAAATATTATGGTTAAATCAAATAATCTTCACTCCAGAGATTTCCATTAGAAGAAATTGGCAGAGGTGATATTGGCTCATCCAAAGATCAGTAATACTTTTCCAAAGCTACTGCTATTTTAATTTCGTAACTGTTGCCACTTTGATTTTACACAATTTTATCATACTGCCACTCCAGTTATGTCAATGATTTCTTCTTCCAAAAAGTTTTCCAGTGCTGGGAACCTTCAGTCATCCCATATTTCAAGTTTTTTCTGTTTTGTTCAGTTGGGCAAATGTCAGGGTGTGTACCCAGACAATGTTTTTCTATTTTTCTACATCTCACAGAAACAAAATGGGTTCATTATGAGGAAAACTATCATGAAGACATGAAGAACAGTAACTCAGAATTTTGTTTTGGTCAGGTGCTGAAGAAAAATAACATTGGTAATTATTGAAATGAAAAAGGTCACCATGAGTGAAATACTGTCCTCTGCTCTGGGAGGTTTGTTAGCTTGTCTCACTAACATTCAACCTGTTATCAGATTTTGTAACCAGAATGTATAGAAACAGAGCACGCACATTATTTCAACTCAGGATGTCCCACTCAAAGAACTCTCAAGGATGATTAACTGAAGTAATTGCTTCTTAGGATGAGGTGACTTTGAAGAAGAGTTACATCCTGGAAAG
This sequence comes from Falco cherrug, assembly GCF_023634085.1. Taxonomy (NCBI): domain Eukaryota; kingdom Metazoa; phylum Chordata; class Aves; order Falconiformes; family Falconidae; genus Falco; species Falco cherrug. The sequence continues at coordinate 10,536,549 of NC_073699.1, forward strand.
TTGGCAACACAAGAGTCTTGCAATTAAGATGTATCTGATACTTGTTGGGCAAGGTGGACAAGCCAAAGAGGTTCATCCTTAGATGAAGTGCTTTCACTGTAATACTAAAAATCACACCCCCTACATCAGATACCCCGGCCCGCAAAGAGACCCTTTCTCAATGAGCATGCATAGTTAACCAGCGAGATTGTGTAGCCGTTATGCAGATTACCACCCGATCAGTGTTAAAGGGCTAGAAGCTGACTAATTAATATCCATGTAATTGCGTATAAATCTGATTGTGGAACTTACCAAGTGTGCTAGTTCACCTAGCACCCATACTTGAACAACTTTGTATTAAAAGCATTATCTCATATTCTTAGACTTTTTCGTTGATTTTGCACAGTATTTAACAAACTCACTTCTGAGACAACAGTTTTGGTGACCCAAATGGGACTGTGCTGAAAGCATGCTGCCCAGACCAACTTGCTTCAGCCAGTGGAGGGAATGGACCGACAGGACCCCAGTGAGCACCAAAATGATTCTTTGGGGATTCCATCAGTTCCTCTCCTCTGCTCGGTGGTAAGCAGGCAACATCATGGTGAAAAAAAGAATCAAGATATATAGGCTAAGGTAGATTTTCTTTTGACAGAGGAATATTTAGAAAATACGTTTATTGTATTTTGGGTAGTAATTGATTGTGATTTTTTCTTTTTTATTTTGGAAAATTTGTTAAGAAATATCTTGGTGTGTGGATCACATTGCGAAAAAGCTGTTGCGTCTTTGTTAGTTTGGATAAGATGTTAAGAAATACCTTGGTATGCATCTTTCAGTGAAAAACGCATCATGAGAAACCTCAGGCTTAATATATGATATATTGGTTATGACAATTTTTCCAAGGTAATATGGGTACAGGTACCTCTGTCAAGATTCCCCCTTGCTGTTCTTTGGGAAGCATCCTAAAACATTGGAATAAATTTGGTGGGGATCCTTTGACAAAAGATAAATTGAAACAATACTGTAATCAGTTATGACCAATGTATAAATTGGCTGATATTGAAAAATGGTCAGAAAATGGAATTCTGAATTATAATTCTATATCGCAGTTAATGTTGTTCTGTAGATGACAGGGCAAACAAGATGAAGTTCTATATGTAGATTTGTTTTTCTCTCTACAGGATGATCCTGTGATTAGGAATACATGTAAATTGTTGGGTGAAGGAGGTGTTTTGGTAATGGCAGAAAGCTTGTATAAAAAACAACAGAAAAAAGTGTTCTGGGATGAAGAAAAAGAGGCATGTCTGTTTCTAATTCGTGAGTACTAACCTCTGATCCATAGGCCCAAATCAATGTGCTTAAAAAGGAATGTCCAAAATTAGGGCGAAGGACTTTTCAAACACCTTAGAGAGAGGTGCCCGAGGCTGATTTCTTGATGATGCGACTTTATGATTCAGAGTGAAGGGGACCAGGGGATAGAACAGATATCTCCCCAGCAGATTCCCTGGATCCAGTTCAGCTGGGGAACGAGACTATGAATTTTTTGGTAGGCACATGAGTAATTATTGTAGTAACAAGTTCTAAAGGACCATTAAGTAAATTCCATATATCAGTGATTGGGATGCGGGAAAGCAGCAGGTAAAGCCTTTCTTACTTCCTATGAAATGTAAAATTTGAAATAGAATTTTAACACATGAATTTTTATATATGCCAGCATGTCCCATGCCACTCCTAGGTCAAGACTTATTAAGCAAATTGGGAGCTGAAATAACCTTTGTCAAAAATAAGATTCAAATTCTTGGAAAGCACAGTTATGTTTACTGCAGAATGCTGTCAGTGAGATGAACGAAGAAATACCTGAGGAAATTCTGGATGCAGCGTTTCCCATGATATGGGCCACTGAACAACCCAGAAGAGCTAAGACTGTAACTCCAATTCAAAACTGGTAAGAAATAAACAGTATCCTATAAGACTAGAAGTTAGAACTGGTCTTGAACCACTGATAAATAATTTCTTATTGTTATGTGAATGTAGTTCTGAATGTAATACCCCAGTCCTCCCAGTGGAGAAGCCTCATTCACAGGAATACAGATTGGTTCAGGATTTACGAGCAATCACACGAATTGAGGATGTACACCTAGTGGTTCCTATTCCATATAGGTTGTTGTCTAATGTCTCAGAAAAATTATGTTTATTTTACAGTTTTGGACTGGAAAGATGCTTTCTTCTGTATCCCATGGAAAACTAAGAGCCAAGAGTAGTTTTCCTTTGTAGAAAGTTAGATTACAGGAAGGAAGATGCAGTTATGCTGGACCATGTTGCCTCAAAGATTTAGGAACAGTCCAACCCTATTTGGTAATGTCTTAGCCAAAGAATTATAAGACTGGCAGAGTAAGAATCCTTCAAATACTTTGTTACGATATGTGGATGACCTACTCATAGAAACTGGAATTGAACAACAGCATAAAGAAACAATGATAAGTAAGTTTGTTGAATTTCCTAGGACTTGCAGGCTATGGAGTATCTCAAAACAAGGCACAATTAATAAAGTAAACAGTGATTTACCTTGGATTTGAAATTTCAAAGGGACAAAGGAGATTGGGAATTGATCAGATTAATGAACCAAAGGAGGCGGCAGTGATGCTTTGTAAAACTCATCAACCTGGTCAGCCAAACATTGCCTGAGGAAATTGAAGGGCAGATGAAGCAGCCAAATGAGTATCATTTAAGAAGATCTGGGTGCTAATTCCTGCTCCTCAATTAACAATGCCTGCACCCAAGCATCCAGCAAAGGAAGATAAATTGGCCAAACTATTGGAGTGCAAGAAGAATAAAGATGGCTGGTGAATTACACCTAGTGGGCAATGTATTGTAATTGTAATATGTAATTGGAATGCTCCAGTTCTGAGAGAATTATTACAACTTATGGAGACACTCATACTGGAGCAGATGTGTTGATTCTGAACATCAAAAGCTATGCCATAGGACCAAGGATATAACAGTTTGCTGAAGGGTGATTGTATACTTCCAAGGTGTGCTTCTTAACCTAGCACCCAAACTTGAGCAACTTTGTATTAAAAGCAGTGTTTCATATTCCCAGATTTTTTCTTTGATTTTGCACACTGGGTAACAAACTCACTTTTAAGATGAGAAACCCTCAGCTTCTAAGGGCTTTCTGAATGACAGCTTTACTTTCCAGCATATCATCCACTATCACGAGTTTGGATTCACCTTTATATTTAATGAGGTTGCATTCTTTTATATCAGGCTATTAATACAGATATTAAATAGTATCAGTGCCAGTATCAAGCCCTGATGAATACCACAAAAAAAACCATTTGGCATCTGCTAGGCATAGTTTCTGAGCCTAGTGGTCCAGCCAATTTTCCTCATACCTCTAGTCTCCAGTCAGTTATCAATCTGGTGGTAAAGATAAATTGAGAGATTGTGTCAGAAACCTTCTTAAAGTTAAGGTGACCAACATCCACTGCTCTCTTCTTGCTCAAACAGTCATCTCATCTTAGAACCATAGAATCATTTAGATTAGGAAAGACATTTAAGGTTGAGTCCAACTGTTAACCTAACACCATTGTCCACCACTAAACTGTGCCCCTAAGTGCCACATCTATATGTCTTTTAAACACCTTAGGTGGTGGTGACAACCACTTCTCCTGGGCAGCCTGTTCCAGTGCTTGACAACCCTTCTGGTGAAGAAATTTTTCCACATAACCGATCTAAACCTCCCCTGGCTCAATGTGAAGCGGTGTCCTCTTGCCCTATAACTTGCTGCTGAGAGAAGATACTGGCAGCCACGTTGCTACAACCTCTTTTCAGGTAGTTGTAGAGAGTGATAAGGTCTCCCCTGAGCCTCCTCTTCTCCAGGTTAAACAATCCCAGTTCCCTCAGCCACTCCTCATGAGACCCATGCTCTAGAGCCTTCACCAGCTTTGTTGCCCTTCCCTGGACACACTCCAGCACCTCCATGTCTGTCTTGTAGAGAGGGGCCCAAACCTGAACACACTATTTGAGATGCGGCCTCACCACTTCCAAGTACAGGGGGACAGTCACTTCCCTTGTGGTGCTGGCCACACAGTTTCTGTTACAAGCCAGGATGCTGTTGGCCTCCTTTGCTGTGTGAATACATTGCTGGCTCATATTCAGCCAGCTGTTGACTAACACCCCCAGGTCCTTTTCCGCCAGGCAGCTTTCCAGCTGCTCTTCCCCAAACCTGTAGCATTATGTGGGGTTGTTGTGACCCAAGTGCAGGACCCAGCACCTAGCCTTGTTGGATCTTATACAGTTGGTCTCAGCCCATTAATCTAGCCTATTCAGATCCCTCTGTAGGGTCTTCCCACCCTCAAGCAGATCAACATTCCCAATCAACCTGCTGTTGACTACTGACTTATTGAGAGTACGCTCGATCCCCTCACCAGTTCATTGATAAAGATAAACAGAATTGACCTCAATACTGTTAAAAGTACATAAGAAGGTAAATAAGGCATTTTTTTAGTGAGCTATGTAGCAGAAATTGTACAGGACAGAAAAGACTGAAAGATAAAGTCTGAAAATTAAATAATTTTTTTGCATCCGTTCTTTCGAATAAAAAAGATGAACATATATATAAGACTGATATTATTTTTTTTAGGAAGGGAAAGAAATGCTAAAGTAGAATGGGATTATAGTGTTGGTATGTAATGAAAACTGAAGCATGTGTAGAGGACTGATTCAGGAACAGAATCAATACCAGAAAGTCTGATTTCAAAGTATGGTCTGTTTCTGCGCTCTGAAGAGGTCAGCTCTCCTGGCCCCATTGCCCTCTAGGACTTCTCCCATTGTTTTTCCCGAGTATATCCCTAAATAAGCCCAGATCTGGTATCCTGAAGTCCAAGACTGTGACTACCATTTGTCTTTCTCACTTTTCTCAGAATCTTAAACTCTACTGTCTCATAGTTACTGCTGCTAAGGTTGCCATTGACCTCCACAACATCTATCCATTTTTCTTCATTTATGAATAACCAGTCCAACAATGAGCATCTCCCTTAGTTGACCCGGCAATCAACAATTCATTGGTTCATTAATCATCATCAGTTGTCTTTGACAGTGTCCAGAAATCTCCTGGATTGCTCGTGTTACATCACATTGCTCCCTCAGTAGATACAGGGGTGGTAAATCATAAGATTAATTGTGTATAACAATTAGGTACTTAAATGTTCTTACTGAATTCCAACACTCATATTTTCCCTTTAAGAACGCTCCAGTGGGAAAATATGCACCAGAAGACTAAGTATTTCATTGAGTGAAAATCTCTCCAGGCAACAACATATGTGAACCTATTTAGGCATGTACTGTTACCTGAAAGATGATTATAATGAAAGTCAATTCTGTCCATCAGTAGCCCATTAAAAATAAAGGACAAGAAGGAGGGTTTGCATTACAATTGTTTGGTCCATTAATAGAGTCTAACAGAAGAATTTTCCTGTATTCATGAGTTAGACACTTCTAACAGTGGCTGGCTACATGTACTTTGCAGATTCTTTAAGAGACATATGCTGAATTTGTGAGCCAAATGTCAAACTGAAGGTACCAAGTTTTTCTGTCTTTCCTGACTGCATAATATGTTTGCTTAAACCACAAAGTAAAAGTTCATACTTATAAAACAAGAGTTGCCCAAACGGACACTGAAACTGGACTAAAAATAGGTTCTAAAAATTAGCTGGTTGTGTCACACTACTCCAGTAATAGGTAATATTAAAACTGCTAGCCAGGTTGTGCTCATACAAATGGTCTGTAATGAATAAATTTGGTTTATGTTAGATTGTTCTGTGAATGCAATGAGTACACAAAAGGAACCTAAACATGTTCATTCACATACAGTTCTGGTAACTAAGTTTATCTAGCCTGGATACAAGTAGTCATACGAAAATCCATGGGTTTGCTGAGCTGTAAGATTTATCTGCTGTTGTGATTGTGTGGATATATCCTATGGTACTTTGCCCTGCAGTAAACTGAGCCACTTTATATGGTATCTTTTCCAATTAAAGTGTGAGAACTTTCTTCTAGCATCACAGAGAACAGTGCAAAATTGCTGCAGGACTGTGAGTCTCATGGTGATTGGTCTGTGTTCCTAGTGCAAAATTAGCAAGTGGTCAGCATAAATGAGTGGGTTTATCCTATAGAGAAAGACCACATGGGAGCCATCAAATCTGCAGAGGAATCTGCCTCTCCCTGAGGGCATGGAGTGGTTTACTTTACTGAGCAAAGGTGGCAGACTATCTTTGAGCTAGAATAACTTCCTCTATGCTTTCTGTGACTGGAGTTGGACTTTTATTAATGACACAACTCTACCAGTGAGGAGCCACAGAATATAAAATATAAGAACATCGCAATACAGTTCTACACCTGACAGGACAAGCAAATAGCTCATCTTCAGGAATTATAGGCACTGCAGTTGTTTACCTTGAACGTTGTCAAAAGGTTTTCCTGGAAAGATGGACAGAATTATTTTTTGAAGTACCCTGTCTCAAAAGCAAGTATAAGTAAGATATTAAAGTTCCAATTGAAATATCTGTTTATAGTGATAAAATCCTATAAAGAGAAGTTGTATTAAAAAGAAAGTGTAGAAATTGAAGCAAGATTTTTTGTTTCCTACCAAAGTAATACTCATCTTTGCTGCCTAACTGCAGTCGCATCGCAACAGATGCATTTTCCCAGGTCCAACCCCTGCAGGAGAGGGCTGAGCATTTGGAACATCTGTCATTTGATGAAAATAGGATAATCACTACATTGCCCTGGTATTCTTAGTTGAGTTAGTACATAAAAAATCAGAAAAAAAGACAAGGGAATTGTAGGAGACAGGTGGATGTTCAGCTAGGAAAACTCCCCCTAGACCGCTAATAAATGCCAGAAACGTGTACATATATATTTCTATAAGTGCACAGGAAATTCAGTTTCCTTTGGGTATGAATAGTTTGGGCTTCTCTTACAAAATAAGCTCATTAGCTCTAGGAGTAATTATGAGAGAGACAAAGAAAAAAGGATGATGTTCTGTCTTGGAAAAAATATGTTCTAACGAAGAAAATAAGAAAATTATCCATACTTCAGCCAAATAAAAAACGTTACTAGTGGATAAGGGAATGGCTCGCACCATTTTGTTATATTAACAAGGAAACTATAAACAGACAGCAAACCAAAATCAATTGAATGAAATACATTATCAGGAAAATGAAAATAAAAAAGATCCCCCACCCCCCAATTACCTGTATGGATCATTGTTTGACTGTCTTGGGAAATTTGTTTCTACAGGAGGAATAGAATATTATCAGAAAAAACAGTTTCTATTGGACTACTTAGGATTTTGAAATAGAGAAGCCTAGCTGTGTAAGAACTGCTTTTGCAAATGGCATACGTTTATTTATATTTTTATATATATATATATATATATATAATTTTATTATTTTGTCTAAGATGCCTAGCATGATGCAAATTATTTATTTAAAATCTTTTGGAATTTGTTGACATTTGGGGGTTATTAGGAATTCAGTAAACATCTGCTTACATAATTGCTTCTCACAACCTTGAATACAGCATGCCTAATGACTACAGTTTTGGTGGAAACTTCCTCAAAAGTATGGCACAGTGTTCAGGGCACATTAACTGGTCTTCACAAATCATCTCATTTACCTTTTTCCCTGAGGAGAGATCAAAACATGGTCATATATCTGATGCCTTTGATACATTTTTCCACAATTCTTTGAAGATGCAACAATGGTGTTCTACTGCATAGGAATTTTGGCAGCAGGACAGTTTTGGGCCCCTTCCTACAAGAAACATTGAGGTGCTGGAGTGTGTGCAAAGAAGGGCAACAAAGCTGACTTGTCTAAAGAACAAGTCTTATGAAGAGCCCAGAAACTGGGGTTGTTTAGCCTAGAGAAAAAAAGGCTTAGGGGAGACCTTATTGCTCTCTACTACTACCTGAAAGGAGGTTGTAGTGAGGTGGGTGTTGGTCTCTTCTCCCAAGTAACGATCAACAGGGCAAAAGGGAAAGTCCTCAGGCTGTGCCAGGGAAGGTTCACATTGGCTATATGGAAAAAATTCTTCACCAAAGGGTTGTCAAGCACTGGAACAAGCTGCCCAGGGGAGGTCACCATCTCTGGAGGTTTTTAAAAGACGTGTAGATGTGGTGCTTAGGAACATGGTTTAGTGGTGGACTTGGCAGTGCTGTGTTAAAGGTTGGACTCAATGATCTTAAAGGCCTTTTTCAACCTAAGACGATTCTATGAATCTATGTTTCCATATAAACCTGCCTTTTTTGCAAATTACTTTTGTAATTAGTGCCCTCAAAAAAAGAAAATATTTCCAAGAAGAAACAAGTTAGGTCTGGTTCTTGATGCTATAGTAACTTTTTATCTGTTTTCCAACATTTTGGCTTGTGAAGAAACAGCACTTAATGATCATCACCAGAAAAACAGTTCCGCCTTCCTCAATGTCCTGCTTCTACCTGTAGATCTCCATGTGATACCTCAAGAGAAAGTGAAAAGCCCCTCTCCTTTACCCACTCAGTTAAGATTCTGTGAATAAAAGCATTTTTTTTCAACCTTTTAGAAAACTACTTGGAGCTCTCAAGTGTGAGATTTGATTGTTAACCCTCAGAGTCAGGACTTCAGGAAAAGCTTCAGTCTTTACTTCTCTATAAGGGAGGAATAGGAAGGTGCTGCTTATTGTCTCACACTATATTTTCACCTGCTCTCCATGTCATTCTTTCCAGAGAGTGACTGTGAATAGTTTATAGATTGTAGAGACCTACGGAAATTAATGTTATCATCCCACTAAATAGTTCACTTCCAGCTTGCTCTCAGCTGTACTGGAACTCCCCTTCTCCTGCTATGAATCTTAAGATGAAGGGATAGACGAGAAGGAAATTGCTATCCCCACTATCAGTTCCAGTGACGTTGTCCCTCTGAACTGAAGCTGTATGGTGGAACAGATTGTTCAGAGAGTTCAATAGGCCTTTCCTCTTTAATTCCTCATTTGGAGCCTATTTGTATCTTCAAGAGATCAAATACATTGTATTTCAATCCCAACCAAAACATGACTTTAGCTGGATGAGCTGAAAATCATCCTGAAGCCCTTTCCCTGTCCTACAGAAGAGGGAAAAACCCCACCTGAGGAGCATGCGTAGTTAGTAGAGAACTTCAGTAGAACTATCTGAGGATGCTCGTTAATTTGCATTAGAAACGAGAAACTTGTAACCAATCCTGTGTATGATGAATCAATATTCAAGTTACTATGAAGTATAAAAAGTGGACAGATGAGGAGAGAAGTTAGTGAAGATTCCACCATAACTCTTGGGAGCAGTCAACAGGCTTCTACCCCATAGGGATGCCTATTCGATAAGAACTTTGTCTTATGTGAGCTAAATAACTAACTCATGCTAGCTGTTATCAGTGATTATAATTTGTCGTGTGTAGTTTAGCTGTATATTATTTCAAGCTTGTTTTTGCAGACAGTCCATATCACTGGCTGTCATGAACCTTAATTTGTCACAATTTTATATTATTAAACAGTGTTTTTCTGTAAATTGTTAGTGTGAATCCTTTGTGGGTGCTAGCAGTTGCCAGCAGAGGGTAACATTCAGATAAAATGGGAAGACCTGCTGAGGGGTCCTCCTGATTCTCTTGGTGTGTTTCCCTGAACAAGGCAGTCAAATCGCCCTCTGATCTAGTGGGACTGTTCAGAGAAGGGTCCCTGTAATGGGACACTGACAGACTGGTTGGGCACAAGGGTCTCAGCTTTCCTGGGGCGCTAATAGACAGATCAAACACCCAGGGCTGAGAGGATTCCCCTCCCCGTTGCCCTCCCTCCCAATCTTCAAGTGACAATCCCTATATATCTATCACTCCTGTGCTTGTATGTATATGTGCATCAATTGATTTAGATACATTATTATAAGTATAGTGTAAGGATTACAATCTCAAATCTTCTAATTTAAACAAATCCTATTGATTTACTTTGTATATGATAGAACAATCATAAATTAAATGCTGCTAAAAACCCTATGAAAAATCTGGAATTGTGAACAACCTCTCTCTACACATACACTCCTTAGATATAAACCATTATCTATCCAGGTGTGAGAATAAGATTTGACCTAGACACACATAAACTCTATTAAGAATTTAGAGTGTAAGGACATATGTTCTGAACCTTGTGACTCAGTGACAGGATACCTTTTACACTTTATGCTTCTTTTGATCTAAAACTTGTTGTCCAAGTCTGAGACTAAGATTAGATCTAGCCGCACATAAACTCTATGAAGAGTTTAGAAAGCAAGGGGGTTTATCTTAAGCCTTGTGACTCAATGGGTCTCTCTTACTCTTTTGCCCTATTCTTTACATCTCTTCCATTAAACGTAAACCATTGACCAAGTCTGAGACTAAGGCTTGACCTAGCTGCACCTAAACTCTACCAAGCATTTAGAAAACAAGGGGGTCTACTCTAAACTTTGTGGCTCAGTGGGAGCACCTCCTTTACCCTTTAATGTCTTTGATCTCTATGTAAACCATTTTGGTTCAATTCTAACTTGAATTTAATTTGATGTTTCTTTATGTATTCCATCCATATAATAAGTAATAAAGTGAACCTTGCCATGGAACTTTGTGAAGACACATCCCTACAAATCCATATTAAAACTATTTCACACATACAAATGGTGATTCTTTAAGCTACCTAACCTAAACCACTCATTTCATGACACACACAAAAGCTGGGACAATTCCCAACAGAATAAAGTGTGAAGAAGTGATGGCACTGCAATACCACCAAACAGTGAGGTATCAATATCAGTAAGAATCACAGCCTCCCTTCCTGCAAACATCTAATCTCAGTAAGGATCATGCTGCTTTTTCAAACCAGTTTTTGAACAGCATCCTTAGGTGGTGAGGTGCTTTATTACATTCACAGTTTTTATTATACACACTGCTGCTCCTCTGTTCTTTGAGAATCGAGTTATCTCCCACTGTCTGGTTCACTGTTCAAAAAGACGTTAAAAAAAGTCCAGAACTAAAGTGTTTGTGAAAAGTGTTGAATGTGGTTTTCTTGTAAAGCTGAGTACTTCTTCCACAGGCAGCACTGCCCTATGCTTCTGCTACATGTAAAGTTGTACGCTGTTAGTGGTATACATGGACCTGTGCCTTTATACTCAGTAAAAGATGCTGAAAGTCTTATTACTAGAACCTTTCCGTGCACCTGCCAGTAAACATCCTAAATGTTTAGCTATGGATTTTAGCTATACACTGTGTTAGTGTAATGATGCCGGTCCAGCAGAGTCCCCTCTGCATTTCTTAGTGTATTGTGCAGAGAACAATTGAGCAACAGAACAAAGAATGGTGTTGACTCTCCATCTGCAACATCTTTCTATACAAACTTAATGTGGATACCTTAATGCTATGAATGTAGTTTTCAAGAACACACAGGGTACAGCCTGTAACAACTGAGGATGTCATCACAGAATTTTTACACACCCAAAAATATTTGTAACAGCAGCTAAGGCACTGGAAGAAATTAAAGCAAGGGATTAGTGCATGTCACATCCTATGAAAGAGAACTGTCTGAAACAGACACAAGTTGAGAATTCGGTAGAAACATATGCTGTCAGATTTTTTATTTTTTTTTTTTTTTTAATTCCCCAATGAAAATTCAGTTGTTTCCCTCTTTTCATCATAAAAGAAATATAGATTGGCTATGTGATTTTAGGCTACTCTTTAGGATAATACTGATTATTTTTGAGTTATAATATTTTAAATTTATAAGAAAAATCCTAATAAGTTCTTATATTTGGGTGGGGTTTGCTTCTTTTTTCTGAAAAAAAGATGCATCTAAGACATCGCACTTCTCTCAGTCAGTCTAATTTCCCATCAGAAGCAGCTAATGTGAATGTGATTTTTACCATTCATCCTTCTATGTTTGGTAGTTACTTCTCAGTACATGTGAGCCCACTCATCAATTTAACACAGATTTGACAGATAGTTAGAAATCATAAGCATTGGATGTTCCTGTACCTTTTTTGAAAATAGCAGGCTCGTATAAATGAAAGATCCAATTTAAGGCTTGTACTTGTTCAGCTTTTCCTGCCAAGTGCCTAGTCAAAATGGGTGTTGTAGCTGTCTAATCAGATTATGATTTTTGTACTACTTAAAACTAGCTGCAATACTCGCCATCTCTTTTACCCCTCACAGTTAGGAGATAAAAAAAAAAAAAAAAAAAAAAAAAAAAAAAAAAAAAGAGAGATAGCAGGAGCTCAAAAAGGATTTTTCATCTGGAGTTCATATGGTGCTCTAGCTAATTGTGGTGGTTTGACCCTGGCTGAATGCCTGAATGCCAGGTGCTTACCAAAACTGCTCTGTCACTGCTCTCCTCAACCAGACAGGGGAGAGAAAATATAATTAAATGCTCATGGGTTGAGATAAGGACAGGGAGATCACTCAGCCATTACTGTCGCAGGCAAAACAAACTCCACTTGGGGTAATTAGTTTACTGGATTACCTTTCAAATTAGAAAAACACCTTCCCCTAAACCCTCCCTTCTTCCCAGGCTTAACTTAATTCCCAATTTCTCTACCTTCCCCCTCTGAGTGGCGCAAGGGGACAGAGAGTGGGGGTTACGGTTAGTGCATCACACACTGTTTCTGCCACTCCTTCCTGCTCACACTCTTCCCTGCTCCAGCATAGGGTCTTTCCCACAGGAGGGAGTTCTCCATTAACTTCTCCAACGTGAATCCTTCCCACGGGCTGCAGTTCTTCACACACTGCTTCAGCATGAGCCCTTTCCACAGGGTGCAGTCCTTCAGGAATAGACTGCTCCACCATGGCTTCCCAATGAGATCACAAGTCCTGCCAGCAAACCTCTTTCAGCCCTTGGGCTGCAGCCTCCTTTGGGCATCCACCTGCTCCATGAACTGCCATGAGCATTCATATCCCTGAGATATCCATGAGGTGGATATCTGCTCCACCACAGACCTCCATGGGCTGCAGGGGCACAGCCTGCCTCACCATGGGCTTCACCACAGGTTGCAGGGGAAACTCTGCTCCGGTGCCTGGAGCAACTCCTGTCCTCCATCTGCACTGACCTTGGTGTTTGCCAAATTGTTGCCATCATATAGCCTCATCCCTCTCTTCTGCTGCAGGGTTACCTCCCACGCTCTCCCACTCCTTCTTAAATATGCGATCCAGAGGCACTACCACTGTTGCTGATGAGTGGACTTGGCCAGTGGCAGGTCCATATTATAGCCAGCTGGCAGTTGTAGAGGAATTGTAGAGGAATGTAGCATTGATAATATACAGCTGTGGGCTGGCTTCAGGGGCGGTGGGTTGGCTGACATGGACAATGTGCAGCTGTGGCTGGTTCCTGCTAAGTAGTTAAATAGCTCTAAGGGGCATGGGAGAGGAGTATGGGATGAAGAGAGACCTGGAAGAAGTAGAGAGAGCGTACTCTGGTTGTAGGAAAGCAAAGGTGAGGCTCTGGGAGAAGAAAGGGCCCCAGGGATGCAGCAGAGAGAAGGAACAGGGTGGACTGGCCTGAAGAGGATGAAGAAATAGCATGGACAGTAGATGAACTTCTGAAACCTTGTGGGGGGTTGGTGGCTGTGCTGGGGCAAGGTGTGGGAGCTACTTATTGAAGTTAACCTGGTATGGGATGGTAAAAGCGCTGTTGTAGCTGGCTTGATTTGAGGGTGCTATGATAGGTGTTGGATATGGGGGAAGCTTCTGGTATCTTCTCACAGAAGCCACCCCTGTAGCTCTCCTGCTACCAAACCCTTGCCATGTAAATCTGTCATGCTAATATGGCTAACACTTAACTTCATAATTTCATTGAAACTAGACTTCATTATTTCTAGAGCTTGTGAAACACGCCATTATGTTTCTTAACAAAGACCACACTTTGAAAGTTATGTAACTTTTGTTATATTGCCTGTGTATTTCAAGTTCTGTGCTTTATAGAATTCCCTCAGAATTTTAAAAATATCCTCATAATGCAATAGAAATTTCTTGCAGTACTGATGGGGGAGGTGAGGCTATCGGGTCTGATAGAGCAAGCAGCTTCAACTAAGTTTATCTGTATTTATTAATCAATAAGATTTTTCTGGTCACTTAATACTAAGCCTTGGAATAAAACTTCCAGCAGGTAACTTGAAAAATTGCATTTTCCATCTATCTTTTTTAAATATTGAAATTTCACAGTGTCTTTTACAGCTTTCCAAGTTTTATCCCAGTTAGTATACTGATCTTCTTGAAGAGAAGAATTAATCTACTCTGCTGAATTGAGGACATCTATAAATTCAAGGTCTGGGAAGATTTTGATGATAAGGAAAATAAGACAGAATATATTTAATTTCATGAAAATCATAATATATTATATATTCTCCATTATTTACCTAGATCTACTACTCTATATGAATCTGAAATATTTTTGGATGGAAATTCGGGAGATGTTTCCTTGTAAAAGACTACAAGAGGTGACACAAAGTAAGACTGAATTAATGAGATTAGGAAGCTGTCTTTAGTACGACTGAGTGTTTAGGTAAAATGCAGTTATAATGCCAGTGAACGACACTAACACAACATGCAGCAGTTCTTATGATTTCTCATTCCACTTGCTTCTTAAGCTAGTAAATAAATCAGTATAATTTAGAGTAAATTCAAGGGGCAGATGGACTTAGAGTAACAGTTTAAAAATCTTATGTTCTGTATACACTATCAGAGAAAGTGAACTCATAAGGAAAAGACAAATATTTAACTTGTTTAGAGTGCCGATATCTGTGACTGAGTTTCTCCATACTTTGTGGTGGCAAAAACTCAAGGATCTTCTATCTAGGATGAACAGAGCAGTCTAGATGACTAAGCCACAAAATGAAATTACTATTGCTCTTACTATTTCATGTCAAAGCAGTATCTATCATGGGACAATGGGTTGTAAGAAACGCCAAGCGTTTTGCTCTGTTGAAAAAAAGCAGCTTCTAGACCAAGAAAAAAGTGGTCCTGGGTGTGCATTCTGTACCTAGAAGACCGATTATTCTCATAACACTTGCCAAGTTAACTGTCAGTAACCCAGAAACCTGAGAAGTCCAAGCAGTTTTAAATAATCTAGCCTTTGTACCATTGAAGGTAATAGAGGCAGAATCTGTCTTCAGGGAGAAGAAAATCAAGTTGCTATCTTCCTTTCTGTGCTAGACAATCATCAAACCTGGTTTATCTTTTGGGTGGATATTTTGAGCACAAGTAATTTCTCATTAATGTTTTTTCAGCCACACTCGGAAAAAATATTTCATTTTTACAGAGCATTTTGTTATAAAAAATAGTCCTCATTATCCCAGAACTGATAGTATTTATTTTGGAGCCCTGGAGTCTGCATCAACATAGGCTTTCCTAAGGCAGTTTTAGAAGTTCAGTGTATCAGAAAGAATGGCAACATCCAGTATGTTATGCTCAGATTTTCCATGATGGTAAGAACTCTAGGAATTGCTTGATACAGATGTAGGTTTTTGCTTATGGAAAACATACTTTGTTCTCTTATAATATGACGACTGTGGTAATCAATACTTGTCTATGTCCTCCATAGCCAAAAAGGCATTCCATGTTTTCAGCCTTCTCAGGAATGAAGGATCTGGAAGATAACACAGGTTTGTCTGACAACTTAGACGGCAGGCCATCTTAAAACAAAATGTTCTCAGTGACTCAGGACATAACTATTTACTTGAAGAAAAGTGTGTGGTGTTACAGAGTTATTTACTTTTGTCTTATGGCTATTGTCTTAATAGATGCATACTCATTTTTTGGTAGGTCATTAAGATACAGAATTGGAGGACTAAATTTCATCTCTAGTATGAATAAGCGTTCATTCTCCAAACTAATTACATTTGTAATTTTTTCCTGAAAAGCAATTTTTGTGTGCATATCTGAAAAATATTCCTTAACTCCTTATATAACATATACATAATCAATAACTTTCAATATAAACATTGGTACAGTGAAGTGTATGTGGTATAAGCAAGGTAAAAAATCTAAACTGCAGTTCAATATATCTTGTGTAGCTTCTAGTCTTCCTTATATCAGGTTGGACAGAGAAAAGAACACAATTTCATGTGTTTTCTTCATACTTGGAAGAGACCTCATTAGTCTCTGCAACTACCTGAAAGGAAGTTGTAGCAAGGTGGGCTGGTCTCTTCTCCCAAGCAACAAGTGGTAGGACAAAAGTAAATGGCCTCAAATCTCACCAAGGGAGGTTTAGATTGGATACTAGGAAAAATTTCTTCACCAAAAAGGTTGCCAAGCACTGGAACAAGCTGCCCGGGGAAGTGGTTGAGTCACCATCTCTGGAGGCATTTAAAAGATGCATAGATGTGGTGCTTAGGGACATGGTTTAGTGGTAAACTTGGCAGCATTAGGTTAATAGTTGGACTTGATGATCTTAAAGATATTTGCCAACACAAAAAATTCGGATTCTCTGATTTTATGATTGAAAGATCTGACATACAACATTAATTTGATATTAAATGATACCACCTCATTAGCAATTGTCATGCAAGTATCCCAATACCAATTCTTAGAGAAACCATCTTTCTAAAAGGTGTTTTTCCTGTCAGTTTTCATTTTGGAACAATTACCTTTTTTTTTATCTCTGACAGAAACTTGATTAGCGACCTTGAGATGACAAAGCTACACATGTTCTGAATCAAAAGAAAAGTATTTTCCTTTTTTATCTCTTCAGTGACATTCATTAGTATATGCAGCTTTTCATGTCCTTTGTAAAAAGTTAATGGATTGCTGTGAAGGAAATACTTCCCTTTGTTAAAATCCACTTCTCGGCACTATTTGTAAGGGAAAGACCTAACAGTACAGACTGTAAATGAAGGTCAACATTAGATGGTAGATATAAAGCAGAGAACAAAAGGATGAAGAAAAGATAAACTATACAAAAGGGTGAGATTTTTTAGGAAGTTAACCACTGAACAACAGCAAGAAATTAGAAGAATTTTAAACTAGTTTAAGAAAATGAAAATATTAAGAAAAGAAAATGAAGAAAGTGGTCTCAGTGAGTTGCAAGGCAAGTGTTTATTTAATTAGTATTGCATTAATAATTATGTGCTCTTCCTCTAGTCCTCATAAATCTAATATGGTGTATCCACTGTAATAAAAGTAGTGTACAAAGAGGAGTGCTGTGGATTTCTGAACCCATGTGAAAGATGTACCACAGACACATGGACATCTTTCCTTCTCATGTTTAAAATATGTGAAAAACAATCATCTGAAATAAAAACAAAGAAGAAGCCTGTATTTAGCATTATCCAGTGTGGTTATCTTCACTGGATGGAAATCTTTTATAATGGTGCCTTTTACGGCTGCTGTTATTCCTGGTCTCCACCTCAAAAAATGCTCTACTTTCCTTCATTTAGAAGGTGCCAGGCCTAAGAAATAATGGATAGCGTTACTTCTTGTCTATATGGGCACTATATGTATGTGTATGGGAGAGAATATCTGCTTCACAGATGGAATATAGCCTCATCCTAGAAGTACTGCCTCTATATTCAATAACGATATTAGTAACAACAAGTAAGAGTTGCCTGGAAAGTCAAAGTTACAGTTGTAACCAGTAACATTGTAGGCATACAGCCAATTTCCTTCTTCTCACAACTCCACTTACAGTGCTTGGCTGTATTTGTTCATATTGCTCATATACATTTGTATATATTAGACACTAGGAGTTAATCCGTTAAAGGCCCTCAATAAAACACGGGTGGATAGCTCTATGTGGTGTTTCTTCCTTTAGGAAGAATGAGTGAAGGTCTTGATTTGCTCCCTCTCTGTACCCAACAAGGCGGGTGGAAGAAATACGCTTGTTCTCAAGTACCACCAGGTCCTTCTGATAAATGTGCATGTTAGCTGGAAGTCCTTGGCCAGCATGGAATTGGAGCAGGAGGCTTAACACAGGCCAGCACTGCTGCCCTCTTCTTATCTCACTGCAGGTGCTCTGAATATAGATGTCATTCTTGCATTTATAGCCTAGGATCTTCTCTATTCTGATGAAAATTCCATTTCTTTAGATAAATGAGTAAAATATTTCTCTGGCTAGATGCTATGGCTTTATGTATAACTATAATGTGTGTAACGGGAAAATTTTTAGTGAGATTATGTTGTCATAGATATGTGAGAGAAAGAGATTGGAAGCAGACAACTTAAGTATGTTATCATCATTTTGTGTTTACTCCAAGTGGTTGATTGCTGTCAAGGCTCATCTCAGTCAAGAATTGTAATGTACATAAAATTAGGAAATGTTTGTATTGGCTCTTGCTGTAATATACAGCTTAACATAAAATGATCAGTAAAAGATCCTTTTCTCACTAAAACATGCTAAACAGGCACCAAAAAGGGAGAACAAGAGTTTTAAAATTCATTGAAGCAAATCATTATTTGCTAGCTATTAAAGTGCAGGAGATCACTTCTAATGTAACAGAAAGACTTCATGTAGCTATCAAAGGAAATTACTTTGAACTAGTTAGGTGGGTGACCAGGCTGCCTGTTAAGTACAAAAAGAATAAAATGAGTTAGAGTTTAGAAGAATAAACTAATGATGTGGAAGGAGAAATTACTTGTTAAATCTGTCATATTCCACAGATAAGAGAAAACTTTCAATATATGACCCTATTGTAAGTAGATTAGGTATGGATTTTCAGTCATTTATACCTAGATGTTCCTAAACATTTAGAAATGCATTGCCTAGTTTGGATGCTTTTAATAAAATTTTGCATTTGTATATTTATCTTCACTTGTGTTAAGTGAAGGGAACTGGAAAACACCAATATCCTCCTCAGCCACAAGTGCTGACCCTATGCTGGAGCACCCCATGAAATGCCCCAAGTGCTTTTCTTCACATTTCTAAACCTCCAGAAGGTAGCAGAAGAACTCTCAATTTTACCTGCATCAGCTGGGGGCGAAGATTGATTGCAAGAGGATTGGGTAAAGTTGAAATGTCTTTCAGTGACAGCTGATGACATGCAACACTCTCTGGCATAGATTGAAGTACATGTTTGAACCACATGGGTCACTTTTTCAATGTCACAAATTGTACAGAAGGGACAAAAACAACCATAAAAGGCCAGTGTCTGTATTTTTTAAAGGCTTTTAAAATTAGATTATATTCAATACAAAAAAAAGCCCACAGGATGACACAGTGACTAGTATTAAATGAAAAAGTGGAACAGGAAAAAAAAAAGGTACCAAGTTGCAACAAAATAAAGTACATGGAGATGACTGTGTAATTACAAGGATTCTAAAATTAGCAATGCCCAAACCAACTAATCAGCCAGACTTCATCAGAGTTGTGGCTACTATCCTGTTATCTAGTATTTCCGCATTTCGAGATGAAAATGAGAAAATATATGCTCTGTCACTAGCATAAATCTGACAGTATGAAATATCAAAACTGTAGACTGATAGAAAACTTTGAGAACAATGGGCTGTACAACGTGCTGCTTAGCAATCAGAATGAACCACTTGGCTCTAAAATGGAAAAAGATTAAACAATTCCTATTTTCTAGCAAAGATAATGGGTTTTCTCATTTCCCTTAGGGATAGGAAGTCAATTTTTCCTATTGGAGATTGAAATGCAAACCTTATGGACCCCTAGAACTTAAAGGGAAAAGTAATTTTCTTCCTTTTTAATAATTTTTCCCCACCTCTGTTGTACAGTTCATGTTATTTAAATCTACCACACAGAGAATATAGAATAGTAGCTATGTTTTATTAAGAAAATAAATCATAGCGGAAAAGTACTGGTTGCACAGAAAAATCAGCTGAGGTTATGGAAGTTTTATGTAGTTAGCTTTTATAGGTGAAGGCAAATTCGTTGAAGTTTATCTCCATTTTCTCCTCTTTAGCACACATACCAACACTGAATGCTAATATTTAAGAAACTGTATGCTAACACTGCAGGGTGCAATGTAAAGATCATTTATTCACTCAGGTTTTCTTTCACCACTTGGACTTTCACATAATTAAGTTTTAGAAAACTGCATGATTTCAGTCTCAAGGTACTTGAGAATCTTGTAATCATGCGCCATTGGAAAAAATGTTTCTTTTTTTTGTACTGTTGTATTTTAAATCATAGTTTTTCCTCCTCAATAGCAGTAATGAAACTGGTATACTAATCGCAGACTATAAAGTGCTGGGTGCCGAGTCCTAAGTTCTTTGGACTAGAATGCAACAATATTTTATGATTTGCTAAAGCATATTTGTAATCAGGGATTTCATAATGAATCAGACCTTAGCAAACTTCTAAGGATTTGGTATTCCGCAGATAAGCAGCTAGTGTGTTATTCAATTATTCCATTCATAGAGGTCTGCAAAAATAGGCTGACCAGTTCACAATGAGTTCATTGCTAAAAGTGCAACATCCACGAGCAATGCATGTTTTACCTAACCAGCTTCTGCACACAGAGTAAATTGTTTTCAGGTTGTAAATTTGTGTATCTGGTAACTGAACCTGTCTGTACTGAAGTGGTCCTGGCCTGATGTAAATATTTTAAAGGACAAATCTGAACTTGGTCTTCCCACTGAATGCTTTTGAATCTTTGGCATGCTCCAGAGTCTTTCATGTTGAGGCATCCTGGACCATGATAACATCTTTTCCAAAGCAGACCTTTACCGTATTTTTGCTCTTGCAGCAATGCTTCCCTGCCACTCAGCCCAGTACTGTGGATGTCACATGCAGTACTATATACAGGACACTGTGTGACTCTACTGTATCCCAGAATGCTGCAGCAAAAGGTAGGGGAAAAGAGACAATTTTGAATTTGGAGGAACTTCAAAAAAGCATTCAATAGTGAGCTATTAGACCTCTTTGCTCTAGGGTTTATCAGTCCCCATAGGTTGGAGCTGGTATCACTGGATCCAAAGCCTTGACCTGCCTAAATGGAAAGCAGAACAGGCTACCTCTTACTCACATTGTAAAACAAAGTTCAGGTACATGTCATAGGCTCCATCCATCATCTCTTTAGCATTTGTTGCTGTTTGCTTGGATGCTAGTAACAAAAATGAATCCATGCAGTCTGGGGAATGCTTTTTAGGCAAAGAACACTAGTTCAGTCTGGGTTTTATGCCTGTTTGTGTATATACTGATTGTGTTTGTACATTTTCCTGTCCAAAAATGGCATAGCTAGTTAAGATGGCCTCTCTGTTTGATAGAGGAGAGAGTGTGTGTGTGTGAGGAAGTCATGCAGAGTAAGAGCTGTGAGCAGTGAGTGCTGAAGCATAAAATTACATCAGTCATTTGCATATGTGCAAACTGGCCATCTACATGTAACTGGATGCTGTTGTCCCAGATTGTGAACTGGTGGGCTTCTGGGAAGACCTGGGTCTACTAACAAATCTGGGACTGGCTGAAAATATTATTAAAAATTTACAAGCCACATTGGAAATGTAAAAAGTAAATTATGTCTGCCAGCTCGTTTATGTGTTTATGGTGGCAAGGCAGTAGGTGGTCCATGTTGCAGGTTTCCCTAATAACAGCAGCTGAAGACAGGATTCCCACTAGCAAGGAAAGAGCTCTGTCCTGGCAAGTATCAGCTGGCAGCAGGAGATGCAGAGTCTTGCCTATGAACTCACTGTACAGCCAAAATGTGATTCTGCCATCCTGTGGGCTTAAGGATAACACATAACACAAAGACTATGGCATAAACAGATACTGTGAAGATGGTAAACTGGAGAGTATCTCAACAGATGGGTATCCACAAGATTTTTTTCTCTACCTTTCAGCTGCAGCTTTTGTAGATTGGTGTTCAGGGGCTTGAAAATAAAGAGGTTATATGAGGGCAGGAGACTTGGCAAGTGCACCCCAGAGGAGGCTGTCAAAAGGTAATATAGATGCAGACTGAAGATTCATTCTTTTGTTTCATTGACCCTGGCATCTTCTGTTTTCATCTGAGAGTTGTGATCTTGATGTTCAGGCAAACAAAGACAGAGCTGCAGCAGTAATGCTTCACCACTGCCTATGTGAAAAGCTGTGCTCCTTCAGATAGATGTGTACACCCTGACCCTGACTTGCTGACTGTGGTTCCTGGCTAACCTTGAAGCTGCCTCACTGTGATGGGGTGTGCCCGGCGATCTAGACTCTTGGATGAACCTGACTACTATGAGCAGAATGGTTCTGCTTACCCTGCTCAGTTACCATGAGACTGGCCCTGTCTCGCCAGCCTTGTGTGGAGACTCAGCTCCTGGTTCCCTTTTCCTCTCTGAGCAGATTACCCTTGCTGTTCCCTACAAGGGAAAAAAAAATCCTCCAAGAAGAGAGGTCTCCAGAGCTATTGGGCAGAAGCAGGAGTTAAAAAACCCTCCCTTTTTCTTCATCCTGTGAAACACTTAGTCACACAGTCCTATTCATCTAAAAAAAACCAAACAAAAACCAGAAAAACAAGTGTCATATTAATTTATTCTTGAGGAGGAGTTGATTTGGGGTAGATTCAAAGTATTTGGCAAATATGGTAAAGTTTCTCTGTCCCGAATCACCTTTTTCTGAAAATAATAAGTATGATGCAGTCACACACACAAATGCACATATGCTTGGTTTTGAATTATTAGGTTGATATAATACATCAAGGAAAGCTTTTCTCATTATTCTTCTGACTGCTTTTTCCCTCTCTCTATGAGTTCTACTGGCTGAAATATTAGTGTGAATCTGTGCAACTCTTATTCAGCTGCAGACCACTTTGTGAGGAATTAGCCCTATACCAACCATATTCCTATCTAAATTTTGCCTACATTCCCTACAATAACGGCTCTACAGTGAACAGTCCTTGTGTGACATGGGAGCAGAAGACCTTTATGACAGGCAAACATTACTGCAAAAACAGTCAGTCTTGAGACCTCAAGAAGTTTCTGCCTACTGCTGTGACTAGTTTCTTTCACAATCCACTTGCTTATGCTTGGATCAATACTACTCCCTGAGGACAATGTAGTGAATTGTGTAACTTAGTTGACGCCAGTCTTACTTTGTCAGCAGATTTCTCATTGACTTGGGGAACGAATGTAACAATAGTCTATGTTTGTACTATTTCAATTATATTGGATACACTCTGGTGATATTTCCAAAATAAAAGGCTTAAGAATCGGTTATTTTGTCAAAAGTATCACTGAAGGTGAACACATGCTGTCAGACAAATATCATGAAGCTTTTTTCATAATTGTCGATGTTGCGTTCACACATCGGAAACATCAGCAATGCTGTTACCAGGAAACTATGCCAGATATCCCCAGAAGTGTCAACAAATAATCTTCCACCGGATTCTAAAAATAGGGAAAACATAGAAACTATTCCAGGTTCTCAAAAATAAATTAATTTTTAACATAAATAAAAGATAACTTTAATCAACATCAGTCCCATCACCTTTATATGAATAATGACTATTAAAATGATTATTTTAATTACTGAAATCTGAACTGTTTGTATAAATGAATAATTAATAACAAGGCATATTTGCTCAAAAATTAAACACTCAGAGTCGATTTAAACAGAATACCAACTTAGCTTCTTCACCAGTAATGCCATGATCTGAATAGAAAACAAGAAAATAAACAGAAACTTTTATGTCTAGTACCAGTTTTAGCATTCTTCATTTCTTTAATTTAAAAGTTTATTGAGCAAATAGATTGAGAAGGCATATCTTTTTGAACTAAAATAGCACATCCTAAGTTTCATTGATTCAGCGGTAGGAATTTCTGCTACTAAAAGCTGTTCTCGGCAGACCAATCTTCCTACTTTTGGGAAATGTCATAATCTCTAAAAGTTCACAGCATTTTTTTTTACAGGTAGGCTAGATGACTTGTTCCATGCAACCCAGGACATATGCAGAAAAGTGTTGCAACTTGTGGCACTGAAAACACTACATAATTGTGTTTTGACTGTGTTAGGGTTTTTTTAATTCTTTTTATTGTTTTAATTTAATATAGCAATTCAAGCCCACTTGAATCAGTAAAACCCTGTGTCATATTTGTGGTCCATAATCTTTATAGCCATTGTGAAATCTAACCATTGAATTATCCTTCTAATTAATGCATGATTAAAAAACAACTTTAAGGATTCGCTCTTCCAATGCTGGATGTTCTCAGCTGCCAATACTATTTGCTCTCATCTGTTGTAAGTCTTATGGCAACAAAATGCATGATAACATTATGGAATATTAAACCAGGTTCTTTTCTTCTCTCTGCCTCTACAGTACAGTTACTGTTACTTTTTGCAAAGGGTTAAAACACTATCAAATATTTTAAAGTAAATATATGAATATAATATACAGAACAGCTATAAATGGGACAGCGTTTTCCTGTGATCTGTCTGCTCTTACTTTGGGTTTTATAGCAAGTTGCTTGGGCAGACCAAGTTATGCACACAAATAAACATATAAAAATAAACTAGACCAAGTTATGCACACAAATAAACATATAAAAATAAACTTTCAAGCAAAACGAGTCAGTTCTATCATCAACAGAGACAAAGTTTCAGGTGTGATGCCTTATCTTAATGTTGAGCTGCAGCTAAACTCTTACAATGATAGGATCATAAAAGAGACAGAAAATCAGGTAGAGGCTCAATCAGGACACATGTTAATATGAAAGCCATTTAACTCAGAGGTCTTTCAGGGAACAGATTTAAACTCAGTAACACTGAAAATCAATAATTGTGTTTTAATGTGGGACATGTTACTGCTAGATAGGTTGTCTTGAGGCATAATAGTGAATTTTCCGTCTTTTGGCAGTCTCGTGTTTGTTCTTACCTGTTTGTTAATTTATTAGTTCTGAAATTTTCCTTGGAAAGCACGTACTATTAGGTTTTATATTCCAGCTGTTGAGTATGCAGCTGGAAAACCAGCTGTTATCAATATGTGTGGCCAGATCCAAACTCAACTATATCAAAGTGTAAAGAAAAGGTGAACTAAATTATAGGTTAAAGCAACACTTGCTTTGCATTCCCTACAGATGATTAATATGCAACCTTTAAAATGGCTTAAATTACTTTTTTTGAAGGTGTAAAGTATATTTTCCATTTATCAACACTGGAAGTAGAACTTGCCAGGGCATTGGTAAACACACACATCATTGACATAATTAATAACAGAAATATGTTTGGCACTGAGCAGGCTTTAGTTCCATGCCGGCTGCTGAACATGTTTTATTGCACTTTAATCTCATGGCTGCCTTCCTTGCTGTCAAGAGGCAACCCCCCCCATGCTCCTGTTCAAGTGCATACCCCTACCTACTCTGTTAGTATGTTATGTCCTGAGTCTGCCCAGATGATGAGACTTGCAGCTATCCAAGCTTTGAAACTGTGAGCACAGCCCCAGGTACAGCCTATATATATCTTCCAGGTCATGCAGGACGTTGTGTGCAGAAGGACATCCAATGGGCTCGCTTTAAAATTGCCCTCCTATACCGTGACCAGCAGTATGCATACTGTTCATATGTAGCTCTGCAGATGGATCACAGATACCAGTTAGCAGAGACTGCAGACACTATTTTGTCGGTGTATAAATTTCTCACCTCACAAGTTTCCACTGCTTCTCAGCAAGTCACGTTAACCTTGAAGTATTTTCTTACTACTGGTGAAAGGGAATTTGAGTTAAAGACTGTAGAAGGGAGTTACACAGCACTCTCATTCAGAAATTTCTAGAGAACGAAAATATTTCAGAGTAGATGCTCTTTTATGTTATGCTTTATGCAATAACTGACATGAATGTGGGATGTTTGTAAGGTGCTCATTAAAACTGGTTAATTCTGAGTCAGTCTCAACTTGCTTAGCAGCACGGGCTATTAAAAAGGGAGAATAAGTCTCTGTTGTATAGTTTTGCCAGTTGACTGAATCCTTGGATGTTTTATTATTTAAATCTGATACTGTCATATTTCAAAGTATTATTATTTTTTCTTTAATGAATATTAAATAAGTATTTAATAATTTATTGTAATAATCCCTGCCTTTTATCAGTTTAGAAGTATCAAGTTACAGTAGTGTCTGTCATTTTCAAACTGGCTATAGGTAGCAGCAAAAAAGGAAAAGAAAAGAATTAAATGGTTAAACAATGATTATATGTATGCAACATAAAATGGTGTATGCCATTTCAGTAAATGCTGTTCCTTACTCACCTCTTTGTTGGGCTGAGTCTTTATGATGCTACTATATTTAGATTTTCTGAATAAAAAGAAGACATAAGAAAAAGACAGGTAAGAAAATTAATGAACTTAAAGAACGCCAGAGGCTGAAAGATAACCCCGTTTTCATACAGTTAAGTGATTAACATGTTAACTATAGTCTTTGTGATGTAGAATTTGAAGTATTCTTAAAAGGTTAGAAGTATATATTTGCCTTCAGTACTTAGTATAATTACCTGACATTGCCATTAATATAGATGCTCTTACAGAAAACTCCACTGGAAACAGACATTTTTTGAAGTCAGGTATCTACTTGTGTGGCGATTTGCATAGTGAATATGTTTTCATAAAAATTTCACAAGATGAACAATTTATCTCACAGATACATTTAAAGGCAGAGACACAGGTCTTAAACAGGAGACAAATCATTGTGTCTCACTATACATTTGTAAATTACGGATAAAGTTGTTTATCTCTTTAGTAAAACACAGATTACTAAGGAAAAGTCCCATATCTCTCTCCTTCTAAGTATATATATATGTCTAAATATTTCTTGTAAAGGGCCACAAGAGAGTTATTTGCTGAGATACTATAAAACTACTTGTTCTTACAGTGAAAAAAATATTTCAATAATATTCACTAAAAATTACCACTTTTGGCTATTTTTTTTAATTTTCATTTCAAATTAGACTATTTCTACCTGACAGCTCTTTTTTGTGTTCTTTCAGCTGCAGGCAGTATCGTGTTTTCTGAAACTCTTAACATCTTTAATGTGACTGGGTTCAAAATGATTAATTTTACGTTAATTAGGGTCAGTAAAGTATTCAGAAAATATTAAGTAATTTTTGAAAGTTAATGTATTTTACAAAATGTGATGATGACAGTTCTCTGAAAATGCAATGCCTGCCATGCATCAAAAGTTATGCTCCTTTAGTTTGTATAGTCAGGAGTGCTCAGATACTCCGATGCTGCAACGTGTGCTTAGTATTTGTTATGTTTACAGTTCCACCTAAATAAGTGTCTTCTCTTGACATGTGAAAAACACAGAGGTATGTGACTACAGGGTATATGTAGAGAAAGGATATTAGGACTATACTGTCGCATCAAATACACTAGGACTGTTTCATCATGGAATACGTTTCCTGTAGTCACACAGACTTGTGAAAAGGGTGAATAAAACACCATCATTGTCTTTTGGTAAGTTTTTGAAAAAGGCACAGGTGTAACATACACAGAAGTAAACCTATAGACACTAAAACATCTGAATTTAAAACTTTTTCTGATTTGTGAAGAACTATCGTGAAAAAAAACCAAACCCCTGGCATACAACAGAACCAGTTTTATAAGCCCTATAAACCCATGACAACACCGTATTATTTCTGAATATGCTGACATCTTATCCTTTATCTACCTAGAACAATGTCCTCTTTGCAAACTCCCACAATATTTATGATAGCAACATTTGTTTGGATTTTGTCCTGAGACAGGTTGGTTATATATGGCACTGATCCTTCAAAAAATGGAATAGATCTTCACAGACAATCTCATGCTAAACTTGAATTGCCAGTCATATTCTACTAATTGCATTGTTACAATTACAACGTTAGTCTAACACTGAGTCACTTTAAGGGCAAAAGTCAAGTGATGGCCATATTGTCAGCATTTAGCAACAGTAACTAACTATGAATGTTTATCTGTCTGAAGTTTGCTAATCTTCTGTAGCAAAGTAAAATACATATTTTTACATAGATTGTATATCCTCAAGACTCGGTTGCCATTGTTGCTTTCTCTCATGCAAGTGACAAATATATATCCAACTTTGTGACTCTTTAGGGCTGATTGCCTTACTTTATCAATTAAATATGTTTATATTTTCAGAGACTACCATGAGTGACAAAGGTATTGAATATGCAAAACAATGCAATAGGCACCATCCCATTTACATTGTACTTTGGTGGGGATGGAAATATATGGCATAAATAGAAATTGAATAGGAAGCAGTCTAAAATGTATCAGAAGGAAAATGTAAGGTAGCAAGACAGTGGGCTAAATATACTTTTACTCAGATGATAAGTTGTTTAGAGACCCAAAACCGTCTACTCCCATTTATATAATGAAAAGTTTGAATGCATGAAATGAGTTACACTTCCTCAAAAGTCTCAGCATGAGTAATATCAGGTGATTTCAGAGCCTACTAACTCAAGAATACTAATTGCAGAAATGAAGGAGAAGGGTAACAAAAAATGACACAAAGGTGGGAGGGTAAGTTATATGACTAAATGACATCTGCATACATTTACAAAACAAAGCAAAACAAAACAAATGAAGAGGACTTTGATATATATCCTGAATGTGAAAAGAGGATTACAGCTTAATGATGTGAAAGGAATGATGCTATCAATCCTTTTAGGGATTGCAGGCCTGGTGTTGCATCAAGGTTGTAGTACATGAAAGTTGCTGCTGTATAATTTGCTGGGTAATGTAACAGCCATGATAGAAGCAAGGCTGATCACTCCATTTATTCTCCAGTCCTTTTCTTCCTGGGGATAAATTCAGCTCTCAGTGCAGTTTTATGCTTAAACTGCAGGACTAGATCTATGTTAACTGTATTTTTCATGAAATGGACTGCATAATTCTACAATGTATGCAACTATAAGTCAGATAATATTCTGAGGTTAGGCATTATCCATAGCAATATACATATATATATATATATGTGTGTATATATATAAAAGATATGAGCTCCTAATAAGTCATTCTGATAGATCAACATCATTGTATAGTCATCAGCTGCCACACGTATGTAGCCACTACCTATCTACATATTAGAATGAGAAGAAACAAAACACAGTACTGTGTTTTTATACATTTTGATCTTTATGTTCTCATTTCATCTTTGCTACAATTTAATACTGGTTACATTTGTAAATCTGTTTTTCTATTGGTAATCCTATTTAACCTTCTTTATTTGGGTTGGTTTTGGCTGAGCACTTTCCCCCTCCCCCTTAATTTATCTGTTTGTTTTCTTTTCGAAAGGTAAGCCTGTCTCCTGATTTTTTTTTTATTATGTGTTCCTTAAATTAGCTGGGAGTTTGTGTTCCATGGTATTTCTTTTGTTTCCTCAGCTATCCTTCAAGTCTCAACTGGATGAAATCAAGAGGCAAGATGCTTTCAAAGAAAGATCTGTAAACATAAACCTCTGTCTTGACTAACTAAATGAGGAAAAATTCTGGAGCAGAATTCAAACCCTTTCAGGTGTTGTGTAGTAGTGGTGTGTAGTACCTAACTTTAGATACAAAGAGGTGAAAGCCTTTATGCTGTATAGACTGGTAATACCAAGTAGTTTAATCAGCCATTGGATCAGGCAGAAATTATATGCTTTTATGATTTTTAATAATCATTAGTGGAGAAAATGAAGCATCCTTTTAAATCTTCCAACAAGATCACATATAGTGTTGATCATACTTTACCATGAATTATTGATGTACTAAGAATTTATCAAAAGCACCAAGAATTTTTATTCGGCATGAGGGTCAGCACTTAGGGGAGACATGCTTGAGTAGATGTGAATAGTGCCTTCACCACTCTGATCCACTGTAACACCTTCCATATTTTAGCATGGCGTTTCATTCAGTGTCGTGCTTCAAAGTAATTCCTATAAATTGTCTCCTTTCCTGCCTCCTAATGTACCAAGGATGTGAGATCAGTCACAAAACCATGAACTTCCAAGCTGTCAGCAACAAAATAAAGATGACTTTTACTGATATGTGTGAATTACTTCTTTCTTTACGCCTCTGTTTCTGGAGAAAAGCTTTCATTCCTGACAACTAGAGACACAATGTGCTTCCTTTATCAGCATATGGATAGAAATGTGAAAGCAGGAGCAGGACGTTTATATACAGGCTGCATAAATTTGGCCTATCACCTGTATAAGAATTTGTAACCCTCACACTACCACTTCTCTATTCTTTGTTTCTCTTCTGTGTAATCTTAAATCACCTTAGGAAACTATTAAATACTATTAAAGTACTTTTAAAAGAACTGTCAAAGACTCCCTCCTTGCTCTTTTTGCTTTACTCTCTGACATCTTTGTCTCCTCCCTCCAAAACTTGTGCCTCTTTTTTCTTTTGTTCTCCCTTGGCACCTTTGTGACTTTGGCTGTCCTTTCCCCTCCCACTCAGTGGAGAGTAAGTTTTGCCCCAAGCAAGAAGAATGTATTTACATATACCTCACAAGGGTGGAATAACGTTGCTTGAATAACCTTTTCCAAGAAACTCCTTCCTGTCATCAGACTAGAGTGAGATAGGAGGTGGCAGGGAGAGTACTGTGGATAGATTCCTTATCTGATGGCCTGGGAGCCAGGGATGGCAAGCAACTGGGGGTATAGCTCCAGCAGAAGTTAATCTACTGAAAAGATCAGCAGAATGTTTGACGGATGGGCAGATATGGGAGATATGCTCCAAACCCGAGATTCAAGAGTACCTCTAAAAGGTTGCCCTTCATCACTAAAGTTTTCCTGAGCATTTGGGAGCAGTGATGGTCCCCTCGCTTTTTTCACAGGTGATTGCAACCCTGTCTCCAATATTCCATCTCCATGCAGGCAGGTGCACTCACTGGAAAAATCCATAATTTGAAATTAATGTAGTGAATTCATGTAGCAATATCCCCTGTGAGTAATTTCTAAGGAATGGAATTCACCTTTTAACCTTCAAATCTTTCATAGATTGGATGACATGAACTCATCCATAATAAAATGTCAGTTTCTCCAGTTTGAAACTGAACCTTTTTGTTTCTACCTAAAATACCTATCTGCACCTTTCTAGATATAAAGCGATATAAAATATGAGCAGATACTACATACACAAACTAAAATAATGAAAGTACAAGATTTTAAGCACCTGAATGAGCAACCCAAACCCTGAAAATCAGGACCTAAATTTGTTCCTACAGCTACAAGTTACCTCATCCACCCCACTCCAGCACCACCACCCCACCTGCAGTGGGATGATGATGGAAAGTGTTTTCTTCACTGTACAGAATCCATTTCTCTGGAGATAAATGTAGATCTGTGTAGCAAAAGGACATTTTCAGAAGGTGAGCTTATGTAATAAGTTTGTTAAGGTTTCTTGCCCTAAGAAACTAGTTTTCCTAAGACTGTCATAGGATTCCTTTGCATTGATGAGCAGTCTACTTAAAATAGTTTTTATCACAGGAAAAAAATTCCTCATTTCTAAACGCCTGACTGGAATTTCATAAAAATGCCTAGAACTCCCAACTGAAGTCAGTGGGGGATGCTTTGAATGTGTTAAGTGCTGTAAAAAGGAAGAGTACTTTAGGAGATCACATGCAAAGTGTCTCAGACAGGTCTCCAGGAAAAAATAGGCGTTTTGATATTAAATTATCTGTCCCATCTGTAACAATGAGATAATAAATACTATGCTTTCCTCTCCCAGGGATGTTGTGAAAGTTCTTAATAAATGCGAAGCACTTTAATACCGTGTAATGATGAGTGCTATAAAAAACCCTGGAAGTAAATAAATAACTCTGAGTTCATAGAGGGATTGAAAAGTGTACAGAAAATGCAATATAGAGTAACATACTGCACAAGGCCGAGACAAAATATTGAGCAGCTGTTCTCTAACTAAACATCATCCTGCCAGAGCACAGAATTAAACACAGGGGAACAGGCTATTGCAATCATATAATTAAGACTGAATCAAGATGCATATGTACTAAGCATCTGAATAAAGATTACATAGGAGATTAGATCTTGTATTTCTTAACTTCTGAGTGCTTATTGTTACAGTATTAACAATTTGTGTGCAATTTCCTAGGAAACTCACACTGAGAAAACAGTTTTCATTTTGTAATATTGTATTGATACTTACCAGGTTATTAGTAAAGTTATAACCCTTTGCACTATGCAAGATGTTGTTACTTGGCCTAATAAGGTACTGGATAACAGACGTAAGTGGATAGCTTTTATGGAGACCAGAACAAAAGCAGGACCAAAAGCAATGTTTTGCTTATAGCTTTCATTGAATTTGTTCAGAACCGCAGGATTTGGAGCAGGACATTTTCTGGCCAGAATTATGCTTTGTTAGACACAAATGCTTCTTCCCTACCTCTTCAAGTATGATCTCATTTTGCCCTAAGAGCTAGGCAAGGGTGGGAGGTGAGCTCAGGTGGTAGGAACATGCCCTGCCCTTCCCTGGTGGGGTACAGTCTCACCATGCTCCAACCACTAAAGCAGCGCTGAGGCCAAAGTCAGGGTGCAGGCTCCAGGTCCTAGGGACAGCCACGGGCTATATCAGGAAAACCCTAACAAAGCCCTACTGAACCAGTCCTTATCTCACTCCTGTAGCTGTTGAAGAATAACCAGTATCAGATAATTAGAAAGAGTACAACAGAAGGGCTTATTAAAATGATCTTTCTTATTCTCTGTATTTCTGACAGTCAGCTCTTTAGGGATTTCCTGAGCTAGAGAAACATGTATTACAGATATTGCTAGATAAAGTCCCCATGAAACACTCCTACCCTTCCTTGCCCTTCAAACCCATACCCACATCCAAACCTACCTTTTATTTTTCTGTTTTTTTTTTCCTGTCTAATACAGTGTTTGTTCTGCTTTAGCGCCCAAAGTTGTCCTTAGCAATACAGGAAAGATGGATGCCTACTGTCAGATCAACATCCTGAAACCTCTGTAAACTATAGCACCAGCTCACAATGACATTAAAAAAAATAAATAAATCTCTGGCTATGAGTTGAAGTATGGCCAAGACCGAGAGGAAAATTGAAGTTTCTAGCTTCAAGAGTCCTTTTTTATATTTACTGAGGTTATGATTTTTAACTTGAACAGATAGCAATAGATTTTTCCTTTTTTTTTTTTTTTTTTTTTTCAAACAATGGACTCAGGCAAAATGAAATAATTTCTTCTGATTTCCCTTAGTGTTGTTCTCTGAAATGACTGAACCATTTTCACAAAAGATTGGCAAAATATCAACCTGTTAGGCATGTAGGGCCAAACAAAATTTGCCATGATTTTTACATACTCTTTTTCAGCCTTTCTGACATGGTCACAAGAAGCAAGAAATTTTCAAGTGAAAGATCCATTCTGAGGAAGAAGAGTCCTTTGGAGAAGTCCCTGATCAATGTTCCAACATGTTTTGGACATTTTCATCACATGACCCTGAACACATATGTCTGTCTTGCCCAAAATGCAAGTCAAATGCATG
Organism: Falco cherrug; assembly: GCF_023634085.1. Classification (NCBI taxonomy): domain Eukaryota; kingdom Metazoa; phylum Chordata; class Aves; order Falconiformes; family Falconidae; genus Falco; species Falco cherrug. Next base: position 10,569,943 of record NC_073699.1, read on the forward strand.
AAGTTCTTCAAACTTTTTAGGTCCACTTACAATACAAGGTAAATTAAATCTAAGATGGTATGTTCTGGCACGTTCAGCACAACTTAAAAAAATGCATGTAATTCAGCTGGAATAAAAAAAAAAATAAACCTTTAATTAATGACAAGCAACTGGTAAGTATTTATCCTGTGTTATAGTGAATGCACATTCTTCTACAGAAGACACTTAAATTTCTAAGAAAGCAATGAGAAGACAACAGAATGATCCTGCAAGATTTACTTCTGTTCAGCTGAAACACTATCTGACATAATTCAGATGTCACCCTTTCGCCTCTTAGGAATGTCACAGTTAGTAGACGTATGAACATTCAGAGAAAAGCCATCTTACAAAGGTGGATGGAAAAGCTACAACCTGCATAACAGCTTCTCTAGAGATTTCTGTAGTAATTTAGTAGCCTAAATAATACAGGGTGATATAGAGCAGGAATGACTAAATCAAAGTTCTTACTTAGAGAAGAATTTATAGTTTAAGGTTTGAGTTGCATAATTGGGTAAGGTCTGAACCTTACAAGTCAAATTATAATCTTCTCATTGAAAACTCTAGGAAAAATGCATTATTGAAATGAACCAATGATTTCTATGACCTAATTAAGATAATAAATATTAATCAAATGTAACTGAAAGGCATTTACTTCCAAGTTTATAAAAATAACTGAACAAATGGCAAAACCAATGTAACAATACAAAGTACTGCTATTGAATTAATCTTACATTAAGAACTTGTCAGGAACATGATAACTGGCCCAGATTCACGTAAACTATTTTAACATGTAGATACGTTGTGGAGATATGATTTTAAGTGAGAGTCTCAATATTTTTCTGTTTGTAAAAAAATCTGTATTTTTAACAGCACTTTTATTTTTAACTCAGTGTCTGTCTACAATCTATGTGGCTGGACATGAATATATGTATATATGTGGTGTAATATATGTGCTCATGTGTGTGTGCCTACTGGAAATATATCTTCAGCCTTGCCTACTACTTGGACCTGGGGACATGGAGTGGCAGCAACCTCAACTCTCTTATGCTACTGGGTGAGGCATGATCTGTCTTTATCTAACAATGATTCTTCTGTCTCCCTCTTTGGTTGAATACAGTTTAAAAGCAAGCCACTTGTGATGTCTGACAATTTCACTAGCAGGTATCTTTACCATTTTTCCTTTTCTATCCACAGTCATATTGTATTGGAAATACAAAGCAAATACAGGAACTAGGTGTTAAAAATGCATGACAGTTTTGTCTTGCTTTACATATATCTCTCCTGTCTGAATATATTTTTTTAGATCCCCAATTGAGGCAACAATCTCGTCTGTGTTTAAACAAAGTGTGTTTCACTGGGTCTTAATATATATTTTTGCTCCAGGGGTTTTGCCACAGTAAAAATGATGAAAGCATTTGCTACCTTATCTGCTTTAGAATCCATGCTATCATTAATCACTCCATTATCCACAGCCTCAACAAGATTATGACACACTTCAATATTCAGGCTTTCAAAACAATCATGTATGTGCTAAAAGGCAATCAAAAGCCCTGTGGGAGAGTTTTAGTTCTGGTATTGGCACACCTGAGCATGTGACTATCTCTTGCTTGTGCAGGTGCCCTTGTCAGTAGGGTTCTGCTGCTGCTCTTGCTGCTCCTCACATTACAAAAAGAGAAAGGGGAGAAACAGAGATAGGCCTGGGGATGGACCTGGACAGACTGAGGGTGGGTTTTGGTGGAAGAAAGTGAAAGACAGAATACCTTATTTGGGAGGAAAAATAGGGAACAGAAGGAAACAGGCAAAGTAATCACAGAAAGTAGAGGAGAAATAAGGTTTTTTAATGCCTTCTTTCGGATACTGAGGAACACGTATATGCAGCTAAAGTGTTATATACACTCTGTAGTTTGACTTTCACAAGTGCAACTACCAGCCAGAAAAGATGCAGACTTTATTCCAGCACACATTTCTCTTATTGGCCTTATCTTTCATGGTACTGATCAGCTATTACTGCTAATAATAACTGTGGCAGTTAGAAAAGTGTCTTGCAGAGCAAATGTTTCTGAGAAGAGCTTTTCTGTTAGAGTAAAGCACGTACTCTGTAGTATGTGTAGAAAGACATTTGTATTCTTTATATTCCTATGCTACTGTAGAAATAGATTAAAATGCTCCATTCAGCAATGTGAAGTGTATATTTTCGGTTGGGCTAGGTTGTAATCCAGATCTACTTGGTGGTTGGTTAACTTAGTTCTGAGTAATGAACTAAAATATTGCAAAATTTGTGCAAATTAGAAGATGTTTATGTGTATTTTGAATGGTTTATAAGAACTATGGATTTTTAGATAATTGTAATCTTTTGCTGATAGGTGGGATACAAGAGGGCTTATTGGCCTCTCAAATTAGATATACATGTGGAACTCTAAAAAAATTCCATTTGCTTTTGATAACTTGGAAAGATGAGTGTTGTAAACAACACAGTTATTTCCAGTGGTAAGCAGTAGTATCAGAAACGATGAAATGAATGCTCTGGATGTAACAATGTCCAAAAAAGGTTATAAGCTTTTCTGTGTTATTATTCCAATCACTTATAATTAGTAGCTTGGTAAACTACTCAGCTATAAACTGTTTAGCTATTCTTTATATAATATTAAAAAGATGGTAGTAGTAGCTCTTAACAATAATAGCAGGGCCCACCGGCAAAAGAAACCAGACAACTGTAGTACTACCACTTTCTGGAAATGGACGTAAGTCTTTGAGTCATTTGGTAGAAGGAAGTAGACAGGCCAGTCCAGGTGACTTGATAACTGCCTTTTTCTTTCTTAAGGAGAGATTATAGGTGAGCCAGGCTTGCTAGTCATTTTTATTTGGATCAGGATTAGGAAACAGCAAGATTACCCCAGCAAAGGCTGTAATTAGCAAAAAGATCTGGCTGTCAGGCCTCTCTCCTGATCAGCAGATATCTAGCTGAAGCAGAAAAGGAGGGCTGGGAAGACAAGAATGGCTTCCGTCAGTTGGCTGAGTAAAGGTGGAAAAAAACAAGAGAGAAAATTTTCTTTCTTTTGAAGAACAAAGAAATCAGCCATTTAGTTAATAGACCTGTAAAGTTGCCTTCATGGAGAATGACTTGGTATTGAAAGAAATAGTGTATGATAATGGAGTGAATGCTACAGTTGCCTGAGAAATTATATTGCCCAGAAAAGTGAATTTGTTCATAACATATTTTAAGGCTTTCTTTTTCGCACTGTTTCACTACATTTTTTGAAAAATTGGCAACCCAAGAGACAAAAATCCTACTTGAAAGATTACATCAACGCACAGTATAACATTCTTTCGAGTTCAGTAATAGTTTTAGTTATGTGACTTTATTTTCCAAGAAGGTGTCTGAGAAATAAACTTTCATAATTACCTATCTTCTAAGCAAAGAAAATTAAAACTACAAGACTATTTTTGAGAAGACCTATATTATCCCATACAATCATTTCCTTTCTGACTGCATAGGAGGTTCTGAACTGTTTTCCAAGTAGTCTCAGACATGTTCTGACCTCAGCAGAGTTGGTTCAGCATTCAGGAATAATGTTTGATATCTTGTCTGAACTGAAGCACCCATCAAGGCTCCTGTAAAGAAAGAATATAACTTTGCCAGAGGCTCAGTCATTAATGTCCAGACACATTTGTGTGTTTTGTATCACTGGTTGACAAACCTTTGATGATACCATGAAAAAAGTAAGCAGACAACATATCTTGTAGAAATATTTCACTCTGTCAGGACAGATATATTGCAGTCAATGTTGGATAGCTTTCCAGGAGCCTGGCAAGCAACATGGAAAACTTGTACATGAATAGCAGAGTAAACGTCATTGAAGAAATCAATATATTATATTCTGTGTTTCTATGATTCTCCATACATGTTTCTGAATAAGAACATGAGATAAAAATCTTCCCCAAATATTGAAAAATCTTGCTCCAGATCAGATCAACAGTCTAATTTTGATTATGAGCTGAAATGAGCTTTGTTTATTAGTGTACTATTAGTCATGATCTCATACTCTGCTATTCCATATGAGATACTAAATGAAATCTCAGAGTTATATTAGTAATAAACAGGCATAGTTACAGTGTAATAATTGGATTGCTTTGAATTGCTCAGTGTCTAGAGAATAGAAAATGAGGCAACCATTTTTCAGTGGTAGTGATTTTCAAAAAAAGCACTAAGCCATCAAAAAAATATTTCATAAGATCTCTTTTCATGTAATCAAGAAAATTTAGAACAGAAAAAATGTATTACATGAAGAAAATATACTCATATTGCTGACAACACATTTGAAGCTGAACTATATTATAAGCATTTAAGTATGGACTAGATCTGCTGATTTTTTCCTATAGGTTAAATCCAAATTAAATCCCAATACATCCTATGAGGGATAACTTTTGCAACATTTATTGGTATATGGGTGCACAAACACCCCACACCAAGCTTGTGAAGAGTAAATTAAGTTAATATGCAAGGAATGGTGGAACATCAAAATGCCTGAAAAATCAATGTCTAAATTCACAAAATAGCATGTATTATTACTTCCAAGAATTATGTTTTTAAGCTATACTTTAATAGTAGTGAGGTTATATGGTTTAAAAGGGAAACAGGTTAATTGTATTACTGAAGATGAGAATTTTTTATTTTTGGTTATATGGGACTGTGTTATGGGTCTGATTTGGCTGTTCACGAAAGGATGGCTACAAGATCCTAGAATGGTTGTTTAGACCTAGTTTCAAAAGCAGTTGTAGGCACAGTTGAGAAATGGTTGAAGAAACAGTACAGGCACGAAGTGTCCCAGTGTTTCCAGAAATAAGTAGTTGCAGGCAGGTAGAACCAGGTTTGGCCTACAGCATATCTGGCAGAGGGAAGTACTACAGAAAAAAAGTATTGTATTCTTCTACTCTTTTTGAAACAAGAGGAAAACAGAGAGGGATCTTTCCTGCTATGCTTTCAAGGGCAAGCAGCCATGTTCTGTTTCTTGCTGAGTACAAGCTGGGATTTACAAAATGTAAGGTCTGCTGCACTAAATCAGATCTCCCCATGATCCTGCTCCCTGCATAGGCCATTAGGGAGAGAAGCACCAGCCTCACTCACTCCCAGAAACTCTGCACAAAGTGTGCTGAACAAAGTTCTGCACTGAAAGAGATAGTGAAGAGTAATTCCTGAGTCACACACCAGCTGAATACCTGCCTGTGTAAAATGAATTGTGGTATACAGTATTTGTTCAACTCTGCTTTTACACTGCTGCTACTATTGTGATGAATATCCCAACAAAACCAGTTAAATGCTGATAGCATTAACCTGAACAGTAGTGGTTAAAATGTGTTAAAAGCATGTTAACAAGGAGAAAAGATACATTTATACATTGCTAGGTTCAACCATTTCAGAAGAAAAGAATTACTTCAGAAAAAAAAAAAAAATCATCACTTTCCTTTGCAAGGTGAAGTTGATTTATAGCTGATCTTTACTCTGAGGCATTTCAGTCAGTATATTAGTATAGCAACTACCAGTGGATGTTACTCAAAATTGTCAACATCCATTTTCAGGGTTCTGCATCGGGCGTCTCAGGAAGAATTATATGAAGACAGAATCACATTCTCAGGAAATAATATCCTTTCAGGCAAATTGCAAGCAAGCCCCTTGACAGGTTCATTATAAGCCTTTTTGTACTTTAGATTTATTAAACTCTTTTAACTCATACTGTGAAAATTATATGAGAAAAAGGAGGAAAAAAAATAAGTCTGGGAGAATTCTATTACTGACTAACAAACAAGTGACTCAATTTTTAGAAATAGATCTTGATCTGGGTGTCTTGGCCTCCAGTAAAGGAGCTTCCATTTATTCTTCAAGGAATTAGCACTGATTTTTTTCTGGTAGAGAGATAAAAGGCAAAAATGTGTCATGATTTCTGTGTGGTGACAAGTGATTAAAAAAAAAAAAAGAAGTAAAAAGGCATTGAGACATCTGGGCATGTTACTTGACAAATCTTCAACACTGGAAAGACCTAGGAAAAGTGGTGCCTTTGTCTTTTCCTGTGATCTATTACAACTTCAGGGCATTCTTTTGGAGACATCCTGGTACATTATTCAGAACAGTCTCAATGTAACCCAGGGAAACACAAGTCAGTGTATTCAGCTGATGCTAAACTACAATTTAGAGTCTGTAGCTGTCTGTACATACATGGAGATACACATACCTTATTGCAAGTTAAAAGGTAGGGTGTCTGTAGCTCTACCATTTCCTTTCTTCCTTCTCTCCTCCCTTGCCCAATAAATGAGCACAAGTGGTTATCCATAAAGTTTTAGAAAACTCCCCTTCTCTCCCACTGCTACATAGAACATTTATTTTATGAAGTTCATTTTATTCTGAAGAACCAAATAACAGCTACTCTTACAGAAAAGAGCAAAACATGTATCTCAATACCTCATGTAACATGGTAGTATATTTTCAGTAGGTCTGTGTAATTCTGTCAGATGTCTGAATGTTTAAAAAAGTGTAAAATTTTAGCAATTGATAAAATTATTTGAATTATTATTGCCTATTTGAATTAATATCATAATTATGTGATTATTAAATATTGAATTATTTAGCAATTGCTAAATAATTGCTTTTAGCAATTTCTGTATTTTTATCAGGGTATCAGAGTATTGGCAAAATTCAAGCTTATTGAGTTGCTGTCAGAAAAATCTTAAATTTACAATTTGAATAGCACAGAAAGAAATATGTAAGGACTACATTTCTAGGTCTTTGGGCAAATTTTCCTAAAAAATCTGATAAATGATTAGTTGAACTATGCCTATTAAAATTCTTAGTAAGTGATTTGTATTTAGAATTCAAATGCATGCTTTCTGGCATACACTTGATTTTCTATAGTATTCTCTTTTCTTTGTACAGACAGTCATAATCAAATTATATTGATAATATACTTATTTTTCATCTATATTTGTAAGGAACCAATCTCATTTTGCTCATGTGTTGGATTTCCACATATGACTGTAGTAATTTAACTTATTGCAGTTTTGTGTTTATTTTTTCAGCATGTAGGTGTTTTCAAAAAATAAATCATGCACTGCTACAAACTACAACTGCAGCATCCAGATCTTTGTCTGTGGTAAGACTGATCTTAGAAACTGGGAAGCAAAACTATAGCTAAATCAAATAAATGTAGCTTTTCACAACACTGTGCAAATTCATAATAAACCTACGTGACTACAAAATGTAAGCAGTCAATTCCTCTTGCCATTGAGAAAAGCCACAAGAAAAAAACCCCAACAACTATTGCATTGACAGACTCATTTTCAGGGTACTTGTATAAGTTAGGGGAAGATCAAGAGTTAAATCCCTGTTCTGAACCTGTGGGTCACAAATCCTAAGGGAGGGCTCGCAGTTAGAGACTCTGGTTCTTCATGTCCTTACAGCCACCTGCTGAAGAAAATAAGTAGCTGCTGCTTTGCACTCCTCAAAGAGGAAAGGGAAAAACATGCAAGAGTAAAAAGAAGCTGTGCTGATAAAAGGTCAAATAAGGTGGCAAGAAGCAACTCAAGAGGCCAGAAAGAAGTCTATAGTTAGCAATCACAGTTAAACAGAAGGGCTGTGTTAGAGGGGAAGATGGGGCAAGCAGCTGAAAATCCAATTGTCTCTGAGAGGGCTCCCAAGTGCTGTGCCTGGGCAGTGATGCTGCTCTGGCTTGACATCATCTCAGAATCACTTCCATGTCTGCTCTTTGGCTGCGGTACGACTGCCATCCTTAGGTACAGTTGTCTGCATAGGTCAATGTCCCCCCTGCCACCCACAGTCATACTGGGGGTGATGAAGAGCTAAAGCAGGGTACAGGGCTCTGCCCAGGTTTGGTTTATGCATGCAGCATAAGTTCTCATGCATGAATTGTTTCTTTAATATATTGAGTACAGTTTCAGTCAACAGGAAAAGAAGGCAACTAAGAGAGCAAGGGAACCATAAAATCTGAATGAGGCCCCAGGAAAGCAAAGCAAACCACAGTCATAGTTTTCAACCATTCTTTCAGGCTGGAAGGGTTCTTATTTTTTTCTTAACCTACTTTGTAAGATTAGGCTTTGCAGCTCTGGAAACAGGAGAATCACTATGACAGACCATTGTATTAAATTGATCGTCCTCTGTTAAAAATCTTTAAGTAGTATACTGTTAATTTAAAATGCTTTTTACTATTCTGACTATTTCCATCTAAATCTCTGGAAACCTTTCATGTGTTAAACTTCACATATGGCTTATCCCATTGTCCATATTTTATTTACTTTTAGCTTGTTATTTTTAAAAGAAAATTCTATGAGTGAGAATATAAGTAGATGAGGTACATTTCCACAGTCAGACATTGCCGTATGGTCAACTCCTATTCAAGGCGTGTCTCCTTGGTGCTGAGGTATAGAGGTCAGAGTTTTTATTAAACAGAAGCATATATGTGAATGAATCTGTGTATCATATGTTAAACAGTGAAGAATGACATACAACATAAAGAGATCATGTTTGAAGTTCAGATGTAAACTTACGTAAATGTATTTAAACTTGCCCATGGACAAGATTTTAATGTTATAACTTGTAAAAATGAGGACCTGAGTACTGCATATCTCTTAATAAGAAAATTTACTGCAGAAATAGATTGTTCCTCAGAACAGTCATGTTGCTAGCTTCTCATAAAGTATACATATTAAAGGAATATGTTTTAATCCTTCTATCTGTGAGTTTCAGAAAGCTCTTCTGAGTTATCTGGCAATATTCTTCACTTTTAAGTTCTGTGAAGAACAAGCATTCAATAGCTTTTGACATAAAACACCATGCAGCATGTGTTTTCAAACTGAGCTTTCTGGGGAAGTTATTTTTTGAAACTAACAGGTTGAATGTTGTAGATTGTTCTAATGATGTTTACTGTTGTCAAAAAGAACAATAATAAGAATAAAAATTTAACATTTCAATTAGAAGTGACTGCCAAAAAATCCCCATGATCTAGTACAATACGCCTTGCTTTCTGCATGATTTTGCTTCATTCTTTTTTCTGGGTATCTCCCAAAAGGAGTTCTGCCATTCAAAACTGGCTACAGGCAGTGGGTGAAATTCAAAACCTACTTTAATGTTAATAAAATATTGATGAATCCTGGTCTTATTAAAAAGTTAGCATACAGTATAATCAGAACTGATGTGATCACTGGTGTGATATTTGATATTAAAAAATTTACCCCAACCCCCACTGTCTTTCATATCCTTTTAAAATATTTTTTTTTCTCCCTTCAGGCTACCTCTTGTACCTCCCAAATGTTTTAAGGTCTTAAGTTTTTCAAATTTTATCTCAGAACAGTTAAGAATTAAGGTTGTTCTATCATTCAAAATACTTTAAAAATAAGCTATTTCTAGGATTTGCCATTTCAGTTGAATGAACTGATTTTTAGATAAAGCTTTCTTTTGAAAAATGGTAATAACCTGGCACGTTTCATGGTGTGCTCCCATAAAAGCTAATGTTTAGATATGAGAGAGGTTTTGACTGCTCCTTTTTTGCATATCAGCTTTAAAAAAAATCTGGTATAATAACAATAATAATAACAACAATAATATTTCTTATATATGAGGAATCCTTTTTGCTGTGGCATAATCTTTCAGAAGCATCAGTTCCAGCTTCTGTCCAGCACCCAAAATAAAAATATGAAAACCTTAGTTATTACTGAATCAGTGTTAATAACACAGATTTTAATACCATATATAAATTATTGCTGTTTTAGAAGGGATTTAGTGGTGCTGTTGTGCCACTTAGGGAATTGAGAATGCAAATATTGAAAATGTTTACATCATGTGCCAAGGTAGGAAAATACAAACCTTGAAGAATATATATTAACTTGCATTTTAGGCTGAATAGACATCCATAAAAACCATTTATGTAGAGCTTATCTGCAATTGTTTTTTATAGCTTTAATTATTTCCCTTTGTATGTTAGAGGTGGTTTCAGTTAGAAAACCTAGAAGAATTTGCATTAGGAAAACAGTCTTGAAATGTAGCAGAGAACAAGAATCAGAAATGTATTACTTTACTCCTTCTTTATTCCTTCATGAGTTAGGTTTTGTTCACTTTTTTCAAGGCTACTAAGGTGTAATGTGTATAAGGTGACCATTAGTTTGACAAGATGACAAAAACACTGCCTTTATTCTGTCCGATTAAAAAAAAAAAAAAGATTTTTTCTCCAAAGTGAGTTCAAGTAGGTAGGAAGCTGACACAAGGTTGTAAGCTACAGATGCTTGGGGAAAGGAGATGATCCTGCACTTTCAAATTATTCACCCAAATACGTGCTTTCATTTCATACCTTAAAAATTAGTGTACTTCTTCAAGGAAGGGGAAAATGTCGAAGGATCCACAAAGAAATGTGTGAAATGAGTCATCAAAACATTGTTTGATGTAGAAGAAACATGAAAAATCCTTCTAATGTTCACTCAAAATATGAAAGAAGAAATAGAAAACAATAAAGTACCTTTTGTAGACTTACTCATTTTGAATGCTCGGTGTTGATTAATTTTCTTCATATATATTTAGGATTATTTAATGAAAAATGTCTGACAAGTTCATGGTGGCAATAACCAGTGTTGACTGATTATATAAAACACAGTGCTAAATTAATATAACTTTTTAAAGAGTACAATAACTCCCTTAATAGATAATCCTTGCTGCCTCTTTATCATGAAGGGCCATGGGTAGATAAGAAAGACCATTAATATTTAACAGTTAAGACGGAGATATTTGTCTTATAACCCCCCATCTTCAGCATTGTTATAAAGTTATATTTTTAATGAGCACCACTGTATATTAATAGAGAAGATACCAGATTAAAATAGAGATGATACTTTTAAGATAAGATCTCTCTTGTATTAATGAAACATATTTTTGATATAGCAGTGTACATTCCCTTCAGATTTTTTAAAAATAAAAATAGTCATATACTGAGATAGCTCTTGTAATTATAGAATTTGATGCCCAGAGGTATAAAGTGAAGATTTTGGATTTCTTTTGTCACTCAGATTATGGGTATTAGAAATGGGTATTGCAGATTAATAAGTTATACAAGAGTACATACTGATTTAAGAGTAACAGAAAAAACCTTGCAATGGGTTAGAGTACAGAAGATTGAGGTTCTGTTAAAAGCACTGTTTTCCTTCTAATAGTTTTCCTCTCAGCAGAAATGTGAATGCTGACACTAAGTAATGCAATGTTGCTCTATATATCAGTTTCACAAAGCTTTGTAATACATTAATGAATGTATTTGGTAGAGTACTTGAGGTCTATTATAAAAATATGCAAAAAGCTTAAGATAATATGTGATTGGTGTGTACTCTTTGCAGCTAGCATACAAATGAGAATAAGAAATTTCAATTCTGTAGAGGGTACTCTCAGAACAGATTTTAAATCAATAGTATAAATGAAGAAATTTGCCTGTCAATTAATAAAAATAATTTTGCAGATAAAATAATGATCTGTATCAGTATCATGTCATCTGATGTTCTTGGTGTGTTAGAATACGTGTTGTCTAAGAAGAAGTAAGAAATTTATTTGAATGAATAGATTTGATTTCTATAATCCTTGTTCACTGTCTTGCTTTAGCTGTTGAATATTATAGGATGAGCAGGGACGGGGTAAAATCAAATAAAATCCTGTTAAAATGCAAATGTCATGAATTTCTAGATAATGAAGTATGCATTAAGCTTGGAACACTAATGACCACCATAGTAAAAAATATATGGCATATTTTATGTACCTCTACCTCTTTTTTGTGCTCACTTAGAGGAAAGTATTGAGATAATTATAGAGGCTTTATATTCCTTTGGCCACAAAGATAATTAAGAGGTTTAGCACCCCATTTTCTTAACTGCATTCTTTGTTTTATTTTTATGCTTATATAAACAAAAGTTTTCAGTTCAACAAGTAACATTCTCAGATATCAGCAGCTAATTTTGGAAAGCAAGTTTGGAGAATCCCAAAAACTATTACTTGAGTGCAAATGTCTTAATCACTCCATTCATACCAAACACATAGGTTGACATTGTATTTGACTTATGCTTCAAGTGATCACTGTTGTTACTTTTTTCTGAAAAAAATGGAGGGAACTGCTAAGACACTCGAATTACAGAATAACAGAATGGTTTGGGTCGGAAGAGACCTTAAAGATCATGTAGTTCCAACCCCCCTGCCATGGGCAGGGACACGTTCCACTAGACCCATCCAACCAGGCATGAACATTTCCAGGGACGGAGCATCCACAGCTTCTAGGCAACTTGGTCTGGTGCCTCACGACCCTCACAGTAAAGAATTTCTTCCTAATAGCTAATCTAAATCTACCCTCTTTTAATTCAAAAATGTTACCCTTCATCCTATCACTACACATCCTGTTAAATAGTCTCTCTCCACCTTCCCTGTAGGCCCCCTTTAAGTACTGGGAGGCTGCTATAAGGTCTCCCGGGAGCCTTCTCTTCTCTAGGCTGAACAACCTGAAGTCTCTCAGTCTGTCCTTATAGGGGAGGTGCTCTGGCCCCCTCACCATGTTCATGGCCCTGCTCTGGACCTTCTCAGGCAGGTCCATGTTCTTATGCTGGGATCCCAGAGCTGAACACAGTACTCCAGGCAGGGTGTCACAAGAACAGAATAGAGGGGTAGAATCGCCTCCCTCAACCTGCTAGTCATGCTTCTTTTGATGCAGCCCAGGGCACAGTTGACTTTAAGGGCTGCAAATGCACATTGCTGGCTTGTATTGAGGTTTTCATCCACCAGTACCCCTAAGTCATTCTCTGCAGGGCTGTTCTCAGTCCACTCATCATCCAGCCTGCATTTGTGCTTGGGATTACCCTAGCCCATATGCAGGACCTTGCACTTGGCCTTGTTGAACTTCATGAGGTTTGCACAGGCCCACCTCTCTAGCCTGTCAAGGTCCCTCTGGATGGCATCCCTTCCCTCCAGTGTGTCAGCCATACCTCACAGCTTGGTGTCATTGGTAAACTTGCTGATGGTGCACTCAATCCCACTGTAATTGATTTTAGAATGTGGATTTTTTTTTTTTTTAATGAAAGTTAAAGTATTGATTATCTAAATCAATTTCTCTATAAAAGAAAAAAAAAATCCACCATGAATTTTGAAATGATCAGGGACTTTTTTCAGTTTGGAATAAAGACTGATTTTAGAGCAAAGCAATTCTTCCACTTGAAGTACTATTTCTGTCACCTGCCCAATTTTTATTTCCAGTCCATTGAGTAGGAATGCACTGTTACTGAGTAACAGTAAAAACAAACGCCAGCAACAATCCCCACCCCACCCTTCCAATCAAGGCGTTTCAAAATGTAAATGATATAAAATAAATTTGAGATAAAATGTAGGACATTGATGTAAAAGAATGTCTGTTCTTCTCCTCAAACCTTTTCTGCTAGTTTTAAAGAGAAGAGTAACTCTTGTAGGCTCCCAGCTATAGCAGTAATTCATATTGTACTGAGTTTCTTCCACTTGCTGGAAACATGCTATTTTTTAAAGGAGTGATGGAATCAGGAGCAAAAAATAGAATTGTGAATATTAAATTGTTTATCAGGTAGGAATGGTACTTTGTTAATAAAGTGGAGAAACGCTTGGCCTGAAATGCACTTAAAAAATAATGTGGTCTTATTTAATTAACTTGATGCTCAGGTTCCAAAGGGAGTAATTGTGAAGCAGAAATTCCAAAGCATTAAAGAATTTTAAAGATATTGCATGTGACCAATTGGTAAACACAACCTTAAAAATATTAAATAACTATTAAGACAACAAATATGGATGCAAACACATGCTAAGCAGTGCTGTCTTTGCAGACAACTGAACCCATATATCAAATATTACTGATTTTTCTAGTAACTTGCCTCCTTATCTAAGTCATTCTATGCTGTAACCTAAAGCACAGTGATGTAGAATTGATGTGCTACATCTGTTAGATTGATCTTTATTATTGAATTAATGATTGGTTGAGTCAAATATTCCAACTCTTGCTAACTAAAAATGATTTTGCTTGCCTTTTCATTAAATGCTTGTCCTAGTCAAGGTTTATGTTCCTAAGTTCTGTATAAAATGTATTTAGACTTAAATTTAGACTTAAAAAAAGATTGAAATAATTGCATTTAAGATTTTATTATTTTATTTAAAAGGTCACTGAAGGGTAGAAATTAAACAACTAATTCCTGACAAGCGACAACTAACTCCTTATTTGAAAAGATTTACTCTGTTTTGTATCAAATAAAAAGAGAAAGTAAAATCAAGAAATCAAATTTATTTTGCAATGTTAGTCAGCAACCTTTGATTATATCTCTTTTTTCTATATACATTCTAGCACAGCAGTTTAACAAAAAAGCAAACATAAAACTTTAAAAGGGTGGTAGTACTGTCTTTTTACGTTATCCCAGCATTATCCCTGAAGCAAACCCCATTGATTCAGCTATATGTTTGTGACTTTGTGTTTTAAAGATAAGATTATCCAGGTGAAGTACAGAAATGGCAAGCAGAGAACAAAAATTGCAAGAAAACTGGTTAATGGCTATGCAAACAGAAAATATTTGTCACCTTGGGCATTACTATGTTCTATTGCAAAAGTCCAGGGAAGTCTGCATATAGGTTAGGTCTTTCAAACAAGATAACAATCCAGCACCTACTGTGAGCATCTGGCCTTTTCTAGATAGGGGGCATGACTGGAGTTCCTCAGAAATTTGTCTCAGTTACTTATAAACGGAAAAATTTTCCATCCCCTAACAGGATACTTTATTATGTGCTGAACTACTGGGGAGAGTGAAGGAGATTTTGAAAGTTATTTGGCAGAAATGAGATAAATTGAGTTTAGGAAAAAAATAAGCTTGAGAAATTCAGCCAGAAAGTCTGAAGCCTGAGTTCCTGAGAAAACTGGGCCAGGGATGCTCAGTGAGTCACTTGCTCCATCTGTCAGGTTGCTCCTACCTGAAATGTATATATGTAATTTAATAGCAGTGTCTCATATTTAATTGTATTGTTTTGTTTCTGGAAACAAAAGAATCAGAACCCATTTAGCCAAGGAGTGCTTAGGGCAGACATTTATGATGTCAACAGGGATAGGAACATATTAATTAGAAAATACTAATCAAGACCAAATCCAATAAGAGGTGTTTAATCCTCTGACTGTTGTTATCACAGCTTTTTCTGTTAACCTTTACACCGGAAGTACTGAAGGCTTAAATATGAAGGGTGAAATACAGAAGTGCAAGGACAGTCAGGGGAAAAGGGAAGGCATTCACTTTATAACCTTTCAGATCAGCAGTCCCCTAAACCACATAGCACAAAGAGGAAATGACTGGATTTCTGCAGAATATTCTCAAGTTGCAGGGTGCTAGAATTAAAATAATTATTAATAAAAATAATCAATAATTAAAATAATTAAGATTATTCCTTTATTTTGTGATCTTTTAATTTTTTTCCATATTTTTTTCATTTGCAGAGCTCATGAATAGTTAAATAGCCTGTGAATCTTTTTAATCAAATACCAGTTTCCAATGTGCTTTTTGGTCTTTATTATTATTTCAATTTTCAGGGTTCCATTTTAGTTGTATGATGGTGTATACGGTTTCCACAGTAGCCAGGGAACTATGGAGTAGTTCTGTGTCTCTTAAACATCGTTGTCCTGCTGTTCTCACTACTGCATTTAGATATTGAAAGACTGAAAAGGGGAACAGAAGACAATTTTGGACTACCTCAGGAGAAGAGCAGGCTGACAACTTCTGGTGGTGGGAAGACAAAATGCTGTCACTGAAGTCTGTCTTCAATGACCAGAGAGCAGTGGTTGAGCTTGTGGAAGCTGGTGATTTTTTGGTTTGCATTTTGGCTTGTCCTCTGACCATTTCTCTGTGGCACTAACACTGCCTCCTAGTGAGTTGGAAAAAAGACCATTCCAGGACAGCGACTATAGAAGACCAGAGATCCCTTCGTGAGACAGAGTTTCTTCAGCATTCAAGAGATACGAACAGGAACGAATGGCATCTCTCCTCCAGGTCCTATTGCCAAATTAGAAAGCAAATGTGCTTTTAACCTCTGCATTCATATCAGAATATGGATGCCTCCAAAATTTATGTTTGTCTAAACGTGGGCTTGTAATTTTGTCAACTTCTACCTTTCTCCTGTCAGAGTCACTGAAACTACACAGTGTCCTTCTTAACCAATGGACTTAAATTATAACCAAATCTATCCTTTCAATTCTTACAAGGTTATAGCAATATTTGGATTCAAATGCTTCAGACTCTGATTGGGAGAGAAATTACAAGTCTATAAATGGGACTTTACAGCAATTAAGCAGTTAATACAAACTTTATCTTCCAAATGGTCGGGTGTTTTTGTATGCATATATATAATTTGATATACAAATAGCTTATATTATTTGTCTGAGTACAAAATATACAGAAAATATATTAAGCAAGATGTATAAATTTGACTTTCATTACTTCTTTTTGAATCATCTTTGCCTTTTAGATGTCCAGATGCATTAAGTCACTTCCTCTTTGTCTGACACAGCATTACTACAATTTGATTTTTTAAGATTCATAATAGAAAGAATGTTCACAGATCTAATTACTTAACAGGAAGTAAGCAGAACCACAAAAGCTCTTGTCTAACACAACGATCATCATTGAGCTTACTGAATGAGATCCATGACTTTCTTTTACAACATTAAAACTTACTTAAATCTAACCCTATACATGAACAATCAGGACAAGAAAATATTTTTGTTCAAAGATTCCTCTTTTTCCCTTGAAAACAGAGTCAAGGAAAACAACTTTTTCAAAGTGCCATGGAGTCTTGACTAAAATATTTTGGTGGGATTAGTAAGTGAGTCAAAGCAAAAATTGAGACTGCTGATAAAATTCTCAGTTAACAAGTAATGATCTCCATTGTCACTGAGATGCTGATTTTCCCCTACTGTACTGTAAATTATTTATATATCCACTGACTTATAGGCAAGAGTGAAATGTACATTCTGATGAAAGGTGCATATTGATGTGAAATTTGAGATTTAAAGCATTTCATATATTTTAATATCAAATGTGTTTATTTTGTTATAAGCTGAGATTAACTGAAGAATTGACATTTGGCTTTGGATGATGTTTAGACTTCTGATGATAGACTATCTGACCCATAATTGAAAGCAAAAAGAAGAATTTGTATTGAGAAATTTGAATTAAATTTCCACTAAAATTCTGAGTATTTGGATTTAGTGTCCTGGATATGTGGTTTTGTTTCGGTTTTTTTTCTAGTTCTGCATGATATAATATGTTAATAGCTATCATGTCAGTAAATCTGATAAGCAGATGCCAACACATCCTAGTCACTCTGAAATGAAAAAATAACCAAAAAAAAGACACATCTCTAATCTTGACACGATTGTGCTTTCTGTAACTTAACTGGTTTTAACTTGTGCTAGTTTACTTTCTTGTAGATAGGGTTTTTATTACTAAAAAAAAAAAAAAAATAAAAAAAATTACAGTAAATAGTTCCAGCTATGGTTATATTTGAAACTGAGCTGTAGCTTTAATTGGAGCTATCGACATGGATGATACTGAAACTGGATTTTCTACCTTAAAACAGAAATTAATTACAAACCTTAATGATGTATCAGAATTTCTAAAAACCAGCAGTCTCTTTCTGACTAAGTGAAAGCACAAAGAACTGTAGAACTAGAAGTCATCAAAAGGGTCTTCTCATATGCATTACTGTTTTAAACTGGAACTAGAGCTAGAATATGCTGCTTAGGATATTGAATATTTGATTGAATAAAGTGAGATTGTTGTATTATTTCAAGTAAGTTAATGAGAAAGACCTTTGCTTCTCTAGTTAAGGTTTCTGAGTATTCATGTGTGTGCTGAAGAAATCTTTCAAGAGGGCCAAGGCCCTCTGAGAACAAGTGAACCAAGCTGGAAGGCCTAGCTCAATGGGGTGTCGATGGTTTCAAAGCAGTTTACCTGGTGATTGCCACTGTGCTGCTCTTGATTCATTGGGTCCTGAAATGAGGGTATACTCTTCCTGTATACTCAAGCTTGCCATCTGGCTCTCCAGCAAGTATTGTTTCAGGCTTAACTGCAGCACCTGACAGAAGGGTCCATCTGTAGAATATTGTCACAGTTTGGCTCTGTGACTTAACTCCTACTCTAGTGGCTATGATTTTCCATTTTCTGTTGCTGGTTGGTATTAAAATGTCCTTCATTTCCTACACCTCAGAAAGTAGCTTTCCTCCTTTCAGTCAGCTGTCTTCCTGTGAAGTAAAATCTCTTCTCTGTGACTCCTCTTGACACTGTTAACTATTTTTGATGAGACAACAGGGCACAGGCCATATTTATTCCTGTTGGTGTCTCTTTTTATTAAGGATTTCCTCTCAGCCACGAAAATCCAATGGCTGTGACTATTTTGTCATACCTTTTTATGCTGCTCAGCCTCAATCTGGGGTTGCATTCTGTTCCGCGGAGAACAGAGGCGGCACAGCAGAGGTTTGCTGCGGAGGGTTTGTTGTGCGCTCCCAGTAAGACAGTTGTGCTGCAGGCTGTCTGTGACACCACACCGGCCCTTGTGCAGGTCAGTAGCCTGTACCTAATGCTCTCTGGTCACACTGGATTCACAGACCATGCCCTGGAAGGGGTCATTTTGCACATCACTTCATCCTGTCAGTGGCCTAGTTACTACTTATATACAAATTCTGATCAAGTGTCTTAAGGCCTTTTTAACGCACCTCTCAGAAAGCTTCCTCCACCCAAAGGCCTCCAGGCTAACCCCCTGCCATACTTGGATCTAGGTCAGCACTGTGCCTGTGGGGCCACTGAATTTTTAAGTGCACTTTAAGTGTATGCAGGATATTAAAGTTACTACTTAGATGAGTGTCATGGCCCTAAGGGCACTGCCAGCCCTGACTGTCCCTGCCCACATCATGCGGTTCCCCCATTTTTCCCACAGACCGGGACCCCATGTCAGCCCCCTAGATCCACCAGCCCCTGACCCCACAGCAGGGCTGGTCTCCAGCTGCCCACAGCGCTGCCCTGCCCAGCCATGGGTCCCGCTGAGTTGAGCCCACCCGTGGGTCCACATCCCAGTCCGGCCTTGGCCTGGCCCCATCCCCAGGGAGGTGCCCGGTGCAGGGGCTGCGGCTGCCCCAGTGCCCCCCGGCTGCCCTGCTCCTGGCTGGGGGTGAGATGGAGGCCAGCCCCTGCCACTGCCCACCCGGGGACCCCCTGGATCTGCCGGCACCTTGACAGCAAGTGAAAAGGAAGCATGTTCTTGAGAGGTTTTGCTGATTAGGATCCTTACCTATTTCTTATTTGGAAATAAATAGAACGAAATATTTTACCTCAAAAAGAAAGCATTATTTCATCACAGGGATAATATAATCATGCAGTTCTTAATGTGTGCAACCCTTAGACAGGAAAGTTCATACAGTGGGCAATGTAAACTTTTTAGTAATGACATGCCTTAGAAAACATTTGTAAAGATGGGCTGAATTCACATCACATGCTTTGAGATAGTTGTGAGTTCAAATGGATATATCAAGTGACTGAAGTGCTTCTGCGAATGTTGAAAAGAAAGGAATGTGTACCAAGTTTATTAGGTGCACACATGACCATGAACGAAAATATAAACTGAAGAGCTGAGCCTGTTTCAGATGGTGGGTTTGTTTGGTTTTTTATATATTTTTGGATTATGAGATCTTCGGTATTATTCTGTTTCATGTTCATTCCCAGCCAAAGAAGCTGTGAATATTAGATGTTGCTGGCGGATTTGATTTGCTGGTTTATTTGTTTTTAAGAATAGTGTATTAAGTATTCTGCGGGTTTTCTTGCTTGTTTTTTTTTCTTTTTTTTTTTTCCTCTCGTGGAACAAGCATCTCCTATAATTACTTAATTTTAGCTGTTTAAGAGGGAAGAATGCAGTAAAGAGATAATTATCACACTGTCTTGTTTTTATCTAATAGTATTATAGTCTAAAATGTTTATGTTAACAAGTAGCTTGCTTGATATCCCTACTGCCTTTCTCCTGCTTTCTTCTGCTGATTTCTACCAATTGACCCAGTACAGTACTGCTTATAGAGCTGTTCATAGAACCATTGGTGCACATGAACACAGTTTTTGTTTAGGATAGTTAAATAATCAGGTGGCAATTGTTTAGATTTAGAAGAGTTCACTTTGCTGATAAATAGCCATGTCTATATCAGGTCCTGGTCCTGTGAAGAAAGTCTGTTGGAAATAGTAGGTGCTTTTTTTCTCTGTAGTGTTTAAATCTATAGATATGAGAATACATTGGACTTGACAACTAGCAGAAGAATGAGAACATTCACAATTTGGAAGCCATTGATTAACTGATCCATCTCCAGTGGTTGTGAAGCAGCAGCTGTAGTAAGTCTGTCAAAGCTGAATAATTTCGCAAGGAAGAAACAAATTATTCTGCATTGCAAGGCCATTCAAATGCTAATTTTTCCAATAATAAGTCTGACAGTGAAGCTGATACCCACGAAGATTTGCAGTTCTTTATTTCAAGGTTAGAACAGCACTTCAGATTTTTCAATTAAAATATTTATTAAAAAATAAATTCTCTACAAAGTTTTTTTTATAAAATAACTGTTACAGATTACTCTAAAAGCAAACAGGAAAAAACCAAAGGATTTCAAAACTATTTCACTTGCTTATATGATTGCTTATGTACTTGTCCATGGAAAACAACAGACAAGTTTAATGTCTTGTCCATCAGTTATGAAACAAATACTCAGTCCAATGTGTTTTAATTCATATGTGGATGTAAACAAAGATATGGGGAGGCAGTCATTTTAATGAAAACCAGAAATAAAAAAAAAATAATAAAAATTAAATGTACTGTCAGTGGGAATGAAATATGTGGGAAGAAAATAAATATTTATACTCAGTATTTATACAATATAGGTGTAAAGATAGGTTGCATCATTTAAGCAATTCAGTCTTTATATGAATGATAATTGCTTGTTATTTTTATGTGATTATAAGGATACGTTTATGTTACTCCACTGGGATGTTAGTTCCTCTGCTTTTGCCATAGACTTTCTACATTATATCTATAGCTATATGAGGTATGGCTTCCAAAGCATTGTGTACGGGTCTCTGGGGTTTTGTGAGGATAAATGCATTAGTGTCTGGGTCATCAAGATGCTCAGATGGTAAGACACAAAGTAACTGTGAAGATAAAATGAACAAGCTTTTGCTTCATTCTTGTACACAGAGCTTGTCTTTGTTTCCTACTGAATTAATCTGATATTAATCAGTCAAATCTTCACTTCTGTAGATTGATCTATGGCTTTTCTCTTCCTCTACTTAATCTCCTTATAGGACTCCTCAACATCAGCAAGTCAGACAAAATATTCTTGTCAGTATTCTTATTGAATAATTTATAGAATACTGCTAAATTTAATGCTGTGTCAAGCTCTCCATCACGCCAAATTATCACCCATCTACAATGTGCATGCAACCGGCCAAGAGATGAGCAAACTCTTTTAGTGAGACAGATGAATTTTCAGTAAAGATGGCTATGAAAGTCAGTGCTTTATTTCTGGCCTTCTTTTGTGATAATATTTTGCATAAATTTAGTCTGAGAAAACAACAGTGTCAGCAACATTGCCTTTTCTTTATTGCAAGTTTTTGTTCTTAGTGACATTCAAAAATGTTCATGATTTAAGAGGACTGCTTATGGATTGAGTGGGATTACTGTTCTTCATTTATGACAACTGTAAGAAACTAACAGAGCCTGATGACCCTGCTCCAAAGAGAAGTGCAGGTCATTATCTAACAGTGAATCTAAAGGAAAAAATATCCTTTTGTTGGCCAGTATTTTTGTAGCTATTCCATGAAATGAAAGAAAAAGCACCTGAGAAAGTATCAGGGAAATGTCTGAATTTCCAGCAGCACAGCTGAGAAAGAGAAAAAGCTAGACATGAAAAACCTGTCAAGTGCAAGTTGAAAGGAGCTTGGACTTGTTAGCAAAAATATAGTTTCCTCTTGCTAGGTTCCAGAGGATTTTAGGTATTATTTTTTAAAAAGGGTGTTATACCAGAGATGCCAGATTCTTCCATTTTCTGGGCAGAAAAGTAACCCATAGGGCAATGAATTCTGGGTAGCTGTTTTAGAAGACAGTCATAGATACCTCTGAAGCACATTGATTTACTTCACCAGCACTGGCTTCCAATATTTGCTTTCAGTTTTATCATGCAGCCCTTGTATGTGTCTTTTAGGTGATTAAAATGCTGTTCATAGCTTCAAAAAAAATTTTTAAATAATCCCATTACTAATGATAGAACAGAATAATAACCACTTTCATGCTTTTCTCTGGCAACTCTACATTCTGTAACACAGTCAGTTCTGTAGTTGGACATACTACTCTAAACTTGGGCACCATGATACCTCAGGTTCAGAAAGGGTCATATGTTTTAGAAAAAGTGGAATGAACTATTGACAACTTAGCTCCTATACAGCAAGAATCAAGAGGCATGATTACTACTATAGTAATTTTCCTTAACCAGGCAAATACTACCTGTCTTGTTGGTAGTGATTCAGTTTCTTCAGAGTGCAGATACACTTCTGTGGACTGAGCTGATGTTGTCTTGGGGTTTTGAAAAACAGATGAGAAAAATAAGGTAATATTCTCAGATATGTGAAGATCTGCTCCATAATGGAAATACAACAGATTAATCAATGTCACTCCTGATGCCACAGTTGCACATTCTGCCAGTCCTGTTGCAAACTTACAAAGCATATCCAATTTCTAAATATGCACGCTACATACCCAGTTATGGCTGATGAAATGAATAGAGTCTATCCTTTATGCAGGCATTTACTCTGGGAGCTCTTAGCATAAAACATAACCTAAATATTAATAAGGACAAATGTTCAGAGCCCAGAACAGGTGTTAGGGTATGCACCTTGGGAGATAAAGCCATTAGTAGCTGCTAAGCTAAATGCTCTTAAACATCTCTGAAAAATTACTTCTTAGATGCTATGTTTGATTGCTCAGAAAGATGCGAAGAATTCAGTGCCAAGTTTCTGTGACACTGTCAAGTTTCCTTGAAAAGAGCAAGCAAATGATGTTGGACGGCTACTAAATCATACTGGAAAATAATGCTGAACTTTATAATTTTAATAGTGAAAAAAATACTGGAAATTAATAGTAACAGTAGTTCTTTGATTCAATGTCAGGATGCTGCAAGGGTTGGCTGTTCCCTACAGGCTGGAAGCTACTAGGGATCTCCAGGCTTGCAGAGCAGGCGCCCTGTCAGATAGGGCCTGTCCCATTGCCCCCAGCGAGGTCATTTATTCAGCTACAGAACTGATGGTTTGAAACTGCTAATATCTGCACAATTTCAAAATACTTCTGTGCCAGACATTGAACTAACAATCAATCTTTTTGAAGAAGGCCTTCATTATACTTAAATTCTGGACCTAAGTACTCCTAGGAGGATTTTCTAATCACAGAAACAATGATCTTCTTTGAAACTGAAATAAAAGCCCATGTCAAGTCAATTTATGTTAATCACTGGCAAAAAAACCCAAAAACAACACAAACCTTTTTTTTTCCCTTTGCATATGTCCAGGAAAATAAGAAAATCTTTCCCTGTTGACAGATGTAGTTTCATAAGCACTGATTTATTTCTGAGATTATTACAACTGGGAACACCAGCAATCAATGCTGTCTATGTTAACAGAGGTTAAGTTTTCACAACAAACTCTGTTTCAAGTTCTCTGGAATCTGGAAAAGCACACTTCAAAGTCTGACTGGAGAAATGAGAAGAGAAGAGTAGAGAAATGAGAAGAGAGAAAAGAGAAAAGAGAAAGAGAAGAGAAGAGAAGAGAAGAGAAGGAGAAAATTTAGTTTATATGCCTAATTTGAATGTCATTAAAAATGTGAACCATAAGAAAGCTGTCCAAAGTCCTTTTCCCTCTTTCCAACATGATACATAGTCAATTGTGCTATTGCTACTAATGTGTGTAAAAGACTAATCAGCCAATACAGCCTTCTGAAAACTGCATGGACTCAGCGTTCTGTCTTTGAGTTCAACTGCTGTAGCATAAAGGCTTGATTAATATTGCTTCTGCTAATAGCACCATGAAATAAAATATTATATCACCAAGAAAGGTGTTGCAGTCTAAAATATAATGGTAAATTGGTTCATTTTGCATTTTCTGAAGTGTATAACTCCAAACCAGAAGCTGATCATGTCTACAGTAACACTAAGCCATTATCTAGAAGTGATAATTATCTGCATGTAGGGAATTGCCAGCAGAAGAGCAAGAGAACCACAGAAACTGATACTATTTTTTTTCCCTTTCTGCAAATAAGCTATTAGTCAGGTAAAAAATACTAGCAGTCAAACAATATTTTTTTTATTTTTTTTTTGTGCTAAAGGCCATGTAGTTTGCTCCAATGAAACATTGCTGAAGCTCCAGTTAATTTATAAGTGATTTTTTGTTTTAATTGATATATAGAGGGACTTGACAATATTATACCACAGCTTAATATCAATCAAATCCTAATTTTTATAGACTTAGCAGTTGTAGAAAACCAGACAGAATGCTGACAAGGCAACAAAATGTTAAACTTGGAAGAACTTGATAAATAAAATTCAACAATATGAAACATTAATAATGCATTTTCTTAAAGCTATTAGCAAGACAAGCACTTTTAAAGCTGGCTTTCCCATGTATTAAAGGCAGACAGCAAAATCTTATCCTGATGTCCTTAATTCAACCCTAGGTCTACACAGAGAACACATACTCTTTTTCATTTCTACTGAAACCATGCACAAAAAAGAGTAGTATTTCACACTGGAGGAAAAAGGTCTTCTAATGCTCATAACAAACCCAAAAGCACCCACAGAGTAAACAGCACTGATTTCTGAAAGCACAGTAAGTGATTGCAGTCAATAAATCATAAAGGTATAAGCAAAATTGTCAGCTAGTTTACAGGTGGAATAAATAGTCTGACATAACAGCAAGGTACATAAGCTTGTGCCTTACTGAACTCTGAAGTCACTGAGAATACCTGTTTAAGTAGCTCTTCGAAAGCTCTGATAGATGCAGTGAGGAATAAAAATCAATTTTTTAAAGAGCTACCACTTATGGGTGTTTTCTCTTCTGCTTTGTGGCATTGACCAGGGAAAACCTGTAATAGTTCCTGAAGGAACACTATTTTCAGCGGGGTGCACTATCACTAATGGATCCTTATTTGTATCTTGTGATCTACAAGAAAACTGTGATGATTCAGGAGCTGCTTCATAAGCCATTCAGCCTTCCTTCTATGAATAGCCATGAGAGGTGGGAGGCAGCTGGCCTGGGTGAGTAACCCCTTCAGTCGTACAATTTTAAGATGGCACTGCCAGTGGAGCAAAACCTGCTGTTGTAGCTTTAGTGCTCAGTCATTTCATCACACATAGGTGGACATAGTGGTCTGAGGAGGTAGACTTTCAGGCCATATTTGTGAAGATGAGATGGAAGGAGGAGACAGAAGTCCTTTGCAAACAATAATCATTCACATTACAACAGGAGTGACTATTAATGCGTTGTCTTTTCAGCATCATTGTGTGAGCTGCATCTTTACTGTCAGAATGCTCCAAACCTGTAGCCCGTAATGTTCTGTCTTTTTACAAGATATTGCTGAAAATTATTTTTATTTTATAAAACAATTTTTGGGGTTTAACATAGAATTAAAGCTGTAACTTCTGGTATGTTTCTACTAGCATTCTAAGAAATACACACTGCTTTTTAAGCTCTGAGCTTGCTAGATGTTTCTAGATGCTTCTTACTGCCTAGTGTTTCAGTTGCTATAAAAATTCTATCCATGTTATATAAATCTTCTAACAAAAACATAAGAAGACCCTGATAATGTTTCATGCTGGAAAGTGCTGAAATTTCATTCTTTTAAATAATTTCAGTGTTCTCCTGGTGCACAAGAATATGTATTTATCTTGAAAATTCTTCCAGGTTTGCCCTTTCAAAGTCTATGCTCATTCCTGTTCTCTGCTTCCTGTCTTTCACAGAAACGTCTTCCTTTCTCTGGTAAGGGTCTATAGTGCAATCACCTGTAAGGGTGCAACATGCTACCTTTAGAAGAGTTTCTCTGGAGTTGTGACAATAGCTCACCGTAGTCAATTATGTAAAAAATAAGAATAAAAAAGTAATAACAAGATGTTTAAAGATTTGAGAACTGTAGTTTTACTTTAGAGCATTTCCTACTTTGAGCATCCTTTCTTCATAATCTCACACTTAAAATGAATACTTTTTTCCTACAAAATTTTCTTTTATCAAAGCTAAGAACTTTTCACTATAACCTCAGCAGGAAAATTGAGTGTTATGATTTGGAAGTGCTTCTTTGATGCCCTGAAGGCATTTTCAGGCAGATGTGCTCCCATTTTACTTCTTTGGTCTGAGGTCTTTGTTGAAATCACACTGAAGCAACATCATCTCTTCCTTTGATAGGAGAAAGAGTTTGTTATGGCAGTCACCACACACAGTGTTTCATGGGCTTAGAAAATAAATTACAGCCATAAGGTACCCTGGGAGTATTTTCAGTTTAAAAGAGTTGGCTTTGCATTGGGAAAGCTAAACTTTGATCAGAAAGCGGAGGGGTTTTTTTTGGTGAAAATCTTGTTTAGTTGAAAACTCAGGTTTCCATTAAAAATAAGCTTGATACTTTTTCCGATCCATTTTATTCTCAATTACTTTTCAGCTTATTAATCATCTTCTAAAACATAACTCTTCTTAAAAAGTTCAGGTATTTGATGTCTGTCTGATAGTATCCTGTGTTCACCTCCCTTTCCATTTTTTTGTGTTCTCTTTCTCAGCTTCTTTCAGTTTGCTCTGCACAAGTGCTGTATTTAAAAGAAAGGATATAGGAGAAGGGTGGATGGAGAGGAAGAAGCAAAATGAAATCTTACTCCTTTTCCCCTTATATTTGTTTTGAAATTGCCACATAATTGATTGAATATCCAGACAGGGTATTTGGTGATATTGTTATAAGTGCTGTCAGTTCAGTCTGTTGAACTTTCACAATAAGTCTAAGGACCTCTACTGAATCACTTTCATTAACCGCAGAGAGAATATGTGTTGTGCTTCTGTCTTCCCATCCTCCCTCACTTAACAAGTAGCAAGTATATTCCTCTCAGCTTCCCCTAAGAATACAACCAACCTGTGGGATGTCTTTTCCAGTCTGTGCCTTCTACATCAGTAAAATGTTCATAAATAACATTCCTATTTATGACAAAATAATGACAGAGTCATTCTTTCTCCATTTGCATGTCTGCAATGAGACAGTTTTAGATATGCCCCAGGTTCAGTGTTTCTTTCTGGACTGAAGAAATCAATTTTACAACTACTTTGTATCATTAATATAAATTAAAGTAACTGAAGTAATGTTTTGGTGGATCTAGCCATCAAATGGATATGTGTATGTTATTATACATGCAGAATGTAAAAGGACCTGTTGTTTGAACTTTTAGTATTTTAATGTATTGTCATTAATGTTTTGAAATCTGGAGATAATTTATTACAGATAATGTAAACACCAAATCGACTCTAATAATTTTTTTCATGTGTGCCTGTCTTTAAGGTCAAGCAGCCAAAGCGTACTTTCAAAAGAAGTTTTCCATGGCAATAAAAAGGAGTCAGGGAAAGAAGACAATTCACATGAGACTTTTTAGCCAAGAGTATTCCTGAGATGCTTTTATTTGATTTACATAACAAGCAAGCAAACATACAAAAAATCAAGGATATTTTGGGACCAATTTATCTAAATTTATTGATATGAATGAATGTGTCTTACTCTGTCAATAGAATTTAGCAACATCAATGAGGTTATGTGAAAAAGTGAGGAAAAAGAAGGCTTCCCAACACCGCTCTAACAAACTCTTTATTTCTTGATGGTGGCTGCTTGTCCTTACTAAGAATCCTGTAGTCTAATCCGTGATGGGTGCAAAGAAGTAAACCAGAAGAATTTAAGTATGTCTGTAATTTAATTCTAAAATATATTTGTATCAGAGTATGATTTCAGGATAAGTTTTCAGCTCTGGTCGTGGTGGCTGTTGTGTTTTATTTAAATAGGAAGCTTTTACAGGTATGCATAACAATTAACACAGGGACTGATATCCTTTGATATGACAGAAATTTCAGCTCTTTTGAGGATCTGAATTCTTCAGGTAGGCAATTCTGTCCACCCACCATGCATGCACACATCCCTTCTTAGGATACAATTTAAGTTCTTTTAGATTAGGAAGGATAAAAGCATCTCATTTTACATTTTAGAGTTGGTGGTTTTATAAGCTGGTGCTTGGGTATACATGCATATTTCATGTATATTTCACATAACTAATTGTAACTTCTTTGTCAATTAGTTTGATTTACTATTAAAAATTATACTGTGGCCCTTGGTCATACCTTTGCATCACGTCTTTTAATCTAGATACTTAAAATAGTTTCAGAAAATGTTGCATACCACACAGTGCTGCATAAACTCTTAATGAGTTAAGTCACGACATCTCCCTTACATATATCAAAAGATTTATATGGCCTTGACTTCCTTCTTGGCATACCTTGTAGAACCTACAGATCATTTTCTCCATTAGAGCAGCTCTAACGATGTAAACATTTGATCCACCTATTCATGGCTATTTGTCTTCAAAGAATTGTTCTATTTCAAAATATGGTAGTTATCCAAACCACACTTGAAAAGTGTGTAATTTCCTCTCTTGCAAGTAATTAGAAGCTCAGGCAATAGAAGTAGTTGTCCAAGAATCAGAAAAAGAAAAGGGAAAACCAATTATCTCTTTGAAGTCCTGTTTGCCTGTCTTGCTGGTTCTTCATGATGAGAGAGCATCCAAGATGCTTATTTGTGTATTTAGTACAAATCGTAATGAAATGAGTCAAGACCTTCTTCATAGCTGCTTTTGTTGCAGCTAAAATTGCCCACACTCTCAGTGCAGTTCTTCTTGCCTTTGCCATATCCTTGTTTGCACAGAAAGCCTTTGTCCATCTTTACTCTTTGACCTACATCCAACCTCTATTGCTCATGTCAGAAGTGAGCTCATGTTTAAAACTAAAGGCAGAATTGGATCCTGTCATTTGAGGGTGATAATTAGAATAAATGAACACAACGAAATATTTTTCATTTATTGATGTGATCGTGGTTATCTCTTCCATTTTACAAAACTTGTTGGAAATGTATGTATGAAGCATACAAACTGCAGGTCTCCTATAAACCTAGATAACCTTTCCAGTTCAGAGAGATGTTTTAAGCTTTGCAGAAGCAGACTTGTGAAAGGTCACCACAATGGATTCACATATATAGAAAACGTTTTTTTCCCCACTTCATCTATTTATTGACAATACTGATAAGATTGTAGGATTCGACTATGTTTAATTTTTTTCCCTGGAGAAAAGTGGAAAAGTGAATGAAAAGTCATTATTCAAGTATTTCACACCCCAATGATAACTGAACCTAAAAACAGAGAGTCTTAAAAATTGAGGTTTAGTTACAGAAAATGGATGTGTAGTCCACACTCTTTTTGATCTGAAAAACGTAGTTTAGGCAATTCTAATTGCTTAGTGACTTCACTATCAAAAAGATACTGTGTTTTTTAAAGCTTGCATGTACCATGTAGTCCTATGTCTAATTTCCCAACAGAAATTTCAGCAGATAACATTAGCAAGTAAATAAATACACAAGTCTGCCACTAAAGATAAATGTTTATCCTAATAATAGTTATGTTTTCACAGTGATAGTCTCTATTTCCTTAAGCATGACAAGTATTTTCTGTTTACATACCAAATATGTTACAATATCTATAAACAGGAAATGAACCCATATTCTGTGTTTTGAATTAAATTTATTGGTGAATTATTTTCCTATTTGTGTCAACATGAGTAATTGCTCTAGGCATGGTGAAAAGAAGAACAGAATTACATGGCTTTATTAACATGACTAAAAACTGGATTATCAAAATGAGAAGTAGCATTTCTAACAAAACCACCTTAAAATAATGATTTAAAAATAGAGATATGAAATAATGCTTGAATGGTAAATTAATTTCCCACATTTCTCTTTCTGCAAAATTCCTGTTAAAAAGTTGTTCTTCCTGATGCTAAAAAATGTGACTTGACTGAGAATGGTTATTTAAATAACATGATATTACTGCCATCTTTTTCCTGGGCATCTTCTCTTCTGATAGATTTCTACGTACTAATCATTTACAGGTAGGTGAGGTGTTGTGGTGTCTTCATGTGTGCCATCTGCACAGTATATGACCAACCAGGCATTTGAATGATTATCTGAGATTAAGTGACTGAGGGAAGGGAACAAGTTTTAAAGTTTTCAGTGTGTTTAGTACCAGTCCATCCACTAAAATGGACTGCAAGTTTTCCACTTCCTGAAGAGAGAACACAGATAAATCAACAGATCTGTCTAGAAATTGCACTGTTTTGTCGCATAAGCATCTTTTATGCACTTGATGAAAAAATACAGTATTTTTTTTTCTGCTGGAAGTAATATACCTCTCATTAAAATATGTATGGAACTGTATTGCTCATCTCTGTTGCATTTTGTCCTTTCAAAAGGCACTACACTATCATGACTCTTTTAGATAGGAGTCTGGCATGGAGACAGGCAGAGGCACTGGAAACACTGCAGAAGAGTGCCAGGGTGAAACCATCCCCAGCCTTTCCTTCTCCTGCTCCCATACTAGGTCTGTGCAAAGTGACAGAGGTGTCCCTGCTAGATTGCTGGTGTAGGTCTACTAGGCATGAATACACTGAACACAGGGCTGCATGGCATATCAATGTCCACTGGTGCAATTTGTCTCAGGCTGCATTAGAATGATATCTTTCTGAATATTCCTTTGCATAAATCTTTTAGACCAATGAACAATTATAATAAAAGATAAATCATAGCATTTGAGTAGGTATTTCTCTTGAACACTTGCCATACTACTAACAGGGGATTCTTTCAGTACACTAGTACTGGAGATAAGTGGAGCTTTTTTATCCCATAGGTTCAGCCTTTCCTGTTCTCATCACGCTAAATAAAAAGTGCACGAAAATGTATAGCAACAATTAGAGAAAACAAGTTTGTGGGGGGAGGGGAGAGGAAGAAAAAGAAAACATCTATCTTCACCCTGAAGCAATCCTATTCAGTTGAACAGCTACAATGCAGCTGCCTAAGCTTTTACTGTACACATCATATTTTACCAAGAAAAACTCACCAAATAAGTCTTAATTATGGTGTAAGATACCTAAAACTGGATGTATACACGTAATGGCATAGAAGTAATTTCAATACATGTTTAGATGGATCCAAATAATTCTTAGATGATTGAAGTAAATCACAAGAAGGCTGGTAAAACATTGAGCAAAAAGTGGGTGCTTACTTCAGAGAGAGAGGAATGCAAGTGCACACTTCTGTAGGTGCAGTTTTTCTTAACTGGGACACAGTACATTCTTGAATTAGCTTCCCAATATTTTCCATCAGGTGTCTCAATCCCTGAATTTCTGTAGAGATAGATATATAGCTGCACATACATATGCATATATATGCATATTACATATGCAGAATAAATTCTGTTCAGTTCCACAGTATGCTTAGAAAGAAATAATTATTAAAGGCTTGATTCTGCTGTCCATATTCATAATAAGCTGTGTATGAGACCACAGATTTTCTTCAACTGACAGGACTGTTTCTAGTGGAAACATATAGAACATTACTGATACCTGGTTACAGATACTTATATCGCATTAAAAAAGATTTAACTTATTTAGATACTCAGCCTATGGACACTGGTCTGAATACATTACATACTGTCCCCAAACTGTGTTTTCTGTACATTAGTGTTTCTCTGTACCTTGGGTACACTGGCCCAAAATGCAGACCATCATTTCCTTATTGAATCATTTTAATGCAACACACTGCCTCTGACAGGGAGGGAAATCCACCAAATAGATTTCAGTTTTCCTCCCTCACTCTCTAATGTACTGCTATGCATATGCTGAGTCAAGCACACACTTTTTTCATCTCTTAACTTAATGAAGATAAACTGTACATCATTTAGGGAGGGAAAAAAAACCCCAAACAACAAACCTTTCTGACATGCTGAAATTGCTTTTACCGCTTTGACTTTAAGCAGAACAAACTACTTCCCTGGACCCCATAAGCATATAAAAGTTTTTGTGTTTTTTTTTTTTTAACTAAGGCAGGTTTTTTAGTACAGGAACTAGTTGTTTCTTCCTACAAGCTTTCATCACTTGTGGTAATATTATTTCTGGGTAATAAATGTGCCTTGCTAACCAATTTGCTGCAGAAAATTTTGGTCTCTGTGAAACAGACAGGAGATAGTCAGTTGCAACACATAAATGTATGGGCTAAGTATTAATTCATTACAGGAATATGATGTTAAGAACAAAATAAATGAGTTTTAATAGTTGGGGTTTTTTTTCTCCTTAATGGAAAATAATGAAAAACTAAAAGCCAGTCAAGCTGCCTACTCTTTAAAAAGAGTCAGGCAACTGAAAACTAATTTATCTAGGAAATTATAATAAATAATCATACAAAATATAATCTATCTGCTACAAATATTTGAAAGATTTTTTGACTTTGTAAAACTGGTACCAAATCTAGCAGTGGCCAGGTAGAACAGAACTGAGATGTTTCCAATAGGAAGACATATTGAAAGAAGGATCTGGGTAGGACACCTGAATCAAAATTTCTGATAAATCAGAACAGCCAGAAAAGATGGTTATGTTAACCATTTTGTTCAACAAAATCATTTTAAAGATGTTAAGTAAGCATCAGAAAATAGATTAATAAATGCCAGTTGGTACTGACGTGATTTACCTAACTGCAGGCTATTTGTTAAGTATTAATCAAATGAATAAAAACCTCACTGTAAGTTTAAGGCCCTAATAAGAAATTATTTAGTTTATTTATTGCATTAACTGCCTGCAGGTAGGCAAATTAATTGCATGTAATCAAAGTTTATTTTGTGCTGCTATTTTGTACTTTAACAAGTACACTGCTGAATATTAAATATATAATGATATTCCAATCTACCTCATTTAGCAAATTATTTCTCTCAGCTCCATTGCTGTCAAGTACATACCAACTTGTCTGAGAAAGAATTTGAATCCATATCTATTTATTTTGCCATACCCAATGCAGTATGTGATTCATGCTGGGAAACAGTGCATTAAGAGAGGGAAAGGTCCATCAGCATGGAGTTACAGCTAGGAAGAGACTGTAGCCCTGCTTTCCTGTAGGAGCAGCACTGATACTTGTGCCTCTGCCTCACCACTTCCACTTCTCTTCAGCTCTCCAGGGCACGTGACACAGAGAGGAAGATGAGCTAAAATGCTGCTTTCACAGTGCAAGGAGGAGATTTCAGTGGAAAGGGAGGTTAGACCAAACCCACTCAGCCAAATTTTATGCACATGAAAGAAGGAGCAGAAATGCACATGCAGAAATTTATTTGCAGTGCAGTCCATCAGTGGAGAGACAGGAAAGAACACGCTAATTGTTCCAATGGGTGCTTCCAAGACCCAGCTGCCAGCAGCAATGCCATGTTTTCTATCACAGAGAAGACAGAATTAAAGATGTAGTCGCTATCTTTCCCCTAGTCTCCATTTCTTAAAGGAAATTTAATTCAGGTTTGCTTCAGGTGTGTACAATGCCCCCTTACTGAATATTTACATTTCGTTTCAGGTCTGCTTCATGTTTTAGAAGTGAGTATTCATGGTGGTAGTGTGGAAATGCTAGTGGAACATTGCCAAAGGAGAGCAGAAGGGACAGCCAAAAACACTGGAGGCAGACCTTAGCAAGTAGTGGGTGCACCTACAGTAGCAGTATAGTTAGGACTGGGAGAAGTAAATATCCCAGTTACTCCTGTGAACCACACTTAGGGCAAAATCATGAAAAATACGTCAAGACCATAGCCTTGATTCCCTTTGTGGAAACTTGCCTAAACTGGCAGATGAGTCCTGGGAATGTGCCCAGTGAACTCCTACTGCTGTGGGGCTGTTTGTCCACAGGTCTAGGCTGAAATAGGTTTTAATCATTTAGAGCATGCACAGTGTCAATGTCAACTTGTCAGTGACAGCTGTTCAGTCACAGATAAGCATTTACTGTTCTGCATTACTTTGTAATGTAGACACAGTAAGAGTCCCCTTATGGATACGTCCTTTGCCAGGGAGGGTAAGATGTTTCCGTATAATCGTTATGATTTACTAGCAATGATGCATTCTTTTTGATTCATATCTGGTTTAAATTAAAAAATGCCTCAAAATAATAGCTCACAGTCAGCTGTGTTTTAAGAAAAGAAAAAGGCCTTCTCAAACTGTTTTTCAGTTCAGATTTAGTTCAACTAATCTGTCTAGCTTTTACAATTAAAATGTACCTTATCCAACTTAGTCAGACAATGCTACAATATAGAGAAGTATTGCCGTTGATCAAAGTTTGTTATTCTTACCTTCATACGATGGATCTTGCTTGTAGAAGTTACTGCATGATTAGGCAGTATAGGTTCAAATAATGTTTTATGTTCAACTATTAGTCTAGGAAGAAAAACTCAAAATGGGTTTTTTGTTTGAGTTCCAGCCAACTTCCTGATTCATTGTAAGAGGTCTCCTGTCAAAAGCCCCAAAGCAAGGAAAGCAGTGGAGTGTCTTTGGCTTATGTAAAGAGACAACGCTTTCCACAAAAACATAACAAAACCCACCAAACTCACCCTGCCAGTTAGTTTGAAGTATTAGGTCCTCCTCCAAGTAGGCTATGGTTTCAGCAGCTTTCATTATTCAGTCAGCTTGTCACTTCTAAAGAGCTGCTGCAGCAGCTGAGGAAGCCTGTTGTCTTCATGTCATCCTGATGAGTCATACTGTGACACCCTGTGAACCCGATATGCAAAACACTGCAGTCCTACATCCTACGAGTCCATGCAAATCTTTTGTCAGTTTTGATCTACATGGACTTGCAAACTGTGAGTTCTGCTTTGATTGGAATATAATCATACGCTTACAGGCAAAACAAACCTCTAAACAAGTGTTCCTTTTGTTTCATGTCTAAGACATGCAAAGTTGTGAACTGTGGATGTTTTTGATAATAATGTGTGAAGAGAATCACATTTGATTCTGGGCTCTTTTGAAAGGTCAGTGAGTCATGAAAAATTCTGCATTGAACATTGAACAGGAGTTTGAACTGAGATTTTCAACGTACATCAGAGCCCTAGTGAATGTGGCTGAGGTTTTGTATTGAAGTTTTGTTAGAACTGGTTTGAAGCTAAGGGAAAGAGTTACTTGATTTTTACTTCTTTTAACAAAAATGTTGCAAGCAGTGTAGCTTTAGACTGAGAATGAGCAGTGAGTTAATTCAAGGCATCTTATGGATGTCTCTGTTGAAACCAGAGCCTGATGGTCATGGTACTGCTAGCCTAAAAAATGACAACAGGTAGGAAACAGTAAGAATATAATATTTTGCTGTAAAGGAATGACAAAAACCCACCTGAAAAATAGGTCTTTTATGGCTGGGTGAACTGCTGCCCCAGCCCCTAGTAAGAAAAGGTTCATGCATCTAAGTGTGTATAAAAGCAGTGCTATGAAACAGGAGGGATTTAAATTTTTGGCTGTCCTTGGCCTGTTCTGCAATACAGAAGTCTCAGTAGTTGAGCTATAGCATAACTCGACATTGAAATGTCTGGCATTAAACTATTACATGTATTGAACAACATTTGATGTGTTTGTATTGCTAGACAGGCTCTTGCATGAGCTAGAAGTTGAGGCTAGATTTGTCATGCATACACAAATTAAACTCTTGACTTCTGCTTTCATAGTCCTGATAGCACCCCAGCCTAAGCCTTTTGCAGGACAAGTTACAAGATGAGAGTCAGGCTTGAAAGCTGAAAAAGGGTGTGGGTAGCTACTGCTTCTGAGTGGGCTAGCATTGGCTGTATGAATACTTGTGTTTCAGAGCTTAGTCAGACATGATCTTCAACAACTTGAGGACTTCGCGCTGGGGAAATCTGGTGGATAAGAGCTTGTGCTATTTTCAGTTGGGACGTGACAAGTATCACTGTTTTACAGCTAAGTCTGCTTTGTGCCGCCCCCAGGGGAGGACCATGCCTGACTTGAACTTATTTTTGCAGATCAACAGTAGCCTACCAGCTTATTAAGCCAAGGCAAAAGCTCAGGCGAAGAACAGATATGCAGTGAAACCGTACATACTTGGAAACAGATGGGTCTATGAAATGTCTTTTGGGAAATATTAGACATGTCTAAAAAAATCCGACTCTAGGTATAAATACAATGAAATCTAAAGGTGTAACTGAAGTTTATATAGATATGTGTGACAATGTTAAGCGAACTACATCAAGGAATTTTAATAGTATTTTATGGCAGTGGGGGATTCCAAGTGATATGTAAAATCCGTCCAATGTCCTGGATAAGTCCTTGGGAAGCTATGCTGTTCTCTAATACTCCCTTGGCTGAATTGTTAGCAGCACTGAAGATAGCTATATTAAATTTAGCTGAAGCAAATAACTTCTTTCTTTTTTCAACACTAACATAACCAAAGGGGTTTGCTTTTTCCCCCCTGTTGTTTTATTCAACTTATTGTAATTCATAAACTATAAACTATAACAATTTAGTTTTTCTAAAATTTCATATTTATTGGATCTTATTTTATAATATGGCAAAGGTCTGCTCCCCCCCCCCCCGCTCCCCCCTTTAATTTTAAAATCTCCACATTGCATTTTCTTCAGTTTGGTCAAAGACTAATAATAATACGTTATATGATTACCTTGCCTATAGTGAAACATGCAATTATGCAGCTTCTGGATCAGGTTTGAATATAATAAAAATTTAAAAAAAACAGGCAGCAGAGTAATATAGATGACATGACATTACTGAAATACTTTATGTTGAAAGTCATGCTCAGGACAGTATTAGTTTTCACTGTGATGTTGTAGAGGAATATTTTCTCTTTATCACGGAGGTACTGCTTTTAAATATACAGTGCTAATCAAATTAAATGTCATGTAAAATCAGGAATTATTTAATCTGTGTAAATCACAAAGGGAATAAATATTATAGTCTATATTTCCATGGTCATTTGCAGGCTAGTGATATTTGCTTTATTTTGAGTGTAAAACAGAACATTTTAACACCAGAATTATAGAAGTGATAGAGTGGCATATTTTATTCATTTAGATTATGTAAGAACTGCTAGGACTGTTAGGACCTTTTGGTGACCAAATGCACTGATTCCTGGAATTAAGGGATGTCTAGGCAAATGGAACCTGTTTTCCCTGTCATCATTTGTTCTCCTTTTTCTCTCTTTTGAAAGCATGTAAGTAGATATGCAAGGAAAGTAAAACCATGACTTGCATTTCTGGCCCCTTACCTTTTCCTCTCTGCCTTCCTCTTTTTGCTCTGAAACCACTCAAAAGACGGTCCTATAAATAAAACAGCTAATGATGTACAATTTGGCATTCTTTTTTTTAGGACATCAGTTACTTCTTTAATATGCCATGTTTGGTTGAACTTCTGGGTTGATTGTAATTAATTACTTTGAATTTCTTTTCTAAACTGGTGGAAACCTGATGTCATGATGCTATTGGCGTAATATGTGGAGTATCTGAGCGAAATGATTCTCTGATTTAGAGGCAAGCAGGCAGTACAATGATTTCTGCAAGAATGCCCGGGATAAACATTCACCCCAGACTTAGAATAGCTCAGGTCTGATAATTGTCAAGGTATGGTTCTGAGCACACTTTTGACTGCTGAGGGCATTGTGAAGGTTGGTTTTGAACTGGAAAACTGTGGAAGGAACTTTAAGAGCTGGTGACAATTTAGATTCATTTCTCTTGTAATAGATGGCAGATGTCTTTTTAAAATTTTGTATTAAAAAAATATAAATGTGTTGCTGAAATGCAACTCTTCTGCTTTTGGTCATCGTTTTTTCAAATAACTGCATTAACAGCATTTTATGGGATAACAATATGGGGCTCAAGACTGATGTTAACATTACTACTTGTAACTTTCTGTATTAACACCTGTTGAAAACAGATACATTTCTACCAATTTACCAATTCACTTTAGTGTACTGCAGAAATAAGCAATATAACACTTGATTTATATTAGCTAGTGTGTTGAGTTGGTTTTACTGCAGATTTAGTTTAGCTTGATTAGTCTTGTGTTGAAACAGTTTTTTGGTACACTTTGCTACCTTTTAATCATTAAAATCAATTTAAGTATTAGTCTTAATAATTTAGTAGACAGGTTGCATCATTTGTTAATTTCCTTTAACACATGTTGTCTTAGCAGATCAACAACTGTATTACTTCTTAACAAGGGTTACTGTGTGACTGCAGGAGAGGCTCCCTCGGTTTGCTGGAAGAGCAAGTACATTCTTCTACTGATGAAAACCTTCAGCACCCCCTCTCTAACCCCTCCCCCCTTCTTTCATAGTTTTTAAGTTGCACAATTTTTTTTTTTTTTTTTTGTATACGAAGAATAAACTACATACTGTGATGCCTATGATGATTGTATTGGTCTATGCTTATTTACCACAGAGAAATTAACAAGGAATTAAAAATTAACATCAATATATTGAATACTACACCTTGAACACAGAGTTCAGTTTTGCGCCCCTCACTTCAGGAGGAACGTTGGGGTGCTGGAGCATGTCCAGAGAAGGGCAATGGAGCTGTCTTATGAGAAGCAGCTGAGGGAACTGGGGTTGTTCAGCCTGGAGAGGACGAGACTCAGCAGGGATCTTATTGTTCTCAGCAGCTCCCTGAAAGGAGGTTGTAGGCAGGTGGTGGTAGGTCTCTTCTCCCAGATAAGTAGAGACAGGACAAGAGGAAATGGCCTCAAGTTGCACCAGGGGACGTTTAGATTGGATATTAGGAAAAAAAAATCACTGAAAGGGTGGTCAAGCATTGAAACAGGCTGCCCAGGGGTGTGCTGGAATCACACAGATGCAGTGTGCAGCGATATGGCTTAGTGATGGACTTGACAGTCCTGGGTTGATGGTTTGACTTGGTGATCTTAAAGGTCATTTTCTAACCTAAATGATTCTATGGTATATATTTGTTTCCATCTCTGTAGAAAATTGCCACATACTACAGATGACTGAAATAGTTTTTAAATACTTATTCCAGTTAATTTATAATGGTTAGTCCTGATTGGCCAAATGAAATCATGCTATTGTAGTTTTTTTATGACATATGGAATAGGTATTAGACTTGTTTAATATAAGCTTGAAATTGGATGTTTACCAGAACTTTAAAATTAAACTTCCACAAACATTCCAAAGGCTTTGAATTCAAAGAAAGACCAAATAAAAGGGGCAATTGGATTGTCAAGGGAATTACTTTAAAATGTTGTATTTATAAAATCATGTCAATCTCCAACTGAAATTGGAAAGCCATACTAGTGGTTTAGATTTAACTGGAAGAAACCTGACACTGCTTGTAGAGAGGGAGTCAAACAAACAAACAAACTGGGTTGTTCTATTTCTATTTCACTTTGTAGGAAAAAATGTGGAAAAAAAATCATCTTACCCTGCTAAGACATGTTTAGTGGGCTTGAGACCCATTCTTAAAGGCAGTAGGTACTCCTGCAACTGAACTATATTTTCCATCATCTTTTATTAAGCTGTGTTGAATGATCTCTAACAAATGTGACCTCTAGCATACTGTAATCAATGGGGTATCAGGACTTCATCCAAGAAGTTTCTCTAGTGTTATACTTCTACACAAAGCAAAGCATAGTAGTGCATTTGAACCCATGAATACTGTATGACAGATAGCACTAGGAGTAGTTTGAATTTAAAGAGGAAATCAGACCATAGAGTTCAATATGAAAGCCTACTCAGTCATACATTCTACTCCTTTACTGTAACAGCAGAAAACTGGTGCTAATAATTCTCATTCTTCCCATACTTTAGTTAGAAGATCTGTATCATGCCATAGCTGAAGGTACTTTCATACCTAGGGGAAAATCCAGAACACGGTTTCTTTGTTTAAAATTATGAGTCCTAATTCCAATTTACTGGAGAACAGCAGCTTCCTCATCTGTATTCAGCCATTCACTGTTGGTTTACAGTAAACCAACAAACAAGTCTGTGAACAAGGAGTTGCTATGACAAAGTCATTGTGATAACTAAGAGAAACAAGAGAACCTTCCCTCAAATAGACTGGTTTCCACTGAAATGCTATGTTACAGTAATAAAGTCAATGTTTGACGTCCTTTTTTCCTTTAAATGCTCGATTTCCAACATTTAAGTTAAAAGAATATGATTGTTTAAAGCTGCCACAAATTAACTGCTCAGAAATGCAGCTTATAATGAAAAATGTCTACGACTGTAGAGATCTGGATTCAGTTTCAATGTGTTGGTAGTTGCCCTATCCCATTACATCCTCTTTCCATATGTTGAAAACATGTTCCTTTTCTGCTTCATCTTCATTTGCCTTCTGTAAATTGAGACAAATCCTGCTTGCCTTTTTTTTTTAAAAAAAAAAATAGATTTTAAGCTCTAAGTTTTAAGAGTAGCGTTCTTTGTGACATCTTGCTTGTCTGGAATTTTTATATTTCTGTAAAGAAAGGAAACACAGCTACAGCTATCAAAACATGTTGGAAACATTTTGCAGTAAAAAAACATGTTTGTGTTTCTAAAACCAATGGGACGAAGTAAACAGCTGCAGAGTTCTTAGGTGCAGTTTTATGCCTGTTTATGTTTAAAACTATCATCAAAATACCTGCAACAGTCTTGCATCAGGCTGTTTATGATATGTGCTTCTGTTACTCGTGATGTTCTCTGTGTAAAGATCCTCAGCTCACGATCGGTTTGAATAAGACACTTAGGTTTATGGGGGTATATTTACAGCTTGTGCCAGTTAGTTTAAAAAAATAGTTACTGATTTATTTTTTTTTACCACTCACCATCTTTCCTCTCCCAGCAACAATGAGAAAGTCTCCTTAAAGAGATTTTTTTCTAAATAGTAGTTTTGAGTTGCCAGCTTCTCATCTTCACTGATATGTAATGCAAGAGAGAAAATTTATTGAAGTATTTCTCAGTCTACAGCCACGCATTTGATAAAACTCAAACTTTTTTGAAGACAAGTATATTTTGTTGATATGATTCTACTTTCTTTATGCTGTGCATGGCACCATGGCTTATCCAGCAATAAAGGCTAGAAACCCCTGGACCAAGATCAATAATTCTTCGCTATGTTTTCTAAGTTATGTTTTCTGTATTGCTGGAATGCTGTTTCTTTACCAATCTAAATGTGACTGAAATGTGTGAAAGATGGGTGTGTTTGTCTAAGAGGCCTTTTAGACTTCAAAGTTCTAAAACTGTCAGCTCTTAACAGCTGAGTTATAAAGAGTTATAAATAATTTTTTTCTGTGATAAAAATGACAGTTCCTAAATGGTATGTGACTTTACCATTTTAAAGTGATATAAATTCATAGAGTGAAAATAAACCAAGATTTTTTTTTTTTCACTCAAAATAAAATTATAAAAATGGAAAAACTAGTATTGACAAATTCCAAGGAAACTATGTCTTTGCATAGATGTGAAGTCTACTTCCAGGAGAAGTCTATCATATCTCCAATATTAATTGTGAACTTCTAAAATGCAACAACATCATATCAAAGGGGATCTCCAAAAAATGATAATAAAAAACACTGCACAGTCATTAGCTGCTGTAATTTTGTGTAATTCCCCTTAAACCAATTAAGACTGTAAGGGAATGCATCACTGCCTGTGAGACAAGTGACCAGTTCTTTCCACATTGAACCCTGACTTCAGTACATGTAGGACTTGGTCTGAGATGTTGACATCTTACTAAAAATGCTATCATGACTGACATTTCTTGGCTTCTCAACAAGAAAAAATAATAATTGAGTCTTCACGAAAGGTGAATTTGTGTACCGTTCACAGAGTACTGATGCCTCCAGGATAAAGGAACAGAAGTTTGGCAGAGAACTGACCAGATTAGCATGGCATGTTAAAAAAACTCTGCAACCCACCAGACATAGAAATAAGTTAAAATTAGCTGTGTAAAGACTGTATATATTCAGTAAAGCTATGCTAAACACTCTCTCTCCATAGTGTCACAGGTCCTACCAGGAGCCTGCTCCAGTGTAGGCTCTCCGCAGGGTCACAGACTCCTTTAGGTATGCCCATCTACCCCAGCATGGGGTCCTCCATGGGCTGCAGGTGGGTATCTGCTCCACCATGAACCTCCATGGGCTGAGGGGCACAGCCTGCCTCACCATGGGCTTCATCACGGGCTGCAGGAGAATCTCTGCTCCAGTTTCTGGAGCACCTCCTTCTACACTGGCCTTGGTGTCCACAAATCTGTTTTTCTCTTGGCTACTGCTGTGCACCAGGTTTTTCCCCTTACGTACATTATCCCAGAGGCACTACCACTGTTGCTGATTTGCTCGGCCTCGACCAGCAGCAGGTCCACCTTGCAGCTGGCTGGCATTGGCTCTGTTGGACATGGGGGAAGCTTCTGACAACTCACAGAAGCTGTAGCTATCCTGTAGCTTCCCTGCCACCAAAACCCAATACAATTATGAAAATATATTCAAGGTAAATATTATTGTTTCTCTGTCAGAGTGCTGAAAATGAGGATCAGATTCAGAGGCTGGAGCATTTCTTTTCCTAAGGAGTGATAGATTACATTTTTCAACATTAATTTTATCTCTGGAGGCAAAATCAGTGTTATTTTAAACAGAAAAGAAATATGGGCTGTTACAATTTGACTTGTTTTGGGATCTGAGAGGACTGAACCATTGCTTTTGATTTCTGAGGTCTGGCTGTTTGCCAGGTTCTAACTATGTGTGTGAGTGATTGGGGCAGTTATTTTCTGAGTCTGTTAGGGCAGTATAGGATATATGCTGTGCTAAAAGCCATTAAGATTTTGAAACCCTTTTGTGTGACTTGGTTGTCGAAATCCTACATTAAAATGGATCTGTATCTTGGCTACTTATTTTTAAGCTTTTTAGTTCAAATCCTGCTTGAATTATTGGAAATATCTCCATAGCCAGATGATGACATACAACACCTTTGTTAACACTAACAAAGGATTTCCATTTGATTGGCACTGTGCAGCACAGCAGTTTTTGCACTTCATGACAATACCCAAGCCTTTAAAGACACAATTCCCAACAGTTTTATAGGTATTCTAGGAGACCTTTTAATGAATGGTCTGAATTATCCAGCATTAAGCCAGGATGACTGATATGCTCCTATTACTAATAGTGGTTTTAGCTTTTTAGTTGCTTCCTCTTTGGAAACTGGATGAGGTTAAAGAGTGTGGGGAGTTGGGAGTGGACAAATGCTCATAAGATCAACCTTGGGCTTATACCACAGGTGCTCTGAATCCTCCCCGGGAACATGTGTTTCCACTAACTATTCAAAAAAACCCAGGTCATCACCTTTATACTCTGAATCATATTCTAAGGTGACTGTGTCATGAATACCTCCTCCCCACTGAAAATAAATAGGTTATGTTAGTCTTTGCCTTCTCTCTCAAGTAAAAATATTCATAGTTTTCCTCCTTTGATGGTCCTCCCTGTGACTAGTGTGTGAAAAAGGTGTGTGTGT
This sequence comes from Falco cherrug, assembly GCF_023634085.1. NCBI lineage: Eukaryota > Metazoa > Chordata > Aves > Falconiformes > Falconidae > Falco > Falco cherrug. The sequence continues at coordinate 10,613,660 of NC_073699.1, forward strand.
GTGTGTGTGTTACTGATTCAGAATGCAAGCCTCACCCATAATAGTTTTACTCATGATAATGGTCTTGTACAGTAGAGTCCCTAATTTTGTACTTTAAAGAAGATAGATTCTTAATTAATTAACTGGTTATATTTGATTTGCAATAGCTTAGCAGTGGGCACTTTCTCCTTTTTAAGGTTAAAAAACAGATGGATTTTCAGAGGTGCTGCATGCTTCCAGCTCCTACTGAAACTGTAAATCATTTTCATAATATCATGCTGGCATAGAAGCATATGTTATTAAGATCACAGAATGGATTTTGTTGTTCAGAAATAACTTCTGTAGCCAAAAAGAGAAGAATTTGGAAGAGGGAAATGAAACTGTTATTGCTTTGTGGCTTATTGCATGGTATCTCTTGCTAGCACAATAGCAGCTCATAAAGAATGAGGTGAATAATGGTTTGCTTTTCCTAGTTTTCCTAAGCCTTATTATTTATATTTATTATATATATATATATATTTATATAAATTTTCTTTTTTTTCCCCTAGGCTAAATCATAAAAATGGAGGGAAACGTACCTCCCATGAGTATTATTTTCTCATCCTGCCCCCAGCAGAGGCTTTTGGAGTCTACCTTGCTTCCAAAAGCAGCCAGTCCAAATTGTCCTCAGAAAATTGCATCACTAGAAATTCAGATACCTCTTTGAATATTGCTTTAAGAGAACTAAGCACTTCACAAACATTCCTCTCTGACTTGAAAATAAAGGTGTGCCCTTGGTCTGTTTACAATAACAATACCAAAATCCAGGAGTCTGCAATTCAGCACGAGAGACCCATGTGGGCAATAGGTGTACAGCTAACCAAAAGATCTGAGCTTTACTATACACCCTGCTGCCAACATCTCTGTGCTTGCCATTCCTCCTCCCACCTCACTCTTTTCAACTCTGTGTGGAAGGTACTCAGGCAACCATCTGGAAGTATATTTCCCTGCTGGTTCCCCTGAGCCTAAACAATGAGGACAGCCAATCTTAAGGGTACAATTTTCCAACTTTTTGATACTATAATCAGCGGCTTCGTTGCATTTTGCTTCCTACCTGTAAGATGATGAGATGGCCTCGTGAAAACAGATACATATAAGACTGCAAAACACCCAGATGCTATGTGGGATGTAACTTGTGTACATGGTGTTGAAGAAAACACCAGCTAGGGGAAGCCTCAGAACAACACTTAAAAAGAGCAGAAGATACAATAGAGGACACTGCTTCCACAGTAGCTCTCCAGCCTCTACTACTCCGACAAATTCTGAGATCCAAGCAGGTTTGTCTCATTTGTTGTCATTAGGGAAAGGATAATAATTATTCCTTACATACTGATTACATATTTCTTTTACAATTTCCTTTGCTCTCATATATCTTCCTGACTTTAAAAATGTTTTCTTCTTCGTATTTGTTTCTTCTCCTTTCTTCTATTATCCAAGGTTGGTTTTTTACATACATTTTTCTTCTTCAGTCAAAATAAGCACAGTAGGAAGTAAGTACTCTGAGACAATCACTGTCCTTTCTACTTGTAAAAATCCTAGCACTTATTATGGTTTATGTAACTTATTGAGATTGATTTACTGGAAGTGAAACTGAAGGGTGAGGTGAATCATATTAATGGCAATCTTCTCCTCTTACTGCATTGCATGACAGAAGTAAAATGATGCAGTTACACAGCTCTTCTTTCTCCCATTCCCTCCACTTCCTGCACCCACCAAAAATGGAGCTGACATTGCAAATAGTATTGTGAATTGATATTATACATACTTTTGCCACCAGGACTACCCTCAGATATGAAATATTAATATATATTTGAAATGCAATGGACTCATATTCCAGGAATCCTTAATGTATTTGTAAATATAACTCCATCTTCTGCTCCAAATATTTACACGGAAGAATAAAAATACCCCATACTTAGGCAAAGATATTTAGCTGAGGAATTGTGGACGAGTAGTACCAAAAAGACTTAAGCTACCCACTATCAGTCATCAAGCTTACATCAAAGGAGCAAAGCAGAATCCAAGTATTGGAAATATTCATTTTGAGTGTGATTAACATCATTGATCCATGCTCAGCTGTAAGAGGTCATGAAGATTCCTGTTCTTCAAGGCTAATACAATAATAAGCCCTTCTGAGACAAAATTTCTTAACACTAATGTTGGTGTCACTTAGAAAAGTTGAACTTCAGGAACCTTAAACCAGTATTTTGAAATATTCATACAAATACCATCAAAGTCAATAGGCATTTTTCTATTTGCTTCAGTGATGTGGAATCTAGGCCCTGATTTTCTGATAAGACAGATCTTCAGGGGCTAGAAAAAGGCTTGAAACTTTCATGGGTTTATAACTGACTTTATGAGACTAATATGATACACTGAGCAATTGTTCTAATATAGTAGATTCTGCATTATCTTAATCTGTATTGCTTTCCCAATGTTGACTATAATGTACATCTATATTTAAATGTGCTAAATAGCATCATACAGTGTTAAGAATAACTTGAAAGTGTGTATTGTTGCTGGAATTAAGCCATCTCAGTAATCACCCCCTGTTATGTTAATACTCCACATGATCACACATTTTTTTTTAATTTCTATTTCTGACCCGTAGTTGTCCTTCAACATCTTTAAAAAATAGCCAAGTATGATACCTTTCCGGGGGCTGTTCTTACAGTTAGTTAAAATGAAAGCTGTGTAAGCAGTCTCCTATATAATCTGCCTCATGGCTAGCTAAGACTCCATAGGAGTTAGCTGTGAATCACACTGAATTATATGGCCACCTGTTGCAATATACCTAAAATCATAGACCCTTTCGTACTGGCTGTCATCTTCCATCCAATATAATTTAAGCAGTAAGCAGTAAACCTTAGTGACAAGTACCGATGCATATTTTATCCCCTTAATTTTGAAACAGGAAATAGAAAAAGATGTTATAGTATAACCTACAGAGAATTCCACAACTTAGGAAACTTTGTGGAGCCATGCATAGGGAAGAACTGTAGCCACCTTGGCCTCCAAGGAGATAGAAAGGCAGAGTGACCAGCCTGAATAAATACTTCTCTTTACTGCTGTTCTCTGATGTCTTCTCAGTCTTGAGGTACTTCGTTGATACAATGAAACAATTGCGTCTGCTTTATGTAGGTTCTTCATGAGAAAATGAGTTTGTTTCTATTTCTAGCAGTCTGCCTGTGAAATGTTTCCTTTTTTTGAGACAGGACATTGCCAAGGATCTTCTGCTGTCGGTCTGCATCATAGCTGAGGATGATGGATGATACATGTTCTTCATAAAATGTTATTTAAAAACCTGAATGATGGATCTTTGCACTGGTTCTATGCAGTAAAGTTTTGGTAGTGAGAGGGCTGCAGTGGTGGCTTCTATGAGAAGGGGCAGCCACCCCCATGTTGGACAGAGCCAATTCCAGTCAGCTGCAACTGGACCTGCTGCTGGCCAAACCATTAGTACAGCTGGTGGAGTCTCTATTATAACGTGTGTAAGAAAGGGTAAAAAACTCTGCACAGCAGTTGTGAGAGTGAGGAATGGGAAGAATGGGAAAGAAACAGCCCTGCAGACAGCAAGGTCAGTGAAGAAGGAGGGGGAGGAGGTGCTCCATGAGCTGGAGCCCTGCTCCAGGCATCAAAGCAGATTCCCCTGCAGCCCACAGAGAAAACCATGGTGAGGCAGGCTGTCCCACTCAAGAGTGGGAGTGAGAGTGTAGCTTGGTGGACACCTGGCAGCCAGCAGGTTAACCCACCATGATATTCCATAATTTTCTTAGGCAGCCCAGTTTAAAACTACAAATGCAATCTGGCTATGCCATTTTAACTCCAGGCATAGGTATGATTATGCCTCATTGCTTAATTCAGTGAATTAATTCAATATTTCTTTCATCTTCCTCATTTACTATGCAGTCCTAAGTGTTTGTTTATCATCTTCAAAACATACCATAATTAAACTCTTTCCTTAGCAATTTTAATCTACTCTAACTCAAATAGTAGAGTGAATCACAAACATTATTGGTGATGATTATCAGACTGGGCAGCTGAATTATCCCCATTTTGCAGAGAAGACAGCAAGGCACAAAGGATGTTGGCCTCTGCGAGTATTACCTAATTTGAGTTCTCAGCTTCAAAATCTTGGCTTGGCTTTTCAGAAGCCCGATTTTTCTACATTGTTCCAACTTCAAGTCAATTTGTTTGCCCTTCAGTATTGATTGCCCCTGTGAAGACAAATTTGGGTCTTAAAACTTGGACATACAGAAACTGAGAACAAACAATTAAAGGCCACCTGTGATATCTCCTATTTGAAATGTTTTCTGAGCAGGAGACACCACTTTTGCTTCATTTAAGAGATAGTCACAACGATTCAATCTAATTGGTTCATAATATGTGGACAGTACTGAATCCTTCTAGAGAGTATGATATCCTTATTGTATCCTAACAGTTATGGAATATTCTGACACTGAGGGAATACCCATCTAATCCCAGTTTTCTGGCATTCATACAGCAGGTTGATTTGATTTGCGAATACTTACATGCCTAAATTTTCATCATTTCTAGTGGTTCTATGAGTATTTCTCATAGGTTTCTAGTCCTTTTTGATGATTATCTAGGCTAAGATTATAACTTTCAAAATTTCTTGTGACAGTGACTTCTATGGAATTACCATGAATTAAATGTAAAAGTAATTCCTCTTTCAAAACTTGAGCTGTAATGAAAAGATAAAAATCACATGATATTTTGATCTCGATTTTTTTCCCTGCAACACTCAGCCTCCAAGCTACATGTAAATGTCATGATTTAACAAGTCATAAGTAAATTTTAACAAAATGTTTAAAATTTTTGTTGTGAGGTCTATTGCTTCTGAAGGAAAATAGAACCTGAATGCAGTAACATATTTAGTTTCAGGGTCTATTAATATTACTATTATTGCTATTTTTCTACATAATTAGTAGAAATGTGTTCCTGACAGATATCTCCAGAATTACTTTGGAAACAGCTAGTGTACTTGCTTTAATATAACTCATATTATTTACATTGGAACACAGTTTCAAAATGACTTTTTTTCCCAAAATTCTCCATCTTGTAAGCAATTTCAGGCACACGCAATCTTTTTAGTATTCATTTTGGGCAATCACTACAGCATTTAGGTAATTTTATTCTTCATGTCTGAATCCATGCCAAATTGCTTATTAGACTGCAACTATTAAAATTTCTTATGTGAATGTGTCAGTTTTGATGCTGTGTCAAATCCTATCATTCATTCTTGTTCCCAGATGTGTGCAAACCCCTATGCCTTTTATTCACCTAAGACAGTATGTTTCTGCAGTTGAGAATTTTTTGCAAAATTTTTAGCATTCTGAAAATCATATTTTACTGACAGTAATTGTTGTGTCTTTTGGTACCTATGTAGCGATTTCCAAACTTTCCAATTGCCTTAATGTTTTTCCTGAGTGCACCTTGAATTTCACTCATTTGTCTCAAGTATTAGGAAGAAAAAAAATAGTTTGAGACACAGACTAAAGTTTTTGCTTACTCTTCTTGGAACAGCACTGCTAAATTAATTTTTATTGATGTATAGGCTCCATTTTACAAATTAAGACTATGATGTTTACAGATAGCTTTCTTTCCTCTATCTGGCATGCCTGCTTTCAGGAAGAGGATCAGAAAATGCTGAGATTCCAAGATTAACTTCTAATTATCATGAACCTTTCTATCAATATGAAAAAGAACTCTGCACAGCATGGGAGTAATAAACCACTACCCTAATAGTCCAAACCAGTCCTGTGCACATCACATTTCTTGTTTTTTAGATAACTTGGAATATCTCTGTCTGAAAGCTTGCTAGTACTAGTTGGGAAGGTCCTGGACTTATATTTTCTTTGAATGAGATTTTCACAAGAACTCCACATTGTCATAATTTTCCTTGTACTACATCAAGGTCATGAACTTTATTGGGAGGAAATATGGGTACCAAGAAGTGGGGGTAAAAACTTTGATCTTCCTTCCTTCCTCCTTTCCTTCCTTGCTTCCTTCCTTCCTCCCTTCCTTCCTCCCTTCTTTCCTTCATCCCTTCCCCCTCCCCTCTCCCTTCCTTCCTTCCTCCTTCCCTTCCTCCCTTCCTTTGTCTTTCATTATACAACCTTATTTTTTGAACACATGTAATAAAATGCTGTTTCACAGCATCTATCATTTAGCAACATCAGAAGAGTTAAATATGAAAACATAAAAATCCTGCTATACACAAAATAGTTAACATCAAAAGGTAATATAGATATAGATTTATATTGTGCTTTAGTGAGCATTTCATCCTAAAGCCAGAAATCAGTGCTTTTGTCAGTATATATGGCAAAGACAAGTATGTGCTCCTTTAACTGGGAATGGCCAACAGCAGAGTTCAGAGACAGAACTAAAGATAAATATACCAAATAAATATATATAAATATCCCAAATTGGGCAATGATTTCATAAGTCATAAAAGCAATTTTAAAATCAGTTTAACATTTGATGAAACTGAAATCCTGAGACCACTTGGTGTGTTAAAATCCTGGTAACAACAGCTCTGCAATTTTAATTCTATACTGCTTTCTTCCTCAGAATGCACAAAAATAAGTCATATGGCTCAGACATACAGGCTGTGAACCACAGTGCTTTCTCTGAGCTTGCCAAATAATTTGTAATGATTACCCTTCTGAATGTCTCTGGTGGTTCTGGTTTTGTTTTGGGGTTTTTGTTTGTTTGTTTGTTTGTTTGTTTATAAGTTTTGTATATGAATCGACTGATTATGGCTTTGGTTATTTAGATGTGGGTATCAGCTGGCCGTGAAGAATGCGTGAATACATACCATTATTGCTATAGGAGCTTCCCGGGCAAAAGAAGTATGATGGTGGATCCCGGCTGTGGGTGCTGGTCCTGGTTTTGGCTGTTTACGTTCTCCACATCCTATACTTGCTTAAGTGGCACATGTAATGAGGTATATCAAAACTCATTCTGCATGTTCTCCATCCTACATATAAGAGGAGTTGTCACTGGTGGTTACTAATGATTACCCTATTAGTATACTCTGGAGATGTAACCTCTGTGGGGCACTGAAGTTTTAATGTATATTTCCCTGTAAAGGTTCCATGTACAGGACAAAGGCCACCCTGGTTCCAGATGGTACTTAGCACTGTGCAGTTCTGTTTGGGAATAAAAACATGGTGAGCATTGTGAGCAAAACACACACAGAACTCAAGCAGAGCAGAGTAAGACTTGCCCTGTCAGGAGGCAGGAATAAGCGTAGGGCTCTTTACAGTTGATTCCCTACAGTTCAGTCCCTATTTTGTGGAGTTTGGAGGCTAGAGCCTATTACACATATCTCCAAACAGGCTTTGAATCAGGGATACTAGTTCAGACCCAATCTCTTATGAACGGGCATTTATTCTGGACTCTGGTTATACAGCTCTGCCTTAAGGAGCACCACAGGGGAATTGTAGCAGATTAAAGGGAAAGGTCCTCCTGTGTCCCCGTTTTCACATGGAAAGGTAGTTTTGTTTACAGCGTGGAATGGGAGCTTCTCAGTAAAATTTAAATACTTTTCTTGCGTAGGTACACAAATTGCTCAACCTCAGAGACAATACAGTTTTATTTTCAATAAAACTATGTTGAATTTCACCCCTGATGATTTGGTCCCTGTTGCACGCATGTATAAATATTTCAAAACAACAAAGTAGGAAGCTGATGAGCATGAATATTGCTGAAAGTTACTGCACTGCAGTATTTTTCCTTCTACTCAGTAATGTATTTCTTTAACACTGATGAGTAAAATAATAAGTTTGTCATCCATATGTTCAGTATTAACAAAATTCCATTCTGAAACTGAACTTCATTTCTTTTGTTTTGCATAGAGGAAAAAATATTTTCTTGATGAATAAAATTCAGATGCTAACAGTAAATACCTGTTTCAGTGAACACTGTTAAAATTTATCTCTAAATCAAGATATTCCAAAACTAATACAATCTAAATATCCTTAACACTGCTCATTTTTTTGGTATTTATTCTAATGATATGTGAATGACTTCATATGCCATACAAAACAACAGATTTTTCAGTATACTTGCAAGAGAATAATTCATTATTGTCCAGTGCCTGCATCATTACAGTAATTTGACAAAGTGTTAAATCAATTGGTATGTGAACAGCTGGCAAATATGAAAATATTCCTGCTCATCTGATTCCCTGTTATTATTGTGTCCAAAGACTAAAGGCACTGGGTTGTGGGGTTTTTTGTTTGTTTGTTTGTTTGTTTTGGTTTTTTTTTTAAGAAAAGGTGTGTGAATGTGTGTTTCATTATATATTAAATACTTTAGGAAATATCTTTTAGCTCCTAAGGCTATTCCTCTATTTATAAAAACAAAATGCCAAGGTGTGTTCTATGACCATGACACACCACATGGCATATTAACGTTTGTGTCTGTATGACTACAGTTCTTGTTTTTTCTTTTAAATGGAGTGGCTACATCTAAACCTAACCTTTGGGAACATGCTGTTGCTGGCACACACTATAACTTGAGCTGTGTCTGCTCCCACCCATGTTTTATGTATTATATGCATATGATCTATATGATATTATGTAGATGATAACTGAAATACTGGTAAAAGTGGAAAACAACAAATCTTAATTCCACAGATTTTCATGAAATAATGGCATACAAAATAGCACTTTTCTGGATTCTAAATGGAAGGAAGAAAACACTTTTCTGGATTCTAAATGGCAAAAAAGCACTTTTGATTTGCCTGATGACCCAGAACTAAACTTGGAATAAAAGTGAAAATGCTGGAGAAAGAATAGGTTCAGATTAAGTGTATGTAGCTTTCTATCAAAAATATATTTCTATTGACCTGGTGAACTCAATCTCTCTCCAGCTGCTGGACACATAAAGGATGAAGGTGGGGCATGTGCATCCTTGTGGGGTGTGTAAATTGCATTCATTGTTCTCTCTAGCAGAAGAGGAAAACAATGACTTCATCTCTCACTGCAGTAACTGCAGCTCTGCTCATTGACTAATGTTTATATTCTCAGAAATCTATTTATATTTGAAATGGCTTTTCCTCTTGCCAAGTTTGGTTGAATCTGGCCAATAAATTAAATAAAGAGTAGGCAGCAGGCATAGGGTGAATAGATAGATGGATAAATAAACAATGCAAATGCATAAGCTTCATTTTCTCAGGAAACCAGAGTAAAAGGAAGTCTGCAGATATTTAAGGGGCATACTAGCCAATAGTTTTAGCAGGAGGATGAGTTCTTCATGTTAAGAGAGTACCTGTGTCTGCAGAACAAACTACTTGACAAGGGCCATTAAATTTCTTTCTGTGAGATGTTATTCTGAACTAGTATGACCCAGGGGACAGACAAAACAGGTACAAAAAAAAAAAAAAAAAAAAAAAAAAAGAAAAAGCCCAGTGCTGGAACAAATGACAAGGCATGTGGGAAGAGCACAAAGGCTCCTGCCTGAACTTACACTGAGTTTATTAATTCCTGTTTTGGAGTGGTAAAATGACAGGATTAAATGTTCAAAGTTGGAATTTTCAAAGCAATAAACACTAGCAATTCCTGCTAACTTCAGATGAAATTGTGTATTGGGAAATAAAGCTCTATGAACATCCTTTACTCCTTTCATTTGTTAGAATGACAAATGCTTGTTTGCAATATAAAATCCATGTAAATAGATCATAAGGTCTTTTCCAAACTTTACCAGCTATTCTACATATGCAAGATACATAGTAATTCTCACAATCTAACACCTTTAAGGATCCATACAGTTATTAAATCAAAACATAAATTTGAGACTAGAAAATATTTTTGTGGCATCTTAATAGGGTGAAGGATACTAGAGAGGTTGACTGAAGTTCAGCACTACAATTTACTTACTGATGCTTCAATTTAACTCCTCATTGAGCAAATGAGTTCTTTTAAAAAGAGACAGAGCTGCCTTTCTGTTTCAGTCAAAGACACCGGACAATTAGGGTAGAGTGCCCTGTTTAAAATCCTAGCTTTCCGCATACCAGGGTAAAAGCTCTATTTGGTGTGGTTTCTCCAGGGACACAGACAAGGTCCGAGCAGTACCTCTGTGGTTAGTAGTCTACCACTACAGTTACAAAATGACAGTGAAGACTACTGAATGTCTAGCTCCTGATGGCACACAATTATTGTTTATAAACTATGATACTTCCAGAGCAAGAAGTAGGGAACTGCATACCCAAATGAGGCTGAGGGATGATAGAAAGAAACTATGTAAATTGGTCTCAGACCAGGACACAGGAGTTCACATCTATACTGTCAGAGTAACTATATCACTAGTCAGATAAGACAATAATTCTGCCTTGTCTTGGACATCCTTAAACATCTGGCGTGGGTACTACTTCATTAGCAGCTCAGTGGGAACAGTGCTGTCCTGAATTTCTACTTCAGTGTTCCCTAAAGGGTTCTCATCTGAGCACTGAGTCAGCCTGATGCCACATAACTTTTGAGATCTGAACTCACAGCTTGAGGTGACAAAGGTACAAGCTTAATAGTCATGGTTAAGATGTTCTTTCCATTTTAAGAGCTTAATTTCTGCTGCTTATAACTTTCCAAGCCATTAACTCCTGGAAGAAAATTTCAAAGACTTGTGCTCAATCCAGAGGTGAAGTGCTTAAAAAGTTTTATAAAAATCCATTTGGTTGTTATGGAGGTATCTGAACATAAGGCTAAAGGGGATTGAAGAAGCACTTCCTATTATACAGGCTGTATGTTCTGGATACCTTCTTTGTTTCTGGAAATTATAAGTGTAATTAATTTTCATGCTGGCACAGCTCAGGCTATCAGAAAACTGCCATTTCTCCATCAGGTAATATTCATCCCATACAAATTTTGGCTTATTATAAGGGGTGCATTTTTTGTTGTCTCATATTCCCTTTGTGTTTATCTATAGGGCTCAGCTGAAAGAACAGAGAACATCTACTTTGGTAAAGGAGATTAAAGTAAGCTTAGAAACTACAAAGATACTCTGGAAAAAGAAGATGGGAAGAGATTTTAGTCCTTCCTGTAGAGAAATGGTAAAATCTATTTTGCACTGTTTTAGCATTTTCTTGCATTCTGTCAACTGGAGAACATGAGCCCAACGCAATCTGCGGTCTCAAACTTAATCTCCAAAAATTCCAGGATTTTCCTTAAACTGTCCTGAAAGCAAAATAAATGTGTAAAATATTATATTTACATCAAAGCTTCTTAAAGAAAGTTATTCACTCAAAACTGGACATTGAAGACCAAATCCAGATTTGAAAAGAATGAACTGTGTCCCAAACTGCTTCAAGAGCTGAGTGCTTCTGTACTGCTTCTATATCTGCTGTCCTCTGCCACTCTATAATCTTCAATCCATTCTGTTGCTGTTTTTGTGCATCTCCTTGTTCTGCATATGGCTCTCATGGTCTTTTTACAGGTATGTTTTTATCCATATCATTGCACTCTAAACTGGAAATGCTGTTACTTGTGGCCAAGGTAACTGTACCTTTAAAAACACCCAGGAGGTCTTGCACCTTTCTTATTAGCAGCTGCACTTCCACAAGAAGAAATTTGAAATGGCATTTATCCAGTTACCTTCAATCTTATCAATATTAATAGAACACGAAATCCATTTTGAATAAGGGAAAAATCTCACATACCTAGCCTTTAACCATGTTTCCATGTAGCAAGCACCTAAGACTCATTAGAAATGCAATGTAAAAATCATTATATTTGACAGCACTGCAGGTGCATTCCTGGATCTGAAGAATGAAGTTATTTAAAACCTCCTGTAGCTTGGAGTTTTATTCATTACAAAACAAAGACACTTATAGTGGGTTTCTAACTGTTTCTTGCACTGCCAACACAAGACTAAGAACTTTAAAACTCGAGCACTTATAAGGTACAAATCAGCTAAACCTTCTGGCATGTTGATGCCTGTATCTCTTAAAAGCCCCAGTTATATACAGAAGAATGTACGCAGAGGAATCACAGCGTCCTACTGGGTACTTTGAAAGGTACAGGCTGCATTTGAAAGTGCTTTGGAAAGAGAAGCTTACAGTTTTATCACAGACGGATATGATGGAGAAACTTTTTGTCAGGCTACCGTGCTTCAGAGTAGCAGGTAGAAAGGAAGAAAAAAGTGAGAGGAGTCAAAGAGGTAATTTCTACTAACTTCTGGGGGAAAGAAGAGTACAGAAGTAAATTGGAGACCTGGAGGAATATGAATTTCCTTCCTGGATCATGTGTGTACATCACATCTCTCCATTATGACTAGACTTTATGATGTGCAATACAGGGAGAAAACAAGTCACAAAAGATGCTAAAAAGAATTGGTACAGAGGGAGTTTCCAGCAACTCCCAAGAGAAAAACAGAGTGGAAGACTTTAGCAAAGAAAAGAAAGGTTGTTAATTGCTACAGCACTCTCCAAACTATCAAGCTGCAACAAGGTCTTTTACCATCACATACCACCATACTTTTCACACCAGTCCCTCTGCTGCCTTCTCCTAGTCTCTCCTCAACCAGGACACACATTGCTTACTCCCTCTGTTTCTTCCCCCTCTCTTTTCCTTGGCTGCCCAACCACTTAACAGAACCAGCCACAGCTGCACCTTACCTACATCAGCCAACCCACCACCCCTGAAGCCAGCCCACAGCTGTATATTATCAATGTTAATTAACCCACCTTCATTCCTCTACAGTTAATAGTCCTGGGTTTAGTGGTATTGTGCAAGGGAGGAACCCTTGCTAATTGTGTTCCCCATGAGGTGCAAATGAAAGGTGTGGTATCCTCACCTTATGCATGTGAGACAATTTTCATCTGAAATACGTCAAGATTTATGTATGGAAAGACTTTTCCCAAGATTTAAAAATTAGAAAACACATCCCACAAAACCACTGGCTGCAAAATCAGAAAATGTTTTCACGTGAGATTTAAAAACTACTTGTATAGGATTGCTATGACTTAGTTTCTTCTGCTGCTTAGAGAACAGGGAAAGTTGTACCTACTATGACTCACAATCCTTCTGTAAATTGAACAGCAGACTGAAATTTTCAAAGTTTTTTTTCTGAACTACAGAATTTGTTAACTCTTCTAATGTTAGAATCACTCTTGAGATACACCTTCAACCATGACCAGTGTACAGATTAAGAAATAGTGTTTACACTTGCCTTGTTATCCAGTTTCTTTTTTTATGTAAATTTGGGAGGTTAGTTGAAGAAGTGAAACAGATCCTGCATTCTTGTATTCACTTGTAGTTTAGCATGGTAATCCCTTCTTGGCTCTTGGTTGAATCTATACATAACGCTTTGCTGCAGTACAAGGGAGACTTGGATAAAAAACTAGTAAGTCGTTCAAAACTGAATTCTGTGTATTATGCCCAGCTGTCCGCTGTAATTACTGTATATGCAGGAAAACATTTGCAGTCTCTTAACAGGCAGCAAGTTCCATATTTTGGCAATGAGGCTGGCCCACAGAGGTTGCTTAGTCAGACTATAAGTGTCTAAATTCAAATAGATTTATTGTCCTGTGGTTTTGGTTTGATTTTGTCCTTCCATTGCCACTGGCAGTTTCACTGACAAACCAAAATAAGAATCTAGAGTTTTCTTTCTGTTCAGGGATAAGTGCCAGCACTTAGTAAGTTTTTTGTCAGCCTGTTCCCCTGTTCATCCTTATCAATATGAATAGTTTCTGTTTTCTTTTTTTCTCATCTTCCCTCTCTACAACATCTGGGAAAAAATATGTTGTGAGAATTTTCTCTGAAGAATACTCTTTCCTATTTTTAAACTAATCTCTGTAATTTTTATTTTTATTCCTTTGTAATCAAAACATATCATTAAAGATAAAAGGAACAGAGCATGCTGCCATCTAATTTTTTTTTGAAAAATTTAAGTTTATACAAGGCATTTGTGAAACAAAGATTTATTCAACAAGGAAAGCAGGAAAAAGTTTTCACTATTCTGTTCTTTCACAACTCTTTAATTTGCACCCTTAAAAAGATGATTGTTTTCCTATTACCACTGATGCATGTGATTATCCCCATGTGTCTTAAAAACAAAGGGAAAAAGCAGACATACTAATTTATTGCTTTTTTAAGTTCTTGATTATGTTGATCAGAATTACTTCTAAAAAAAAAACAGACAACAAATTGACTAGCCCTAGCATAACTTTTGCTTCCATGATTAAAACTGAAAAAGGAATATATATGTTGTCACTAAACCTTTACAATATGCTTTAGTCCATTCATTCTTGGGAAGGAGTAAAAAGGTCTTTATAAACAGTGAAGAATGAAGATGCTCAAAACACATGACCATTACTAATTACAGAGTTTTTCAGTTCTATAAAATTCCTTAAAATGTGGTACTCAGTCTAATGATGGTATGTTCAGAATCAACATGCTGCGAAATATGGGCTGCAAGCTTCAGGACCTTTCTGCTGAAGGGGGGACATTACCATAAACATCATGATAGGGCCATAGATATGTCATTTTTGGAATTTGATTATAAATTCCAAAGAAACTTCTTCTAAAGGAATGCAATTAAACACTGGCTATCCCTGATGTCTCTTGCCTCATGATCCTCCAGATGGGGTTACAGGATGAAAAAACTATTCTGATAGATCACAGCCCATGGCCTGTTCCTCTCTTCCAGAAGCCTTGTGATTCCCACTCAGGGATGTGACAGAAAATAGTTATCACATAAGTGAGTGTTGCAATCATACTATATGGTGGGACCACATATGCTATTTGATTCCCTGCCTTGCCTTTTTACGTTTATTTTCTTTCATTCCCTTGTATTTTTACTCGTCTTTATTTTGTTTCTTTTTTTTTATTTCCTTCCTAACTTAGTCTCCCTAGACATAGACAAAGGGTCGCCCTTTTTTACTAGACAGTGAAGTCAATAGGAGCCTATAGCTATAAAGGTGTATAGCAGTGAATAGATAAAGCAGGTCTGTGATTTTTGAAGAGAATTATAATGTCCTACAGCCATAGGATATGCATAATTAGCTGTCTTAAATTAGATTATTCTAATCTTATACAGGTGAATCACATTAAGTAGTGATTATGGTGGTGTACAAACTGAGTAGAAAATCAATTTTACATATATTTCAAATTCTTATATAGCTTGCTATTTCCACATGTAGGTAGAGCTGTTTGTTGGAGAAAGAACTGTAGAAGTAAGCCCAGAATGAACATTTTAGAATCTGGAAGACATTCATGGTGAATAGTCATAGTGAGAAACTTCTCTGGGCTAACGACTGATTTTGAAATGTTGTTGACTGTTAAGTGCCCTGTTCCTGAGATTTAGGGAAAATGGTTAAGATTTTTTGGGCCCTAGATAACATTAAGTTCCTTCTGAAGGCACATTTCTAGTGTTTGGGAAATGCAACTACTAAATTTTTTTCTGATGGAAATGTTTTTAGCTTTGAATTGTGGTATATACCATGTAATAGATTTATTTAGCTTTTTGAAGGTGGCAGGACACAGTTGCAAACCAGAAAGGTGTTAAAATATAATAGTATTGAAAATGGGAAAAGAAAAAGGCTTTCCTGAATATTATCAAACTCTTTTAAAAACAGCTTGTGCTTCATCAAAGTCTCTGTTTCCCCTTGACACTTGTTAAGGTATCATTTCTTGCAGTTAATTGCCAGTGAAAAGCATGCTGGCAGTGTGAAGCTTTGGAAATTGTAGAGCATCTCTTTGTGTGTTAGTTGCTGCTTACAGATATTATCATATATACCGTACATAGATTTTTTCTGTGCACCATAGGGAAATTTCAATATGGCATTAAAAATTGGCTTGTTCTTCTGTTTGTATTTTTGATCAAAACTACAAAGTTCTCTCTTGCTTTGCTTACAGAGATTCATAGAAGGAATCCCTAATGTGTAATCAGTGTGAGAACAAAACTCTTACAAACACAGAACTCTTGGGTGTCTGTAGTAATGATAATAGTCATTAAAGTTTGTACTTGTGTCTAAGGGGTATTTACATATGCTGCTTGAAGTGGTTAAGCAAATCTCTGTACAATTTGCTTTGGTTTATACAAACGTATTTTTTAAAAGATAGCTAACACAAGGTTACAGAGAATTTACTCTTAAACGAGAGAACTTTATTTTCTCCTTTGGTCTTTCTATGTTAATAATAAATGGTGACACAAGATGGAGTTAAAACTCTAATGGAAATCTTAAGAAATTACTGCAATGACAGGCTAATATTAATTAAAAGTAAAATAATGATTCTCAGCCACTAGGCATATTCTGAATATTATCTTCCATTTTAAGACCAGATTCCAAAAAAAAAATGTTCAAGCTCCAGTTCAACCTTTCCAGCTGTGCCAAAAAAAAAAAAAAAAAAAAGAAAAAAGCTTCACCTTCTTCAATAGGTTTGCTGCACCATTGGCAGATATGTTACCTTTTACTTATTTTGCTGGTGGTAATTTTGTATAGTTAAGAGAGTGGCTAGAGCCTATGTGATGCAGTATTCTTTGGGAGGTTTTTGTAGATTATTTGGTGGGTTGCATACATTCCTGGCCAATTCCCAATGGTCCTGAACAAATCACTTTCCCTAGCTTGCAGTTTCCTTTGAAAACTAAGTGACAGTCTGCACTTTAGAGGGTCATTGGCATCCCTGTCATCAGATCCTTGAAGTTATTTTTGTAGAAATTATGAACAACACTTTTTTTCTAAGTAGACAGCATCCATCTATCATTTATTTAAACCCACTTTTTCTATAGAACCTGCTTAGCCTGATTGGCTGAGTGAGCCAAAATGATATATTTTAGAGCACACTTCAAAACTGTGTTTAAAGGTATCTTTACTTTTTGATAAGACATAATCAGGAGTCAAATTGTAGCAGACTCTGTAGCATTGAAACATTAGTTTGGGAAAGAAGATGAAAAAATATTTTCCTGCTGCAGTATACAATAATATCTCTCAGCCACCGTGCCGTTTTTCAGGAGGATTTAAGGCAAACTGTTTTATGACACTTCCCCTTCTTGCTTTTCTCTTGCATTCTACTCTCACCCCAGTCCTATAGTGGAAAAACAATTAGTTTTATTCCACTAGATTACAAACTTGCCCATGTACAAGATGCATTCTTAGTAGTAAGTTTTTAAATTGAATATGAGGTACCAATTTGCAACATTAATAGATGCCTTTCTAAAATAATTAAACAAACAAATACAAATAAGTGGTATGCATGAATATTTAATAAGCACAAAGTTATGTTTCATTTCAACTTAAAGCTAATTAAATGGCTTGCAGTCAGTGTTCTTAGAATGACATCACTCTGGAGGAAAAGTCGTATTAAACATTCAACAGTTACTTCTGTTATAAACTAATTCATTTATTTTCCATCTTTGTTCAATTGGTAAAAGCATCTAGAAACTACAGTCTTTACCAAAAATATCACTGCTTAAATCTCCTAATATAATCTTGTAGAAAGAGAAATTCTGTTCTCTTTTTAATAAAAATAAAGCTTTTGGCTCAACAAAAATAAAATAATTAATCCACCCAAAATAAAAAATTAATCAAAATCTTGTGGTACCAGCTGAAAAATAAGTTTGTGAGACTTTGTATGGCTGTTTTGAGCCACCTGTAACAATTTCTTTACACTGAGTGGAGCATGACTAATCAGTTTCTGGGATTTCTATTTTGGTTTAGGATTTAATTTAATTTTAGGATTTCAGTCAGTGCAGTGCTTAGGCAAGATCATGGCATTTAATGCTCAGCCTATTGTTTAATAGGAAACCACTCACTGACTTCACCAGTATGTATCTGTATCCATTATTTCATATTTATATAATTTCTCATAAAAGTAATAGTATATTACACTGTCAGAAATACTGGGCTATGATCCTGAAAGGTCTCATGTATCATAAGTTCCTGATTTGTGGACAGAATGCATTGATCAAATGAGTGCTAAAACTAAAGATTATTAATATAAAATTGCTTTCTTAGAGACAGAGTTTTTATATACAGAGACTGTAAGCAGAGTCCTCATTACTTCAACAAGCAGAGTTAGATTATGTGGAAGCACTGCTAAATAGCAGATGAAAATCCTTTGTTGAATAGTTGAAATTTTTGAAATCCCTTGTTTAAAATTTCATATTAAAAAGTGTTGTGATAAATACAGAAGCATTTAGGAAGCAACCTGGAATCTTATATATCATGTATGTGCTATATTAAAAAAAAAAAAATATCCACTAATTTGTGAGCAATCATAAAGGGACCTTATTTAACATGGTGTACTCTCCACGTAGAGTATGAAATACAGCTTTCAGCTGTTCATAGTGACAACACTAATCCAGCCAGCCCTTTTTTTTGTTTGTTTTTTCATATATGTATTCTATAAACAGCTTTTTATCAGATAAAGCAATTGCAATGTACTTCTCCCAGTATTTGTTGTACTTGCCAGCACCCACCATGTAACAGTAAGAATAATAACTCACCAAAATCCCTGAGAGGGGGGATGGTGCCCTCCATCTGGATTTCCATGCCCAGATGGCTATAATGAAGGTTAACAAACCAACTGATTTCTCACATGTATACTTCAGTTTTATAACTGAGTCCGGTTCATAACAATATCAAAGACAAATTGCTCCCCAAACAGCAGATCTAATGAGGCTTTATTTCCTACAGGCTTATTTTTAAGTACTAAATCTGGCTTACTACGCAATGTTATTGTCATATTGTCTTTAAGGTCTTAACTTCTCACTGTAGGTTACTTTTCCTTAGGAAAATAACCTACGGAGTAAATCTAATGGTTAGTGTTTTAGGTTCCTTGAACATCAGATGCTCCATTTAAAATTGTTTAAACTGACCTGTCACTTACTAAAAAACAACCTTTTTTGTGACTTCTTTTTCTTTGAGTCACAGTTAACAGCTATGGCACCTTCAATTTCAAAGCCAAAGCAACACTGTTTTCTCTTTAAAGATAAAGACCAACTTAGGCGTAGGCATCAACTCAAGGCCATTCTCTTCAATTTCGTTTGATTTCAGTAACATACTATTGATTTCCTTTAACCTCTTTGCACATGAAATCTGCTCTTCTACGGAAGGTGGGTATATTACTTATGTTTTATTTTTAATATGATAGCTAGGCCTGTGTGACTTCCTGTACTAGGAAGGCATTTTTTCATTATTATAAGAGACTGTTGTAAGATCTATCAGAATCTAGAAAAACAAAAAAGTTTGTGCATCATTGGTGCACATTAATATTGGTGTTATAATGTTGGGTTTTTTCTGAAATTGGTATCAATACACCTTTAAACCTTTGAAAACCTTATAAATACACTTTTTCTCCCCTCTTTTCACATCATTAGATGACAAAGATTACACAATATCACCCAAAGGAGTCAGATTTCAGCTATTTTGAATGAAGATAGACACATGATGACACATCACAGATGGATTGATACACTTCACTAGTAAGAGAAAAGCAGCAATATGTTTATTGGTATAAACCAGTAATTTAACAAAGTTTGATAGTAAACGCAACAATGGTTTAACAAGATTTGATGGCAAGGTACATCTGATTATTTAATGCAGAGGACAGGGTCAGACAAAACTGTTGACTTGCAAGGTTCAGAAAGGACCCCCTTGCCTTCTAAACTCCTCAGAGAATACAGCTATATACAGACTTAGTCTCAGACTTGGTCAACGGTTTATATCTAAAGAATCATATGTGCACAATCAAACCTTTGTACCACTTAGCTAAGAATTCAAAGCTTAATCACTTACTGAGAATCTGTTACTGCAAGGAATCTCTCAACCTCAAGGAGTAACCTTGAGAGATGCTCCTAGTCAAGGGGACATCCTGGCATGCAGCCTGCTGCCATGCAGGAGAGCTCAACAGGCTCTGGGCTGTCCACTATTTATGGAGTAAGGTAATTGACCATGACCATATTTGCATACTGACTAAAGAAGTTAGTTTCTTTGAAACTTGGCTTGAGTCAGACCTTGACCAACACTGTTAGGTGGGCACATTATTCAAATTAGCCTTTGGCTATTGTGTCATTATCTGCCTTCCCTGAATCCAATTTGAGTGGGATACAGCCTTCATGATCTGATGCAGCCGTGGCGGCCACCACTTCAACATTGTGTAATGGAAATAAAGGACAGGAGTGGGACAGGGGGGAGGCACACTGCCTCACAATGAATCCTTAATTGCTGCTTACTCCTATTTATTCAAAGTTGATTTTTTCTATTGTTCTGAACTGGGGGAGAATGGTGGCGGGAAAGAGCCTGCTCCTCACAACGTTACCTCATGAGCCTATAGTCATAAAGGTCAAAACAGCATCTTGATCTGAATGTAGATAGCTACAGAATAACAGTAAGCAAAGGAACAGCTGATTTAATGTATTCACAACTCTAATAACCAACTGAGATGCTACATTCAATTTTTCCAGGTTTTATTAATTTTCAAGTGCTGCTCCATATAGAATAATACATGCAGGTTAACAAGGAGACTGGTAATTTCTGCAGACTATAATTCTGAAGACTGTTAGAATCTTATGAATACATTTCAACAAGTAAAACTTTACTTCCTTGATATTTGTTTATTAAAATCAATAATGGTATATGTATACAATATGACAACGTCTGGCACAGAATGGCCCATATCTATACAATTAGTTCTCTTTTCCTTTGAAAAGGGTGGCTGCAAATATATTACCTGTTGTTAATGATTTATTTTTTTGCCAGGAGGCTATTTTTTCTACGAGTAACATCTCTTAAAAGGTGTAATCCCAGATATCAGCTTTATATTGCACCCTTTCTTCTTTCCTAAATCATCATTTCACACTCTTAAGAGGAGAAATAATTAAATCAAATATCCTTCACTCCAAAGATTTCCGTTAAAAAAGGTTGGGAGAGGTGATATTGTCTCATTCAAAGGTCAGTAGTAATTTCCCAGATCTACTGCCATTTTAATTTCATAACTGCTGCCACTTTCATTTTATACAATTTTAGCATACTGAGACCCCATAGTTATGTCAATGGTTTCTTCTACCAACAACTTTTCCGGTGTTTGGATCCTTCAGTCATTATATATGTCAAGTTTGTTCTATTTTATTCCACTGGGCAAGTGTTAGAATGCATACCCAAACCTCCGTTTCTGTATTTTTTTTTCTTTGTGGATAGGAAAGAATGCTTTATTTCTGTTTTACCAGATGCATAGAATCATAGCCTCATAGAATGGTTTGGGTTGGAAGGCACTTTTAAAGGTCATCTAGTCCAAAACCCCACCTTGCAATGAGCAGGGGCATCTTCAACTAGATCAGGTTGCTCAGAGCCCCATCCAACCTGACCTTGAATGTTTCCAGGGATGGGACATCTACCACCTCTCTGGGTCACCTGTTCCAGTGTTTTACCACCTTCATTATAAACAATTTATTCCTTTTATCTAGTCTAAATCTACCATTTTCTAGTTTAAACCCATTACCCCTTGTCCTATTGCAACAGGTCCTAAAAAAAGACCAAAAAAATTCTGTCCCTAACTATTTCTGGCCTGTGCTAACTCTGCAGCCACAATCAGGTATTTCATGCAAGGGCAGCAACTGGAATGGACCACAGGCACACCATTGACCATTTTGATAACTTAAAAACAGAAACAATTGATTTACTATACTTGGAACAGTACCTGGGATTGTTTAGTTTCCTAGCATATGTATGGCCTATACCAATGTCCAGTCAGACTTTTCAGCTGCTGACATCACCACCAATTGTACATAAATCTACAAAAAGACCAGATTTTCCATGATGTTCTCTACTTCCTCTCATACAGCTCTCTGACTTTGTAATTTTTTATCTGAAGAGAGCTTTAGTTAGCTGACCTTTGTAAAGCACACGGTATAAATGAATCTAGGTAGAAAAGTAAAGAAAGAGAAAAAAAGGACTTAAAAAAAAACATAGAGAAAATATTTTGATCCTTTAATTTCTTTCTGGAGAGTTTTAATGCTATTAGAAATAAAGGGCCAAGGCACACTTCTCAATTGGGAATGTGAGTTCACAAATTAGTATAGGTGTATAAATTTTAAATTTCATTGTTGTTCTGATCCACTATTTCCAGTAAGTTTTCATCAGACAACCACATGAACAGGGTTTGGAGCAGAGGTTTGTAAATCATCTGTGATATCAAACTGTTTTAATGAAACATTTTCAGCCTAGCATCTTGAAGAAATGAGATGTATGCAGCCATACTGTCTCCATCTGTATATTTGTAAATGTCTCCTAATAACTTTAAAATCTGTTGGTCATTTCAGCTAAATCTGGCTGAGACTAAAGTTGTTAAGGGTATTCTATTACTATTAATCCAACAAAAATTGGTGACTGAGTAGAGAGACATTAGTGAAGGAAAATCTGTTGTAACTCTGGCCTGTGTTTCTTCCAGAATGAAGTAAAAAGCTACCTAATCAATATACTTGCAGCATTTTTCCCATTAAATGTAAGGAGAAATGGAAAGGAACCTTGTGCAAGGGAGAAAAAAGATGGTTTTAGGGAACGAGGCTACTGGAGAAATGAATGATTAGGAAATATAGAACACTAACCAATAACAATTTGAATTTCCTAATCTGTGCTTTTCATGCAACAACCTCCCTTTACCAGCCATATTATAATAATGGCATCAGAGGATCAGAAAATGGTAGCGACAAGAAATAGGTGCTGATACAAAGTTCATTAAGTGCCTTTGAGTATACAGGTAAGAAAGATTTCAAGCAGCTGATGTAGCGGGGTCTGCTGACAGGCAGTGTAAGTGCCAAAGGCAGCACAGAGGGATTTGTCTGAGGCAGATTTTTAAATGAAAACCAGGAGGTCCATCACAAAGCATAAGTGGCATCTATGAGAAATAGTTGGTTTTCCTGATTTCCACTGAGGTCCAAACTCAGCAAAAAACCTGGGAGCTGCTGCCTCACCCAGACGCAAAGTACAGCAATTAAGATACTTGGATTCCTTTTCCTCTGAGAGGCAGCATCTTCAGGCTGACACTGCAGTCAGTCTCCAATCTGAGAATGAAAAAACACAGCCTGACACAGCAACCTTGAAAGATTGCTGGACCTGTGTTGTAGCTTTTACTTTGGGTGCAATCCAAAATAAAAGTTGCTTTTTCTCGTGTTTGAGTGGTTCTAATGTTTCAGGAAGAGCCATTCCTTTCTTAATTTGCTGTAAGAGAATAGAAAGTCTGGAGGGAAAAAGGTAAGCTTGTGAAATATGCATTTTTTTTCCAGCCCATTCTTTTAATGAAAACTATTGAAATTGAATCTAAATCAGACCTAGACCTTGACTCACCCTGAAACCTAATCTACTACTTGGCACCATTCATTTTGCATAGCTGTGTTCAATGAACTCAAATAACTGTCTGGCACCTTAGCTTTGAAGCCTTGTGGTAAGGCAAGTGAATAGTAATTTTGAATATACTAATTCTACATATATGAAAGCTAAAGCAGATAGAAAAATGGGTAGATAGAGAGGGAGAGGGAGAGAGAGTTAGCTATCACCAAAATAGCTAGTGAAGAGAGGAAGCTGTGAAAGGCTGGGTCTCCCCCTCAAAGAGCAGGCTTTGTGGAAGGATGCACACTGTTTCTGCTCCCTGTCCTTTATATACCTAAGAACAGAAATTGTTAGCAGAGATTTTATAGTCGTGGGCACGTGCCAAAGTAACAACCATTTTTATTTTTTTGAGTGTAGATAAAAAAAATAAATACTGTATTTATGCAGAATCTACTCTGTGTGCAAACAGGCATGTAAGTAATACATAAACATGCATTGGCTTATATATAGTAAAGTAGGCAGTTTCATTCCTCTGATCTGCATTGCAGATATCCTATCTACACTGGGAAACTGTACTGGGTATTCTGTAGTCATTTCAAGTACAGAGCAGCCTGACATAATTTGCATTTGAGTTCCGCAACTTATATGATGAGAGTATTTTTTCCTAGATATCTAGAGTGACAGTTGTTTGCTTGTATAGAAACCCTGTGTTTCTATGCAGCTTTCTTTCTCTCATTATTTATTTATCCATTAATTTATTAATTCAGTCCTTAATTGTAACATTCATAGGATATGGGAGCTTGTTACTTGAAACTTTCAGGATCTGATCATCCAAATAAACCTCATTGCTTCTGCTTCATTAAAAAAAAAACAACAACAAACAAAACCAAAAAAACAACCCACAACTGAAAACAGAAACAAATAAAGAGAAATTTTGCTATGAACTTCAATGATGATATATTTTATATATGACTTTGTTGGATAACAACCTTATATTCTAATGCATCTTTTACCCCATTAACACTTTTCAAAACTAAGTGAAAAATTACAGAAATTGGATTTTTGTGTGTGTGTGTGATGGCATTAATAGGACATTATAATTTCATATAGAATTTAATTACATTCCCGAGGACTAATAAACTTCTTTATCTACATAGCAACATTTCAAATGTCTAAAGGAATGATTACATATTATCATGTCCGTGAACAAACAAGGATATCTCAATGTCAATTGATTTCAGGGAAAGTTAATGGATTAGTTAAACAAAGTATTTCAGTGGGATATTGGTGGCACCCTTGTGTATTGCAAAAGTTAATGATGCTTTTGGCTTTGTACCAATTATAACAAACCTTATTGAAGGCAGAAGATTTGACACTTTTAATATTTCAACATCTTCAAGAATCCCCAGGCAAATAATCCTTTTCCCTTCAAGGCAAACTGCAATGTAATCCAGTGCAATGAAAAATGAAGGTCTCAATTTTTGGAGAGCTTTACGTTATCGGTTTGAATCCTTATTGTTTTAGAGTCGCTTTGGAATTCTTACACAGTTGCAACATTTAGTATAGAATGAATGCAGGAGTATGCATATTCTTCATCTCATAATAACTTTCTTTTTATTTTGTTGCATTTTAGTTCTTAAAAAAATATATTCTATGACTGTATTATAAGAACTACTTTTTCAACATAGACCTCAGGCTTATTATTTACATGTGCATAAATAAATGTATTGCAATTACAGCAACCACTGCCTGCCTGAATATTGAAAACCATTTTTTTTGCTCTACTGCAATGTTTTGCATTGCTAGTTGTTTTGGGTATTTTTTAATGTAAAATTCTTGACTGCGTATTCTGCCATTTCCTTGAATTTTGACTTAGTATTATTACATGAACCTGTCAATTTCTGTTGCCCATACTTTATCGGCTGTTTGCTACAAGAAGTTGTGCAACATAAATTTATTTGTGTAGAAACTAATATTAAAGATTGACATAGCGTATCTTCACATGCTGTTATAAAAACTTATTTTGTGTGCTGTTCTTGATATACAGCACCACAAGCATGTTTTATGAGGAAAATAATAGAGACAATCTTAATAGGGGATATAGTGAAGGTAAAATTCCTGTCTCCATAACAAGGGAGGATCATTCCAAAGAGGTGAAACAAAAATATGGAGATATGAAACTGCAGATTGAGAATTGAAATAATTGAGAAAGTCTAATGTATTATATCTTAAAATGAAAATAATATTTCCTACCTATCTAGGAAAACATGCTACATGAAGGATAAAATTTGAGATATAAATAGTAGATGGTTGTCTTCTATATGTTACTTACTTTATTTTTCAGAGGATTTGCCTTAAAATCTCTTCTTCCATCCATTAAATGTAGTCTAAAAAAGAATACATTAAAGAGAAAATATTATCTCACTCTCAACTGGCTAAAATCGTGTACAGGCTGGCTGAGTGAAAAAGGAAGAAGTTAGGACCAAGTCTGCAAAATCCAGAATTGTTTTAGCTTTACCAGAAAGTTTAAACTGCATAGCTACTGCCTCCATTTCCTCTTCAAAATTGCCTTTGCCATCACTCACTTTCTGTTTGTTCTTTGAATAAGGTTTAAGACTTAGATAGGAAGACTGAAAAATAACTTTTTCATGAAAAGGATTTTAGCATGATCCTTCCATAAACTGCTGCTTGTAGAGCACTGCTAGGTGGGAGGAATACATACAGTTTATAAAGAACTACTGAACAGGAATGAAATTCAAACATTACACTCCTTCACTTGATTTATGCTGATAATCAGAGTTCTCTTTATGAACTTTAAAAAAGTTACTCTGCCCTTAATGATTTTTTCATTTTTCAGATTAGGAATCAAAGGCAGAAAAATTAGAAGTCAGTATGGGATTATTATAAATAATAATGTAATCACAAAAATTACTTTCAAGACGAAATATGGGAAAACATGATATGTTTGAATTGCTCATTTGTTGAAGACCTGATGATGATGATCATGTAGCATAGGCAGCAGGTTGAGGGAGGTGATTTTCCCTCTCTACTCCACTATCATGAGACCCTACCTGGAGTACTGTCTTCAGCTCTGGGTCCCCAGCATAAGAAAGACATGGACCTGCTTGAGCAGGTCCAGAGGAGGACCATGAACGTGGCCAAGAACGTGGAGCACCTCCCTCCCCTATGAGGACAGACTGAGAGAGTTCAGGTTGTTCAGCCTAGACAACAGACGGCTCCTGGGAGACCTTATAGCAGCCTTCCAGTACTTAAAGGGGGCCTACAGGGTAATGGTTTTAAACTGGAAGAGGGTAGATTTAGATTAGCTATTGAAAAAAATGCTTTACTGTGAGGATGGGGAGGCATGAGACCAGGTTGCCCAAGACATTGTAGACACCCCATCCCTGGAAGTGTTCAAGGCCAGGCTGGACGGGGCTTTGAGCAGCCTGGTCTAGTGGAAGGTGTCCCTGCCCATGGCAGTGGGGGTGGAACTAGATGATCTTTAAAGTCCCTTCCAACCCAAACCATTTTATTATTCTGAGTTTTTAGTGAAGATTTACAGAGCATTCTGGGTTTTTAGAAACACCTTACAGTATTTTCATTTAGTCTTCAATGGAAACAATGACAGTAATGTTTGACTAACTGCATGATGGATCCAGGGTTTTCTAGAATCAACAATTAAAAGTTAT
Source organism: Falco cherrug (assembly GCF_023634085.1). NCBI lineage: Eukaryota > Metazoa > Chordata > Aves > Falconiformes > Falconidae > Falco > Falco cherrug. The sequence continues at coordinate 10,640,654 of NC_073699.1, forward strand.
AACCAGCTAATGTCTTGGGTCTCATTATGTTTTGTACTTCCTCTTCATTTAGTTTCATTTCATTGGCTCTTTTGCGATGTAAATCAGAAAGAATTCTTCCTTCACAGTCTTTTATTTCACAGTTCTCTTCAAGATACTTTTGTGCTGCACTATACTTTTCCCAAATATAAGACTACTGTCCTTTGCTAGTTGTGTGTGTTCCCTGAAGACTATGGATAGCACCTGAGGCAATAAAACAGAATTCATCTGACAAGGGAAGTATCATTCAGCAGACAATGTAGGTTATGATGTTCTGAACATTTAGGAGGAACAACAAAAAAAGCAGCAGTTCCCATTCCTCCTGTACAAGTCAGTTGTCCTTATATTCAGATGCAGTAGCAGCTGTGTTCTGCCCCTGAGCTGCAGGCAAATTATATTTTTCTCAGCCATCCTGCATTTGTACTCTTTTATGTAAGCTAGTTAGAGCTGATTGGCATCCACCTTATCTGAGAAAAAAACTACAATTAGTTTATATTTGCTGCTGGCCAGGCCAGGGCAAGCAGGCCAACTACAGACCGCCCCAGAGCCTTTCCTTCTGAAAAAGGCACAACATGTCAAAACTGGAGCTTCTAACTGTTATTCTAAAAATGCTGATGGAGCTCTTTGATGTTGGGAAGGAAGTGCTGGTTGTTGGTTTGTGGCATTAGGCAAGGAATTTTACTCTTTGAACAACGATGGAAAACTTAACTACAATGAAGAAGGTATTAAACTATATTTGTTCATAGTCCTTTGGTAACAGAATCATTGATAAATATCTTTCGGTCTCCTTTGCCTTCCAACTCAGTGGCAGCAGGAAAGCACAACATGAGAACATGTGGGCATAAAAGAGCAGTGGGAAAGATTCAACAAAGGAAAACAGCAAGTAAACACCACCAAAGCTAAGCAAATAGAAGAAAGAAGGTATAAAGCTGACTGAATAAGGCAAAGTGCTAAATAAGATATACAAGAAAACTGAAGACAAATCAAAAGCTTCTAAGAGACTCAGTTACCATGGGAACATTTGCTAAAGTAGACAATGTGACAGGAAAGTACGTTTCAGACTTACCTCTGGAACAAGTTTAGAAACAGGGCCTTTTTTTAAGAGCCACAAGCCAGACAAGTGTTGTAGAGATGCTTCTACCCATTTCACCCATCCGTTTCCTTCAGTGTTTTACATACATTTTTCTACTACAATAAAAGCTGGTCATGAGTATTTGACTTAAAATAGAACTACAAATTAAACAAGAGAAGCATGCCAACAGACTCGGCTAAGGGTAACCAATAATCTGGCGACTGAGGCGACTGATGTCAGATTAAAATGACCTAAGCAGGTTCCCAGAGCTGGATGATAACTTGATGATAACAGATCTCTTCCTCAGGAGCCTCCCCTCCCCCAGCTCCAAGTCATGTCTGGACAGGCATTGAGACAGACAGAAAAAAAAAAATATCACACACATGTACATATACCTGCTGCTATAAATTGTCACATCTTCTTGGTGTTGGAGGAGGTGGTGAGAAATCACAGAGATCTGAGTTATAGCTAGGAAGGGCAGACACAGGAGAAGGAGCCTGAGGACAGAAGGGTTTCTGCTACCTTGATAAATACGCATCTATGGATGCCTATATGTGCATCTCCCAGATCTCAGGGGACTGTTAGCTATCATTCTGCTTTTTACTAGATCTTGTTTCTTGACTCTCCTTCCTTCCTTCCTTCCTTCCTTCCTTCCTTCCTTCCTTCCTTCCTTCCTTCCTTCCTTCCTTCCTTCCTTCCTTCCTTAATGCAAGCGCAAGTCAAAAAAAAAAAAAAAGAAAAAAAAAAGAAAAAGAAAAAAAGAAAAAAAAAGTCTTACTTTACAAGCTTTAAAATATGTTTTATTGAACTAAATAAGTCTTAAACAAAATGCAAATAACTACATGGAGACTTCTAAAATTAGTATTACCATGACATTTTTCAGAAAAAAAAACCCAAATCAAACCAAACCAAAACCAAAGCCCTGGGAGTATAGTAGCTTTTGTAGAACATTCCTCGACACAATGTAATATTAATAGATTTGGTCAAATCCTAGTGGGACTGTCACCATTATAATATGTGATGGATGTAGTTATGATACCTAAATGCAAGACAAGCAATGATAATTTCATCTACTAGTATTCCAACTGTTGCCCTAGAGCCAAAAGCTGAGATGTGTGAGGCAAAGCTAATTTATTGAAGCTGTCTTGAACTGTCCTCATCCTTTTGAACAAAGACCGTATTATCTAGATTATAAGTGATGTGCTGTAGCATTGAATTGCTTGAAAAAAATTAAAGCATGCTTATATACAAAATTTTACTGCCATCTGTTATGAAACATACTTCAAGAGTCATAAGGAATATTTGAGAAATAATGCATCTCTTTGCAGAGTTCTTCTCACCACAACCAAAGGACTATTGAACTGCTTATTTAGGAAGAGGAATTTTTTTCTCTTCATACAATAATTTTTATTCTGAAGGACACAGAAAACAAAACATACTGAAAAAGACTAAAATATATACCAAGATTTCATATATAAACCAGTTCTTTTAAAACTCCTCATTATTACACTGAAATGCTGGAGTTCTATAGAGGGCATAAAAAATGCTGTAAGTAGGGCAATTATTGGTGAGAAGTTTGTAAATGTGAAGGTGGAATGTAAACAACATATTGAAACTGGGTTTTTATAAATTCGGGAAAATCTTTGCTTTTCAAGGAAGAATACTGCATTAAAGCAATTCAGAATCCTTTTTATTGAAGAATTAGAAGGGAATCACATGAAATCCAGCAGCAAAGTGATTAAGTTGCTGATTGGTTTTAGTTATTAAGATTTATCTTAATGCATTTCATACTCAAACTGCACTGTGTTTGAAGACAGTTTAGTCAACCACATTTATCTTAACATCAGAAAAGGTGAATAGGTCATCACCTTGAAGAACTATCTATAAACAGTTTTGATGATGCTTGGAAACTTGGAAGAGCTGAAAAGGAAAGATTTGTGCTGGTTAACTTCACATTTTTAGAATGCTAACAATAGCCTTTATTTCCAAAAAGGCCATTTTTCAAATTAACCACTGTCTGAATAATACTAGTGCAGGATGACAACCTTAATTATTTTTTCTGTATAATCCTACAAGCTTTCTGTGACAATTCTTGTGCCCAAGATAGCTGAACTCAATGTTTCTGAGTGAACTTCACCTCTGTCCATAGTGTCTCACAAGTTTCTCAACACTGAGCTACTATTTGATCCTTACCAAGGGAGGAGTTCACATGGTTTTCTTTTTCTCAAACCAGGCTCTGGGTTTCAAATCCACAATACAACAACTAGAAATATCTCAACCAATTTGACTTAAGCTCAAACTATACCTTCCTCTGCCATCCCACTGTGTTGAAGACATAATTCAACATACTGAGAACATTTTTTTTCCCCAAAAACAACTAGGTCCATGAGCACTGGAATAAATGGAGCTTTGTTTCCTCTCGATTCATAATCATCATTATCCATCATTATTCCATCCATGGAATTCAGTGTCTAAGAATCGATGTGTACCAAATAAATGTTCCCTGTGCTGAAGAGTCTTTCTTTTTCTCTACAAACTCATTTTCTTCTGCTCCTCTTCCAGACTGGGTTACCTAGCTAACAAGGAATGCCCTCGTATCATTGCCTCTCTATCAAGTGACGTTCCAAGAGATGGGTCTTTCCTTTATTTACAGAAAATTTTCAAGGAATTTTTAGAAACTTGGTAATCTTTGAAAGCTTTTTTCTAACAAATATACTTGAAATTGACTGACCAGAAGTTTAACAGAGGTGTGGGCGTGGGTGTGCACGCACACACACACACACACACAGGCGCGCGCGCCTTTACAGTACTACCTTTATATCTTTAAAATTAAATTCCACTGTTATTTTTGATCATTTATCCTTTTAGATTTGATTATGGTAATGCAAATATTATTAAATCAGTTATGCAAGAAATTCAGCTGAAATACCCTGGGTTCTCCTACCAAAACACAGTTAAACGTATCATAATTTATCATCTTATTGTTTTATCTTTGCTTGACTGTGGCAGTTTTCCTACCTAGTTTGACATTAGCCTTGCTCATCATGTTATTTTCTATTGGCAACTTGAGCTGCTGTGACTGTGAGAAGAATGGTGATGCCCATGTAAAATTTTTAATAAAGTCAGCATTACAATTGCATTTAAGCTTCATTTATTCAGGCACTGTGGCAAGCATCTAAGCCTTGTTGATTAAAGAGTAACATGCTATAGTTCAGCTAACTACTGTCAATATGTGCAATCTATAAAGTCTTTTACACATAAAATATTACACACCTGTGAATACAATGCCTGTTTGTCTGGTAGAAGTACCCCTTGTTTGGAGCTTGTAAATGAAATTTTGAAAAGAGGTACCATAGAGAGGTGTTTGCAAATCCAGTAAGAATCATTTCAATTCCATGAATTATATTCACTAGACAGTCCTAATGCCATTAACACCATTTATATTTAGCTCAATACAGGATGTATGCTTGTTTTTATTTTATGAGCTTACAACCGTATCGATCTAAACTGTTACATTAGGAATTTTCTTCTTTCATTTTGTTTAGCTTTGTTCGACACATGGCAGAAGCCTTGCAACAGTATGTAAGGCTTTGTTTTTCTAAATTTCTTCCTCACAGACCCTGAAGTCATTCTAAGGAGACTGCCTGGCTAGCAAAATCTGTAAAACCTACTTGTTAACAAGGCACATGTAAAAACGCTGGTAAGGGGATGATGTATGTTTTACCTTGACAATACCATTTCTCAATTTGATGAAGGTAAGAAAGTGCACTTCCAATTGCCTTAGCTGCTGTGAATAACCACACAGAATAAGAAATATCACTTCTAGTCTTAGGTTCAATTAAAAAAAAAAAAATATTATTTTATTAAAAAGAAGAGTATATATAGATACAGAGAAGCAGTATTTCAAAGCCCATTTTTATATAATCCTTCTCTGTTGGGTAAAGCTTTCTGTACTGTAGGGCAATTGGTGAGTGCAATAAAATGTTCTTTGTCAATCTGTGTCATAGCCCATTACTTGTTGCCTTGCGTATAGTGTATAAGCCAGCCTGAAGGCGATCTTTTTTTCCCTTAGAAAGATAACAGCAGTGATTCCAACTTTGTATTGCAGCTGTCAGAAGTTCAAAGAAAATGTGCATAGTAGATGCTATCTATCATGTTTTGGGAGGAGACAGCAAATCCTTTTTAGCTATCTGTTCTTTCCATGTCAGTTTTCAATATTTTAAAACTATTCAGGGACACATGTATGAGTCAATTTTTTCCTTCACCATTGTACAATCATACTCCTGTTGTCATATATGTGACGTATAATTTTATCTATGATAAGATATATTTGCACCTGCAACCATCATAGTTATGTTTGTAGTTTAGGCACATTTTTTCTCACATTCTCATGTGTGTTAGCAAATGCAAAGTCTTAAAATTGCCACATAATAGTGTCCAGAAATGCTGTAGGCTATTTCCAGCTATTTAAATAGACCTAGAAGATATTATGTTTCTCCATAAAATTACTTAAACTAACATTACTTTTCACTTAGGATTGAGTTATAGTGTGTTCACCACAGCAGAATGGGAAAAATACAGGAAGCAAATTATGCAGTAGGCATTTAAAATTTTATGAGAGAAATAAATATTTTTGCTGGCCACAATAAAAGAACAAGCTAAATTATTTGTGTATATGCCTCACGATAAAAAAAATATGTGCAAAACAGTACATACACTGATTGGCATCACAAAGACCATTCAAGTCATCAGTTTATAGAATTTGATTTAGTGGGCTGTCACACAGGTGGAGCATTACTGAGGTGAATTCTGACTGTGTGCATCCATAAAAAGTTCATAAAAGTTTATGAAAGCCTAATTCCTGCTTATAAAAGAATCACATAGGAATTAAATGGTAAATACATCTACAGCTAGACAAGCAGTTTTGATTACAGCTCAGAAAATTAAGTTATGATCTAGTAAAATTAACTTTTTCACCTCATACTTTAGTAGAAGAAAAATAGAGTATCCTTAAAATTGGAAGGCTGTAAAATAATTATTTCAAATTATGTTATTTAATATCACACTCATCATTTTAATTATGGAAAATAGGAAAGAAAAAGGCTAAAATAGGACAGATACATCCCCAGAAAATGGTTAAGAGTTTTGGATTTTAGGTAAATTTTACCAAAGCACTCTTGGATGTCTAGCTGCAGTACCTGATCTTCAAAAAGACATGAAAGGATCTCTACTCATAACACAATATCATATGTGTTGATAACATAACAACACATAACAAAGGTACAGTGTACCTCAGCAGTTACTTGGATCAGATGACTTGCTCATTGTCATTCAAAATGTCTGTTGCACGTGAAAAAAAATAACTTAAAAATTGTGTATCAGCAGCCTCAAGTTCCCCCCAAAAGCTAAAGATGGATGACTTTTTTGGACTGATTGAGATCAGTAAGATTTTTGAATCTTATAAATTACTTCACTGGGGTCTTTTTAAGTAACAGCCTAGGGAACTGTCTGAGCACGACAATAATTTCATCAGGGTCAGCTGAGCACTCCTGAATTTGTTGAACTGGAGCCCTAAAAGGCTTCATCCCATCAATGCATTGTCAAGGTACTGCAGGTAATGCTTTCTGTATGAACTTGTTTTTTAGCAGCATTTCTAAGGGATTCTTATTTGTTTACTTTTCTGTTTACTTTTTATCTAGGGCCTGACATGGCACTTAGAACACATCATGCGTAAACACTACAAAGGCTTGGTTAAATACATTTCTTCCCTTTGCTCTGAGTGATAGAAATCCCAAGAAGATTGAGCCTACTTTTCAATTAACTTGAAAGCCATTCTGTTGACACCAGTCTGAGAGGCTTCTGTGCTCCGCAGGCAAGAAAGTATGAGCAAAGCATAACAACATTTTTCCCTGTAGCCGCTGGTGAACTGCATGTCTTAGAGCTTCAACAGACACAGAAAAACCTTTTTCAAAGGCCAAAGTCTATTCTTCGTTTACAGGCTATGATGACACAGTTTGGCATGAGAAATAAACCTAAGAATATAGTAACATTAAATCTATACTTACAGCCTGTCAAGAGGCCAACTATGTTTATAAAAAACAAACATTTCCCTATATTTATGTGCATTATGAAGCTGCATTTAATGGAAGTGTTAATGTACATGAATATTTTCCTTTGAAAAAATTATCTAAATTTTAATGCATTAAGTTTTGAATCTACGATAAATCATAACTTATGCAGAATCAAATCATGGGAGGTGCATGAATTCATTTCAGAAAATGTGCCTCCAGAAGTGTGAAATCAGGGGTATTTATTTCATAATTTAGCATGTTTGGAAAACAGGATAGGATTCTTGTGTGTAGTTCACTTTTTACTGGTTGCTCTAGTGGACTTTTCAAGGCTGAATTAAATCCTTTGCAGGGAAAGGGTCATGGCTAATGGCGAGATGTTTGCATTCTTGTCTATTAGGAATCACATTCCTACCACAATTCAAACGTGCCCAGAAGGCATCCACCATTTACTGACAGTTCCTCCTTAGTGTATGGGCTTTCAGATCCCCATTTAAGAAGGACTGAAGACAACATGCTGTAATACCATAAGCCCAAAACCAGACATATCAAAATTATAGAAGATGCAGCTCTGTGTAACAGTATGATGTAGGCTCTGGCATCATACCAACAACAGAGACTCCTTTTGTGAATGGATGAAGCTGAAGCCCTCTCCCCTTACTGACACTCTACATACTGAATATGAGCATATTTAAAAATTAATTTTTAAATTGAATTTTAAATCTGGCATATTTTATAAGGCAATGTCCCTAGCATCCCATTTTAACTTTCTTGCTGCTATACTAAGGGATCTTCTATGCTATTTTCACACAGTCTGCAAGTATTTATCTCATTACACTCCTCAAAATGTAAGATTATAACTGAAAAAAACAGCTGTTAAAATAGCCTTTTTTAAAAAAGTTTCTGTTATTAGGAACACATCTTAAATCACTAGTGGGAAGTTAAGTAGGCTTAGTTAGTGACATGCTGTATAAACTACAGGGAGAGGAACAAAAATGAATGAGGTACTTTTCTATGAAATACTTAGTAACTAACGTAATTATCTTTAAACATTTATTGATCACTTCTAGGTTTGGTCAATGGTATTACGAAGTATTTAAGAAGTAATTAAAATTACAAAACATCTTGTTTATGTTATCTTCAAATTTCTGCTCTAAATGGAGACTGAACTACATACAGAGGAGACCTGCTGCTTGCTCAGCAGAGGTACCAACATTCTTCCTGGCTCTGTTGGCTTTCCTGGGCTGTTTTCCTCCCTAAATGAACAGGCTTCTTTTAGCGACAGATAAAACTTTCCTGGGTGTACTTGTGATGTGACAATGTAAGTGTTAACCCTTGAGGGTTTTCAATCACAACCTCAGGCAATCCTTTTCTACTTTCTAAGCAGTATGTTTTGCCTCCTGCCCACCCTCTGCAACATACTGCTGTCCATGTTAGCCAAAGAGACAAAACAGCCCAAATCCCAATCCACAATAACAGCTTGCACTTGCATTCATGTCATACCTTAATATGCTGAGCTATGAGCTGTGGCAGCTGAGGAACAGCCATGCCAGCCATTCTGCAGCCTGGAGTGTGATTGTGTAGCTGAGAGATGGGATTGACTGTCTCAGCTAGCATGTGACATGAACACTGCAGGACTGTAAACCAGAACACTTAAATTAATGATATAACGTTTTGGTTCAGTTGAATTAATTGTGGTTTATTCAGATCAGCTCATATTTTTTTGAAACAGTTCATTGAGCTCTAATTTTCTGATTTCAACCTCTGTCCTAAAATTACATTCTTGGATCATTAAAGCCCAAGAAGCTCAACAAGCTCTCCAAATAATTGAACAAGATAAAATTCCCTTTGTGAAAGTAAGAACTATGTTTCTTCACTAATGAATTTGCTGCGGTAATAACAATAATGACAATGGGAACGAAGTAGTCAAGAAAATGGCTTTCTGAAGACAGAACTCCACAGCTGCAAGAGCTGTTTTTCTCGTTACCTTTTTCAAAATAGTTTGAATTTTGCTAAAACAGCTTGCACAGGGCAGTGTGACTTTAATTTTCACTAAAAATCACACTGCAGCCTTCAGAGCCCTGGAAAGCTTCCTCACTTTAATCATTCACTGTATATGAGAAAGCTTACTTTTCCCAAGGTTTGGAATCCAACCCATTGAGAACATCAGGAGCAGCAAGGCAAAAACACATAACTCTTCTGTGGAACTATTCACTCTGTCCCCTTAAACATCAGGTTACTTAAGAACACCAAATAAATAAAGATATATCAGGAATAATAGGTCAGCTTGGTGTCTGGTTTATAATGTAAAGATTTATAGCACTTGAGGAAATTTATAATTTTTACTAGCAAGGACATATCACACTCTGTATAAAAAGTGACAGGTCCCTGTCATTATTGAGAGTATCCACACATGTAAAAAAATGGGTAAACACAATCACAGACTGTCTAGAAGACAATTAAACCCCACTTGTCAATACATGACACTACAGAATACACTAACTGGTGGCTGCTAGCTTACAGTTTAAGGAGACACCATAATAATTTGATAATCAAATACATAACTGGAAAAGCTATAGACAAAATGTGCTGTCACTCTGGTTTCACACACAAGCAGACCTTTTTATTCCTCAAGAATCTTCACAGAAGGAAAATGAGATGCCTATGTGTATTACACAAACATAAGCCCTTGTGTGCCTGCATATGCAGAAAACTCCTAAAATTCACAGATCCAGAAATAGCACCGAAGAAAGTATTCTTACTAGCATCTTGGAACAAGATCATGAATTCAGAAATAAATTAGTCAGGAAGGTATAAGATGTAATTTGTTACTTTTGAACAATCAGGCAAGATATAGCCATGTTGAAAATGTTTGTGAGAAGCTGATTGGCAAAGTAGAATTTTCTTGGTTTGCTCTCTTTTTCTGTAAGATCAATTGTTAAACAAAGTGTCAGGATTGTGCATATATAGATTTGTTCATTTATTTGTGAACAGTGATCCACTGAATGCAAAATTTATTGAGAATAGTTTTCAAAGGTGTACCTGGGAGATGTGGAAAAAATATATTATTTTTTTTTTTTTTAAAAAAAAGAGTTACATGAACTGATATTTTCAACTAGAACTGTGAGGTTTATTTCAGATGGTGCATTTTATTATCCTTTCTGATACTTCAGCAAGCTAGGGAAGTATGCTTTTAGTGAAAAATGTATAGGAAATCAAGAAAACACATTTCCATAAAATAAATAAATAAATAAATAAATAAATAAATAAATAAATAAATAAATAAATAAATAAATAAATAAAACCACGGAATTAATGTGTTGACTTATTTCATTGTCATGTCTATTTGCTTCCCAGATATTTTCAGAAATATTTTTTACCATTAAAAGGAAAATCATTAATAAGCCATTAACAATAAAACAGGGATAATGAAGCTAGAAGGAAAAATGCAAATGCAAAATCTATTTACAAGCAATTAATTAGTGAAAATGGACCATAATTTTCTCAGAAGGTGTGCTTCATCCCCTGTACTATATGTCTCTGAATGTTTAAAGAGCTTCAGTAGAAAGACAGTGTCAGTCACTAACTTTGGCATGAAAGCACAGTAGTATTTACATTTCATAATGAAAAACAGCAAAATAGTTGGTTTTGTAAAGTTTTGTCTTTTTTTCCTTTTATGTGGCCATTGTGAAATAAAAAATTAAAGGGGAGCCTGCTAATCTGAAGAATTCAGAATGTTGCTTTTCAAGAGGAATGCTGGAATCACAAGATTTAGGGTAAGATTGTAAGATCTGAAAACACTGATCTTGGTACACAAAAGAAGTAAGAACTTGTTAATTTTAGAAAATAAATAATGGATTATTTTTCTTTTTTGCTTTGTTTCCATAGGAAGTATTATGTAAAAAGAAGCATAGCTTTGTAACTGTATATCCTGAACAGCTTAAGCATCTTTCAGAAACATCAAAAATGCTTTTGACTGTGCCTTAAATCATCTACATTTGAGAATGTTGAAGAATATTGCTCTACTTCTCAAAATCAATTTTCCAAAAATCAACAGGCAAAAAATGCATTAAAGATTCAAATCTTGAAGAAAACAATTTATTGTGTCTATTTTAACACTGCTTACAGTTCAAGATTCAAATAGTGAACAAGAACAGAAACATCCTCTGACAATAATTTCTAGATATACAAGTCCTGTCAGGAAAGCAGTGGCTGTGCTAGTTTTCACTGGCAGTAAGTTAAAATAGTGACAGAAAGAAAAGCACGTCCACTGCATAGTCTTTCCTCCCTCCTGAGCACACGGCGTAGGCAGTGAAGGAAGATGCTTTTCTTGCCAGTTTTGCTCCTGTTTGAGGAGACCGTATTGAAGCTTTTTGGGTTTTTTTCCCCCACATGCTTTTTATTTAAACAACAGTTTGGATAAATCTGTATGATATTTCTTGCACTTTAAAGGAACTGTCCAACAGATTTATGGGCAATTTGCTATGTAGGCAGAAAGGAAAGGAATACAGATTAGATGATTGATGTTAATGATGGAAAGCATTTGTTGTCTGAGCTGCATTCCATACAGTAACAAGTAAGGTCTGGAGGCATTTTGTGGTATCTCAGACCTAGACTACCGTCCCCCTGCACCTGTGTTTGTGCAGGCATAGCTTGGTGTGTACAATTTTCTCTGTGTCTGAGCTCCTACCACTAATTTTTTTAATTGATGAAAATCATGATGAAAAAAGGTATCAACCAAGCAGTGGTTGGATTTTTTCTGAAAATAAGAGGTAAGCAGAGGAGAACAACTTCACGTGTCCAGTTGATTGTAAGGCTGCTGCATTATCTCTGTTAGCCATGGAGACTCCTATACAGTGCATGGATGCATACTGCAACTGAAGGGGGACATTTCATATAAAGCGTGCTGCAATTTCTCATGATTTTTGCTCATAGCTTCATATTGCTTTGAGGAAAATGTATTTAATTAGTTTTGGAAGTAGGAAATGACAGTGCTTATCTTTACACATGAAGAGTAACTGCCTTCATTTCTGGAGTACATAGGTGTGAGATACAGGTGAGGATTCAGGTTATACGTAAGCTGTGATAAGAAAGGTGGATCTCTTTTATGTATAGGTCCTTAAAACAGAAATATTCAGCCTCACTTAAACATCAGAAGCAGTCCAGTTGTAATAGCACAGAACCTGATAAAGGCACTCATATTTTTTTTAGTGGCCTCATGCTGCATTGTACCAGGTAACTTCTGACTGCATTTAGGCATGATGTGATGAAAAGTGAAAGCATTTTCCTGTCTCTTCTTGCACATTTTTCTCCTTGAAACTATGAGAAGATCCAGTTTTGTTTTTCTTTTGCTTATTACTCTTCAAAGGTTGAAGGAAAATACAGTCTCTGTATTGACATGAGGTAGATGCAGAGCTCCATGTTAATACTTGACCCATAAAATGCATGGAAATCACATAGAAGGTGGTCAGTTTTGGGAAAGGCAATGACTTGCATAGCTGTCTATTCCTTAACTTCTACTTTCATAATAAGGTTCAAAACTGAATCATGAGGCTGTTCAAACTGAAAAGGCAATAAGTCAGCAATTATTTTTTCTCAAAAAATAATCACCGAATTAATTAAGAAAAACTATTTGGTTCATAGTCATTGAAAGAATAAATTTGCTGCCCTTCAAACATGGACTATGTTTTAGATAGCAGATAAAATCTGCAATATATTACACTGGGCTTATAAAATATTTTGCTTCATATTTGTCTGTAATTATGGTTTAAGGATGGAAACGACAGTCCAGACTTGATTATGAAAATGAGCTAGGATTTTTTCTTTTTTTTTTTTTTTTTTTTTTTTTTTTTGGCAAATGATCCAGGAATGAATCTTGATCACTTTGGTCACATTTACTATCTGTAGTTATTTCATGAATTGCTTAAAGGACTACTCATTTATAATTTTTTTTTTTTTTTTACTATTTGCTTGTTTTGTTTTGTATTTTCTAAAACTTGGGGTTTTTTTCTGAGTTCTTTTAGTTTTGTTTTTTCTAAGTAACATGCATTTTTTTACTGCTTCACCAAATAATGGCAATATTTTAAATGGGGAAATATTGAATCTCCTTCCAAGAAATTAATGGAGAATTCATCATTCATGCTATTTTTCCTAAAACTTCTGGTACTTTCATTAGGAATTCCCAAATTCTGTCAGGATAAATTCAAAGTACAAACACAGTCTGCTGATCTTTAAGCTTTTTGTATTTTATCAGATTTTGTCAAGACTATTGAATAGGAGTGTAGGCTTTTGACTTACACACTGATACTGTAGAAACTGGACATATGTGGCGAATGAAGAGATGGGACGCAGCTTGCTGCAAGCAAGTTGTCCGTTTATTAGTGATTTTCTTACAATTATATATGTTTCTGTCTTCTACATATTACACACTGATTGGTTAAATCTTAAGCATAAAAAACACTGATTGGTTGACATTTAAGGCACACCGTTAAAACAATAGGAACTGATTAGTTTACCTTGTCATAGCAACAATTTCAATTCTAAGATTAGGGGGTTTCTTCCTACGTGACTTTCTTAATTAATAAAGTTCCTTATTGGCACTATCCGTTCCCTTATCTGGCTACTTGTTCCTCTTTGTCCATCTGGTTGCCATCTCAACTGCAACGGCTCAAGAGTCTGCAGTTAGCTTGCTCCTTTGTTCCCAGGGCTTGTGCCCTACAAGTTCTAACATGTCTTTATTCATCAGGCTAACAGTACTTGGACTCTTGTCCTTGAGGCCTTGTCCTGCAGACATAGTATATTCCATTTCTCATGAGTCACTGCAGAAAAGACAGTGATGCTGAAAGGAAGGAAAAGTATAAATATACTGTACTGGATTTGGCTGGGATAAAGCTTATTTTCTTCAGTGGCTTCTATGAGGCTAGGTTTTGGATTTGTGCTGAAAACAGCACTGAAAATACAGGGATGTTTTTGTTATTGCTGAGCAGTCCTTACAGAGCCGAGGCCTTTTCTGCTTCTCATACCACCCCAGCAAGGGGTAGACTGGGGGTGTAGAAGAAGCTGGGAAGGGACACAGCAAGGACAGCTGATCCCAACTAACCGAGGCGATATTCCATACCATATGCTGTCATGATCAGCATATAAAGCAGGGGGAAGAAGAAGGAAGGGGAGGATGTTTGGAGTGATGGTATTTGTCTTCCTAAGTAATTGTTAAGCATGATGGAGCCCAGCTTTCCTGGAGATGGCTGAACACCTGTCTGCCGATGGGAAGTAGTGAATTAATCCCTTGTTTTTCTATGCTTTACTAAGCAAACTTTTTAAACTGTCTTTAGCTCAACCCACGAGTTTTCTCACTTTTACCCTTCTGATTCTTTCCACCATCCTAATGTGCCAGAAATGAGCAAGGGGCTGGATGGGGCTTTGCTGCTGGGCAGGATTAAACTGCAACAATATACTTGAGCCATTTCAATAATTTCTGTTCTTTAGTTAAGCAAGACTCTGACTCTAACTTCTTGCTGCGCAGTTCAGCTTCTAAACTTATCAGAGGACAAGTAAAATTCAGCACCTTTCCCTAGACAAATCAGAATAACAGGAAAAAAGGCTGAGTACCAACTGCTCTAGTGATTTCCTGCTGTCCATGCTTAGTCAGATTTGGTTTTCGATAGAAGAGACCATACAGTGTCTGCAACAAAGAACTGAAAGTGGCTTGCCTTAGAAGTTTCTGAAAAGCATACCTTGTTCCACAAAGAACATAAGATCACAAAAACACATAGATATTGTAACAGGAGAAACCACAATGGACAGTCATAAAAGGAAGAGGTGGCAAATCCAAAAGAAAGCAGATATATATGAGATACATAAGTTAATGGAAAGGATACACAACTTTTCAAAACAGCAAAGTAAACAAGCACTTTCTGCTGTACTGAGTATACATCAAATTGCGCGTCCATGGAGAACAATAACTGGGAAACTAATGATGTTATCTCATGTGTGTGACACATCAGTAAGCTACCTTGTTCATTCTCATAGCAGCGTGCATTGCATTTTTCAGCCTTTTGAGGTTTGTACTGAAATACGAGTTTTTAAAACAGACTGTGATAGAAAGCCTGGCTGGATAGGGGAATTTGGCACTAAGATAGATGCCTTAATTTTTTTTCCCCTTTTTTTTAACTTTTTTTTTTTCTTTTTTCCTTTTTTTCTTTTTTTTTCTTTTTCCTTTTTTTTTTTTTTTTTAATGAGCATTGGTTCCATTTTCTGTGTGTAGAAAGAAAACCCTTATTTACTTCTTGTTCAGATTTTAACTTGAAAAGTTAAAAGTTAACGATTTTCCTCTCAGTAACGTTCTATAATACTGTTGTAGTGTCTACATAAGTATGTCTTCTAAAATTGATGTAAAAAGGAGATCTTATATTTATTATGTATGTTTTGATTTTGGAATTTGTCCAAAGTGGATTTATGAAGGGAAAACATGACCTATTTATATTAAAGTCCAGTATTGGTATTAGAAAAAATAGTAATATATGTGAAAAAAATTAATCTAGGGGTCAGAAGTTCCCCCACCTGTAGAACAATTGACCTTTGGAAGAGCTTTTAATTTGGAGCAGTAGGTGCAAAACATCTGACTAGGATAGAAGTGGAGCTTGCTAGGCTTGTGAACAAAAGTCCATTGCTTAAACTAGGAGGTAACTGGTGTCTGGAGTTGTCCACCTTTCCTCATATGACATTCAATAATGCAATATAGTATAGATAACTCAAGTATTTCATGTTCAGCAAACTGCCGTCAAATCTAAAGCAGTTTCAATATGATCCTACATGTCGTCCTTATGTTTTTGATACAAAGTGTATTCCCAGCTGTATGGCTATAGTCCAACTTCAGAAAGAATACCATTCAGCAGAAAAAGACATTCAAACCCAAATAAATGGCCACTGCTTTTCAAGAGAGTAACTTGTCACCAAGTAAATGGATCTATGATGATTTATAGACTTTCACAAATTATGAGGTACGAGGATCACAAATCACACTTGTTGCCTGAACATTGTTGCATATCAGCTGAGAATATCTTTAGTCTGTTCTTGGGCTAACCCTTACAATGTGGGCACAGCTATCCCAACATTGAAGTGATGGACACTTTAAAATACAGTGACAAATTATTGACCAATTATTCAATGTATCATTTCAAAATCAACAAACAATTTTCATTAAAATTATTCCAGCACATGTTAAAAATGAGCAAAGCAATGGTTAAAGGAGTTTGATTACAGGTTGTTTGGTCCTTTTGCCATTCTTTGATACTAGGTCAAGACCTTCCTTGTTTGTTTACCACAATGCTGTCCTGCCCTCACCAGTTGCTCTTGTGTTTTGAGATGATATGTAGAACCACTCTCTTCCATCCAAACCGAAGCATTATCATGTACATTTCCTCATGCTTGTTGCAGTTTTCAATATGGTTTAGTCTAGTTATGTTATTGATAAGTTAGGTTAAATGCAAATGCTACATCCTCGTTTACTAAGTCAACATCGGAGATCTTTGTGACTACCTTTGCAGGGCCTAGAACTCAATCTGAACAACAGCACTACCTGCTAGCTCTGCAAAACAGGTTGCAACACAGGGTGAACTGAGAAAAATAATACTGGGATTTCTCAGACAGCAGTCAGAACTGTAAACATCTTACAAGACTAGGTCTTCAAGTTTCACATACATAGCTATTAGATGAGTAAAGGTTGCAGCAAAATTTGCATAATTACACTTGTATGAAACCAACAGATTAAGCAATCTTAAACAAAATCAAACAGTACAACATTTATACTGTCAACTGGGAACAAGACCAAGCCTTTAAATTTTCATCTGTTTTTTATTTAATATTCAGTTTTGTTAAGCTTTCAGTTTCTATTATCTTTGTTTCTGTTTGTGTCATCATGCTCAGTATGTTTTTGGACTTCATGTTTATTGAGTAGCCTTGACTCTGTTGTACTCAAGGCTTTGCTGTACTGTAAGAAACTCTAAAACGTCTGACTTTGTGTTGTTTAAAGTAACAATACAAAAAAAAACATTTGGCGAAGCTTCTCTACATTATAGAAAGCTGTCAAATTTAGGAGTTAAGATTCATTAAAAAAATCTGAAGCAGACAAAGAGTTGATGCTTTCAGACAAATTCCCTTTAGAAGGGAATTCTAAGCATCTTTGAATTGCAGAACCCCAACCCAATAAAGAGAGATATCTGAGATTCTGCTCAGAAGCTTAGAAATATGGGTGCTGGTTTTAATTTCAGAAATTTCCACCTGCTTTTTACATTGTTTTTGACAATTTAGATGATGTGTATAATTTGATTATTGTGAAACAGCCTAGTGCATTGATTTGATATCTATAAAATGTCATGGAGTTGGACTAATGGTAGATTAGAAACGTCACATTTAGGGTATTCTTCACTCTGAATACACCTCCATATGTCTCAGGGTCTTTGGTGAATCAAATGAGTTTTTCATACAGCAATCAGACCCCTTGACAACCAAGTTTTCTAGATATTTTCAGCAAATTTAGAGAATTTTTTTTTCTTTCACATCAAATAGAAATTGGATTAAATTTCACATTTCATGTTGTTGACACTAAACACAAACAAAAAATAATTTAGCAACTGACTGAATTAAATAGTTGGGAAAATTAGATAAGGTTAATGATCTGTTTTAGCCTCACATTTAATGTGCCTACTGAGACTACTTTTCATATAAAATTATTGGGTGTTTATTGTATATGCAGTAAGACATAAACCAAACTCGTTAATAGCATAGAAGAAAAACAAGTTTCCTTTTTGAGAATTAAATATTGCTACTTATAACAGCAACAAATGCAAAAATATTTGAATGAAGAAACAGTGAAATCTCAAGTTTGAATAATATATTAACATTCATTTAAATAGATCATAATTATGGGTTCTTGTTTGCATTTTAACAAATATGGGTCCCACTAGAGCAATAAATTGTGACAAGTTTAATCACAAAGTGCAACTACATTATGTTTAGTATAGATTTTTTAAATTTCTTCTTATAAAGATGGGTTATAAAGCTAAAATACATATATTTTCAACAGCCTGTCTCAATTTAGGGTTGTTTACATCACAAGGTACACCTTTATATATTTTCATGGATTTCATAAACGTTTTATAGATCATCTCTCAAAGCAAACACGTTAAAATAATGCACAACACTTAACATAATTCCACTAAGTTTTATAGACTTTCTTAGTTATGATGACATATTTATACTGTATTCATTTAATTATCATTAAAATAGCTTAAAGAAATTGTATAATGCAATAATAGTGATGCATTTCAGCAATGAGTTTTTCTTGCCTTTTTTTTTGTGATTATGTCCAGGTTCTTAATTGCTGCTAACATGAATACAGGATTTTAAAGAGTATTCATCTACTTTACCATTCACCTGCAAACAATTACCATCAAAATATTCTACTTGACTGTATTATCATTAAATACATTTGAAATGACTTGGCACTTTTAGAAATGGATTACTATAAAATGTGTATGGCTCACCAAGCATTTATATAAAAACATTCTCCTTCAGATCGTAATTCCAGTATCTTGGTCTTCAGTTTGCCCCTTTATGTTAACCTCAGTGCCACGGACCTTTTGGATCACACAAGTATACATATATATACGCACACATTTGCATATGCATAAATCATATACACATACTTACAAATCTATGCGTAAGTACACATGCGTATGCATACACTCCCACACATATATACGCACGCACATTCTTATTTTTATATACATATATATATGTGTGTATACATATGCTGACTAAAGATCACTTAGGAAAGGGACATGAAAAAAGAGCAACTTTCTGAGTATTTGCGGTTGGGACTGCATAAAATCTGTCACAGATGAGTGGTTTAGATTAAGTTGCTTAAAGATTCACCACCAAAAATATGAGTGAAATAGTTTTAATACAAGTTTGGTGGAGTGCAACTTCACAAAGTCTGACGGCCAGGTTGACTCTCTTACTTATTACATGGATAGAACACACAAAGAAAAAACAAATTCAAAATCAAGTTAAAATAAAAATAAAATTTAGAATCAAGTAAAAATTAAACCGAAATTATTTACAGGGGGATCAAAGACACAAGGCGTAAGGGAGGTGCTACCATTGAGTCACAAGTTTTACAGAGCACCCCCTTGCTTTCTGAACTCGTTGGCAGAGTTTAGGTGTGGCTAGATCCAATCTTAGTCTCAGATTTGGTCAACAGTTTATGTCTATATAAAGAAAAGATATAAAGAGTAGGACAAAAGAGTAAAGGAGGTCCTTCTGCTAAGTCATGAGGTTCAGAATGGGGCCCCTTAATTTCTAAACTCTTTTTAGAGCCTAGGTGCTGCTAGATCCAATCTTAGCCTCAGACTTGGAAAATGGATTATATCTAAGGGTATATATTGAGAGTGAAGATTTACACACAGTATAAGGTTGTTGACAAAATAGTAGCAGCACTTACTCATCAATAAATTTAACATTTATGAAGTGATTTGGTAGGATTTACTTCAATTATAAAAGTGATTTGATTACTGATCCAAAATGCTAACTGTATATTTTTGACACATATATATATATGTATATTATACTGTATTGGTTATGAGGTATCTAAATCAGTTTGTGCACACACACATGCACACATATAAAAAGGAATAGGTGCATAGAAATACATGTACAAAGGTATACATACTAAAAGTTCCCCTTGAGTTCAGTGAAATACTCATGTTGAATGTCTTTTTGTTTATCAACAGGTGAAGGGTTTAGCCTCAAGAAGCAGGGGTATCAGCTCAGGTGCTGTTACCAGCTTTTGGCAACGGTCCCCCTAGTATCACAAACTTAGGAGTTCAGAAGCTCTGGGTAGCATCCCACTCAAAGGGAGATGCTGGTCACAGCCTGCTGCAGTCCAGGAGAGTTCAGTCAGACTTGGACTGTTATTTACAGCGTTCTAGGTGATCGGCTTTAGTCACCTGTAAATTTTCATTCTGGCCATTATCTGAGTTGGTCATTTTTCAGTGACAATGGTACTGTTCCATTTGGGCTATGATTCAGCTCAGGAACATCCCAAGGCTGTCAGGGCATGACTGATTACCTTTTTCATTTCCACCTTTGACGGGCAACAAGAATTTCTGGTATGAGCAGTACCACTCCCCACCTTAGTCATGCAAAAGTTGTTGGTATGATCAAAGGCTGCCCAACTGTCCAACCCATTACTCAAATGCCAAGACCTAACAGAGATTTCTGAGGTTGTAGAGCAGCCCAGGGAAGTGGTTGAGATGCAACACCACAAAGTCCCAGTCACAAATTTCAGTTTCATATTTGTGATTGGGACATTCAGTGGGTTCTGAACATCAGGAAACAATTTTCTACTGTGAGGGTGACTGAGCACTGGCACCGGTTGCCTGGGAGAGGTTGTGGAGTCACCATCCTTGAACATGTTAAAAAAAAATCTGGACATGGTCCTGGGTAACTGCTTCTAGGTGGAAGGGAGAGTTGGACAAGATGACCCCCAGAGGAGTCTTCCAATCTCAACCGTTCTGTGATAGTTTGATAAAACCTCATTTTACAATTAGTCTTAAACCAGTGTCTTCCTAACCTCTTGATCTCACCGTTCTCTAACATGTTTATGAGTTGTGGCATAGTGTTGTCGTTGAGACTCTTCAGATTAAAAGGAACTGTGAAGCTTTCCTACCTACAGTCTTCTTCCGTGGTGTTTCCATCACAAAGACCGTTCGTCTTTTTAGGAGTCAGCACACCTGAATAGAAACAGATTCCAACTGGGTTGGGCAAATAATTTGAAAAGTATTCAAAAATCCCTTTCCCTATGTCCTTTTGCTAGCTTTCTCTTATCTCACTTTCTCTCTCCTAATCCAGTTTAAAAGGATAGAGTTCATATAAAGCATGATTTAAAAGCATGCATTAACTATTGTTTACATCCAAAACAAAACCAACTCTAAAAAAAATAAATCCCCCCCCACATATAAAATCAGACAAACATGGCAAAAAACCACATATTAACTCTATGGAAATGCATATCAAGCAGTCCAGCAAGATGAACAAGATAGTACCTCTGGAAAACTTCTATTTAGTGACCAGGCACAAAGAGTAGGATAAATGATGAAATTATATATTCTGCAATGTTTCTGTTGGCTAAAAATCATGTTCATTGCCTGGTCTTTTTAATTTTTTTTTTTTTTTTATGGTGGTGCTTATGAATAATAAAACAAGTTCTAAAGAAGAAGGCCATAAAAGAAATAATGTTTAGAACTTTGCTAGTCTTCTAGGCAGGTTACATTTTACATCAGTTTACAGTGTTTATAAGTCTCAGGTATTGCAAGCTCCATGATACAGAAGTATTTAGATAAATATAACCCAAATAATATTTTTTGTTTGAAGCTAAAATATGAACCAGCCGAACACCTATCAGAAAATAAAACAAGAGATCTATACCCATCTACAGAATTCTCAACAAGTATTGAAACGTTTTAAATACCTGACCATATATGGACTCTTTCCTTACTACTGTTTTTCTTAAATACCCATGAAACATTATTCTTAAGCATCCACTCTTCTGAGAAGTGTACCAACAGACAGCATGGTAAATCTGATGCTCCAACTGCACAATTACTATGTGCAGATCATGTTGTGAAAAACTTCCCTACTCATTCATTGTCAATCTTCTATGAGGTAAACAGAGAAAATGATTATATTCATGATTCTTAATAGAACACTATTTCTTTGTGTTTACAGAAAATATCTAACTTTGACTTGTGAATTTTGGAGCATTGGAACTGAATCTTTCTTTTAGTTTCAGGATGTTGTGTGAAGCCCACACTAAATTAAAAGCGAAATGGCTGTAAACTCTGGAATGTGATCCTTTCCCCAGCCTCAGCCCCGTTCCCAGTTTTCTTACATTTTAATTTGAAATGATACTGTCAAATAGTATTTTCAGCTTTTCAACATAAATACAACCTGTCAACTTGAAGGGAACACTATGCACCTGTAAAGAATGCTTGTTTTGGAGATTTCTAAAGATAACTGAGTAGCACTTCAATTATCAGGATTTTTTCTGTATTGTCTGTAATTCCGAGGGTGCGTGTGAGCTCTGAGAACTTTCCTGAATGTTGATGTCAGGTTGCCTAGAACACTGTGTTTTCTTACTTCACAGAACACCTAATATAGAATCTATTATAGTTGCTGATGTATGTCATACTTTTCTATAAATAAATAAAGTATATCACACAGAAATCATGAAGAAAAGTGGGAACAAATTATTATGTTAGTCATTATGAAAGAGAGAAGAATCCTACACCAAATTCAGGAACACATCTGCATCCTCCTCTGAAGTCATGCATGTCTCATTACACTGGAGTCAGTGACACCTGACTCATGAACATTTGTTCGTAAGTAGCCCAGTATAAGCAGACATGATCAATTGTAATATAAAACACAAAAAGATATGAGGAGGATTTTCAAAATGTGATATCCAGGTACAAGGCAAGTATTCTAATCTATTAGATCTATTACAGAAATCCAAGGATGTAATAATATTAATAAAAAACCCAATAGTATCATTACCACAATATTTTTCATAAATAGTATTAAATGAATACATAATACAACATTATACTTTGTGAAATATTATTGTTACTTGAGGGTCACAATCAGGTTCAAGATTGAAAAATCACGGAAGGATTGATTGTAACAACTAATTTTCCAATAATAATATTCTGTATTTTCAGAGAAATGGTGAAAATAATTATACTTTCCTGAGAAGAGAGTTAATGAAGAGTTTCTTGTACTTATGCAGTTTCTAAGACCTGTTGAGGGCTTAATAAATACAATTTTGCAACATTTTACATTTTATTTTACTAGTCATTCATGTCCAGTGCTTTGAGTCGTTATTTTACTCCACAAATCAGAGATCAAGAGTTAATGACTCAGGTTTTGTATTTAATCACTATCATCTGTTCAGTTCCTTACTGTTCAAGCTGAGAAAACTGCACCACCTTCTCACTGACGGAAATCTGAAGAACTCTTTACTTCAGTGAGGAAAGACTAATCTACACCACTTTAAAAGATGGATGCCATTTACCATCCCTTTTTGCATCTTCATGGTTCAACATTTGCAGTGGAACTAAATAAGAGAAGCAGTCCTGGATGGTTTCCACTGACCATGAAAAAGAAGTTTAAACATTCACAACGGAGATCTTGCACAGGGGTCATTGGAGGTGATCAAACATTATTTAGCCTTGGACCATTTCAGGAAACATTTCCAAAACTAGGTCTTACAACTGGTATAGCTTAAATTAATTTCTGAGAAGTGTCTATAAATGTTTTACAAATCCCTGAAAACCAGTAGGTTTTTTCATGTAAATATTTGGATGTTGAGAATAGTTACTCATGTTATTTGGTTTTCATTCTTTTCCTTAATTTGTTACTCAAAATTATTTACAATGAAATCAGAAGTATAGAATATGTATATATAATTATTTCAGTTATAGAAAAAAATACACAGAAATATGAAAATAAATGTGAAAATAAATATTACATGTGAAATTTTTCTCAGGGGAAAAATTGTAATTCCTTATGCCTACCATAATAAAAAAAACCCTGGAGTCTGATTCCTCTCAAAGAAAAGATAAAAATCAACACAAAGTGCATCCATTGGTGAGTATAATGAGATCAAATATAGCAGGATCAAGGCAGAGCTCCCCTGCTCACTAAACATTTGCGAACATACAGCCTCACTACACTGACACCACCTGCTAATTACACATTGCTCTTGCTGCATGTCTCAAAATAAGTTTGCTTTTTATTTCAAATACATTATCTTGGGAATTGTACAAGATCATAATATTTTTCTTATGGTGAAGTACAAAATTAACCAGAAAGTGATTATAAAGAGGCAGCTCTCTATTAGCTGAGATCTTGTAACAAAACAAAATAATGGCTTATGCAAATAGAACAATATGGTGAATAATTCCCATATGGAGTCACATGTACTGTCTGTGTTGCAAGAGACAAATCTAAGTTCTTTGAAAAGAGAAACATCCTTCACATTTTTTTTGTGCAGTGAGGATTACCTTTAGAAAGACAGGATCTATGAAGAGTGAATACCCTTTCAAATGTTTCTTAGAGCCTGACAGCTTTCAGTCCTGATTTTTTTTTTTTTTCCTAGTTCTTTAAATGACTTGTCAGTTTCCTGGCTCTTGGCAGGTGGATGCTTATACACTCATCAGCGAGTCTTTGGCATCCCATTTCTCCCTGCCCGTGTCAATAATCACTCCCAACCTTGGCAGATACTTCTGAACTCTCCTTTATACTTTTACTGATGATTTGCTCATTTTAAAATAGCTGTTCTAATTTCTGTGTCTGAAACATGTTGCATTTTGTTTTGTGCTCTTCTCTATAGCATGGGAATCCTCTCCCTTCACGTCATCCCCTGTTAATGTCAGTGCCCTCCTGCCTTGCTCTAATATGCTATTTATTTTCCTGATGTGTGATGACTGTCACCATTAATGTTTTCAGTACTTACCAGTATGCTGATTCCCTAAGACTCACTTGATCATGAGAACTATTCAAAATTAGTGGCTGGCTGGATGCAGATACATACTGTCTGTATTTTTATTATTAGGCCTGTAAGCCTAAATGTACTTGGGTGGTTGTTTGCCTTAAAAATTTGGTGACAGACACAATGGTCCATAAGCTAAAAATTTTGTAATGGACTTTGAAATACAGACCATGTGTCTACACAATTTTTCAAATTTCAGGAATGTTTGTGCCTCTCAAGGCACAACCAACACAGATTTTATTAGAGATCCCTGTTGTTTTATAGCTTTTTAATTCCTTCTGCAGGCTGTTCTAAAATTGGAATTATATCAAATGCTAAATTTATTAATTGAACTGAAGACTGATGTGATGTTCACAAAAGTAGATTGGAGAATCAAAAACTCAATGGGTAAAGTGGATGTTCTTCAGCTTGAGAAAGAGATTGGATATGATTGCACTCACAGAGTGACTGTTCTGGGCCTTCTAATAAGGCTTTCTTTTACAGGTAAGTTAGAAACACATACATTTTCCATAAGGTATAATTATGAGCAGGAAGCAGTATTTCCTTACCATCAAGTCTGAGAGCTATTTTCTAAATTATCTTTCTACTTCAACCAGTCTCAGTAGGTCAGTCTCCCCTACATGCAAGCTGTTACTACTGGAAATCAGCAGCAGGTGTTTCATGAAAAAAGTCAGAGAAGAGGGCTGTAAATACTAAAACTTCAGGAAAATAACTTACTAGGTATTAGATATTGCCCAGTTAATATATGTTACTGAATGTTTCATATTTACTCTGTAATGAAATGCTGTTCATTAAATGAATTGATTTGTGCTTTAAGAGGGGAAGATAAATTCACTGAGCACCAGAAATTTTCGATCAGTTTCCCCAGATTCCTGTGTGGTGTATGAGGTCAGTGCATTATTATGGACCCATAAAACTGAAAACTGGCCTGTCACCAGATTCTTGAAGAGGAATTTAACAGGTAATTTGTTTGCTAAGTAAAATTCTTACTAATGGTTGAGCTTCTGTATGATTCCTAATATTTATGCTTTGAGGGGATCTTATAATAGTTCATTTTTCTTTGTACAAAAGTAGCTTCTTTTGTATTTGTTATACATGAAAGGTATGAATTCATGTATATGAACTTGAAGGAACAGTTTTCAGCTGTGCATCTCTACAAAGTTTTAATACCTATTATTTAGGTATACTCCCTTTAATTGATGTGTTTTTCAAAAGTACTGAAAATCCACTATTTCCATTTGAGACAAGTAGTTCTGTGAATCCTACACATCATTCAGAATCAGATTCTCACAAAACTCCTGAATCCAAGTGATAAAG
The DNA here is from genome assembly GCF_023634085.1 of Falco cherrug. NCBI lineage: Eukaryota > Metazoa > Chordata > Aves > Falconiformes > Falconidae > Falco > Falco cherrug. The sequence continues at coordinate 10,666,740 of NC_073699.1, forward strand.
GCAGCAATTAAAGTATCTGAAAAATCCACCTGTGCTTTTAGTATATCTGAATAACAGAGAACAGAGCTGTGTTTCCATTTATTTATTTATTTTAATTTCTAATAATACTTGGATACCAATCTGGGTTTTTTTGCTTATTTATTTGTGCAAAGCACTAAAGTTTTCTTTTATTTACATATGCTTTTTCAGGATGGGAAGCATTCAGAACCTAAATTTGGGAGCATTGTTCTTCAATATCTGTTATCTAACTTTTCTCTAAACATCAAAGTGTTATAGTATACAGGTATAATTGAATTCACTATGCTTAGAAAAACATTAATTTCAAAATAAGTCTGAGAGAATATTAAAAATTTTCCTGCCTTTTTCAGACATTCGTTTGCCAAGCTTTAGCTTCCAGACACTCAGTTTCACTGTGCTTCACAAAGAGTTCATTGTGTTGCTTTGTATTATAATTACAGTATGTTCTTCTTTACAGTAATTTTACAGTAATAACTTTCTTTACATTAATGTTAATTCCTGTGAAAGTGAGATTTTTTTTTTAGAATGTGATGTAATGGAAGGATGTTATACTGCAGTTTTCCCACTGAAGTAGAGGGTAACTGTTGTCTTGCGTTAATGGGCTAATCTTCTATTTCCTCCCAGCAATAGTAACTCTAATAACAAAATGACAAAGTACCCTTCTTTAGAAAAAATGAACAACAGTACATACTACTGATATCTAGATGATCATAAAATCATATAATTATTTAGATTAGACAAGACCCTTAAGATGATTGAGTCCAACGATTAACATAGCACTATCAAGTCCACTACTAAACCACGTCCCTAAGTGTTACATCTATGTGTCTTCTAAATACCTTCAGGGATGGTGACACCTCCCTGGGCAGCCTGTTCCAGTGCTTGACAACCTTTTCAGTGAATAAATTTTTCCTAATGTCCATTCTAAACCTCCCCTGGTGCAACCTGAGGCTGTTTCTTCTCCTCTTATAAATCATTACCCGGGAGAAAAGACTGACATCCACCTGCCTGCAACCTCCTTTCAGGGAGTTGTTGAGAGCTATAAGGCCTCCCCTGAACCTCCTTTTCTCCAGACTAAACAGCTCCAGTTCCCTCATGAGGCTTGTTTTCTAGACCTTTCAACAGCTTTGTTGCCCTTCCCTGGACATGCTCCAGCACCTCAGTGTCTTTCTTGCAGTGAGGGGCCCGAAACTGGACACAGTGTTCAAGGTGCAGCCTCGACAGTGCTGAGTACAGGGGACAATCCCTTCCCTTGTCCTCCTGCTGCACTACTGATACAAGCCAGGATGCTCTTGGCCTTCTTGGCCACCTGGGCACACTGCTGGCTCATATTCAGCTGTCTGTTGACCAACACCCCCAGGTCCTTTTCCTCCAGGCAGCTTTCCAGCCACTCTTCCACAAGCCCATAGCATTTCATTGGGTTATCATGACCCAAGTGCAGGACTCAGTACTTCTTGTTGAACCTCATACAATTGGCATTGGCCCATCGATCCAGACTGTCCAGATCCCTCTGCAGAGCCATTCTACCCTCAAGCAGATCAACACTCCACCCAGTTTGGTGTTGTCTGCAAACTTACACAGGGTACACTCAATCCCCTCATCCAGATCATTGATAATGATCCCATGCAGCAGTAGATGTACTCAAATACTTCAGTTCAATCAATGAACTTGTTATGTTGAGCTAAAGAGAAAAAAGCCCCATAGATAGCTCAAGCTCAGACTACATATTGCAGACCTATTAAAGACAGTATTTGACTTTGCAGGAATATGTTTATCATCAGTAAAATTCTATAGTCTTTGTAGTTTTCATCCAAGAAAAAAATAGTTAGCTCTCAAGGCATACCAGGCTGGTGCCATTGTTGAAGACAGTAAAGTTTCATGGACCTTTTAACACATTGTTCTCCTTCACCGGGAAATCTGTTTGAGTAAAAAGGGAATGGTAACTGTCCGAGAGATACATCCTGGCCCTGCATAAAACATGCAGCTCCTTTAAAATATGGAATGTTGGAGATTATGATAACAGAAAAAACAAGACTTCAAGTTGAAATGAAAACTGACTTGCCCTCACTTTTCTGTAAGATAGCGTAGCCTTTTCATCACTGAGTCTGTATTTAGCAAGGAAAGCCATATTTTAGTCATTAAAAAAAACCACAAACAAACTAGTAAGGACAGCATCCTCTACAAAATGTGTTTTGTTTTCAGGGGTCATGTGTCTGAAAGATGCAGAGACAACCATTTATTAACTGGGAAAAAAAATCTTCCTGGGCTAGTTTGATCTCTGGGCTACCTGAATGTGTATTTTTCTGAACTGCCAGACAATGCTGGTAAGTCAACAATTTAAATAAAGGGTTAAAAAGCCCTACAGTATTTATCCATTGATAATTAAAGCCAATAAAAGTAGTTTGAGGAAAAAAAGGTATAGGTACCATTTTTCTTCCAGAATCAGAAGATGCAGATGAAGAAGGTGATAAATAGATGGGATTTAATTTTTTTAAAAAAAGCCAACCAAAACCCCCCAAAAACCACCCCCCAAAAACCAACAAAAAAGCAAACACCTCGATCTCTGGATAACATGAGATCTATTTGATATTAAAATGTTCTTAATTCTTTATTGTTTTGTTACATCTTTAACTTTCTGGGCCCTTTTAATCTGAAATACATGTTTACAAAAAATCATTTGCTCTGTGTTTCTCAGCATTGCTATGATGTCATTTCTGAAAGGAAAATACAGCTTCCACACTTGTATGAGCAGTAACAAAAGCATGTCTGCTCTGCTGTGGCTGCATCCATGAGTGCTGCAAGCCAGACTTCATAATTCATGAAAAGGATGTCTTACATAGGGCTTATTGCTGGGAAGTATTGATTCAGCTATGCAGACTGATTAGGGGCAGGTGTGAGCTTCCTGCTTGTTTGAATGTGAATCAGCTGCAGCCAAGATGCCATTAACTTTGTCTAAAAATGCCTAAACTAATTTAGTTTTTCTCTCCCCCCCCCAAAAAAAAAATCCAACAAAACAAAACAGAAGCAAATAGATCATGCAGTCAAAATTCAGCTTCAGCTTTAATTACAAATAGTAGTTCAGAAAAAATAACATCATTTTCTACTTTGTTTCAGAGAACTATTTTGACTCAGGCAGAGTCAATATATTTTAAAATGTCTTTAACCAAACTATTTAAGTCCACACAATATAGTTTCATCTATCTTTGTGTTCTTTCATAAGAAGCTAACAAAATGCACAATGCTCACAGGAATAATTTTCTAAAATACATTATGCTCTCTGCATTCTTTCCACAGCCCAGAATTTTTAATATGTGTTGAATGTCTGCTGGCATTTAATAGTCATTATCTGAAAGCAAATATCTTGAAGGATTTCAGAAGTGATCCTAATGACATTCTTAGACTTTAATGGAAGACAGTGAATGTTCTAGCAACTATGTTGTGAAGGGCAAGCATATGAAAAATATGTAGAATTTGTAAAATGCAGTGACAGATTGATTGATGAGATATGGTCAAACTTCTAGGAGAACTGCAGAGAATACAGTGTCATTACCTGATAATAAATTGACTGAAAATACCAAAGGAAATGCAAGCCAAGCCTGCAATGTTAGGCTAGTCAATGCCCACATTTCTACTTTTATTGATTTTTAGAAATGATCATCTGCTCCAGCTTGGTCATGACTGTCAGCATGGGACTGAACCTGTTATCTGTGATAACCCTTTTCTGAGGAAAACAATGAACTGAAAAATCTCTCAGTCACCTTTAATCACCATTTTCTCTTCAGCGCCTATACAGGAAGGCATTAAGCCATAGCAACAGGTAGTTCAAGAACCACTTCAGCTGTGAGAAAAGCCTGCTTTTAAAGGTAAATTCCAAAACATTTTATTCCTCAGCCCTTTATGGATGCCATGTTTCTTTGTTTGGTGTTTTGTGGGGGGTTTTGTTGTTTGTTTGTTTGTGGTTTGTTTTTTTTTTTTTAATAATTTGGCTAATCTAAACTGTAATTTAATCAATGTAATAGAAAAAAAGTTCTGCATGCTATAACAGTAAAACTAGCTATTTAGTTCAGCACTTCATGGGGATTGGAATGTTCTAACTCCTACAGAATTAATCTAATTTCATACAAGACTTGATTTTGCAATATTGCACTAACATGGTAGTGTTTTTAAACCCAAAATCTCTGTGGTTTTCTTGATTATTGCTATTATTTTTATGACTTAACCATTTATATTATTCGTACTGATTCTGCTGAGATAAACTGGCTTACTTCACTTTAACCAGCCTTAATCTTTGCCAGGGTTCAGGGAGCAGGAGATCCATTCTGAAAACTCAGGAATTGTAACAGTCCCTTGGCAACAGCTGCCTTCTTACACTGTGCTGTTTTATCAGAAGTTCACTGAAGCAGAGTTTGAACTGATATCTGCAAAGAAAAGATTTGTTTTGGATCAGGTTAGAGTCAAGCAACACTTGTATTTTGCTTTGTGTAGATTATTCTTTTTGGTTTTGAGTTTGCCCTGAATCCTCCATGGATATATTTAACTTCCTAAAATGTCCCTTCCTAGATGTTTTCCTTTGTTCTGGAGCCTGGCAGCCTCACATACTGAAAGCTTAACTGTCCTGGTTTTGGATGGGGTGGAGCTAATTTTCTTCTTAGTAACTAGTATAGCGCTGTGTTTCGGTTCAGATGTGAGAACAACGTTGACAGCACACTGACAGTTTTTGTTGTTGCTGGGTGATGTTTATACTAAATCAAGGACTTTTTGGTTTCTCAGGCTCTGCCAGTGAGAGGCCTGGAGGGGTACGGGAAACTGGGAGGGGACACAGCCAGGACAGCTGACCTGAACTGGCCAAAGGGATATTCCATACCATGGGATGTCATGCTTTGTGTATAAGCTCGGGGGTTAGCTGGGGCCTGGGGATCACTGCTTGGGGGCTGGCTGGGCATCGGTCAGCGGGTGGTGAGCAGCTGTACTGTGCATCACTTGTTTTCCTTTCTCCCTTTTCCTCTGGATTTTATCCTTTCCCCCACCTTTCCGTTATAACTGTTTATGCAGTTGTTATTATTACTATTTCCTTTATATTATGTTTAAATTATTGAATTGTTCTTATCTCAACCCTTGAGTTTCACATTCCATTTGGATTCTCTTCCCCACCCCTCTAGGTGGGGGGGATTGAGCTGTGCAGTACTTGGTTGCTGGCTGAGGTTAAACCACTACACTTAGCATTTTACTGCAAGCAAAACAGAACAAATAATTGAATAAAAACATAATAGATATCCTGGAGAAGGACCCAGGAAAACATATCCCTGGGAAGCATTCAGAAGCAATGGATAGAAACTCAAGGGCTAAATTGTTTACTGAGGAATAGGTCCATCAGCATGACTCCAAGGCTTCCCTATAATATTAATTTCATTTCTTTACTTTTACTGAGGATTTGGATAAGAAAGCATTCATAATGCAGCACAGCCTGTGGTTGTCAGCACATGCCGTAGCCCTGGTAAAGTAGCTGCTCTTAGAGCTCATGAAATGCAAGTAGACCAAGAGCCACAAGCTGGCTTCCCCTCATCTACCCTGTTCATCAGCCCAGGAAGGATGCTACTCTTTAAATGTGAGAGCATGGGTTGGAATTTTGCCACATTTACAGGCAATGTATCTTTTTTATTCTGTTTGCAAATTAATTATAGCTTTAAACATTGATCATATCAATGCAGCACAGAGTATAACTATGTATGCATTACCATAATAAAACCTTGTTTTAAGGTTTTCTATCTCAGGCATTGAAAAGCAATTTGGATGCAACCTGACATATGAATTTCATTTTGGGAAGAATAGTTTACACTTGCTGTGACTAAGGTGTGATTGGGCTTTTTTTCTAATTATTTATAGGTCTATAAAATATTTTTGCTTCAGATGATTTCTCATTTGCAACACAGGCACACACAAGAAACTGCTGCATTTTATTTCATAAGAAATATAACCCTTTCAGTACAGAATCCTGCTTTGTGTTTTACAGAAATAAATCCCCCGATTTAATATATACTGCAATTATTTTTTTCCTTAGAATAAGGCTTATTGTTTTACTAAAGATCTTTAAATATCATTCCACATTGTTAAATAGGTTTAAAAATCCAGAAAGCACTAAAGATTTAATAAAAAGAGAACCTAAAGCAAATCTTAGTATCTCAACATTTTGACCAGTGAGAATGTACATTTATGGTCTCAATTGTAAGTTGGTGTATTTATTTTACAATGAAAAAATTATCTATTTCTCTATGTTATAAAGAAATATATAGATATATATTATCTATATCTCTATATCTCAACAAAAAAATATCTATTTGCCTTTTTGACAAATAATCGGGATGTTTTTTCAAGGGAAATACTGTCAAGATGGTTTTTTCTATACGGTCAAGTCCATTTTTTCCATTTTGAAAAGGAGATACTATTTGCAATGCCACTGCAGAGTTTGTGCGAATGAGTGAACTGCATATTGCAAACAGTTAATAAATGTTATACCACAGATCCTGATATACATCATAATTAAAATCACAACAGGTGAAACCAACTAGTCCTCATTCGCACTGTAATTATTTTTGACTCCTACTTTACAAAGGGAAACTTACTGAAATAAATGAGATTGTGTATGAATAAAGAATAAGAAAAGCATTACTCTGACTAGGGAATGTGCTTTACTGAAGCTGACCTTGGAACATCAAAGCTGATATTTCTTAATCTTCCTTCCTTTTTTCCTCCACCAAGAGACTTGAAAGGTAGATTTTGTAGAAAAAAAACAACCCCAAAACATAAATCCAAAATACCACCACCAAAAACCAGCACTCAAGTTTCATTTTTATTTTTGGTAGTTGCAATTGGGCTTCTATTTGGTCAGCATTTTTGTGATCCTACTTGCAATATGCTTTTCACTGATGACAGGTAATGTTTATATATGTACATTAAGCATTCTGCAAAGTGCATGACTTTTCAGTGTAAAGTGCGATATGCTGACAAAAACAGAGCCCTCAAAGTTAGACACCTAGAACCGCTGGAATTAAGTTTTGAAATTCTTAAAATGCCAAATTATGTCCTGCCTGTTAAACATGATCAAACTTTGCATTTTATTTTATAACCAAAATTTCTTTTACATACCTGAGTACAGTACATTCAGGTGAAAATTTTGTGGCTGTGCTAATTTTGGCTGGGATAGTTGATTTTTTTGGAGTAGCTGGTATGGGGCTATGTTTTGGATTTCTACTGCATCAGTGTTAATAGCACAGGTGTGTTTCAGCCACTGCTGAGCAGTGCTTACACAGAGTCAAGGCCTTTTCTCTTCTCACACTGCCCTGCCACTGAGTAGGCTGAGGGTGCACAAGAGGCTGGGAGGGGACACAGCTGGAACAGCTGACCCCAACTGACCAAGGGGATATTCCACACCATATGACATCATGCTCAGCAATAAATGTGGGGAAGGAAGGATGAAGGGAGGGCATTTGTGGTTATGGCATTTGTCTTCCGAAGTAATTGTTATGTATAATGGAGCCCTGCTTTCCTACAGATGGATGAACACCTGCCTGCTCATGTGAAGTAGTGAAGGAATTCCTCGTTTTGCTTTGCTTACATGTGCAGCTTTTGCTTTACTTGTTATTGTATTTATTTCAACCCATGAGTTTTCTCACGTTTACTCTTCTGATTCTCTTCCCCACAATGCTGCAGCTGGGTGGGGACTAGCTAGCAGTCAAGTTTAAAACATGAGAGGGGTATGTTGTCATTTCTACTGCTTTAAAAGGATTTCCAATATGATTTTTTTTAAAGCAAATTTCAGTGTCAAACATGCTTTTCCAAGGAGTGAAGGAGTTACTAGAATAATTTTCTGTACATACTTAGATAAATTAGAAAATAAAGCTAAATCTGGATAATTAAATGGGCTTTTGTTCACTTAAATATATACATTTTATTTAGACAGTCAGCTTTCGAAAATTAGCTCCTACAAGATAATCCTGAGAATAAATATCTGGAAAGCACAAAATGGCAAAACAGTGTAGACATTACCAGAAAAATCCCATCTTAATTTTGTTTTTTCAAAATGATTTATTGATATTCCCATGTGGACTTGGAAATAGCTAACATTATGTCAAGATTCATATATATATATTCAGATAACTGCAAAGTGTAAATGCAAATATTTAGATATTCTGAAACACAGATTAGGATAGAATATGTGTGACTGTAGCATGCTTATATAAAATGCTTAATATCGCTATAAAATATAATTTTAAATTTAATTGTGAAAGTTACACTATCAAACAGGAGTTGACAAATGTTTATCCTTCCTTTATGCTTTGCATTTTTCCTATTAGAAGAAGCTCTTGCTAGCAAGCAGGATATGTAAAAGAACTCATAAAAATAGTAAAACAAAAGTTTGGCAGTCAAAGTAAAGCAGAACTGTACTGCAACAGAAGCAGGGTTCAGGAACAGCTGATGTTTGTGTACCAGCTTGTGCTTCACCAGCATTCTTGCAATACTCATCTTACATTTCCTCAAAAAAAAAAAAAAAAAAGACAGAGCATCTTAAGCTCTTTCAGCTACAAAGAAACCACTCGAGGAGAGTGTGAGAGATGCAGCAATCCACAACACACCTGAGCAGCAGTATCAGCAGTTTGTTTCATGAAAGCAATGGGTTAATTCAGATACTCGATAGTGGCAATTTAAATACCCATCTTGATGACTGTTCCCCATCCTTTACTTGGAAGAACTATTAAACAGCGGAACTGACATGTATCAGCACAGTACTTTGTTTTGGTGGGAAAGAGTCACTGTGACTCCTCATATAAAAGAAAAGAAGCCCTGTGGTCTCACTCAAGCGTCAGTCACCCACCAGCAGTAAAACCAGAAGAGTTACATGAGGCTGTGCCCTAATGTGCCAGCTTTGTACAGCCCAAAGCGGACAGCGCCTGACTGGCTGTTCTGTCACTGACTACTTGCATTTTGGGCAAAACTGAGTAAACTTCTCACAGTCTTAACCTTCAGGAAAGAAGGAGAGGTTTTAAACACTTGCCTAGTTATTCTAAAATGTTTTATTCATCAAGAAATACGACAGTATAGAAGATACAAACTCAGTCTGTGCTAACTGTTGCTCCCCTCTTGGGATGAACAGAAAGGGCTCCCTCTTACCTTGTTGGCAAAATGCAGATCTTTCTGCTACTAAATGGCCTACTTAGGCCTACTCGAGCAGTGAGTTTTCATAGAAACCTATTAAATCCTAAAAGATGAGAAACAAAGTACCACCCACTGACCAGATAAATTTGATAACGTGTAAAAATTGGCTAGTAGAAGTTCGTAATGTGTTTCAAGGAGGAATCAAATAACACCCTAACTACTGGAAAAGCCTTCTCTGTGATTGCCCATGCTCATCAATTATGCTATTTCTAAGCTTGATCAGTAAGTTTGTGCTAAACATTTTCTTGACCCGCTCAGCTGTGCCCAGCGCTGGGGCCATTGGAGCCGGCTGGAACCGGCTGAAACCGGCTGTGCCAAGCAGGGGACAGCCCTGGCACCGCCTCACGTGGCTGCCACAGCCTCCTGCTGCTGCTGCCACCGCCGTCAGCTCCTGGGCACCTGCAGCCAACACAATCCCACATTCTCAAAATTGGTTGTTTGCTAATATACTTGATGATGGAAGTTGTGTTTTGCTACAGCTTCTGTACCAGATTTTTTTTCTGGTTGAAACACTTGAGCACGCCCACAAAGTTGGCCCAGAAGACTGGCTGGTATTTGCTTACAAGTTACACTGTGAGAGTAAGTGGAAGTACTGAAATGTGAGGAACATTTGCCTTACCCATTGGTCTTCACTCACCTAGGAGAGTTGTGTAGAACTTTCCCTTCTCTCCCACTCTTCCGTTGTCCCTGTCTGAAGAGAAGTCTGTTCTTTGGGAGATTTCTGGCTCGTTTCCAGGCTCAGGAGGATAGTGAGGAAGATTTTGGCTCTGAGGATGAATGTGATCATCTAGTCCCTTATTTTAATCTAGGTTATGGCCGTTTAATTGTCACAAATTATTTCATATTTCTACATACATTTTAAATGATGGCCTGTAAATCATAGCTCAAAATATTTTTATTCTGTGTAATTTATCATACTTTGTATTTTTACTGGAGTGGAAAGATACTAAACAGATGAACTGGCTGTGCCTTTACTGATAATGACATTCACTGAAGAAAAATACAATTAGGAAACAAAGAACAAGAAGGAAAATTAGCTAGTATTCATTATAATTATCACAATTCAACATAATTATAATAAATATGCAAATCAGATTTATGTCTCACCAGGATTTCTTATCTTATAGTTTAGCATCTTTTGATGGTCTATAAATCAGTATGAACATGTTGGTAAAAATACCCCAAGAAAAACAAACAAATAAATGAACAAAAATCCCCAACCACAAATAACCCTTTTCCTCATTCCCCTTCATACACATAAATTCCTAACTTCAAACATGAAAAATATATGCAAATAAAAATAAACTTTTAGTGATAAACCCCATCAGTCTGGCAATGAAAATGTTTATTGAAGCTTTTAGTAGACAATCTTTGATTTTTATTTTTTCCCCTCAAACAGCATGTGCTTTATTGCGTTTTATATAGACTGAGAAACAATGGACAATACTATTTACTCAAACCAAGCATGAGCTACTCTCTGGATGAAAAACAAGTTAAATTACAGTACTGTCACTGACTTCTGTTACTCAGAAGAATCCCCAAACAATCTGATGCAAGAAGATTGTAATAATGTGATAAGATAACTGGAAATGTGATGGTCTATGGTTATCTCATGTGATCAGACAAGAAAAACAGGTTAAATTTCTTTTCTCTTTTTGGCAGTTTGCTTGATTAAAATGACTGACATTTTCTCATCACTTCCAAGATGAACAGCCTCTGCAAATTGCAGATCAGCAAGCATAAATCATGTAAGAGGAAAATGCTGTGGACTTTTCATTCTCCAGTATTCTATCTATGTAACTACCAAGCCTGCAACTAATGGCAATGAAGGTTTTATTGCAAAAAGCAAAAGCACCATGGGTGACAGGTGATAAATACTTAAAGTAGACTCCCTGAGAAGTCATTGATTATTTCTAAGGAAGACTGAACTACAGGTACAGCTACTGGAACCTTTATATTTTTTATGGAAAGGCTGGAGTAAAGGGCTAACTGGAAAGGGGAATTGAACTCTTCCTGCATTCAATGAGAACTTCAAACTCTTGATTTAGGATGGATAAAACTCACTCTCAAGAAAAGACACTCTGTTTGTGCTGATCTATAGCAGCAGCTGCAGATTAAGTGGTTGGTTACTCCAACTAGTGTTGTAGAAGTAGGTATATAAAGAACTGTACAATTCTCCGAGCTTCTTCTTTATATTCATGGTATAAGGTAAATCTTCTACCCTTTGCTAGAGTGTGTAATGCATGTGAGAAGTAAAACTTTCTAAGGATTGGAAACAGGAGTATTTTAACTGCTAACCACTTTACCATTTCAGTGTTAGAATAAAATAAAAACTGGGGAGTATCCTTACTAATAGTTAGCAAAAGACAATGTATTCTGGAATGGTTTCTAAAGTTTCTTGTGGTGCTCCTTTTAATGTAGAACAACACTATGTCCACATACCATGACCCATATCTCCAACCTCACTTTTGTACTCCAGCTCTCATGTTTTGAAAACTGTAATTACAGCCAGCCGTTCATCCACAAAGATGACCTCTGTCCAGCAGCAAGGATTTGCCTGGTATTAACAAAGAGACATTGGCTGTGGAAAATGATTCAGTAGCAATGTAGCAATCTTGCAGGGGGCCATCTTCAGCTCATTTTGTCCTTGACTCCTAATGATAAAACTGCCCCAGAACCCAGAGTTTTGGCTTTTAAAAATCCATTCTTTTTGTGATTCACATGCAAACCACTTCTGAGACACAGATGGTCACAGATTACCAGTGACACTATGGCTTTATTCCAGCAAAAAAATTGGTCCAGATTTGTAGATTGCAAAAATATTTCATGAACTGCCCCAGATTTTTTCTTGTCCATCTCCTCACATTTGAAGCATCAGTTTGCCATGATGCCATCAGATCCAGCAGCAGTAAGCTAACAAAACTCTTATACTAACAAATATCTCAGCATACTGGGACCTGATTCTGTGCCACTTTTCCTCTTTAGAAAGCTTCTTAGGCTATGAGGAATGTTACAAAATGGATGGAAGTCTTTGCTCAGGAAGGCAGAGAAAGCACAGCTGGCATGATGCATGTCTCCACAGTACTGCTAAGGAAGGTTCCCACAAATTGAGGGGTCTTGCACACACCACAGTGTGGTCTGCGATGGAAATTAATCTCCTAGATGAGTTGTACCCTGTAGACTGAGATTCAGAAATTCAGAACACCAAAGGCTGCACACCAAAATGAGAATACTTTTTCTATGGCCAACAAAATGATCTTCATCTGTGTTTCATCATTTTACATTAAGAAGCAACTGAAACCATTTGGGAGATTTAAAAATTTATTTTACCTACTAACAATGTTTTTATATTGTATTACCTCTGTTATGATTATGCTCTGTTATGATTATGAGGCAGTAGAAGCAAATGAACACAAGAAAAATAAACTCTTTTTATACACACATATTTTGCAATGACCAGGAACAATGAAACATACAGAAAATGTCATATTAAATGAACAGCTGTTTCAAAATATAATGGTCTCTAAAGGAAAAGAACTAATAAGGTACCAGCAGTTCTTTCTGGAAGCAAATATTCATTTTTGATGCCATTAGCTGTTAGCCATCCCTTGATATAGAAAGCTTAATGGTGCAGAGAAGTTTACACAAGCCTTTTGTAATAGGCTGTATTGGATCAATAACATAAAGTTGGACACATATATGCGAACACACAGTTGTGGAAAGAAATTATTTCAGGTTAGACTTGCCACGACAGAAAGCCAAAGATTCATCCAGTCCTTAACCAATGTATTGGAAAACATTTGCTTGCTTTCTGTGTGGTTTATGATGTGTACTAGCTTCTATTCTGTTAAAAAGGTTGTTTCTTTGTGTTTCCAGGTAGCCAGCTGCACACAGTCAGATGTAAATACATGAAGGAGGGAGAATTTGCTTCTGAGAAAAATGGACAAATGTTTGGACAGAAAAGATTTCAGACCATAAGGGTAGGACATTCATGAAAAAAGGAGATTAAGTGTGTGAAGAAGCACAGCCAGCACTGACCTAACAGCACAGCAGAGAACAGGAAAAAGCTCAGAAGAGTAAGGCATTCAAGCAAAGCATTAGAGGTAATGCAATGAAAAAGACTTCCTGGGGATGCAGAAAGGTCTATGTAATGTCTCCTGCAACGCAGAAGGTCTCCAAAAGGCTGCTGGCCCACACGGGAACCTGAAAGAACGAAATACTGATGATGGAAACACAGGGAGAAGAACAACCCTCCCTCACTGGGTTGCCTTTGCGCAGGTGACTTTTATTTTGTGAAATTCTTCCAGCAGGTTGTAAGCAAGTTAGAACATAAAATAATTTATCCACTAATACATGTGGTAGCCAGGTAGGACAACCATGTCACTATGCTAACCATTAGCATAGCTGCTCTAAACACCTCCACACTAAATCTTGCACTCAGCTCTTCTGACTGGACTCTCAAGCCATTTGACTTCCCTTCAAACCTCCAGCCTCCTCTCAGCCCTAGATTTTACTCCTTGTCTCAGATTTTCCCTTATTAAACACCCACTAGCTCTCCTAACTCTCCATTAATTCTGTATCTTCAGACATCTTTTCCCATCTGTCTTGTCAGGTACTTGCTGCTTCCTCCCTCATCCCACACTACACTTCCTTGCTCCCACTGGTTAACGGTTATTTTCTTAAACTTTGTTGTGACTACTGGGCCTGACTTCTGCAAGGGCAGGAAGGGAAGACGCAGACAGAAAAGGAACAGCCATCTGGCAGTGCCCTGCTCCTGACCATTCCTTCTGCAGCTGGGGCTGTAGAGCTTCCTGAGGCAACCTTAGTCAGGCTCTGAAAAATAGCTCCTAAGCCAAAATATGGGAGGTTTCTGAGAATGTATAGCATATTTAAGGCTAATGTGATGAAGGTTTCATTTGCTGTAAACACAGCTGCTGTGTATGTTGCTGCTTCTGAAAAATGAAAATCCGGTCAATGTGATTAGATGTTATCATCTGCTGGAAAAGCGTATCTATGATATGCTTTATGAACATGAGGACAGCAATTCTTTTGCTCAAACACAGACATTTAGTGCCACTTTAGGTTCTCTAGGTTATCTGAAAACATCCTTAGAGGGCTGGCAGATACAGCCAAGAGAAGACCCATGTCCTTGTGGAGAATGGGCTGTTTGTACAATACCTGTGCAGACAACACTCATGAATACGTTCAGTGGCACCATGTTTAGGTAATTGAGCTAGCTAAAATGCTTCCTAATGATCCCTGGCCTATGAACTAATGGTTGTACAGTTGAGAAAAGCCTGCTGTAATCATTGACAACAAATTGTACCTAATGAATTTTCATATTTATTTTTTTTTCAATTCTTACCTGTCTAGTGGTGTGACTTGTTATAAATGGTATCACAGATCTGTCTGTTGCTTAGTTGTGATTCAGGGTTTTCTATGAATTTGAGGTTTCCAAGTGATTTTTCTGCTACAATGATAAATTCCTTATAAATAAAAATATCTATTCATTTCTTTGCAAATCCTGGGTAGGATGGATTTTTTTTTTTTTTTTAGACAAACAACTATCTCAAGGGATAAAAAAACCCCAAACATTCTAGAGACAGACCAGTTACAATTGAAACTGAACTTTTTAAACTGTACTGCAATGAAATGTGATAGGAATAAGCACAGGAGAAATATAATATGCAAAAGTAATAAAATAACCCAACAAAACTGAACAGAATCTTGCAGGCAGCTTTGCTATCAGCATCATAAATTGTCTGTAGTCCCTGTTATTGATTGCATAGGAGCAGGTGTGTTGAGCACATAAAGTTATGCTAGAGTTACAAATACGAAAGAATTTGGGTCTTACAACTGTGGTTCCATGCATGATTCTCCTATAGGCTTAGCTTAAACAACCCCTGTCCTGTGTCAGCATGACAACTGATATGATGGAACAGTTCAGCAAATTCATACAGTTGCAAATATTGCTGCAAATAGAGGTGCTGTTTTGCAGCTAGGCTAGTTACTGTTTCTCCAGTATCACTCATTGTATGACTGCACAAGCAAATGTTCCTACAAAAGGGTTTTAAGGGAAGTGGAAAACATGGGAGGAGGAATGAGCTGAGCAGAGGATCCTGAGGAGCTTTGGCATCACATGTGAAACTAATGCTGAAACAAGTTATCAGACAAAAATAATTTGTCCTTTGCACATATATATGCATTATTTTTTTCTTTCCTCAATGGAGGAAAAGAAAAAAAAAAAAAAAAAACAAAAACTTTTGCTCATTCCCTTTAATGTGCTGGAGGTTACAATGAGACTGGTTTGCTAAAAATCTACACCAACAATTTAGATATTTGATCCTTTTGACTATATTGAATATAAGAATATAAATCTATGCACATTGATGACTGATCAATGAAAGAAGCCAGCCCCAAAGATGTTGTGAGATGCATATAAATAAATAGGTACCCTAGGAAGTTTTGATGACAAAAAGACATATTTGAAGAGGGGTTCTTCACTAGCCCACTTTCCATCTGCCCCCCCCCCCATTTGATTAAATCTTTTCATTTATTTTTACTGTAGTATTTCCCAAGCTTGCTAGATCTTTTTGTATTACTCTTCTTCCATTATACCTCTGCAACAAAGTCATTTGCATCTCTCCTTCATTCCCCTCACAGCTAACTTCCCACATGCTAACCCTTCTGTGCAGCAGTTAGTTTTTATGAGCTAAAAATTACTGACAAGAATATGAAAGATGGAGTTCTGTTTTTAACAAAAAGAAAAATGGAAAGCAATGCACCTCAGCTCAGGGCAGTGACCGCCTTTATATGACACTATTTGTCATATGTGAGATCTGATAAGCAGAAGGTAGAGGTGCAAATGTAGGCAGAGGAAAGCCACTCACAGTGTGGTAAGAGCACTCAACTCTCCTTTTAAAAACACCAGGTTTTTTAAACAGTTCTTTCTGAAGTTGGAAAGTCTGGCCCTGTGGAGTGCCCCATTAACTTCCTCGTATCAAGGACAAGTAAGGGTATTCTTGGTGGATCTTTACCTAATACTCTGGCCTCATGAATGAGTTTCTTAAGAGAATTGGATCTGCTCTTGCCATTGGAAACCTTTTTGCTGAATGGCCAACTAACAAGCGGCTTTAAGGAGTCATTGTAATCATATAAATTATTGGGACAATAATTCTATAACTCGTGGGAATAGTCTCTCCAGGCAACAATTATGTGCAGAGCTAGTAGTTGTACAAAATCGCAAGGAAAGTCTGAATTATTAACATATTTTCAGATTCCCATAGCATCCTTTGAGGATTGGGAAAGCTCTAATTGTCGTAGTACTGCATGAATGAAATATGCAGGTAGCACAGGGCAACACTAAAGGGAAGACGCAGTCACACCTGATGGGAATAACATCATCTTAATTCTTGGGAGCATTACTCTGCAGTTTGAGTAGCTAGTTGATTAGTTACAGTTTTCTGAAATTCTAAATCCACATTTCCTCTTGTAGGAAATTACTTCAGTTAAATCAGTATTTCAAAAAGAAAAATGTCTAAACTATTAAGCAATGTCTTTCAGTGAGTGTAAAACTATGGAAAATGCTATGCTCTGGATGGTCTTTACAAATTCTGTCTTATTGTATTATTTTAACTCAAGGTAAACAGGTGTTTTAAAGGTTTAAAAGTGCCTATGAATACTGACACATTCAAGTTTGGAAAATAAAATAAAATTAAAAAACATTCTGGATTCTCTTTGAAAAAAAAAAGCTGATATTTTTATTGCCAAATATGTCTACCATCAAAACAAAATTGTGTTTTAATTTTCCTGTATTATGGTGTGCAAGATACCTTAACACAGTGTGGTCCTTCATTTCTCCTCTTTGAAGCCGTAAGGGGGGAAAAAAAGGGGCGGGTGTGTGGGAAGGGAATCTATAGTATGGATTGTAGTTTCAAAGGTAAAGGACAAAACTTACACCAAAACTTCACCCAGAACCTGGGATCCAACCTGAATTAGATAACAATGAGACTTGCAGCACATGTCAATGAGAGGAAGTGTGACTACACATCCCTTATTCTATTCATTAATTTATCACTGATTTCATTCATTAAACAATAATCTCAGTTTGCCATTCAAAGTGCCATTTGTGATGCATACGTCTCTTTTCTCAATTCTGTAGCAACTTAGTAAGTTAGAGAAGAGGTCCATCTAGCCTGTTATTCAGCTTATGACACCTGTGAAGAATGAGGACCTTATTGAAGAAGGAGAAACAGGACAAATGTCTAGTGATATATCTCCAGTATACTTTGCTGGTCTCTAGTGATTTGTGCCTGAGACTGCCTGAATCCTAACCACATCTTAGTGGCTTAATAATACTTTCTCACCACACTCCCTGTTTTTGGTTACTTGTTGGGGTTTTTTGTGTGTGATGTGTGTGCGTTTTGTTTTCGGCTGGTTGGTCTTGTTTGATTGTTTGCTCGGTTTTGATTCACCTTTTGAACCCTCATTCTTTTGCCTGACTGTGGCTGCTTATTAGATAAAAGGAACCTCATTTGTTGCAAGCCTTGCCTCCCACACTCTGTTGTATCGTTCCATTGCAGGGATAATAAACATGTGCTCTAAAAAAACCATTGTATTTTCAGGACTTAACAGTGCTATGAAAAGATCACAGTGTGCTGTGGGAGTAGATAATTGGATGACTGCTCAGGTTCAAGTTGCTTTTCTGATTGTGCCTTATCTGATTCCACACAATTGCCATAGGCTTAGGCACAGGCAGTTAGACGTCACAGTGTGATTCTGTGCAGCACCTATCTGGGACACAGGGGTTCATCTGCAACCTGGCATGCACAGGGATTTTTGATCTGTATTAAAAAATTTTACCTGCTTTGGGGACTACCACAATATAGAAAGAATAAGATCAGCCTTCAGGCAAAATAAAGGGCCACTTGAAATCTTAGGAGTAGTCTTTATTCCCATTTCCTCCAGCCAGAAAAAACTTTTTCACCAAGAATGATTCTGCTTTTTCCTTTCCCTACTAATATGTCAGGTATCAAGATGAAATTCAGTGATGCCTGTGAAACATTGTTTAAAAAGTTTGAAATTAAGCATGATTTTTATTAGAATGTATATATGACTGTATTTTCACAGCTAGCTGTGTTTTCTGCAATTTTTGCCTTTAATGTTCTATTTCTGAAAGCTTATGAAGGCTTGGGATTTCAGAGAAGTCTAACTCATATGTCCAGCTAGTATTTAGAGATAGTAATAAATGTGGTTTAAGGACTTTAGGATCCTGTGGAGAGACAGAGCACAAAAATATTTTCCCAGATGTATTCAAAGGGATCATGAATGAATAGGTTAATTGCAGAATATTGGTTTTAGGAATTCAAAGGCATAATTCATCCCAAGATCTAGCTGCAAAAGAAAGCAAATAGGATATAGGGAAATCGTCAAGATTGTATAGAAAAGTTGTTTTTCTATTTATCTATTAATAAATGCCTAAGGTGAAATCTATGGAGAAAAATACGTTCACGAAGCTACATGGAAGAACCTTCTTTAAACACAGAATTCTCAGGGATGAAGGCTAGAAGTATTTGAGGACAGAAACTCCTAAAAATAGGTTGGTTCAGCCAAGCAAAGTATGGATGGTTTACTACCAGCAAGCTAAAAGTATCACAGCTTGTGTGTACTGCAAATGCATTTACTGGGGGGAAAAAAAAAAAAAGATAGAGAAAAATGTCAGACAGTATGTGTAACCTTTAGTATTAGCTAGGTGTCTCTCTGTATTCTTTTCATTTTGGTGGTGTCACTGATAGTAAATTTTCTAAGGAAAAAAACCCCACTGTTATTTAAAGAAATCAAGTTGCTGCAGACAGGAAAAAACCCCCTGCTTTTACTTTTCCAGATTTTACTCCTGCTTGTCAAAGAAATATCAAAATGGGCTGTATGTATCTACTGGCATGTCAGTGACAGTGAAGTGACAGTACAGACACCTGCATCTTATCTGTATGAGCAAGAAAAGGCTACTGCAACAAAGTCTCATGAGGAATTTCTGAAAGCAAGCTCTTTCAAGATAGAGCCAGGAACAAAATCAGGTGAAAGAAAT
The DNA here is from genome assembly GCF_023634085.1 of Falco cherrug. Taxonomy (NCBI): domain Eukaryota; kingdom Metazoa; phylum Chordata; class Aves; order Falconiformes; family Falconidae; genus Falco; species Falco cherrug. The sequence continues at coordinate 10,686,052 of NC_073699.1, forward strand.
ACAGAACAACAAGAAGAAAAGGACTCTTTGGCACACTACAGTGGATAACAGTCCTGCAATAATACAGCAAATATGGTAAAAAATAAATGCAAAAAGCAACTTTCCAAGTTTAGATTACTAAATAATGTCACAAACATACAGTACTGAAATGAAACAAGAATACATCTTTCTACCAGCTGCAGTATTTTTAGGTATACTAACGGTGTACTATGAAGGCTGGCCAAATTTAGTGCACTCTGAGCAATACACATTCTCCAGCTAAGCAAGACAACAGTTGGATGTAACTCCTCACATTGTTAGCATTCAGCAGCCCTAAAAATACCAGCCAAAAATATATTAAAAACACAGGTCCTTTGCAAATATTATAAAACAGGAAATAGGAGGCTGTTCTGCAATGTGGCTGCTGCAGTGGTTTCTGGCCTCAGTGCCAGCATTTGAAGGGCATATGTGGGATTGAACATTTTTTTTCTGCAGTTTTCTTTCAAGTATTGCATCAGTATATGTCACAATTTCATTTGTGGAATAAATATGAATATGCCCATTATGAACCATTTGGATTTAACAGTGGATGTTTGGCTAGTCTGTTGCATGCTATTATTTATTTTTTTTTCAAATAACAAAGTGTTGGAGTTAAGAAATAAACCTTTAAACAAAGGCCATTTATAGTGGACTAAGTTCTATTCTGCTACTTTGCCCATCTTCTATTATGGGGCTGCAAAATATATCAGAACAAAGTTTGGCATGTACCATCTGTGAAATTACATTTTCTCTGTCCAAATGACCATGGGGTTTCAATTAGGGAACTTAATCTGAAACACTCACCCTTACAGAGTGGTAAAGGCTGTGCATGAAGTCTGTTTAGATTAGCAAACGCTAACTGTACCCTTAAATTTCTAATATACACAATAGATTACAAGCAAAGGGTAGAGAGGCGTATCCTTGTCATGGGTCCATTGTCAGTTTGGTTATTTACTGACATGTGTACAGAATGAGCTGCCTGTGCTCAGTAAATATCATTGTAATAGAGGAGTTATCGTACTTGCCTTCTGCCTTGCATACGTGCCTCACCTGTCCAGAGGGAATGCATCCACACGGCAACCTGAAAACACAAAACAGGAAAGCTGAGTTCAGTATAGCTCAAACAGGGAAATGAAAGCAGTATCAGATCGTTTCATTTTAGTCATGTTGGGAGTTGCTTCTCTTAAACAATTGAAGCAAATCACAGGTGAGCAGGTATGGCTGTGGAAATCATTTCTGTGGTTGTGGTTTCCACTGCCTTAACAAAGATGTGAAGGACAGCACAAGAGCTGATGAAGTGTCTGTGAGATCAGCTTAGGCAAGTAGAGCATGGAGCTGTTGGAACAAGCACAGAGAAGGACCATGAACATGGCCAGTGGGCTGGACCACCTCTCCAATGAAGACAGGCTGAGAGAGTTGGGGTGTTTCAGCCTGGGGAAGAGAAGCCTCTGGGCAGACCTTAGGGTACCCTTCCAGTATCTCAAGGGATCCTGTAAGAAAGCTGGAGAGGGACTTTCTACAAGGGCATGTAGGGATAGGACAAGGGGTAAATGGCTTTAAACTGAAAGAAGGTAGTTTTCAATCAGATATTAGGAAGAAACTCTTTACTGTGAGGGTGGTGAGGCACTGGAACAGGTTGCCCAGAGAAGCTGTGGCCCTGGAAGCATTCAGGCCAGGCTGGATGGGGCTTTGAGCAACCTGGTCTAGTGGGAGGTGTCCCTGCTCATGGAAGGGGTGTGTGTGGAACTAGGTGATCTCTAACATCCCTTCCAACCCAAACCATTCTATGACTCGATGAACTCTTCTTGCAATCAAACCTGTGATTCCAGCATTGCAAATCAGCTTTCAAAATAATCCTTGTATAAAAATAAATCCCATGTATAGTACTATGGGAGGGCAGAGAGGGCAGTTTCCAGAGAAGCTGACCCAGTAGACAGTTCAACATAGTTGTGTGGGTTTCAGAATAATTATAGACAAACTAAATCTGATTGAAATGGCAATAACTTTATTCCTTGTCTCTCTCATAGGTTATGTATGCAAGACTGTTCATGAGCAGTTGTTTGTAATAAACATTACAGAGATCATGAATGCTGTAAGATTTTTATTTTTATGTACTTTTTCCTTTCCCTTTCCCCTATAAAGTGTCGTCCTTCTGATCACAGTACTTACAGGCTCATATCAGAATTTCTTCTGATACCAGTAGCGATTTTCTTCCAATGCCTCCCTAATTTTGTAGGACATTATTTCATTTTTGTGCACTTGAACCATGACAATAAAGGAGGACTGGTTTTGGGAGGAATGTCATTGTTTCTTAATTTCTGAAAAACCCAGAATATTTTGCTGAGCATCAGAGACTGGTATTTTTTAAGTGAGACCCAGTGGATGACTTGAAGGCTGTAGCCCATCCACCTGGCTGTTGATTTTCTGGATGAAATTGGAGCAGGTTTTTGGAAAGCAGATTTTACCCCCAAAGCCAAATCTCTTTCCTTGTGAATGGCTTGGCAATGAGCTGAAAGTTGCAGGTGTAACAGGAAGAGGCATCACAGGTCTGAAGACAAATCTCCTCCTGTGCCTGCATAACCCAGCATAGAGTTAAGTACTGCCTCTCCTCTCATGCAGGAGAGTCCAAAACTGAGGCTCATTCCTCCCTGCTGTTGAGGTTGGACCAGTTTTTAAAAGCAGTGGTGAGACACTTCACTGCAGTACTTGCATTGAACAAAATCGTGGAAAATACTGCACCTCAAGTGACTCAAAGACACTGAAAATGCTGCAAATATGGGGCCATAATTTAGTATGTGATCCTGGTCAGCACAGTGTACATAGCAGTCCAATAAATTTTACATAGTACAGAGTACATTGTATATGTGTCAGTATATGTATAGAAAAATAACTCAGGAAGAACAAGGTTTTTGCTGCAAACAAAATTTGCATTTAATAATCACACTTTCAGATAAGCCTTGAAGGAATAAGCTTGTTTTGCATGCCTGTTCACTAAATGTACGTGGTACACGATTCATACCCTCACATTTGCAGAATGAATTGTGTACATATATATTTACTATACTTTCTATGATCAAAGACTCCCAAGCCCATTCTACAGTCAAATACAAACACAATTTGGAAATGAATTTTGAAAGTAAAGAGGTCAATGTTTTGATAAAATGTAGAGATTTTCATCATTTGAAGTACGATGAAGCCATATTTGACTGAAATAAGGATAGGGTCTAGCAGAACGTTTTCTAAGAGCTCAGCAAGGCACATGTGATCTCACCTGTGTCCTCTGACACTTTGGTCATTGCAAATGTAGGTAAGATGTGAAATGCATCTACTCAGGTGAGTTCACAACAGCTCAGTGTATCTGAAGGGGAAGCAGACCTTTCTGATTTGTGACCCAGAAAAGAAAACAAGCATTTCTTGAATTATATTTTCCTTTACAGTTAATAATTTTGAGCTTTTTGGAGACCTTCTGACTTCCTTCTAGATTTTCACACTACATCCAGCCAAGGCATAAAAACTATCTGAATGAATAAAGATCACTAGCCAACACTTCACATGCTGTCTCTCCTACATATTTAGAATGTACACATTATCAACTTTACAAATATGCTTATATCAAGTAACTCAAAACTGTGAATTACTTGCAAAAAGAAGGCTATATTCATACATGAGTTGAACTGTTGTCCATTGACTAGGCAAATTGGGCTCATAGATGTGAAGTGAGTTATCTGTTTATGCAGATGAGTCATCTCCTTTTTTTATATTGAAGTAAACTATGTTATGGTTTGTTTTCAAGGCAAGCTGAACCTTCCAGATTTAAGTCAAAATGATAGATTCTGCTGGTTTTGTAATGTTAATTGTAATAACTTGAGTGAAAACTTGAGAATTGGATCCCTGTATGGATATAAACTAAACAGTATTCACTAAAACCCATTGGAAACAAGCCTGCTAGACTTTTTCCAAACTTTGCTGTAAGTAAATTTTTTTACCAGCGTAAACCTGTATCTCCTGTACTAACATGACTGCTGTATTTCTGCTTTCCAACATTGCCTAATCTCTCAGTTAGAAGGGGAATATAATTTTTCTTTTCCTTTCTTTGCAGATTAGGAATATAAATCTGATATTTTTTTTCTTTCCATATTAAGAACATAATCAGGACTCATCATAAGCCAAGGGGCAAAAGAGAGGGATGCTGCTTTTTTGAAAACTACAATTTGTACCTTGTGCTGATAGCATGTCTCATGACATTTCCTTGGCCATCTGCATGCTATAATTATCTTTCTCTCTTACAACATTCCCTCCCTCCTTTTTCCTCTCCTTTCTCCTGCCCTAACCATTCCCACTCTCACAAAATAGAAAATCTCTTCTAGAGTTAGTATTCCAGGTTTTTCATTTGTCATTTTGTGTAATAACATTAGATTTCATAGTCTACACAGGGTAGGTCTACAAGAATACACCGATAAAGAATGGTTCTACTAGATGGTGTCTGTTTTGCTCTCTTCTTTCCTCTCTGATTGCAACAAGCAAATAAATTACTTGCAATATAATTGCCAGGCTTTTTTGCAAGAAATTGCAAAGAATTTTTTTTTGCAAGAAATTGCAAAGAAATTGCAAAAAAAAATGCAAGAAAAAAATACTTGACACTAAAAATATGTATAATTTAGCTCTGTAAGAAAAATTGCATGTATTCACTTTGGGAAATACAAATACACTGCAATATAAAACATTCTAAATAATCATTGCAATATTTAATTTTAAGTTTTTCATAACATTTTAAGTATTCTTAAAATAGCCTTAAGAAAAGGAAAATAATTTTTTGGGAAAAAAAGGCCCTTTAAGGATTTTGTACATGTCTGCTGGCAGGAGACTCTAAGAAATAAACAATGGAGTAAATGCAAATCTGTATTGGCCATGTAATCCTGGTGAAGGCAATAGGGTTGCAATAGCTGGTTGTCAAGGTACAGTGCTGCTGAAAATTTCCATATGGTGACAAATAGATATTAAGAAAGGCTAGGAACATCTCTTTAGTGTCTTTCAGAGCAGATTCTCTGGAAGTGATTCATCCCATTCCAGTCATCAAGACATCAGCCGTTCATCTTACATGTCTTCACACTGCTATGGGGAGTAGTACAGCAAAAATAATAAAAGGTTACTATATCATATTGTATATGCTAGCTTTTCATTTTGCATATAATAAAACAAATTATCTCTCCCATTTTTCTACAGAAGCAAAGGTAATGAAACTATTCTGTGTATCTGTCTGATCGTCCATCTGCTTTAAACACTTTTTGTATCTCTGTTGTGGTTTAACCCCAGCCAACAACTAAGCACCACACAGCTGCTCACTCACTGCCCCCCCCCTCCCCCAATGGGATCGGGAGGAGAATCAGGAAAAAAACTCATAGGCTGAGATAAGAACGATTTAAAAATTGAAATAAAATGAGATATATTAATAACAACAACAATAACAACAATTTTAATGAAAAGGAGAGAGGGAGGAAGAGAGGAATACATTCTAAAAGGAAAGAAAAAGCCAAGTGATGCACAATACAATTGCTTACCACCTGCTGACTGATGCCCAGCGAGTCCCCGAGCAGCCGTTGCAAGGCCCCAGCCAACTCCTTCAGTTCATATACTCAGCTTGACATTCTATGGTATGGAATATCCCTTTGGCTAGTTCAGGTCAGCTCTCCTGGCTTTGCTCCCTCCCAGTTTCTTGTGCCCCTTTAGCCTTCTCACTCACAGGGCCTGAGAAACTGAAAAGTCCTTGGCTAAGTATAAATATTACTTAGAAACAACTAAAAAAATCAATGTGTTATCAACATTGTTCTCATACTAAATCCAGAACAAAACACTGTATCAGCTACTGAAAAGAAAATTAACACCATCCCAGGCAAAACTAGGACAATCTGTCATCTAATTGAACAGATTTGAGAGAACACTGTTTTTAAGCTTGATGGTTTCATCTAATTTATACAAAAAATCTGGAATTGTCTTTCAGAGAAAAGTCCTGAACCATTGTCCTCATGAAAGCAAGGACATGTTACTTCCAGTGACTTTGGAACATTGATATCAGGCTTCTTTCTAATTATGCAATACCCCCTCCAATGTATGTCTTTCCCTGTAACCAATGAGTCTCTTACATTGTCTCCTAATTACAGTAAAATCCCCTTAGCTCTCTGAAACCAGATATTGAGACCATTTCAAAGAACAAAGACCTGCACTGTGTATAGACTTACAATCTGAGATTACCTTAATACATTTATTTTTAATGTTACAAATTGTAGCAGTTTAACCCCAGCTGGCAACCAAGGACCACACAGCTGCTCATTCACTCCCCCTCACTCACAGGAATGTAAAACTCGAGGGCTGAGGTAAATACAAATTAATAATTTAAACAGAATTAAAAGGTAAGAACAACAACAATAAGAAGAAGAAGAATAGCAACATATAATGGAAAGGTGGGGGAAAGGAAAAAATCCAAAGGGAAAGTGAGACAGGAAAACAAGTGATGCACAGTACAACTGTTCACCACCCGCTGGCCAATGCCATGCCAGTCCCCCAGCAATGAACCCCAGGCCCCAGCTAATGCCTGAGCTTATACATGAAGCATGATGTACCATGGTGTGGAATATCCCTTTGGCTGGTTCAGGTCACCTGTCCTGGCTGTGTCCTCTCCCAGCGTCCCATGCCCCTCCAGCCCTCTCACTAGAAGGGCCCAAGAAACCAAGAAGTCCTTGACTGAGTATAAACATTATCTACCAACAACCACAACCATCAGTGTGCTATCAACATTGTTCTCACATCAGAGCCAAAACACAGCCCTGCACCAGCTGCTAAGAAGAAAGTTAATTCCATCGCAGCTGAAACCAGGACATAAATCTACTGAAAATGTGAGATTAGTGTGCCTAAGATGAAAATTCAGTGGTTTACTACATAAGTACTAACTATAATATTGATAACATTTACATGTACATAATGTAAATGGATTGATGAAGATGAATACTCTTGTCAAAGGTGCCAAAGCATGTGACAATTGATGACCTCATTATATTCCTTTTTATAATAGAATTGAATATTACAGTTGGAAGGGACGTGTAACGATCATGTAGTCCAAGAACCTGATCACTTCAGGGCTGACCAAAAGGTAAAACATATTATTAGGGACATTGTCCAAATGCTTCTTAAATACTGACAGACTGGGGCACCTCTCTAGGAAGGCTGTTCTAGTGTTTGATCACCTTTTTGGCAAAGACATGCTTCCCAATATCAAGCCTGAATCTTCTTGGATGCAGCTTTGAACCATTTCCCTGTGTCCTGTCACTGGATACCAGGGAGATCACTTCTCTCTCCCCTTCCCCTCCTCAGGAAGCTGTAGAGAGCAAAGAGGTCACCCCTCAGCCTCCTTTTCTTCAAACTAGACAAGCCCAAAGATCCTTAGCCACTCATCATAGGACATTCCTTCCAGCCATTTCACCAGCTTTGTTGCCCTCCTCTGGACATTCAAGGGCCTTCACATCTTTCTTAAATTGCGGGGCCCAGAACTGCACATGACATTTAAGGTGAGGCTGCACCAACACTGAATACAGCAGGGTAATCACCTCTTTTGACCAGCTGGTTACACTGTGTTTGATGCACCCCAGGATGCAATTTGCCATCTGTTTTGGAACCACTGGCACCATATCCTTCAACTGAGAAAGAATGTGTGTACTCTAAGAAGTAGTGTAATAGAGTTTTAGGTTTGTGTGCTGTGGGTGTTATACTATACATTTCTGGAATTTTAATGGGCTGCATATCGGCACTAAAAAGAGGTTAAGCAGAACTATGCCCTGAGGAGTTCAGATGCCAGGGCACCTCTAAATAATTCATAACTGGGATCTTGTCTTAAAAGAATAATAGAATCGACTTCTTATCCTGAGCCTTTAGATTTTATTTCACAAGTGCAACCAAATCACAGAGCCTTCCTGTTGACATCAGTGACAGTAGACATATACTTTCGCCACTGAAGGCTCTGCTGCTAGTTCAGGTGGACCTAAACAAATATTTTAAAGTATTTGCATATTTGCTCAATTGTTCACTTCCCCAGTATTCACCAATGTTCTTCTTACCTTGTGAAGGAAGTTGAGAAAAACCAGTTTACCTGTCTTTAGCATAAATAGCTCTCAGACATAATCTTGATGAGAGCAATATGCTTAGAAATATCTTTTCGTAAGTGCTAAAAATAGAGGCACATTTATCACATTGGGATGCCTAATACCTGACACCATGTTTTTAACAGTGGTCTTAAAGGGGCTAGCAGTTGTTAAATTTTTATATATATTACAAATTTGTTGCAGGGCCAATAACAAAGCAAAACCTATGGATCCATTGAAAAGAATAAATTAGCACTAACAGAAGAAACAAGCTGATTTCTATTCTGCTGCCTGTGCCATTGGAAGACATTTGTTAATCATTAATATTATCCTTTGTGCTCTACTTCTTGCCTTGTTACTGTGAGGGTTTTTTTAACCTGTTGTTTTTTGTTTTTTTTCTAGACAACTTGAATATCTCATTTCCAGATTGCTTAGTTGGCTTCCAATGCTGCTATTCTACCACTTGGTGTTAGGAGCACAACCTTTACTTTTATACAATTTTCTGGCAAGCAGAACTCACAAGGCTTGTCTATACTGCATCTTAAGAGTCAGATCAAGGACAGAATAGTAGATTTGTCCTCCATGAAAACAGCATACTGGGGAGTTCAGTTCAAATCCAGTTGTTGTACCCTCTGTTGTAAAGGGAATACCAGTTGTCTGAGAATACCCACCAGCTCAGTCACTGCCAGGCAGTTAAAATGCTGACACATACATTGAGCCAGATTATTCATGAGCATCTTGGAAGCATTTTTCAAGACTTGTAGATCTTTTAGCAAGTTCTAGGAGTGCAAGTCTTGCACTGGGATTCCATCATGCTTGTAATTGATGTGGTTAGAAAATAAATGAAGGGCTCTGTCCTGAGATTAGTTCCTCTAATAATAAATTTAAGCTAATTTTTTGATTCCCACCTGGACATGTAAGAAGACTTTCACTTCCTTGCAACTTAACATTTGAAACTTGAGCAAGATTGATCTCTACCAGGTTGGCCATATCCAAGTTTAAAATTCGTTAAAAAATCAATTGTAGTTACTTTTATGTCTAAGTTATCACAAAAAAATAAAGCAACCAAATAAGCAGACAATGTGTTTGTATTTCTTTCATTACATACTTCTGTTATATTATTTTTATTTGTTTGCTGTGTTCTGTGATGACAAAAGATTATTTTTGAATTAAATACTTTGCATTTCTTGGACTGATGTTTCGATCATTTGAGTCCCAACTCATGCCTGGGGTCAACAGTAGGCAAGATCCCCCAGTAGAGAATAAGTCCTGGGATACATGATTTTCTCAGCCACTGACAATGCGCAAAGGTTGCCCAGACACTTCTAGGGTAGCCCCTTGTAAACTAATGCTTTTGCCTTGGTTAGAGAGGAGTCCAACATGGTTAGCAGGTCCTCCTTCTACAGCCATTTTCTGTTAGACTGGCAGCAGGTGTCACAGGGTTTTCAATACCAGAAATATTTGTCACTTTCTGTGATACTAGCTTTCTTCTAAACATTTCTAGCCTTCATGATCATAGGAAAAGCTTGAAAAGCTTAAGTCAAAAGAATGAACTTTTGATGATAAATATTAAAGAACACAACACCAGAAAGGAGTTCTGTTGGTAGTTCTCACACTGCCCCGGTAGCCACATGAAAGACACCACAAAAGTTGGGCTAGTTATTTTTAAAAGATTTCTATATAATTTGACATAGTCAGGCTTCTTTCATAATTGATGAATGCAGGCAATTAAGTCATAGAATCATAGAAACAGAAAATCTCAAGTTGGAAGGGACCCATAAGGATGAAATTCCATCAGTATCATGACCAAAGGAAAACTAAAGACAGATAAGACCTTGCCCTGTGTATGCCCTAGACCAGACAAAAATCAAGCTGTGTTTAGTATGGTCTTGTGGTAGGAATAAGAAACATTGCATAAGCTTGGGCATACTGTATGTTGTGCTTGGCTATAGGCTTGACGTTGTACTAACGTGGTTCCATCAGTTTTGGACTATGAAAGGCAGTATGAAAACTGTCAGTAGTATCCAGCAATGCTGTCTGTTAAATGAAGGCACCTGGGAGAGGGAAGTTTGTAAAAATAAGTGGAGCACAGAAGGGATGAGGTTGTATGTGTCTCCTTGTCCTGGTTTTGGCTGGGATGGAATTAATTTTCTTAGTAGTTGTGCTGTGTTTTGGATTTGGCATGAGAACAATGTTGATAACACACTGGTGTTTTAGTTGTTAGTGATGTTTATACTAAGTAAAGGACTTTTCAGTTTCTCAGGCCCTGCAAGTGAGAAGGCTAAAGGGGCACAAGAAACTGGGAGGGGACACAGCCAGGAGACTTGACCTGAACTGGCCAAAGGAGTATTCTATACCACCCCATAGAAAATCATGCTTGATATATAAACTGGGGAGTTGACTGGGGCCTGGGGATCGCTGCTCAGGGACTGGCTGGGCACCAGACAGTGGGTGGTGAGCAGTTGCATTGTGCATCACTTGTTTTATTTCCTCCCTTCCCTTTGGATTTTATTCCTGTCCCCTTCTTCCTCCTTTTCATTGTAACTGTTGTCGTTGTGGTTGTTGTTATTATTATTTGCTTTTATTGTATTTATTTTAATTTATTTTTTATTTTATTTTCTATTATTTTATTTCCATTATTAAATTGTTTTTATCTCAACCCTGGAGTTCTACATTCCTTTCCGATTCTTCTTCCCATCCCTCTGGATGAGGGGGGTGTGAGAGAACAGCTGTGTGGCATTTAGTCACCAGCTGGGGTTAAATCATGATACCCTTTTATGTAGTACAGATATATTCTAGATTCTAGATTCTAAACTGTCTTTACCTATTTTTGGTGAAGTTGATTGCATTAGATGAAAACCATTGCAACTTGTCATTCCACTACTTTCATCTTTAGTTTTGCATACAGACATGCACACATTACATATGTGTAATTTTATGTCATTCCACTACTTTCATCTTTAGTTTTGCATACAGACATCCACACATTACATATGTTTAATTTTATTTAAAATTGCAATAAAACTACTCAAGACCAAATAACAGTGTCTATAAAAGATCTTTTGTTTTAAAAAAAATCATGTATTACACAAATAGAAAATCAAACCCAACAACATTTTAAATAAAATCATTGCAGCAGGATGATAGTAAATGTACTACACATATATTAGAATGCCTAAGGTTTATTTTTTTTTTTTTTAATTTTTCTGCAAAATACCTTTGCTTCTAGGAATTTCATGTTGTCAGGCTGTAGCACAATTTCTTCTCTTTTCTTTCCATTTGACAAATGTGAACGTTACTTAGTTGTAAATAAGCTTTTCCTTCTGTTTTTTTTTCTTTTTTTTTCTTCTTTTTTTTTACATCTCTAGAAGTAAGATTTCTGGATAAATGCTTCTATGTGTTCCTAACAGCCGGGCTAAAGTTGTAGCTACTAGTCTGAGACCAAGCATATATATCTAAGAGATCATGAAACAGAGTAATGTGACTTTGGCAGTTCTATAAACATATCTAAGAGATCATGAAACAGAGTAATGTGACTTTGGCAGTTCTATAAACAAGGGAATACAAAAAGTGATTATGACTTCCTTACATGGAAAAATTACAGCCCATAGAGAAAAAAATACGTTTTTCAGGTACGAGTCATCTGATTTATTTCAGAAATTTCTTTTCAGATAAGATGAACTTCCCCTAGAAGTGTCTGTCTCTTTCTACTGGCAATAATAAAGACTGAGATTATTAAATTGGATAGAAACATTCGCATTGAGAAATTAGCCATGTCTAAATAAGGACACATTTAATTCTGTTGTAGAAATCTGACATATTGTAAGTGCTGCTAAGAAAGATGCGGGGGCTGTGTGTGTGTCCGTCTGTCCTTTAATAAGGATACATACAGAAATATTAAATGCAAATTTCCCTGATTTTTTTAAACTTTTTGCTTTAAATATTATTTTTAAATTATCTATATATTCACTTGAGATTTTAAAATATATACAGAAAGATATGTCTGTATGTATTTTTAATAAATATATATTAAAACTATAAAAATATATAGTTGCTGAATTAGCAGCTCTACAATTTTAATTTAATAACAGCAATAGGTTATGTACTTTATCTTGACAAAATGTGGAAGACCGTGAGACATATTTTGACCTTTTATCTTCTTATGCTTGTCAGTTCACATGGTTGTGACAATTGGATTGATGTCTAATTGTCTGATATGTATAATTTATATTAATTTGTTTTTACTAATTGTTTTCTGATCCTTATATTTGCAATTTAATAGTTACTGAGTTATGCAATAGTTACCTAAGCCAGTACTTGCAAATTACTCTGGAAACTGAGCTTATTGTTTGGCAACTGATTAAATGTTTTTCTTATTTTCTGTATCTCAGCTTCTCCTTTCTGTTTTATCCAGCTATGACTTCCTATTGCTTCTTTGAAATTGCTCTGCTCAGATGACGATTTATTTTACTTTTTTTTTTTTTTTTGCATAGTAACGTATACTCGGAACTCACATACCATGAACAGCAGTTTCTCTCATTTTACATTGCTTCTGCATACAGATTTAGTCACTGTATTTCTGCTTCCCCCCCATATTGACAAATACAAACATTTCAAGGCTGAAAGTACTTCTGGAATTCCAAATGGTATAACCACATTAGAGAAATAATACCTGATCGTCTCTATTTTATATTGCTGAATATTTGAAGTTCAGTGGAAATTATACTGTAAATTATACGTTATGAAGAATTTCACCCTTAATTTTTGATCACATCAGATATTATTAACCAAATAGCTGATACAAATTTTGTCTGCTTATTGGCCAAACAGTATATAGTTTTTCCAGGAGACTGTAGCAATTTTCATGACAGGGGAATAACTTCTTTCTGCTAAGGACAAGGTTTTGGCTTCTGTTGATGTTCCCTCAGAGGTGTCTTCTCAAATAGTTTTACTTGCAAATTATTGGTGTTGATGGTGTGCATATGACCTAGTCAGGAGTGGGGCTCTCCTGTGTTGCATATACAGTGTGACAGGTCTCTAATCCCAAAGCTTACCATACAGGCTCTGCCATAGCTGATGCGTTCGCTCAGAAGTTCAGAAATGGGAGGGGATGATCACTGAGATCAAAAGATCATAGTCACTCAGGTCAAGGCACTTTTCATAGGCTTCCTTTTCCTTTTTAATAACATACCCTGACGGAAGAAAGTGAAGAACTCTTCAGTTTAAACTGATGGTTCACAAATTCTAATTCATAGAACACCACAGGTTCCTTATGTTCATTATATTCAACATGCTTTCAAGAGTGCATGTTCATTTGCAAGAAATTTTGAATGTTAGAAATTCTCCATGTGGTGAAAAAAAAATTTTACTCATTGGCCTAAGCCAGAAAGTTTCTTCTTTCTGGGACTAAACATTTCAAGAGGTCAAAGAAGTTCTAAATCAATTTTGGGGTTCAAGTTCATTTGCAAGATTACTGTCTACTAGCAATACATATTACTGAGTGAATGTTTGGTTTATGACAGGAATGTCATAATATTTAATCAAGGTTCTCACGTTTATAGCAGTCTTGAAATGTACACCAAAATATTATACTGCTTTTCAGTGATGGGTTTTGGTACTGAATGTTTAAGGAAGAAAAAGAGCATATTAAGTGATATAAACCTATTTGGAATGTCAATGTTCTCATAAGTTGTAGTACATTTTCCTCTTCTGTTTTCTGTTTTTTTTCTCAAGAAAATAAAGGTGCATATCATTGGGTGAGGGTAGAGGGTGGAGGAAAAGGGGAGAGAGTAATATTGCTTAAATTTATGAATGCAACTGAGATATCAATGTGCTAGTATTTAAGAAAATATTTGGTGTTGTGAAAAAGATTCTTGACCTATGATGAGCTGCAAGAAACTTATTTCATGTGAGTGTTTAAAGAATTTTCTTTCATACATGGCATCTTTATGCAACTTCCTTCAGCTGTCTAGTTTCCTCAGATTTGTTCTATGCAGAGTCATTACTCATTGTACTAACCTAATAGAGAATGTCACTTCCAAAAAGTGATAGAATTTCAGAGAAAGCAGCCACATTTTTTTCCTCACATCTTTTTATTTGGTGTTCTGATAGGAACATAACATGTTAAGGAAGAGATGAGTTGCCTAGCTAGTGTAGTATCAGACAACAGTAATTATTGCATGAATCAAAGGGTAAATCCTCCACACGGTATGAAACAACAGAAAAATCTTTTGGTCTTAATTTCATTTCCTAAATGTACGCTATCAAGAGGGAGTTTTTTTCTTCCTTTTTTTTTTTCTTCTTTTTTTTTTTCTTAATTAGCTGTCATAATGAATAGAGTATAAATGATTATGAAACTTCTATGAAGCTTTTTTTATGCTGACAAAAAATCTTCAGTGGCACTGCATGACAAATCTAACACTTCATAAAACTAGGACTAAAGAATTGTTATTCTTGAAAACAAATAAAGTCCGGTTTCCTCTGATGTTCTTTCCTTCTTGTTATTTTTAATATTTTTTTCTGTGATTTGACCTGGCACAGAATGCTTGGGTTTGGGTGCTAACAAAGGATCTGGATTTCAAGAAATCTATTGTAGTCTTGAACTTCCTCCAGTCTCCATCTGCTGGCATGACAGAAAGTTATTACTTTTAATAAAAAGGAATAGTTACAACATTAAATTGTAACAAACTTAAATGGGAATGGGGAAAATTTTATGTTGAGGGTAATTACCAAAATATCTAGTCTTACCACATCTAATGACCATAGCAAACTGGTAAGAAAACCTTGTAGTGCAGTATTTAAACTGGTCTGTAACTTTCAGAGGTTGAGACTTGAGCAATTTCTTTTGTCTTGTGTCTGGATATGTTCTATGAGCCACTGTCAGTAATTGGATGTTGAGCTAAAATACACTCTTGGTTATGCAATTCTTAAGATAATTTATAGAAAAGTGGAGTCATATTTAAAACAATGCTAGTAAATTAGATTGAGATCTGAGATTTTATTATGGAACAAGCAGAAATCGTGAGAAGTTTTTTGAAGAATACTGCAGTGGAAAAGTCCAACTGAGATGGATTGTCCATTTGCTTTCTTAATTAACACAAATCATAATATTCTTTTTAAACAACAAACATGCTCAGATAACAGAGGAAATAAAGAACTCCATACTAACCTACCCAGACTGTGAAACAGCTGGGGCAGGGAACACTTCTTTTCAACATCAGTGTTTAAGATGGTATTTCTTCATCTAGGAATTCCTGCATGTGAGAACAATTCCTCTGTGTAACAGCAACAGCAATGGCAATTCTACTTTTACTCTACTGCATCTCACCCAAACCTGTCACCTTTTGTATGGAAATTTTCTACATGAGTCTTGGACTCATGCTGTATCATAAGACTGGGTGTTCAGCAATTACTGTTAGGAGCTCAGTGCCTAATAGCCAAAGGAATAATAAATAGTGCTGAAGGTCTTTGACCAGTTGACTATGTTTTGGCACCTCACCTGCAAAAAGATGCAATGTCTTTTTTCCCTCACCCTTGTGGTAAAGAATCAAGCCATCAGTAACTTGAAACTTTGGAAGGAAGATAACAGACAGTCTTTATTACAAAAACTTTCTAAGTGTTCTTCCTTGTTACTACTATTTTTGAAACAACTTAATACTGAAAAGTTACTACTATTTTTGAAACCACTAAATACTGAAAAGAGTCCTTATTAGGAATTAATGAGGTATTTTTAAGTCAGAGGACAACAGCAAAGATAAAATTGAAAGTGGCTGGATTTCCCTGCTGACTTCCAGTATTAAAAAACTATAACATTTTTCTTAACATTATTCACCTGAATACTGTTGCAGAGGAGTTAACATGGAAATTTTATCAGTGTGTTGCTTTGTCACAAGCAGCCATTTATTTAATTTTGTACTTGATTAGCATTGAATTTTGAGCATTGATTTTTATGTGCATGCTAATATCTATGGCAATCATTGTATCAGAAAGGTTGTCAAGAAGCAGTGGAATCCAATCCAATAACTATTTGGTCCTTTTCATTCAAATGGAGCAACATTTTCACTTATGAATAAGTGTAGCCAAACCTTTAAAGCAAACTAAGTCTACAGAGTCCATCTGACAAGGAAACATATCTGAGCTCAGAGACAGTCAGAATGTTGACCACAGTTAGATATGTGAAGAATTGGCAGGAAATAATAGAAATGCTGGTATCTTTCTGTTTATAAATAACTAAAAAATGGTTCTGTAATTCTTGACACTGTCTTCTTAGTAAAGTAAAAAGGGAAATCTAATGCCATTATGAAACTTGACTACACTGTAGCCCATGTTACATGCCATTTGTTGAACATGCATGATATATATCCAATATTCTGGAAACTACTGGTATTATATGCTCTTGGATACTAGCTTATTTTATCTGCTTTTTGTGAATAGGTTGCTGATATTATGTAGAAATTGAATTGCAGTCAATATTATAAAGATTTTTCCCCTGTTAAAAGGAACTTTAAAGCTTGAAAATATCTTTTGAAATAATTTCATGTTTTAACTAATGTCACAATTGCACTCGCTCTGTTTAGAGAGTGGTAGTACCGAAAATGTGAACAAATAAAGTTTGCAAACCTCAGAATACAGTCCTTTAAAAACGTGTTAACACACTGACTTCAACCATCCTGGTCAGAAACAATGACATAATTGGAGCAAAAGTTCAAACAAAGATGCTTAGTGTGATGCAGGGCAGCTAAGTTAAATAGTCAGTGAAGAAGCTCAGTGCAAGGTGCAATCTACAGGTAGGAACAACCCATCTTTTCTGGAGTGGGTACAAAGCAAAACAGTTTAAGGCAGCAATGGTTTCCTACAGTTAGAGTGGGAATAATGTATTGACTGATAAAAATGTCTGTGGGGTAGTATGGACTGGCATGAAGTCTGCCAGTTGTACTGACTCTGGATGGGATGGAGTTAGTTTTCTTCATGGCAGTCTGCATGGTGCAGTGTTTTAGGTTTGTAACCCAAGCAGCGTTGATGAAACGCCAGTGTTTTGCCTGTAGATAAACAGTGCTTGCATACTATCAAGGTCTTCTCTGTTTCATACACTGCTCCTTAATGAGTAGGCTGAGGGTATGCAAGAGATTGGGAGTGGACACAGCCAGGACAGGTGACCCCCGTTGACCAAAGAGATATTCTATACCATATGGTGCTGTGCTCAGCAATAAAATCTGAGTGGGAGTTTCTCCAAAGTAGCAGTTGCTCAAATTCTGGTTGGGCATCAGTCTGCTGGCGGTTAGTGAATACCTTTGCATCACTTCTTTTTCTACTTTTTTATCTTCTGTTATTAAACTGTGTCTATCTTGGTTTTTTGTTTTGTTTCTTTTTCTTGCTTTTGACCTTGTAATTCTCTTCTTCATCCCACTGGGGAAAAGTGAGTGAGCAATTGGGTGGGGGCTTACCTGCCAGCCAGGTAAGCCGATCGACCAAAAGATAACCTCTGTTCATATGAACTGGTGAAGTGGATTTATATTGGGTCATCCCCTTGTGATACAGGACCATGGTGGTTTTGATTTATATAAGGAGCCTTAAAGCCGATTTCAGTGATGTGTCTTCACACTCTGGGAAAAGCCTATGGTTTCATGTTCTGTAGGGATAAGCTCTTTACAAGCTGATTTCAGATTTCTTCTGTATTGAGTAACCTAATTCCTAAGCACTGGAGTGAAAGTGAGCCTCCACATCCTGTGCCTCTAACTACAGGGCACCGGCTAGGATGCTGGCAGAGAATGTCCAGGCTGCTGCCATTCCACTACACTCAGTATCTGGAATTAGCAGGATTAAAGCTACTGGAGATACACCTTCTCATACAGCAGTCACACTTCTGGAAACAGTGAAACTAAGTTTTTAAGTACACACAACATATTCCTACTATCAGTGTTTGCAGAAGTCAATTGGATAGTAAAGTTAATCAAATATGTTGATGTCTGCAGGACAAGGGTCTTTGTGAAGAATATATGTAATTTCATCTCCTGTTAATACCCTGATAGATCATCCTGAGGACATATAGGTAAGAAACACTGTAACACAAGTTGTCCTCCAAGCCTCCTGATCTGTAAGATATGACTAAACAGATATGTCTTGGTACTTTGCTAATGGGAGATTATAAAAAACAACTGCATTTTTCTTCATACTGCACATAGTACCAGGCAGCATGAAGTGATTAGATAAGTAGTCATGGCTTCTACAAACTAGATAATTATGCAGTCTTTGATGCCCTGCTTTCTTTTGATATTTCTTGGAAATTCAAGTCTTATTTTATCCATTATTGTTGCAGAACATGTTAATATAAACAACTTCATGTTATTTATAAAATGTAAAATGCAACAGGTTTATTTTCTGTGATGTTAATACTAGGAAACACAGTTAATGTTTCAGACAAGTATCAATAAACATGAGTTTGAAAGGTACTCTTTAAGATAACTAAGGAAAAAAGAAAAAGAGGATTTGATTCTGTGGTGTTCTGAAATCATTAACTGTAATAATGAAAGGAGAATTTAGATTGATATTTGCACAAAAGTAATATGTTTGGCTATATCATACATCCTTTCTCAGCCACCTTAGTTACTTAGAAATTATCTTTCAGCTTTCCAATAAGAAAGCTAAACATAGAAAAATTTGCCAGTAATTCTATTTTTGTTAAGGAGAATAAATATTAAGAAGATCATAAATGTGGCCTTTGGGGTACCAGCAACTCTCTTCCTATGGTGATGTGTAATATTAGCTCACTTCACAGTCCAGAAAGAAAATAAAAACTCTGACAGCTGACAAAACCTGTTCTAGCCAGCACTGAATTCACTGATTCAAAAAAAAAAAAAAAATAAAAAAAATTGAAAAGCAAGATGGAAATGAATGCGTCTGACATCCCTTAAAAAACATTGAAGAAGAAAAGTCCGTGAAGGTGATTCTTACAGCTAATTTCTATGAAATATAATGGAGTCTGACAAACTTGTGCAGAATTCTAAATAACTTAAAGAAAAAAAAAGAGAGACAGGGATATTCTTGTCATCCTATTATGTAGGGTGGTTTAAAACCCCTACTATGAAAGAATCTCATTTCCAGAATGATTTTAGGTTTTTGTTTGTGAGACCTTTAGAATCCACAGTTTTTTTATTAATTTTGTATGTATTCAATTTCTTGGACAAAACTGAGCTCATACTATACTCACTGAGTAGCTGGAGAGCCATGGTGGTGATGACATGGTGCTGGGAGGTCTGGTGGCTCCACAGCACTGCAGGACGCCCTGGGACACAGCCACTGGCACTACCAGGGGCTCCCCAGGTCCGGCAGGGGACCTAAGCCTGGCAGCCAAGGCCTGTCCCACTCCCCCAGCCAGGAGCAGGGCAGACAATTTTCAGTTTTAACTAAAAGAAAGGGGGAGTGTTGGGAGAAGGAGGGGTTTAGGGTAAGTGTCAGGGAACGTTGCTGACCATGTTGATATGGCCTACACCTCAGCTCAGGACTTTTACCATTTCTATAGAGTTCCACTTTCTGTGAATTCAACAGAACTTTGGTTCATATCCATACTGATGAAATTAACTGTCATTCAGTGTGCAGTGTACCCCTCTTTTAAAAAATGTCACAGCTGTGAGTCCCCCGAAAAAGTAATTGCTGAAGTGTAGAACAGTAGATACTGTTTGATTTTGCAAAGAAAGTTTGAATCTTCTATAAATGTTTACATATATATATATAATATAAACATAACTATATGTTCCTTTACAAGACTTTAATACATTTCTTTTACTGCAATTGTATGCAAAGCTCACAACTGTATTGTGTTTAAATAAACCACTGGCACCTTTTAACCCAAGATGATATATTGGCACATGTATTGAACTAGCAATGCTTACAGAAGGGACAAGAGCTTTAAATGGTTGAAAAAAACCTAGGCTACGGTTAAGGCCACATTGAATTTTCATTCTACTAACAGTATGGAATGTACTTGAAAAACCATCTCAAACTACATGCAGAATCATGTATAATGTTGCATGTTTATTTGTAGGATCAGAACCTTGCATCCTAGCATTCAGAAACATACACACACTCAAAAAGTGTTTTTGTAGAAACTAAAAATCACAGAAAATAGGCATAGGTGCATAGATGACAAAAAAAAAAAGCTTCTATATCAGTTACCGATGATTAATAACAAAACTCTGAAATCCTAAGAATATAATAATATTAATATTTCTTATTGCTAACATGGATGACATCCTATGGTTTGCATAGCTTGGCATGGTGTTGCTTATAAAGTTAGGTTACCCTAGGAACACCAGCAAAGCTCTTTTAGGATTTAAAATATACAACCCACCAATCTTTTTTTTTTCCCCTGAAGTAATGCCTTAGTCATTTTATAGAGTTGTTAATATGAAGTAATATTTAAATTAACCAATGCATTAATCTTCCTAAACCAATAGTTATTTTGCAATAAAGCAAATAACTAGGTTGAGAACACAGTTTATTCTTGAAATTAATACCTTACACTATAACGAAATGAGCAAGTTATTGAAGACTTTCAGCTCTTAGCTAATCAGTGTTTAACTGCCTGTAGAGCAGCAGTGCATTCTGCATTGCAATGTTACTGAACATGGTGCTTTTTAAAAAATTATCAGTTAAACATGAAATGCTACAGAGAATTGCAATTATGAAGCTTAAATCACAGTCATGCTAAAGAGTAATGTTTTAAAATAATAGAATCCTAAGAGACTGCATATTGCACAGCAAATATCTGTGATCTGCAAAGGGGTGCAAAGTAATCATTTAAATAAATTTTAAAATTAGCAGTTGCACCCAGGTGAACATTTTTCCCTCTGGATTTGTGTTTCAAGGATGAACTCTGTGGATTTCTTTACATATAATAGGGCAAAATTCCTGAAACAGACTTTTCTGCAGTGTGGGATGTCCCTTCTTCCTTTGTCTCTTCCCACAAACCTAATAGAAGATTAATGCCTTTCTTTCTCTTATCTTTCTATGGTTTGGTAGTAATTAGCCAAAACATTTAAAAAAAATATTAGAGGGATCTAGCAGATAATAAAACAAACAGTGCAAATGGAAAGGATATATGATCACTTAAACCTTATTTTCATTTGGTCTTTGGACCTATCTCCACATATAAAACGTGGATTCTGTTTATTTGAAAGGAAAATATATTGAATGACAATTGACCCCCCCCCCCAAAAAAAAAAAACCAACAAAAAACCCCAATGAACTCAAACCAGAAGATTTTGTTTTATTCTCTAATTTGCAGTGGCTATTTTGTCAAATCATTAATTTTTTATATTTGAGCAGTACAGTGATTTGAAAAATCTTCTTCATGGGTGCTACAGAGATGACATTGATAACATAATTTTTGCTTATTAGCAGTGTTACTTATTTATGGGTGCTAAAAGAATAGAGACATGGATCAACGAAAACTTTATTTTCAGAGAATCCATAGGGCATTGGGTTTTTTTCTGAATGAGCAGACTCATTATTTCAATGTGGAAAAAGTAGAGACATACTCAGGTTAGTTATAAACTAGCTGGCCTAGGTACCAAGGAACAGTATGGACATGACAACATACAACTTTATGTGGACAAGTTACTTGAGCATGGCTCAGGATCCCAAGGATGATTTTTCAGGTTGTGTTGAGATCTTTGGTCTTTCAGCTACTTTACTATCACCACTTATACTAAATTTTTGAATGGTAGTTTGCATTTTGACAACAAAAGGTGTGATCAGTCATACGTGACTAAGGTAGATTTACCCTCCACAGTATCACCCAGTGTACTGTGTACAGCTGCAGTGACCAAGCTGTACACAATGCAGCAGTGGACAGTATTTTGACTGTGGCCACACTAAGTGGATTGCTTTTAAAGCTTAGACTTCCTCCCTTTTTTTTTCTTCTTCTCTCCTTTAAAATGGCTCAACATAGCATGAAACTACCATCACATGATGGGAACTTCTGCAGTTTGGTTATGTAGCTGATCTGTAGTGAAATTACTTTAGAAGAGAGAGAGGTACCATAGTTCAGGAAAGTGCTGCTCACCTCCTGATGAAAAGCTGGGCAATGCTTATATGTATGCCAGAACATGAACATGTTCTCCGTCCAGGCAGATCACAAATTCAGTCTGTGTCCCAGGTTACTATATTAAAATAATAGATAAGAAAAACTTGAAACATGGTGGGAGCCTCTAACTTTGCTTAATAGACATTATCTTGTCAAAGCTGCCACAACCCAGATGACCTAGTGGAAATACTTAGCTAGACTTTGTTCAATAAACCTGGCTAGTTGAACAGCAATATTTCTTTCTGGCTTTTTATATAAAAGCTTAAGATGCCAAAACAATCCGTCTGCTTTCCAAAGAGCCACTGGAGCTTTTGTAACCTCTGGAAATGTTTCTTTGTGGCATTCTCCTAAACTTGTTCACTGCCAATACAGGGGTGAATCAATCAGACACAACTGATGCCTTTGATGGATTTCATGAAACAGCATGCTTGGGATTTCCAGCTGCTTGCAGCAGCTCATAGCTCTGGCTAATGTTCATTGAGAGTGGCCTTAAGTGAGTACTAAAGGTTCACAAATTTAAATTGTACGTGATGATCACGTGCTGAGGGGATAAATCACTGCAGACCCAAACAGATCATCTGCCAGCAGGGGAAAGGGATCTGAACTTTTAAGTGTCTTTCCCAGTAAGAAAACTTGCTGGGATAACATCACTTTTGTCATTACTGTATTTTATCTTTTAAGGTAATTCAGAAGTTTCAAAAATACATGTAGGTAATGGTTTTTAATTTTTAATATTCAGGCTTGTCTAGAAACATATATTAGATGTGAAAAAAATTTAATATGCTAATTGAGCACTTGAGCTATGTGGATTATGACAGTTTGTGTAACCTTATGAAGTACAGAAATACATATCTGGCAAAAATACAGTTATGTGTCATCCCAGGTTGTACTCTGTTTCACATGCAACTTTGAGTCATTGCTCAGCTTGCTGTACAGAAAATGTCCATGATACAAGTGCTGAACTGTCATAGAGAATAAAACTAAGAAATATTGTTCTGTGGATTTCATTTCAGTCCATTGGATTAAGCAATATTTAGAAAAAATGAACTTGCACAAGAATAGTGATAATAGCTAACAGGCTACTAGACTGCTGATAGAATCAAAGCTTTATGACTTTTAGCAACATATGAAATGTGTAGCTATATTGCACAGTTCTGTCAGGTCACTTCTTATTCTTTTCAGTTTTATTACTGCTGAACACCTTAATCTGACAGTAGGAAAATGCAGCAGTCTTGGTTGGTGATGGTGCCAAGATATTTATTTTTTGTGACTAGAACCTAATCTGCCATAAATTCTAGTAATACACTTTTAAATAAAAATAATGAAATGGCACTATCTGAATAGTATCTGAAACACAGAGAGCAAAAATATTATACAGGAGTTATATGCTATGCTGTTTCTCAATCATAAAATAAAGTCATTCAACAGCATCAGAAACATGAGTGACATTTCATGTCTTGTTCTTCTCTTTTAAAAGACAAAGAAATAAATACATTTGTAGAGAGAAGATAGTCTGGGATATGATTTCCACCTTGTTTTCTCAGAAAAGCCTTCTTTCTTGTACCTGCACATTTGTGTGTGTGACTTCTACACAAAGACCGTAATTTAAGAAAACTTGAAATAAAGTGGGTAATTTATACATTTTTTAATCATTAGCTTGCCACAAAATGTACACATGATGTCTATTGCAAAGTATGACTTATCATAGTAATATTTATTTCTATATTGTTTTGCAGTAAATAAAAATTCTTGCTGTTTTTCTAAATTAAGTTTTCTGTTCACCAGTTTGTCTTCTCTACTCACATTGGATTTCCCCAACCTCTTCTTTTAAGATTATCACCAGAGGAAGAAGGATTGGAGAAGGCAGGAGTTACAAGGGAAGTCTGTATTGTCTCAGAGAAGAAAAAAATTTGCAGGCAGTCAGCAAATTCTTCTGAAATATCAGATGCTTACTATCTGATGCTGAATTACCCTAACAACTTAACTTAATTCTTTGAGGTATTTAAATATGGAAGGATTAGAGTATAGTTGCCCAATGATTAATTTAACCCCTGGGTCACAGGAAGACTAATTTCTTTGCTTCAGGTATTAACAGGACTAAGGAAGAAACTGAATGCTCGTTTCCCAAATCCCAGACTAGTACCCAAACACTGAAATGTTCCATCTTCTCACGTAAGACCCCAGCCTAAGCAGATTGCATCAATGGACCAAAAAGGACTGAAATACTCTCTGAGAGTACTGCAAGGTAAAATCTCCAGTGGGTTCACATGTAGGCTCCTAGACATGCAAGACTTCTCTCCTGGGAATCTGGCCTATGAACTGGGCAGGAATCTGGTGCAACTCAGGAGCTGTGTAACAGCAAATAAAAGTAAAACAAATAAATAAAATAAAATTTAAAAACTTGACCCATGGGGATACAAAGCCAAAATGGAGCTTTGTACTGAATTAGCAGCTGCCTTTTGCTCTGCTAACTGCCCACAGAAACCAGGAATTTCTGCTATTCATATCACTTATTTTCAAGTTGGTTTTATAGGTACATCATTGTATGAGCCTAAGTCCCATCAGATGTTAGCCGCTATACAAATAAAAGGCAATGATTCTATATTTAAATTTTGTAATACTTTTAGAATTGCTTCAGAATGATAATGCATGACTTCATAAGCATTTCACACAGCTGCCTAATCTATTAAAACAGCTTCAGAATTCAGTTTATGCTGCTGCAGAATTCGAGATGTCTCTTGCACAAACTGTGAGTCTTGTTACTTTATGTGAACTGTGCCAGATAACATATAAATGGCCAAACAGAAAAAGATTCTGGATTCATATTAATCGTTAAGTAATTATTTTTATATTTTTATGTGAAGTTGGCTGTCTGATTTGACAAAATGAAAATACAGATTTTAGAGATCGCTCAGTCTCAGCAATGCTTAAAAAAAATCACAATTAGTTTTCTGGAATATATCACCTTTGAATTGTACAAACCTTTCTGAAGTCTTAAACTACACTCATCTCTGCCAGTCTATTAAAAAAAAAAAAAAAAGTGCTTATTATCTTTCGATAGATGTGATTATCATAAATATCTCTTACTCTATTCCTAATTTTCAACAACTGACATTCTAAACAATTCCTATGTGCCTGCTTCTTGTACTTCTATCCTTTATATTCTAATTAACCTTCAGGTATATTCAGATTGACATTTTGATTCACATGGTGGATGAATTTGCTGATTAACTTTCAGCTGTTCAGTTACTCAGAATAGCTTTCATTTTTTCAGTCAAGTTTAGAACCAAACCATTGTGAAAAGATTATTTGTTTATCATAACATTCCAGTCTAGCAGAAGACTTCTATTGTTTTGGAAGCTCGCTTAGAACAATAAAAGTACTACAAACAATCTGGACATAATTCAACTATTTACTTCTTTAAAATACCTGTTGTTTCACTCAAAATCAGCAAGTGAAATACAGTCATACTGTTTTAGCTGCCTTCTCTAAATATTTACCTGGAACTGGCTTCCTGCTGTGAACAATCTCAGAAACTGTTCTTATGTTACCCGAGGCAGATGGCAGTCGTACCAAATCCCAGAAGATGTCTAAGTGCTGTCATGACTATAATCACCTCTGAGCAAAACAAATATTTAAGAGTGTGAGGGATGTGCTCATTTAGTGTGAAGAAGAGAGTAAGAAAGTTATAGAAAGCTCAAACTATTTGAATCCCTGGCCAGTATATTAGCACAGCTTTGATTAAAAGAGTTAAATATTTCCAATGAGGTATGCAGGACACTAATCCAATGAGATAAGCTAAAGCAGAGTAACCAATTGCTATTCCCTTCCAGATGGGAAAAGAGCAAATATTTGTTTTGTTACTCAGAAAATGGCTTTGCAGCAGCTGAACATTTCAATCCTAAAGTGTCAAATCTGTCACTAATTGAAATGCTGCTATTCATAGCAAGATCTTTGTTTTGTTTACCACCATATATTCATGCTTATAACAATTTTCATTAGGTTTTCCTCAGTTTTGTTCTGCATTTAATGAACTGGAGTGGATATTAGACTAACAATAGAGCTCTTTGAAGTTTGTACTCCCTTTAACATTCAATGAAATAAACTTAACTAGGGATTGATTCACAGCCCTGATTTACAGAGCAGATGTCATCTACAAAAGAGGGACCCTGATTTGCCTCTATGTACTGTCCTGATCTTTATAGGAGCAGAGTTTCATTGTTATTAAAGGAAAAAAGTAGGAAGAAGGCAGAAAAACCTCCCCTTGACCCATTCCATGTGACCCAATTTATTTAATTCAGTGGGGATAATGATCTTATTAGTCCTTTTCCGGGACAGCAGTTGAGTCTTTCTTTTACAGGCAACTGAAATTGTGTTTCAGCAGAATTAAGGAAAAGATAAGTGTTAGCAATTTACGAATGTGATAGGCCGAAAGATACAAAGAAGGATAAAGTATTGAAATATAAAGCCTAATGCCAAATGTGTATAGCACTTTTAGGCATAGTCCTGAACAAATCCAGATATATCCTAAAAATAGTATTATTAATAACAATAATCCCCTAGAAGATTAGACATTAGACAAATGAAGAAGAAACTTGCTGCAGGCTGACTGGATGAATGAAGTTACCAGTTTGCAAATCTCTGTTCAAAAGGCACCATAAGACACCTTTTCTGGGTGACATTTATTTGTGAATTGTTGTGTAGCTAACTTTGATCCAGAATGGTTTGGTTATGTTTTGGATTTTTTAATTCTGGCTTCCTAGCAGCTGCTCTGAATAGTCCTTCTATAAGCTAATTTTCCAGGCCTTTCTTCCCTATGTCATTATTTTAATCTTTAATGCTCCAAATATCAGGTCCCTGGAAGTATTTGATAAGAAAACTTGTGTCCAGATTCCCCTACATCCTAGTTCAAAAAAAAAAAAAGTAGGCAAAATGGAAAACTGGCAACTTCTACACATTCTGTAACTGTCTGACCCTGTTTATTGTTACTTCACATTACATGTATTCCACTATGGCCACTCTAGACTATTTTTTGGCATCATTGGGAAACTTACAGTCCGCATTACTGCCCTAGAGAACATGGGTTTTTGGAGGTAAGAAGAAATTTGTACACAACTTTTTAAGAAAGAATTTGGAATCATAATTTTCAGAGGGAATGGTAAGTGGTGGGCTGTCATACTTCCAGAATTCAAGCCCATGATGCGTGCTGGTTTCTTCTACTATACAACAGCAGCTTCTCTTACCTTCAGAAGGATAGCATGAGAGTTGGTGAGTTGTAGCACCTTGTGAATAGTTCTTTCCAGAACTGTTTTACCCTGCACATTTTGTGATATCCTAGCAAACAGTTGCACGTTCCCTTTCAATTAAAAAATGTTTTGTGAATGTCTCTGGAGTGCTGGGATATGGTGGACTGTAAGCTGATCGCAGAAGTTCTGTTGACAGAGAGGTGGCAACTGAATTGTACTTGCTTACGCTATGTGTTAGCAGGCTGTAGTGGGTTTGCATGGCAAGGTTTTGGTAACAGGGAGCTACAGGGGTGGCTTCTGTGAGGAACTGCTAGAAGCTTCCCCTATGCCCAACAGAACAAATGTCTACCCACGCCAAGACAGACTCACTGCTGGCCAAGGCCAAGCCCATCAGCAATGGTGTAACACCTCTGGGATAACATATTTAAGGAGGAGGAAAGAATCAGTGCAACAAACTGCAGTGGAAGAGATGACTGAGAATATGTGAGACAACAACTCTGCAGACATCCAGGTCAGTGTAGAAGGATGGGGAGAAGTTGCTACAGGCACTGCAGCAGAGATTCCCCTGCAGCCCATGATGAGGACCATGGTGAGGCAGGCTCTACCCCTGCAGCCCATGGAGATTAACAGTGCTGTAGCCCCTGGAGGACCCCATGCCAGAGTAGGTGGATGCCTAAAGGAGGCTGTGACCCATGGGAAGCTTGTGCTGAAGCAGGTTTGTTGGCAGGACTTGTGATCCCGCAGAGGACCCATGCTGCAGCAGTCTGTTCCTGAAGGACCCAATGGAAGGGACACAGACTGGACCAGTGTGTGAAGAAGTGCAACCTGTGGGAAGGACTCACACTGGAGAAGTTCATGGACAACTGTCTCCTGTGGGAGGGACCCCATGCTGGAGCAGGGAAAGAGTGAGGAGGAAGGAGCGGCAGAAACAACATGTAATGAACTGACCGTAACCCCCATCCCCATTACTCTGCGCTGCCCAGGGTTGGGGCGGGGCGGGGAATAGAGAAATTGGGGCTGAAGTTGGACCCAGGAAGAAGGGAGAGGTGAGGGAATGTGTTTTTAAGGCATTATTTTTAGTTGTCATTATCCTACTCTGATTTTAACGGTAATAGAATAAACTAATTTCCCCAAGTCAAATCTGTTTTGCCTGTGACAGTAATTGCTGAGTGATCTCCCTGTCTTTATCTCAGCCCATGAGCTTTTCATTATGTTTTCTTTCCCCTGTCTGGTTGAGGAGAGAAGTGATAGAGCAGCATTGGTGGGCACCTGCCATCCAGCTCCGGTCAAGCCACCACACAGGCCCTAGGAAGAGCAGTGGTCATGTTGGGACATTTCTACAGAAAGTGGAGGCCAGATCTCATAATTGTAACAAAATTATATTCCTTTTCACAACAGCAATTTTTCAAATTACATCTGCATCATTTTTGCATAAACTGAAAATGAATGAGTATGACCTTGCAATGTGAGATGGCTCATGAACAGCTTTAGGAATCCAAGTATCAAGGCTTAGTGCTGGTGCAGCCCTGGGTGTTGGTATACTCAATCACTTAATGCTTCTTCTTTGGGAGATTGAGTCATAAATCCTTACCACCACAAGGAAGTGGAGCAAGCCATTCTAGAAATCAAGGATATCACGCAAATCCTAGATGGCATGGATTTAATAGCAGTGGACTGCCCATTATAACCCATGGCTGAGATTAGTTCTCTATTACTGCTTTTTGCATGAAGTATGAGACCTTTCCAATCAGTCATTACCCTGCTCACACATCCAGATCATATGCCACATCTTTCAGTCATCCATCATCATCCACTAAAATTTCTGAGGTTTTACCAGTCCCTAACCCCAGCTCAAATATTCTCAGTGTGTCTCTTCATAGGCAGACCTCAAGGACATTAAATTCTCTTTTCAGTGAATGGAAATTTCAAGTTCATTACCATGTTCTTCTGGGAAATGGCAATGTGAACACTGTGGTGTGGGCTGAATCCATGTGCCTGTGCAACACGTATGCTAATTTATTGTAGTTGTGATGGTAATATGGGGCAGGGAAATCACATAGTGGGTCTGCTTTCCAGGGCAAAGGTTTACCCTCAGAAGCCAAAGGCTGATCAGCTGAAGGAGCTCCCCATGGACATCGCACAGTGCAATAAGACTGGCTTTCTACAAAGCAATTGGAGGGGATCAGTGGAGAAAAGGAGCAATGTAAGCCAGAGTACATGCCAGGCCATTTACGGAAGCACCCAACATAATAAATGCCTTGGATGCTGGAATAAATTCGACAAATATTGCATAAATAAGTTTAAACACCAGTGACAGGGTTTCTTCTAACTGGTTATGTACCTAGGCATATGACCTTAGCGAAACTAGAAGAAGAGGAAGGAGCAAGCAAAAGCTTTCTTGTCCTTTTTGGTTTAGTCTACAAACACAACTTATATTTGATACAATTCCTGTGGTCAAAGCTAGGAGAGTCCTCTCATCTTTCTGAGCTTTATGCAAAAGTAGTATTGGGAAACTATTATAGAGTGCTCATATATTCTTCTACATTTTTAAAAGCATTGTGATTTCATACAAGGTTTATGGCAGACACTAAAGCTGATTATATACCACTCAGGTGAATACAGTTCTGCTACATAAAATTCATATTTCATACACTTGGAACACAGGGACTATGAATTCATAATGATTACTGCTACTTCTGCACGCTACTGTGGTTGCATAAAGCACTTTTTTATTATCTACTACTTTAACGTTTGGAGACCTTCACCCTTCTAGTAAAGCAAAACTAAAGGAATATAAACCCTTCTTTTTAAATTAAAGTGGTTTCTGTTGAAATGTTCATAAATAGCAGAATGAAAAAAGATCGCCATCAGCAAACACCATTTATTCAAGCCTTAATAATTCCTGATTCTTACGTCCTCCTACTGTTGGAACAATGATGGCTCAAATCCATTTTAAGATTCAGGTGAAACTTTTCTATTTTCTAGAGTTATTTCACTGTGAATTTTTCACTGGATTCAAATTTTTTCATTACAAAGTGTTTTCTGATTCTTCACAAATGTCTTCAGCAGGAATGATATAAATTTAAACTTGGATAATTTAGTATTTTTATTAATTGTAAATAATTCTGCTGATTTGTATTAAAATCAAAATACAGTTCTTATGAGATAATATTTTCCTATATTAGTCACTCTTCATTTTTCTCTAACTTAATACAGTTTGTAAAGATTAGAGTTTACTTTAAAGATTTATACGCTTTCTGTTTTTGACCAAAGAAGATCAAGTGACCAAACACATTAATTTTCAATAATAACATAGAGACAATACCTTTGTTTATATTGTCTGTTGTTAACTTGATGCAAGTTTAGAGATATGAAAAAAAATGATATGCTGCAAGGCTACAGTTATTTAGTCTTATTTCTCTCATCTCCCTTTCACTTTTCTAACCCTGCCGCATTCCTGAAACTCCTTGACTTCAATGAAAATATCATACACTTATTTATGCACTTATAGTTACAACTTATATTTCTGAGGCATATTTTCTAAAGGCATATCCCTTTTTGTTCACCCAATATGAAATTATACCTGATAGAACAGCTTACTTATTCCATCTTCTTGCTGATCCATGTGTCTTCTAGCTTCACCTCTGATACTTGGATACAATCACTCTTGCTTTCCTAAAATAAATGGAAATCAAATCATACACTACAGAAGATGCAAGGTGACAATTAAGGCACATAAACCAGCTAAACTTAGTATTATGTGTTCTGTATCTCTCCCTGAGCTAGATAGCCATATGCCTCAGTCTCCCGTTCATATATTTAAATAATTGAATTACAGCATACGTACAAAAGTAGAAAAGAAACCTCAATTTCAGTTACATCTACAAGTTAGCAGCTTACCTTTACACATCTCCAAGCTCTAATACTAGTAAGAAAAAGATTGTGTTCCATGTGAAAATAGTATTTAATATTTATTGTTGTTATATGAAAGTACGTGATTGAAATATCCATCTTTCAAAAGAAGGGAAAATGCACATAAGAAATCATAGTGAGGACAGTTACTTCTAATTGAAATAATTGTCATATGCAAAGGAATATTTCTGTAAATGTTGATCTCTTGAGTGTAAAACTTCTTAATACTTGAAGTCTCGTTTTCAGTGTGTAGTCCATAGAACTCAAGTAAGTGAGTGTAAGCATTCAGGACCCCTCTTAAAAAGGCCACCACTGATTTTCTATGGAGTTAAAAGACAGCAGTTCCTGATCATTTTTTAAAACAAAACAAAACAAAACAAAACAAAACAAAACAAATCAAAACAAAACAAAACAAAACAAAACAAAACAAAACAAAACAAAACAAAACAAAACAAAACAAAACAAAACAAAACAAAACAAAACAAAACAAAACAAAACAAAACACCAAAAAAAACCAAAACAAAAAAACCCCCAAACAAACCAAAAAACAAAAAACCAAAACCAACCTAGCTATCTGTTCTGATGGTTTCAATTTACTCTTCTAGCATTATAAAATTTGGGTTTGTTTGGTTTGGTTTGGTTTTCAAACAGGATAATAGGCTTTGACCCTCTAAAGCTTTAACTCAGATCTCAGTCCAAATAACATGCATCAAGATTTTTATCTGAACCTCTTTTGTCACTAAAACCAGAAAATATCAGAAGATCAGGTTCTCTACTAGAGTTTATAACACCTCTGCTATCTTCAGGGACACTCAGTAAAATTGATCCAAACTAAGTTGGGTAAGGATTTAAAATTGATTGGTTATCTGCACTAAAACTTTGTGTGGACACTGATTTAAAATTAAAATGTTTTTAACTTACCTTTATTAACTAATTTTGCAAATAAGGTGTTAATGCTGTTAAACTAACCAGGTTTGCTATTCTGGTTAGCTTTCCTGAATGTTCAGGAAAGAGAAGTGCTCACTTATAGAAACCCTACAAGCAAGAGCTGTTCTTTTACAGTATTTCAATTCTTCTGGATGTGGAAGGCAAAATATATGAAAAACATGTGAACATTTTTTTCCTTTAAATGGCTGAATTTAATTTCCATTAAGAATGGCTTCAGATTAAGGGATATCTTATGCCATCCACAGCAATTTTCCCATACATTATTCTTGTCTATCGGTTTGTAAGTACTTACCCATCCCTACAGGCTCGATCAGTCATGGCTTGAATTCAGTAGACTTAAAAAGACTAAGAGCAGAATAATTTTCACTTTTCAGGGAAAGCGATTTAAGAGTGAATCATTAAGTCAACCCAGTATCTAAGGAAACACAACTGAAAATCTTATACTGATATCACTCATGAGATCCTGACTGAGGAAGTATTGAAGTCACTCTCCATCTGGAAGCTCATTAACAACTAACTTTTGCTTCTTTTAAGGGTTAGTGAAAAGGTTATGTTACAAAACCATCTACTTTTGATTCCAAATGGAGTAAAGGTATATAATTTTTTTTTTTTCATTTTTAATAGTATGTACTGCCAGTACATGAGAAAAATGTGAACCTTATTGTGTTTTTAAAGATAAAAAATGGAGGGAGCTTCCAAACTTCAGCTGAGGTATATCTCTTTTTTGCAGACCTTTGTAAAACAAATCATGTATTTGCACACTATGTTGTCATCTACTGAGCTGCCACCTGAAGTATTCTGTGACACATGACTTTTTTTTATTATTATTATTGAACTGTGGTTCTGTTCTACCTTTTTATCCACACAAACCCCCACACACTCCCACCCCAGGGTTGAGGCAAATATAAGGTTCTGCTACAGGTTTTGGTTTTGCAAATCTCTTGGGGTTTATCTCCTTAGAAACAGGAGATTTCGCACCATGGCAGTATAGAGAAAACCGCATGCAAATAAAAATTTTTGGAACATCAAAAATCCCTTAAAGTTAGCTGTTCTTTGAACAGGCCTAAATTTTCAATGTGTTTTTCTTGCAAAGGAAAAGAACATGTTACATTGGATTGAGAGACTGAAATGAAACTATGTGTCAATAGTTCAGTTTGGATTGTTCTATGTCCAGCTGAGCTATATACCATGTTTGGAAATCAATGTTTTTATTCAATGGGGCTTTTTTATTTTTTAACAAGACATAAACATCCCTTAACAGGTGTTGACTCAATGCAATTATAACAAAGTTGAGATTGTTCAGCCCATTTTTAAGAGGGAATTAGAATCACAGGAAACAATTCTTGTGTCAGAATGTCCACACCACATGCTCATCTGCAAGACTGTCAGGTGATACTCTGCAGAAATCTGTGTGATTGAATTTTCTGTCTGTGCTACATTCATAGGCTGTAGCAGCATGAAGATCAATGCAGAAGTTAAAACCTACTGGAGAAACTGGGTACGTATTCCATCATTAATCTGTGCCAGGCTTTGTGGATAGTTTTCTACTAGTGCCAGTTAAAAACTAGTGCACATCTGCCTGCATTAGTGTAGTTGCTTGTATGACTAGCCCAGACAGAAAGTTGTAAAAAAAGCCACATAATGCTGGCTAAAGCTGAAAGTATTTAGGACATATGGAACAGGCTAACAAAATCTCAAGGTTGTTACACTTTACTACCACTCCCCCACTGCCATGTTTGTAGCCACTTATTCACAGTCTTTCACAAATATAGGTTTAAATGATAGTGTAGTGATTGAACACAGGATTACATCAGTGTATATTTATTCATGGATAAAGCCAGGAAAAAAACAGAAGTGAGGAGTTAAAATAAAAAGCATATAAAAATTGGCTTGGTAGGCCAGGCTACTTTAGAAAATAAATTATATAGAAATTTAATTTCTTTTGTATATGATTCTAGGCGTCATACCATTCCATAAACTATGTCCCTGTGTAGCACACTGTATAATGTTCTTTTTTAATGGGAATGCTGAAGCCAGCCTAAATGTCTGCAGTTTTCAAGTAACTCATATTTAGGTATTTGCAAAGTATCAGTTTATAGTAATTTGAATTTAAAAATTTTGAAAGAACAAAGTGTACAACTACTGCTTAGATACAAATAGAAATCTCACTTGCTACTCTGTCAGAAGAACTGAAACATCATTCCTGTCAGACACTGCCTACAGTCAGATAGTCAGTTGGCTTAAGCACATAAGACAGGTACATGATTCCTGCAAACTGACAAAAAAACTGAAGTGAAATAAAACCTCTTCTAAAATACTATCATTAAGCTAAACTTTTTGTTTTCTTGTAGTTCTTTGTAGTCTCTTTTTTATCAAATGCTTCCTTTATAACCTCCTCCTCACAGTTATATATATTTATACTGGAAAGTTCTCAATTTTTTATTAGAAACTTTACAAAAGTTTTTTTAGCAATTCTGTTGGAAATAATGGTAATTACATAGTATTAATTTTGCTGCTAGTGCATAAGGTCTAGGTTATTTTGTAACTAATTTTTGTCATTGCTAGACTTCCCACAGGAGTAATCGCCAGTTATCAAATTCACTGAAGAGCGAGACAGGGAGAAAATGAAGGAGAAGGCAGAGATTAATTAATAATTTGACAAAGAAAGTCCAACAAATGGCTAAGAAACTTGTCTAGTTTTACTGCTTACTTTGTCTCTTACTTTTGTCTTCTTATCCTATCACCTTAATTTTGTGAGACTGAGGGCAAATGCTAACAAGTCTATAATTGGCCTAAAGTCAAGTTAATTTTTTTCAAATAATTAGCAGGTCAGCTTAACTAAATAATTTCCTGCTGCTGGTAGGCATATACAGTCAAATGCGACCTTATTTTACTCCTGCATCCACCTACTTCAAAATTATTTGCAAAAAGGTTGAGAATTAAAGAAGAGTGTATGCAGAGGAAGAAAACTTAGTAATGCTCAGTAATGATTTTCAAAAAACTAATCAGTTATATAAATCTTGTTTTTTCCTTTTGTTGTAGGTATGAAGGTTTTTATTGGGGAAAATTTTGCTCGTCTCATGTCTTTCATTCCTTCAACTAATGCTGGCACTACACAAAGAATAAAAGTATACCTAGTTGTTATAATACAAAAATAACTGCTTTCATAAATTTTCCATTACATAATAATGCCTCCTCTCCAATTTAAATGTAGGATGCTGTAGAAAGGAAAGATACGTTCACAAAATTCTCTCCATGACTCAGCCTCTTTAAGGGTCAGAGTTATGAGGGAAGGACCAGAAATGAATATGTCTTAATTCAAACAACTCTACCTCGAGCACAGCTTGTTACAAAATGGGGATTAACAGTGGTCTTAAAAAAATAAGTTAGTGTATCCCAACTGTGGACACAAGCTCACTTGAAAGAATCCCAAACCCAGATGTTTCTTTCTCCCTATTTCTACTGCATCCTGTAGCCTTTTGTCAAATGTGTCCAGTTTGGAATCCTATTTCCCAGATGTAGATATGCATGCTATCAGGGTTGACATTTTCTAGAAATGAGTTAGTATTTAATACTTCTTTGTCCCCTGAAATCCCGGTCACAAGTCATGAGTCCCTTCAAAGCTGTACTGCTGATTTTGGAATGGTCATAGCAGCATGACGTAACTGGGAATGCAGCATAAGAGTGTTTGGTTGCTTCAGGGCCTCTTGGATGGAAACCAAAAGGAATGTTTATACATCCAGCATGATCAAAGACACAAAATGCCAGACTTTCTGTTGTGGAAGCAAAAACATGTGCGGTAAGTTTCCAGTGATATGGATTCCCATTACTCTCCGTTTCTAGCAATAACTGCGAAGTGCCATTTGTCAGCTAGAAAACCTAACATATGGAAGCAGAATATGCTGTTTCTGCAAGCACATGATGATCACACAGAATTTCCGTATGAAGGAGACCCACTAACCAAAAAAGCTTGCATGGAGCATCCAATATCAGTGCCAGGGGACATCAATGTTAAAGGAATACGTAGCCATCACAGAGTGGAGAATCACAAGCTCAGACCGCTACTAGACATAGCTAACCAGTTTGCTACAGGCAAACCGACTATTGGGATACTGCTGCTGGAAATTTATGTTCCCATACTAACCAAGATGTGTCTGCTAAGCTATGAGCTCTTGGAATCTGAGATGTGTTTGAAGGAGCAGATGGCACCTGGTTCTGTTCTCTGTGGTAGAACCTCAGATATTGTACATGCAGTCTGCACTCCTAAACGAAGGGCAAACATGCCACCCCCAGGCACAGACTTCCTTGATTCCCAGGACCTGGGCAACCACAGGAGAAGGTTCATGGTGATCAGAGAAGAAAGTTCAACTGTGTATCTTTGAATACCCTTGAGTTGTTTAAAGTTGGGTTTTTTTATTGTATGAATTTCTGTAATAATTAGTTTGTGCTAATGTATCATTAATCCACAGACTGTGTGTGCTATTTTATCTTTTTAGTTCTTTAGTAAGACCTCTTAGCAAGGCCACAGTTTCTTACTAGAATTGAACAGTAATCATTTACATCTAACAGCTCAGTTATTAAGTTGGAGACAATGATAAATGAAGAATGGATGACAAATAGAAAAATTCCTAACAAACTAAATCAAATTGCAGAACTGATGAAACTGCATAAATAATAATAAAAAAACTTTGAGCCAGAAAAAATGTTATAGACTTGTTCCTCCAAAGCCAAAAAAAATAAAATATTTGCTAATCAATAAACTATATATAAGAGAATCAAAATAAAGTACTATGTTGAAAAAGCAATCTTCCCACTTCCTACTGATTCCAAAATGAATGAAATATGTAGACCTGGTGATAGGAATGAGTTGTATTGTGAAAGCATTTTAAGGCTATCTCTTAAGACATAGGACAGTAAAGTCTACTGAGCCCTTTCCCATCCCTTTCTTTCCTTCCTGTGGGTCTTTGTGACATGACATGAAAAATCAAGTTAGGAAGGCATTGTTTGTTTGCTCAAATAATCATGGAATAAGATAATAATGTAAGGAATTCCACTTTCGCTTACTCTGCTGCTGCTCACATTCATCGTTATGTCCTTTTAAGAATTTCTTCATCTGTCATGTCAGCCAGGTGTCCTATTTGTTATCAGCTCACCGGCTTGTTGTTAATGAGTGCTATCATTCTCTTATCATCAAGATGGAATAACAAATTTTACAAGCCTAAGGATTTGGTGCTTCAGACTGGAGGTAGTGGTGGGGTGTGTGTGGGTGTTTGCAATAGAAACATAAAGATAATATGCTTTTTATTAAACAAAAAAAGTTTCTAAAATATTGATGTACTGAGTCAAGTAGCAGAGGATCAAAAAGCCATGTTTGCTAGGATGGCAGTAACTTCCATTACCAGTGCTCTTAGTTGGAATTTGACAAGAATAAGGGGGTAAAGAAGAAACAACAAATTCAGTAACACAGCCATCTCCTTGGTGACAAAGAAAGCATAGGAGGCAAGGAAAATAAATTGCTACTTATGGCATTCTTGTAAATTAGATTTCACATTTTCCACTTTAACTAAATTCCTGAGTAGGGGTGAAATACAGCTGGCATTTGGGGTTAACAGTTAGGGTATGTTTGGTCAGCAGATTTGCCAAGTATAAATTTTGGAGCATGTGTAGGCCTTGGTCTAAGTGCTGGTGTCACCATACCCCTGGCAACTCAACCAAGCAGTCCCCACGGCAGGCTGCGGTTTCCTAGGTCTGTAGTTGCAGCAAAGTGAAGCTGTCTGAGTTACCTGCAATTGCACAGTGGGTTAAGTCTACTGTAGGCATTTATGCCAAATCTGGAACATGTTAATGCTAATTGACCAGATAGTCTTTTCTGTATTTAAGCATGGCAAATGTGAAAATCTTGCTTTGTAATTATTGTACCTTTAACTATTTTTTAGCTAAAAAAAAAAAAAAAAAAAAAAAAAAAGAGGGCAGAAAGTGAAATGAGGAATCCACCAAAGATATAAACAACTTGTATCATTTTTTTTTCCTCATCTCAGAGTTACCATCCAATCACAGGTGAGTTGTGTGTAGTTTTTCTCAATGGTGCTATCTGTGGCCACTTGTTAAGTGAGCATTTGTATGACAAAATTGTCTGGTTTCTTCTTGTTGTTGTTTAACCCCAGCCAGCAACTACCCAGCCAGTCGCTCACTCCCCCCACAGTGGGATGGGAGAGAGGATCAGAAGAGTAAAAGTGAGAGAACTTGTGGGAAAAGATTTAATAGGCGAAGCAAAAGCTGTGCACGCAACCAGAGCAAAACAAGGAATTCATTCACCACTTCCCATGAGCTGGCAGGTGTTTGGCCATCTCCAGAAAAGCAGGGCTCCATCATGCCTACTTGTTACTTTGGAAGAAACACCATAATGTGAAATGTCCCCCTCTTCCTTCTTCACTCAGCCTATATATCCTCAGCATGACATCATATGGTATGGAATACCCCTTTGGCTAGTTTGGGAGGGCTGCCCTGGCTGTGTCCCCTGCCAATTTCCTGTGCCCCTCTGGCCCTCTCACTGGCAGGGCCTGAGAAACTGAAAAGTCCTGGTCTAAGTGTAAGTCCTAAGTATAAACATTATCCAGCAACAACTTACATTGATGTGTGACAACACATCATTGCGCTGTCAACCTTGTTCTTACACCAAATCCAAACCACCGCCCTGCACCAGCTACTAAGAGGAAAATTAACTCCATCCCAGCTGAAATCTGGACACTTCTAGACCTAATCCTGCCATCTTGGTTAGCAGTCAGCTGTTGATGTGAGTGATGTCTTGTCAGTTCAAAATCAAGTGCAGCACATGCATGATGCTGAAAATATCGATGGTACTATGCTGCAGGTTACAAATGCTGGCATGCTTTAGCCATGTGAATCTGATGAGCTGCTCAGACAAAGGTAGTCGTATTCAAGGATGCTCAGCACCTCACTAAGTTGGATCATTAGACTACAGATGAATTTTACAGTTTATTTTACTGGGAAGGAGTATGCATGTGATTTTGTTTTCACATGATTTGGCGCTTAACAGACTCTCAGTCTGAACCTGCATTTCTGTTGTGTCTAACCAGAGCATTTTTATTTGATACCTTAACCACTGAACTACTATTAAACCTTCTGTGCAGTTCTACAGAAGCCCCTCCATGGCCACATCCACTGACAAAGGGCTACAGGTCAAACCTTTGTTGGACATAAATGTACATCAAATGCATAAGAGAACTCTGTGGGATGGGTACCTATTCTTGCCATTGTCCTCCCTATACGTAGGCAAAAAACACACCACAGTATCTCTAGTAAAATGTCCCACCCTTGCCTTTTAACAATATTGCAAACAAGGGACTGATTCCTAAATGACACACCCACACACACACACCCACCCACCCCAGATTAAAATATGTATTTTAAAAGGCCAAAGATAAATATGTCTTCTTTGGAGAGCTGAAAAGAAGGCTGAAGGCATGGGAAGCAATTGAGCAAAGATAAGTCAGGCACAATTAAATAATGAAACATTACAGTTAACTTGATGTGCTAGCTCACCTCTAGAGGATGCTAAATTTACTCAGATATTTCCAAGCCTGGGGCACACGGCACACAGGCAACCTTGCAGTTGTAGTTTGAAGGGAGCTGAGCACCTGGAGATTCCTTGGTGTCAGGAGAGAAATCATGTTGAATGTCTTTCTGCCACAATGAATTTTATAAATTAAAAATGTGTGCCTTGGGCTTAGTCTTTTCAGACTGTAAAAAATAAACTTAAACTTTCAAAGTTGGTTAATTTTAAGTTATTACTTTGCATTTCTTTGGATGCATGTCTTCATTCTGCCCCCTTGACTTCATCAAAAATATTTGATATAGTCATATTTTACCTAGTGATTATAATTATGACAGAGTAGCAGCTGCACCTAAGGTGCAATAGGAGAAATACAAAATAAAAGACAATGGAAATGGCATAGCTTTAAGGATTGGTAGTCTTTCTGGTATGCAGACTCCACAAACAATTGCCTGTTGTAAAATGTATGAATTACTAAGAGAAAAGAACTGGTAAAGTTGATCCCCAATGGTAGAATATTTTCTAAAATAGTTTTGATTATGCTGTGCAGTTCTGTTATGTATTTCAAAATAGCATGAACCAAGTGTAGTTGTTTTGAAAGAGGCAAGAGGAAAGGAACACGCTGCTCTGGGGACTTTCACTGAGCAAACTTTTAGGAAAATAAAACATTTCTTAAGTAAATGCTAAGATCAAAAACTTTACATGTCAGTACATTAAAAAGCACCTTGATATAGCACTATTTTATTCTTCCCCATGCACAAGATAGACACAAAGACTTATGCAGTTCCTTGTGCTCCCTCTGCAGTAAGGGATCTTCACTCAAAAGACACTCTGTGACACTGACAAAGAGTTTTCTTTCTTGTTTTCTCTCACTTGCTAAATAGCAGGGCGGGGAGAAGTTTGGGGTTTGTTTGGTTGGTTTTTTGTTTGTTGTTTTTTTCTTGTAACATACAAATGCATTTTCTTCCATTCTTGTGACACACATAGGAACAAGATATCAAGAATGTTACACACATTGCACAAATAATTTTTTTGGA
Source organism: Falco cherrug (assembly GCF_023634085.1). Taxonomy (NCBI): domain Eukaryota; kingdom Metazoa; phylum Chordata; class Aves; order Falconiformes; family Falconidae; genus Falco; species Falco cherrug. The sequence continues at coordinate 10,726,998 of NC_073699.1, forward strand.
AAAAGATGCAAAGATGAAGCAAAGATGAAGGATATATCACTTAGGTTTTGTTATGCAGTGCTTAAATTCTGTGTTAGGTATGAACTAGATAACTCTGCTTCTGTGGCTGGTTCTGTGGGAGCTCAACAGCCCTGTAGCTTGGGAAGAAAAGAACTGAGGGAGATAGAAAAAGCCATTTTCCATGAGAAAGACAACAAAGAAATGACGACAGATTATCAGGTAGCTGTCCCAGGCTGCTGGAGCTCAGCAGCCCCCAGGGAGCGGGAGTTTCTAGCTC